>NC_090826.1:104438195-105041892 GCF_028021215.1 Eschrichtius robustus
AAGAGAAGCCACCACAATGAGAAGCCCATGCACCACAACAAGGAGTGGCCCTCGCTCGCCCCAACTACAGAAAGTTTGCGCACAGCAACGAAGACCCGACGCAGCCAAAAATAAATAAATAAAATAAAATAAATTTAGAAAAAAAACCTTTCTATTTCAGATAGTCCTATCTCAAAGGGGAACAAATCTTATTCCTTGTCACTTGGTCTTAGACCTGTCTTCTACAGTTGGAGATCTTATTTACAATCTTTACAAGGATCTGTGAACTTCCTGAAATAGCATGTAAATTCTCTCTATATGTGCATTCCTCTGGGAAAAGGGTCCACAGCTTTCTTTCATCAGATGCTCAGTGTAGTTTATGATGAATTCCAAAGAAGTCATAATAGTTAAGAACTATTGCTCTAAAAATACAGTATGGAATAAGTCCACATGAGACGACTCCATGTATTTGGGCACCATATATGCTAAAAGCGTGTTCTTCTTTACGAGAAACACCACTAATGTTTCAAACTGTTTGCCCTGCAGTTTGTCAGTCTCATGAGATATGACAGCCAGAACTAGATGCAAAATTCTAGGTGTGGTCTGAACCTGTATACAATACAGTGAGATCAGGGACTCCCTCGAGCTGAGCATCATATTTTTATATTACATATACAACATTCTGGCTCATAATGATTGAGCCCAGTCTTTTTAAAATCTAAATGCAGGGTTTTATATTCAAATAGCACATGTGAAAGCTACTGCTTAAACTGATAGTGCTATATCAATCTGATATTACAAAATCTGTTTTGACTTCATTGTTGCTGCCTGCTAAGATTATTCTGAATTATGATTCAAATACCCAATGCATTGGCCATACTTCTCAGTGGTATAATTTTCAAACTTAATAGGCAAATTTTCTAAGCCTTTATTCAAATGGATAAAAATGTCAAACCTAGAAAGTAAACTGAGAGCTCTGCAACTTGTCAACACAAACTTCCCGCCAGAGTTCCATGATCAGTTAATCAACAAATCTTCTTTGGCTGCAACTATTTAACTAGTGATAAAAAACTTTTTTTAAATTTAATTTATGTACGGTACCCCCAACCTTACTTACGAAGTGCTATGTGTGTTGCATCCTCTAAAGGGTAACCTCGTTTTGCAGAATTGATGACACAGAATCCAACAGAAGACATGGACTGCTCTCTGCAATCAAACAGAAAACACAAAAACTATACTCTAAGCATTCATAATAAATAATAAAAAATGCAGCTTAACTTCTCCTTCCCTCTCCCTTCAATGAATCTACTGTAATATTTAACCCAACTGCACTATGTAAAAATTATATTAATATATAATTTAACTGCCCCATTTGGGGGAAATACATTCTGAGTAAAATGGGAGTGAAATGGGAACTAAGTAAAATGGGAATGGGTTAAATTCTCAAGTCACCCAAATGTATTCCTCTTACTCTGCCGCGTTTGAGAAGATGATTAATTCTATCTTCAGGGTCCTCCTAAATTATTTAAGTCCCTCAAAATTTGACTTTCATAGCTAGGTTTCATTTTAAAACCAGGGCCTTTACCAATGTATGGCATGCTATGTCTAGGAACTGAGTTAGCCATACTTTGCCAGCTGAAGTACGTTTCTGTAGCAGCTGTATAGGGAACTCTCAGCGGCTGTGCGATAGCGGCTCTTGTACTTAGGTCCCACTGTGTGAATGATGAACCGGGCAGCTAGATTAAATCCTTTTGTCAATTTTGCTTCACCTGTCCGGCAACCTGGGAACAATGGAGAATATATAAGTCATGGAGCTGTTAGGAAAAAGAAAAACCAGCAAACCAACAGAACAACGCATGAAACAGAGAAAGTATTAAGAACTTTGAGAAATTCCAGTTAAAAATATGGATTGAATACAAACATTTGTCTCTGATCCCAAAATGACAGTGAAGCAATACAATAGGCATAAAAACAGAGACAAAGAGGATGGGAGAGAACATGAAGCAGAAAAGCATCATTAAAATCTTGGAAGGAATAAAGTCAATGGACTAGAAGCAAGTGATTTAGCAAAGCAGAGAAACATGACTGCTTGCAGAAATGGGGTGACCAATATGAAGCAAGCCGGTCTGTTCTGAAAGGCAGTGTTGGATTGAAGACAGACTGCTTTGATTCAAATCCTGAGTCCACCATGTTCCTGCTGTGACCCTTTGGACAAGCGCTTGGCCTCTCCATGACTCAATTTCCTATATAAGGGGGATACTAGTAGTACTTACTTCACAGGATTAAATGAGTTAATATATGCAAAGTGCATTCATGCATTAGCTATTACTGTTGTTGTTATTATGACAGAACACTGAAAAGGCTCAGAAATTGGAGGTCCTAAGAACTTCTGAAGGCTATGATGTGAAGTGGGACTAAAAAGAGGAGGCTGAGTTAAAAGTTTGCATAAAAACATTCAAATCTGCAACAACCCCTCCCCGAGCCAGCACAGCAAGGTGATGATTCCTTTACCACCACAGCAACAGGAAGGTTTATTCTTCGGAGATGCTGCACTAGAGTTTCTGGACTCTAGAACCCCAGGCACAGCTGAAAAGAGGGGATTTGATTAAACTGTTATACTCAACAGTAATGGCTCTAGATCTCTGCTCCTAACTGGCTTCCAAGACAGACATCCATGCTTATACCCCTGGAAGATTCCCTTCCAGGACACTAAGAGGCTCAAACCAAAGGACCTACAGATTCTGATAAATGAGGGATGTTCTCCCAATGAAACAGCAGGGCTCCTGCTCATCATCTGCTTCAAGATCCACCAAGCCCATGCACACAAAGCTTCCCAGTACCTTCTCAATTACTCTCTCTTGAATATGCTGACACTCGAGGATCACCAGGAAGTGAGGAAAGCCTCTCACAAATGGGGGGGGGGGGCACAAATGCTAAAAAAAAATAGGCAATTTAGGGAAGGAAACTTAAAAAACAACCCAAAAAACTCCCAACACCATAATTACTACTCTCAGAGAGGTAAGAGAAGACATAGTATGTCTGAAACATAACCAGAATGTTATGAAAAACAGAATATTCAGAGAACAGGAAAAAGCACTTATCTAATTGTTATAGCCAAGTGAAAAATATGACAGCAGAAATAAAAAGTTCAATAGATGGGTTAAAGCTAAAGTTGAGGAAATCTTCCAGAAAATAAACAGATGGAAAATAAGAGGTAACAGATATAAAACTTGGAGGATGAAATGGGAGGTACAGCATCCAATAAAGTTTCTTCAAAGGCAGAACAGAGAATACAGAGGGAAGGAAATTATTAAACAAATAAAACAAGAAATTTCCCATAATGGAAAGATATGAGTTTCTAGACTCAAAGAGCCCATGGAATAACCAAACCAGACCAAGCCACATCACTTAAGTTGCTTAAATCACTTAAATTTCAATTAAAAAAAACATCAGAAATAAAGATGAGATCATAAAGTTTCCAGAAAAGAAACCAGTAACATATGAAGAATCAGGAATAATAACATGAGATTTTTCAAGAGCAATAATGAAAATAGAAAACAATGGAGCAATGCCTTCAAAAATCTGGAAAATAATTTCTAACGTAGAATTTTATTTCCACCCAAACTACCAATTAAGTGTGAAGGCAGAAGTAAGATCTCAATAGTTTTACTCCCTTTTATCTTTCTCATGGTAGATTTACTCACAAATCTCATGGTAGATTTACTCACAAAAATGAAGGAGTACATCAGAGAAAGGCATGAGATCTAGGAAACAGGGGGGGATCCAATCCATTAAATAGACAAAAGGATTTTCCAGGAAAGTAACTGTGCAGCAGACACAGAAAGCACTATAGACAGGAAGGAGGATGGGAGGAGAGGATGGGAGGAGAGGCGGGGTGTTCCTGGAGGGCCATTATCAAGAAAACAACAGAGCTGAAGGATAAACAGAAGTGTTTGACTTTACTGAGAGGAGGCTTATTGTTATATTTAAAAGACTGACTCAACGATAGGTACATAGAAAATTAATTAATCAAATCAATTAATAATCTAGAGGAAAAATAGCTGTTCAGAAAGAATACTAATCTGTTTTCTAATCAACTGGGAGCAATATTTATATTGTCACAATGTTAATGCTGATTTAATAAAAATCTGACAGACCAGTTTGGGAAGGTGGTGAAGGGGGAACAAAATGTTTGAGTGTTGTATGTATATGTAAAAGAGGGGAGTGGATGAAAGAGAGTTTCATCTTTAATTTCCACAATAAGAAGTCAGCAGATAGTGAAAAAAAAGGAAAAAAAAATATAGTAGTTTTAACATACTATTTATAAACAGAAAGTAAATAAGACAAGGAACTTAAAGGTTTGAGTATCTGCCCCTGGAGAACAGGAATTAAAGCAGGAAGGGAAGGGCAGGGCAGAGGACTGTGGCTTTCCTTCACACGTTTTGACATAAAATTCTTTGACTTTTAAAACTACAGACATTGATCAATGAAAAGTTTTAAGCACAAAATGATACTCAGAAAAGAGAAAGGCAGAAAAAACTCATCTGGCACCATTCAAGACAGCTATTAAACCAATTATTTATTTTGAAAAATGGCAATTAAAAGAATCAAGCATTTATCCTGCCCCTCTAACAGAAACTACAATTCGAACTAACCACATAATGTCAGTTAATGAGGAAAGGTTCTACTTTACAGAAGAATGGCAGCTCGTAAACATGGATGGAATGATAGATTTTAGAAAAACATAACTTCATAATCTTAACGAAATTACTGATTCAGGTTAGGACTATAAATTGTTGCTAAAACCATTATGTGAATGTACAATGAGGAACTAGATACTCATAGAGCCTAAACACCATCTTATTGATTACTTTTCAGCCACAAAGGATAAAATATAACTGTACAAATGGAAGGATCAAACTGTCATCACTCTAATCTGGAGAGCCTCTTAGTAATGGTCCACTAACAGGTCAATAAGATTTCAGGTATCTTCTAATATGAGACAATATTAAGTACACAACACAACATCACCTATGAAATATTTTAGCCAAACTTGATTCCATTAGATATAACTTTCAGTTTAGAGGAAATACAAGGGCTAAAGCAATAAACTAAATGGCACCTCAGGTAAATCAGATATATCCAGAAGGTGGGATATCTTGAAAAACATCTTGGCCTAATTCACTCAAACAAGTCACATTTCCCCAAATCTTCTTTTCTCTATGCTAATCCTAGCTCTTTAAACTATTCCTTAAAATAATATGGTTTCCACAACGTCTACTATGCTAACCATTTTCTTTTAGGTATATCCCAGTTTATCACTCTTAAAAAGTAATAACTTTTAGGGAAAGATGAAACTGTAAGATGAAGGGGTCCTAACAGGACAGAATAAATAACAGCCTCTCTTGACTTTGATGCTGTAGTTTTCCCCTCAGCTTTACCGAGGCATAATTGGCATATAACATTGTATAATTATTTTGGTAACCATTTCACAATATATACATATATCAAATGACCATGTTTAAGGTGTACAACATGGTCATTTGATATATGTATGTATTGGGAAATGATTACCACAATAAGGTTAGTTAACACATCTATCACCTCAAATAACTACTTTTCTTTATAGAGAGAACACTTCAGATCTACTCTCTTAACAACCCTGATGTAATAGTGTTATTAATTATAATCACCAAGCTGTATAACTTTAGTATTCATATTATAGCCTGAAGTTTGTTCCTTTGACCAACATCTCATTTCCCCCACCCCTGTCAACCACCATTCTATTCTGTTTCTATGACTTCAGCTTTTTTCAGATTCCATATATAAATGAGATCATTCAATATGCCTTTGTCTGACTTTATTTCACTTAGCATAACACCATCAAAGTCCATGCATATTGTTGCAAATGGCAGGATTTCCTTTTTTATGGCTGAATAATATTCCACTGTGTATATTATATATTATATAATATGTACACACACATAGTTTATACATACACACACCACCACTACCACCACCACATTTTCTTTATTTGTTCATCCATCAATGGACACTTAGGTTGTTTCCATGTCTTGGCTATCATAAATAATGCTGCAATGAACATTGGGGTGCAGATACCTCTTTGAGATAATGATTTCATTTCCTTTGGATTTATACCCAGAAGTGGAATTGCTGGACTATACAGTAATTCCATTTAAATTTTTTTGAGGAACCTCCATACCGTTTTCCATAACAGCTAACCCAATTTACATACTTACCATGAGTGCACAAGGGTTCCCTTTTCTCCACATCCTTAACAGCATGTTATCTCATTTTTTAAGTAATAGCCATTCTAACAAGTGTGTGGTGATATTTCACTGTGGTTTTTATTGAGCACCTTTGTATGTACCTATTGGCCATCTGTGTCTTATTTAGGAAAATGCCTCTTCTTTTGCTGCACAGAAGCTTTTTAGTTTGATGTAGTCCCATTTGTTACTGTTCTGATTATTATAGCCTTGTAGTATAGTTGGAAATCAGTAAGTGTGTTGCTTCTGGCTTTGCTCCTCTTTCTCAAGATTGCTTTGCCTATTTGGGGTCTTCTGTAGTCCCATACAAATTTTAGGATTCTTTTATCTATTTCTGTGAAAAATACCATTGGAGTTTTGATAGGGATTGCACTGAATCTATAGATGGCTTTGAGTAGTATGGATATTTTAACAATAGTAGTTCTTTCAATCAATGAACACAGGCTATCTTTCCATTTATGTCTTATGTCTTCTTCAATATCTTTCTTCAATGTTTTATACTTTTCAGTGTACCGATCTTTCACCTACGCACTAAATTTATTAAGAATTTTATTCTTTTTGATGCTACTGTAAAATGGGATTGTTTTCAGAATTTCATTTTCAGGTGGTTCATTGTTACTGTATAGAGATGCAACTGATGTTTGCATGTTGATTTTGTATCCTGCAACTTTACTGGATTTACTAGTTCTAAAAGTTTTTTGGTGGAGTCTTTACAATTCTCTCTATATAAGATCAAGATACCTGCAAACAGTAATAATTTTACTTCTTTTCTGATTTGGATGCCTTTTGTTTCATTTTCTTGCCTAACTGCTCTGGCTATGTTGACGTATGTTCCCTCTACATTGAACATGTTTAGAATTTTTATCATGAAAAAGGTGATGAATTTTGTCAAATGTTTTTTCTTCATCAATTGAGAGGATTATGTAATTTTCAATCTTCATTCCATTAATGTGGTGTATCACATTTATTGATTTGTGTACGTTGAACCATCCTTTCATCGCAAGGATAAACCCCACTTGATCACAGTGTGTGATTATTTTAAAGTGCTATTGTATTCTGTTTGCTACTATTTTGTTGAGACTTTTTGCATCTATATTCATCAGAGATATAGGCCTGTAGTTTTCTTTTCTTGCAGTGTCTTTTTTCTTCACAGAATTAGAAAAACTTTATTATGCAATCATACATCAATTTTTTCCATATTTAATGAACAAATGAAAATCCCCTGTAAAGTTATAACTACTACTGATTCCTTTTATAGGAACGTTATTGTAGAATTAATTATTATTTGATTTAAATATCTTTATTGGAGTATAATTGCTTTACAATGTTGTGTTAGTTTCTGTTGCACAATAAAGTGAATTAGCTATAAGTATACACATATCCCCATATCTCCTCCCTCCTCAGCCTCCCTCCCACCCTCCCTATCCCACCTCTCTAGGTGGTCACAAAGCACCGAACTGATCTCCCTGTGCTATGTGGCTGCTTCCCACTAGCTGTCTATTTTAGATTTGGTAGTGTATATATGTTCATGCCACTCTCTCACTTCTTCCCAGCTTACCCTTCCCCCTCCCCGTGTGCTTAAGTCCATTCTCTACGTCTGTGTCTTTATTCCTGTCCTGCCCCTAGGTTCTTCAGAACCTTTCTTTCTTTTTTTAGATTCCATGTATATGTGTTAGCATATGGTATTTGTTTTTCTCTTTCTGACTTACTTCACTCTGAATGACAGACTCCAGGTCCATCCACCTCACTACAAATAACTCAATTCGTTCCTTTTTAAGGCTAATATTCCATTGTATATATGTGACACATCTTCTTGATCCATTCATCTGTCGATGGACACATAGGTTGCTTCAATGCCCTAGCTATTGTAAACAGAGCCACAGTGAACATTGGGGAACATGTCTCTTTTTGAATTATGGTTTTCTCAGGGTATATGCTCTGTAGTGGAATTGCTGGGTCATATGGTAGTACTTATTTTAGTTTTTTAAGGAATCTCCATACTGTTCTCCATAGTGGCTGTATCAATTTACATTCCCATCAACAGTGCAAGAGTGTTCCCTTTTCTCCATACCTTCTCCAGCATTTATTGTTTGTAGATTTTTTGATGATGGCCATCCTGACGGGTGTGAGGTGATACCTCATTGGGGTTTTGATTTGCATTTCTCTAATGATTAGTGATGCTGAGCATCTTTTCATGTGTTTGTTGGTAATCTGTATGTCTTCTTTGGAGAAATGTCCATTTAGGTCTTCTGCCCATTTTTGGATTGGGTTGTTTGTTTTTTTGATATTGAGCTGCATGAGCTGCTTGTATATTTTGGAGATTAACCCTTTGTCAGTTGCTTCGTTTGCAAATATTTTCTTCCATTCTGAGGGCTGTCTTTTCGTCTTGTTTATGGTTTCCTTTGCTGTGCAAAAGCTTTTAAGTTTCCTTAGGTCCCATTTGTTTATTTTTTATTTTATTTCCATTACGCTGGGGGGGGGGTCAAAAAACACCTTCCTGTGATTTATGTCAAAGGGTGTTGTGCCTATGTTTTCCTCTAAGAGTTTTATAGTGCCTGGCCTTACATTTAGGTCTTCAATCAATTTTGAGTTTATTTTTGTGTATGGTGTTAGGAATTGTTCTAATTTCATTCTTTTACATGTAGCTGTCCAGTTTTCCCAGCTCTACGTATTGAAGAGGCTGTCTTTTCTCCATTGTATATTCTTGCCTCCTTTGTCAACGATAAGGTGGCCAGATGTGCGTGGGTTTCTCTTTGGGCTTTCCATCCTGTTCCATTGATCTATATTTCTGTTTTTGTACCAGTACCATACTGTCTTGATTACAGTAGCTTTGTAGTATAGTCTGAAGACAGGGAGCCTGATTCCTCCAGCTCCATTTTTCTTCCTCAAGATTGCTTTGGCTATTCAGGGTCTTTTGTGTTTCTATACAAATTGTAAAACTTTTTGTTCTAGTTCTGTGAAAAATGTCATTGGTAATTTGATAGGGATTGCATTGAATCTGTAGATTGCTTTGGGTAGTATAGTCATTTTCACAATGTTGATTCTTCCAGTCCAAGAACGTGGTATACCTTTCCATCTGTTTGTATTGTCTTGGATTTCTTTCATCAGTGTCTTATAGTTTTCTGCATACAGGTCTGTCGCCTTAGGTAGGTTTATTCCTAGGTATTTTATTCTTTTTGTTGCAATAGTAAATGGGAGTGTTTCTTTGATTTCTCTTTCTGCTTTTTCATTGTTAGTGTATAGGAATGCAAGCGATTTCTGTGCATTAATTTTGTATCCTGCTACTTTACCAAATTCATTGATTAGCTCTAGTAGTTAACTGGTAGCATCTTTAAGATTTTCTATGTATAGTATCCTGTCAGCTGCAAAGAGTGACAGTTCTACTTCTTCTTTTCCAATTTGTATTCCTTTTATTTCTTTTTCTTCTCTGATTGCTCTAAAACTTCCAAAACCATGTTGAATAATAGTGGTGAGAGTGGACATCCTTGTCTTGTTCCTGATCTAGAGGAAATGCTTTAAGTTTTTCACCACTGAGAATGATGTTGGCTGTGGGTTTGTCATATATGGCCTTTATTATTTTGAGGTAGGTTCCCTCTATGCCTACTTTCTGGAGAGTTTTATCATTAATGGGTGTTGAATTTTGTCAAAAGCTTTTTCTGCATCTACTGAGATTATCCTACGGTTTTTATCCTTCAGTTTGTTAATATAGTGTATCACATTGATTGATTTGTGTATACTGAAGAATCCTTCCATTCATGGGATAAACCCCACTTGATCATGGTGTATGCTCCTTTTAATGTGCTGCTGGATTCTGTTTGCTATTATTTTGTTGAGGATTTTTGCATTTATGTTGATCAGTGATATTGGCCTGTAGTTTTCTTTTTTTGTGACATCTTTGTCTGGTTTTGGTATCAGGGTGATGGTGGCCTCGTAGAATGAGTTTGGGAGTGTTCCTCTCTCTGCTATATTTTGGAAGAGTTTGAGAAGGATAGGTGTTAGCTCTTCTCTACATGTTTGATAGAATTCACCTGTGAAGCCATCTGGGTTTTTGTTTGTTGGAAGATTTTAAATCACAGTTTCAATTTCAGTGCTTGTGATTGGTCTGTTCATGTTTTCTATTTCTTCCTGGATCAGTCTTGGAAGGTTGTACTTTTCTAAGAATTTGTCCCATTTCTTCCAGGTTGTCCATTTTATTGGCATATAGTTGATTGTAGTAGTCTCTCATGATCCTTTGTATTTCTGCAGTGTCACTATTACTTCTCCTTTTTCATTTCTAATTCTGTTGATTTGAGTCTTCTCCCTTTTTTTCCTGATGAGTCTGGGTAATGGTTTATCAATTTTGTTTATCTTCTCAAAGAACCAGCTTTTAGTTTCATTGATCTTTGCTACTGTTTCCTTCATTTCTTTTTCAGTTATTTCTGATCTGATCTGTATGATTTCTTTCCTTCTGCTAACTTTGGGGGTTTTTGTTCTTCTTTGTCTAACTGCTTTAGGTGTAAGGTTAAGTTGTTTATTTGAGATTTTTCTTGTTTCTTGAGGTAGGATTGTATTGCTGTAAATTTCCCTCTTAGAACTGCTTTTGCTGCATCGCATAGGTTTTGAGTCGTTGTGTTTTCATTGTCATTTGTTTCTAGGTATTTTTTAATTTCCTCTTTGACTTCTTTAGTGATCTCTTGGTTGTCTAGTAGCATATTGTCTAGCCTCCATGTGTTTGTATTTTTTACAGTTTTTTTTCCTGTAGTTGATATCTAGTCTCACAGCATTGTGGTTGGAAAAGATGCTTGATATTTCAATATTCTTAAGTTTACCAAGGCTTGATTTGTGACCCAAGATGTGATCTATCCTGGAGAATGTTCTGTGTCCACTTGAGAAGAAAGCGTATTCTATTGGTTTTGGATGGAATGTCCTATAAATATCAAATTAAGTCCATCTGGTCTAATGTGTCATTTAAAGCTTGCGTTTCCTTATTTATTTTCTGTTTGGATGATGTGTCCATAGGTGTAAGTGGGGTGTTAAAGTCACCTATTACTGTGTTACTGTTGATTTCCCCTTTTATGGCTGTTATCATTTGCCTTATGGATTCAGGTGCTCCTATGCTGGGTGCATAGATATTTACAATTGTCATATCTTCTTCTTGGATTGATCCCTTGATCTTTGTCCTTCCTGGTCTCTTGTAGTAGTCTTTATTTTAAAGTCTATTTTGTCTGGTATGAGTATTATTACTCCAGCTCTCTTTTGATTTCCATTTGCATGGAGTATCTTTTTCCATCCCCTCACTTTATGTGTCCCTAGGTGTGAAGTATGTCTCTTGTAGATAGCATATATATGGATCTTGTTTTTGTATCCATTCAGCCAGTCTGTGTCTTTTGGTTGGGGCATTTAATCCATTTACATTTAAGGTAATTATCAATATGTATGTTCCTATTTCCATTTTTTAAATTGTTTTGGGTTTGTTTTTGTAAGTCTTTTCCTTCTCTTGTATTTCCTGCCTAGAGAAGTTCCTTTAGAATTTGTTGTAAAGTTGGTTTGGTGGTGCTGAGTTCTCTTTACTTTTGCTTGTCTGTAAAGGTTTTAATTTATCCGTTCAATCTGAATGAGATCCTTGCTGGGTAATCTTGGTTGTAGGTTTTTCCCTTTCATTACTATAAATATATCTTGCCACTCCCTTCTGGTCTGTAGAGTTTCTGCTGAAAGATCAGCTGTTAACCTTATGGGGATTCCCTTGTATGTTATTTGTTGCTTTTCCCTTGATGCTTTTAATATTTTTTTTTGTGTTTAATCTTTGTTAGTTTGATTAATATGTGTCTTGACATGTTTCTCCTTGGGTTTATCCTGTATGGGACTCTCTGCTTCCTGGACTTGATTGACTACTTCCTTTCCTATGCTGGGGAAGTTTTCAACTCTAATCTCTTCAAATATTTTCTCAGACCCTTTCTTTGTTTTTCTTCTGGGACACCTATAATTCGAATGTTGGTGTGCTTAATGTTGTCCCAGATGTCTCTGAGACTGTCCTCCATTTTCATTCTTTTTTCTTTATTCTGCTCTGTGGCAGTTATCTCCACCATTCTATCTTCCAGCTCACTTCTCCGTTTTTCTGCCTCAGTTATTCTGCTATTGATTCCTTCTAGAGTATTTTTGATTTCAGTTTTTGTGTTGTTCGTTACTGTTTGTTTGCTCTTTAGTTCTTCTAGGTTCTAGTTAAACGTTTCTTGTATTTTCTCTATTCTATTTTCTAGATTGTGGATCATCTTTACTATGATTACTCTCAATTCTTTTTCAGGTAGTTTGCCTATTTCCTCTTTATTTATTTGGTCTTGTGGGTTTTTACCTTGCTTCTTTACCTGTAAGATATTTCTCTGTCTTCTCATTTTACCTAATTTACAGTGTTTGAGGTCTCCTTTCCCTAGGCTGCAGGGTCATAGTTCCTCTTGCTTCTGTTCTCTGCCCCCAGTGGCTAAGGTTGGTCCAGTGTCTTGTGTAGGTTTCCTGATAGGAGGGACTGGTGCCTGCACTCTGGTGGGTGGAGCTGAGTCGTTTTTCCTCTGATGAGCAGGGCTGGGTCAGGTGCTGTGTTTTGGGGTGTCTGTGAGCTTAGTATGACTTTAGGTAGTCTGTGTGCTGATGGGTGGGTTTGTGTTTCTGTCTTGCTTGTTGTTTGTTGTGAGCTGCTGGCAGTTGGGTGGAGATGGGTCTTGGATTCAGATGGAGGCTACCGTGAGATCTCTCAGTGATTAATTTTCCTTGGGGCCGGGAATTCTGTAGTGTTCCAGCATCCTGGACTCAGTGCTCCCACTCCAGAGCCTCTGGCCCGACTTCTGGTCGAGGGACCAAGACCCCACAAGTCACTCATCCTGGCAATAAAGGGGATTAAAAAAAAATACTAACAAAGCCCCAGACAAATGCTATAAAGTAAAATCAAACAATCAGAAACAGAAACAAGGTAACACACACACAAAAGAAAGAAAAATAGAACCAAATAAATCAAATAGCAAGAGAACCACCAGACAAACAAAAGAACCCAAGAATGAATGAAATCAAACAATTAAGAAGAAAGCTGACAAAAACCAAGAAAGAAAACCAAAGCAGAGTGCCAACTGAAGAATGAAGCAAAGAAACAGAACTGACAAAAATGATATAAAAAAAGAAAAAGAGAAAGGGGAAAGAAGACAGAAGAACAGAAAAGCAATGTAGAAACAAATATTAAAAAAAAAAAAAGTAGAAAGTATATTTAAGGAAAAAAAAGACAAACAAAACCCTGGAGAAATGGTAAAAACAAAATCAAACAAAAAGAGAAACAAGGAACACACACACACATAAAAGAAACAAAAACAGAGCCAAATAAAACAAAAAGCAAGAGAACAACCAGACAAACAGAACTCAAAAGTGAAATCAAACAATTAGGATTAAAACTAACAAAAACACATAAGCTAAAGACAAAACCAAAGCAGTGTGACCACTGAAGAATAAAGCAAGGAAACAGAACTTACAAAAATGATTAAAAAATAATAATAAAATAAAATAAAAAGGGAAAAAACACAGACAACAGAAAAGCAGAAACAAATATATATATTAAAAAAAAGGAAAATAATATTAAAGAAAAAGAAAAAGGAAAAAAATTAGGGAAAAGAACACAGAAAAGAAAAACAAAGTAAAAATAGAAATGTATAAAAAAAATAGAAAGTAAAAATATGTTATAAAACATGGAGATCCCAAAAGAGTAAAAAAAAACCTAAAACCAAAAAACCAAAACCAAAAAAAAGCTAGAACCAAGAACAGAATGAATGAAAACATAATAAAATTAATAGCAATAATTATGTGTCCCTGGCATCTCTGCTGTAAGTGTCCTTGCACACGCCGTGAGCCACAGCCCACCTCCGCCTCCCCAAGAGGCTCTCCTCTGCCTCTGGGCTGGTCTCTAGACCTTCTGTGGGCCCTGTGGGCACCACTCAGACTCTGATCTGGCCCAATTCCTGCATGTGCTGCCCTCAATGTCCACAGCTGCCAGAGCTAGACCATTTTCATTTGTGGGAACACTCATTGTCTACTCAGATATTCCTTAGACGCAGGATCTACCTAGCTGATCGGAGGGATTTAGTCTGCAGCTTGTACAGCTGATAGAAGGATTTTTGATCTTCCTTAGTCACCCCATCCCTGGGGTTCAGCTCTGGTTTTATCCCCACCTCTGCGTGTGGTCCACCCACAGGAGTCTGGTCCTGAGGTTGCCTTGGAGCTCTAGGGTCTGCCCCCATGAGGACCGGGTGCAGAGGTGGTATGACTGCTTGGATCGTGGGAGCCCCGACAGCCCCAAATGCACAGGGAAGCTGGCAGCCACAGGCACAAGAGATATGGCCCTAGTGAGGGCCTTTTCTGGTGCCCGGCATAAGGCACATGAGGGCCAGCCTTAGTCAGGGTTTTTCTGGCACCCGGCAGCAGGCGTGCAAGGGCCAGCCCTGAGAGGGCTTTTTTTTCCCCTTATTTTTTGCCCTGCAGCCAGCATGTGAGGGCCAGCTCTGATGGGGCTTTTTTTATTGCTCAGCAGCCGGCGCACAGAGCCAGCCTTGAGTGGGCTTCTTTTATTGTCGTCAGCAGGCACTGGCATGTGGGGAGAGAGAGGTTACAATGGTGGCTCCTCCCCCCTCTTGTGACTCAGCAATAGCGCCCTGCTTCCATGGCAGTCCAGTCTTCCTCCACAGGCATTCCCTGCTGCAGATTTCCTCCCTCCCGTCCCTTCAGTCTGTCTCCCCACAACCAACAGCAGTTCTCTCTGGGCCTGTTCTCCAATCCCCATGCGCCAGCTCCCAGCCCCCTTGCACACCTGTGAATACACATCCCAGTCCGGGGCACATAGGGCTGAGGTATGGACCATCTGTGTATTTCTCACTCTGCCCCGTCTGCCAGAGACTGGCCACTTCACCTTCTTCTGACAGCCTCAAATGCTGCCCTTCTGTCCCAATCGATTTCCCCGTCGGAGAGGGGGTTTCCCCAAATTCGGGCATCTCTCCTCTGCTTCAGCTCCCCCGACCCAGAGTGCAGGTCCTGTCCTAATTCCTCTCCTTCTCCTTCTCTCTTTTTTTTTCTGTCCTACCAGTTATGCAGGGATCTTTATAGTCCGTTCCGGTGTCCAAGGTCTTCTGCTAGTTTTCAGCCAGTGTTCTGTGAGAATTGTTGCATCTACAGATGTATTCCTGATGCATCCATAGAGAGAGATGAACTCCATGCCCACTTACTCCTCCGCCATCTTGAATCTCTCTTCTTGTAGCGTCCTTATCTGGCTTTGGTATCGGGGTAGTGCTGTCCCTGTAAAATGAATTTGGAAGTGTTCACTCCTCTTCAACTTTTTCACAGAAGAAACTGAGAAGAATTGGTATTAATTCTTCTCTATATGTATATGTATGGTAGAATTCACCGGGGAAGCCATCAGGTTGTGGGCTTATTTTTGTTGGGAAGTCTTTGATTGTTGATTCAGTCTCCTTACTCCTTCCGTCTGTTCAGATTTTCTGTTCCATCATGGTTCAGTCTTGTTAGGTTGCATGTTTGCTAGGAAGTTATCTGTTTCTTCTAGGTTATCCAATATGTTGGCAAATAATTGTTCATAGTAGTCTCTTATAATCTTTTGTCTTTCTATGGTGTTAGCTGTAATATCTCCACTTTCATTTAGAATTTTGAGTCCTTTTTTTCCCCTTGGTTAGTCTAGCTAAACATTTGTCTCTCTTTTTTAAAAGCCAACTTTTTTTGTTGCTTTTTTCCTATTGTCTTTCTAGTTTCTATTTCTTTAATTTCTGCTCTAATATTTACTATTTCCTTCCCTCTGCTAACTATAGGCTTAGATTGATCTTTATTTTCTAACTCCTTGAGGTTTAAAATTAGGTTGTTTGAGCTGTTCTTTTCTCTTAATGTAGTCATTTAGTGATATAAATTTCTCTTAGAACTGGTTTAAAAAAATTTTTTTTTACATCCCGTAAGTTTGGCATGCTGTATTTTCCTTTTCATTGTCTCAAGATAATTTCTGATTTCCCTTTTGATTTCTCCTTTGATCCAATGGTTTTTCAGGAGCATATTGTTAAATTTCCACATATTTGTGATTATTTTCATTTTCTTTTTGTTACTGATTTCTAGTTTCACACGATTGTGGTTAGAAAAGATTCCTGACATGATCTCAGTCTTCTTAAATTTGATAAGATTTGCTTTCTGGCCCAATATGATTTATCCTGGAGAATGTCCCATGTATGCTTGAGAAGAATGTATATTCTGGCGCTGTTGGATGGAATATTCTGTATATGTCTTAGGTTCATTTGGACCATAGTGGTATTCAGGCCTTCTGTTTCCTTATTAATTTTCTGTCTGGATGATCTATCCAATATTTAAAGTGGGGTACTGAGGTCCCTAATTATTACTGTATTGCCATCTATTTCTCCATTCAGTTCTATTAATATTTGCCTTAAATACTTAGGTGCTCCAATGTTGGGTGCACACATATTTACAATTGTTATATTCCCTTGATGAATTGACCCCTGGACCATATAGTGACCTCTGTCTCTTGTGACCAATTCTGACTGAAAGTCTATTTTATCTGATGTAAGTATAGCCATTCCTACTCTCTTTTGGTTTCCATTTGCATGGAATATCTTTTATAATCCCTTCACTTTCAGCCTGTATGTGTCATTAAAGCTAAAGTGAGTCTCTTGTAGGCAGCATATTGTTGGATTTGTTTTTCTTTTCTTTTTTTTTATCCTTCATCCACTCTGTGTCTTTTCGTTGGAGAATTTAGTCCTTTTGCATTTAAAATAATTATTAATAGGTAATTACTGTCATTTTGTTAATTGTTTTCTGAGTTTTTTTTTTAAGTCTTTTATCCTTTATTCCTCTCTTGCTGTCTTACTTTAATTTTTTTTTAAAAACTGGTACGCTTTAACCCCTTTCTCTTTATCTTTTTTGTATCTATGATAGGTTTTATTCTTTGTGGTTACCATGAGGTTTACATTAAACATCTTATAAATATAACAGTTTATTTTAGCTGATTACAAACCTTCACTTGTGATGTTGTGTAATGATGCATCTGATACTGTTAGTGTTTTCAGTAGAAATGATGCATTATCACCTCAGAGTCTAGTCAGTTAAAATCCCAGGGAACTTCTATTTATTCATTTCTCAGCTACTGAAAGGATGCCTTTACTATACTTGGTACTGGGAATATGGAGGCCAATAAGACATACGGTTCCTGTCCTCAAGGAGTTTAAAGTTTAACGGGGACATAATAATTATATAAACAATTTACAAAATTACAATTGTGTTAAGAGCACCAAAGAGAAGTACCACAGGTTGGGAGCATATACCATGAGCAATTCTGAAGCAAAATAGCGCTTTGAGGAAGAGATATAAGCAAAGACTTAAGATTAAGAGTTAAGAATTGAGAGAAAGAACAACAGCACATGCAAAATTGAAAAGGAGCTGGATGACATGGCAATGAGAGATCAGTCTGGTTCAAGTACATTGAGGAAGGTAAAAGGGGACCTGGAAGTAAGTAAGTGAGACCTTGCAAGAACTTGGAGACCAGTTTAAGGAGTTAGGACTTAAAGTGTAATGAGAGGCCACTAAATGGTTTGAAGCAGGGGAGTAATAAGAAGAGATTTACAGTTTAAAAAGCAAATACTTACTACGTGTGGAAAACAGATTCAAGTAAAGAATGGTTGTAGGAGACCAACTGGGAGGGAGGCAATGGCTGTAGTCCAGGCAGGGGATGATGCAGCACAGGCTAGGCTGGAGGTGGTGGTAATACAAAGAGATTCAAGATCTATTTAGGGCTTGATGACAGACTTTATGTGGGGAATAAGGAAGAGGAAAGTGTTAACCCTAAAGTTTTTTTGCATGAAAAATGGAGGAGATGATAATGCCATTTTACTGAGACAGCAAATTCTTATATAAAAAGTGTTGTCAGACTGGGCTTCCCCATCCTGAACTTGGGTAATTAATGTTTTCAACTTACTGCAAGACTTTTATATTCATCCCTGTTGATTTTTTCATTTCTTTGGCTCATACTTCCAGTCGGTTCGGATGTTTAAACATCTTTAGTCTATCATCCAACGTCTCCTGTAAATCCTCCCAGCTTTTTATCATCTACAAATTTGGTAAGTCATACTTTGTAATCATTTACTAAGTTGTTATTAAGCATGTAAAAAGAGAACAGAATTAAGTACAGTGCATCCTTAATAATCTCTCTTCAGGTTGGCACTGGTTCATTAAGCAATACAACTGAGGTGTGTAACTAGCACCAGCAATAACACTGAACACTGAGGATGTGCCTAGCACTTAATGTCCATTATTTAATTTATTCTTCATGAAATTAATTTTTTCCATCCTCAAATACTCATTGAGCTCTTGTTATATGTCAGGAACTGAGGTAGGCACTATTATCATCCCCATTTTAGAGATAAGGAAACTCAGGCTCAGAGGTGAAGTAACTGGTCCTAAGTAACACAGTAAAGGACAGAGTTATAATATGAACCCCAGCTTGGAGACCCTCCAAACATATGCTGCTAAAAATTGAGTTTTTATTTTGTATACTTAAATTTTATATTTTTTTAATTCATAAGTCCAGATCTAAGGTGTAAGTGAGCGCGCGCTCATTAGGAATTTTTCCAGACCAGTTTCTCTGTTACTTATATCAAAGAACTTCTCAGTATTATCTCTAATATATATTATAATTTCTACATATTTTTCATGGCATCACGTTTTTAGTTAAACTGAGGGCTTTTTCCCACACCTACCCTCACAAAGTTCAGTTTGTTGATCAGATAATACAATTCTTCTCTCTTCATCTCTTCTTTCATGGTCAGCATTATAAATGATCCTGTTCAAATTCTAATATCTTTATTAGGTTAGAAACCAATTGTAGAAGTCTAAGAAATGAAGATTTTTTTTATATAGGTGGGATTTGTTATTTACATTTTAAGAAAAATTGCTGTATTTCAAAAATATTTTTTATAAAATCGGATAATTGAATTTCACAATATTCCCTTTGCACACAAATAATAATAACAAAAAGTTGCGAAGTTGGAATTTAAGAAAATAAATGCAAATAAGGTAAACAAGATTCTGAACAAACAGGACTCCTCCTGTCTCCAATTCCAAAGAAATATTCCCAGAAGAAGAATGTTCTGGTTTAAAAAAAAAAAAAAAAAAAAGGAAAGCAAGTAAGAATTAACCCAGAACGCACTTGGTTTTTACCAGTAAGTCAATTTCATTTCAGAAGTGTGACACTCTATGTCCAGGAGGTATATAAAAAAATTCTCTGCCAATATCAAAACTCAATAAAAAATTTTCAGTTTAGACAAAGAATAGTTGTTTTATAAGGCTTATCACTGCAAGACATTATACAGCCAAGAAAATGTTACCAAAAATCTAACTGGCTAGGATGACTGTCATTTTAAAATTCAGGAACACAACAGAGGGGTTTTACCAAGTAAAGTCTCAGCACTCAGCTTCTAACACATTGTAGGTTTTTCAAAGGCTGCATTTATTTAGTTTTAACAACAACAAAAGAGCTACATCTACTTAGTTTCTCACTTACATGCAAAACATACTTCTTCAAACATCAAAATAAATGTTTCCTAAGCACTAACATACCTAAGAAAATTCACTCACCTCTAAGTTTCTGGAGGTCCTCCTTCAAATCAGGCCCTGCCAGCATGAAGATACTTTCTGACACAGGATTCTTATCAGTAAGGCTTTCATTGCTGGTATTCACAATAGCTGTACAGTTTAGTAATGCCACATCTCCTTTCCTGAGGAAAATAAATAAATAAGAGCAAGTGTGGGGAAGAGGAGGCAGATAAGAAAGCTAGTTTCTAATTGTTTCAAAACATTCTATCTTCACTCCCTTCACAACATTGGTTTTACCAGTTCACAAGCTTAAGCAATAGTAAAAAGTTGTTTCTGATTTGGAAAGGCTAATACGGCATCTCAGATAGATCTTGAACGCAACTGCTATAACCCTGAAACCCACAAAACCATCATGTCATTCCTTTGCTTCTTTCATATTCCTCTTACATTGTAACAGAGTCTTACAGAGCTGAAAGTAGGTGGTTTAAAGAGTTTAAACACAGCAACATTATTCATAATAGCCAAAAAGTGGAAACAACCCAAATATCCATCAACTAATGAACTGATAAACTGAATGTGGTATACCCATGCAGGGGAATATTACTTGGCCATAAAAAGGAATAAAGTACTGATTCATACTACAACACAGATGAATCTTAAGAACATTATGCTAAGTCACAATTGATTCCATTTATACGAAATGTCCAGAATAGGCAAATCTATAGAGATAGAAAGTAGATTAGTGGTTGGCTAGAGCAGAGAGTTGGGGGCGGGGGCATATACTAGCACACAAGCTTAAACAGTAGTTAAAAAAAAGTTGTTCCTGACTCAGAAACGCTAATATAGCATCTCAGATAGATCTTGGATGCAAGTGCTACAACCTTGAAACTCACAAAACCATCATGTCATTCCTTTGCTTCTTACGTAAGAGATGGGTGTGAGATGGGGAGTGACAGCTAATGGGAACAGGACTTTGGGGTGATGAAAATGTTCTAAAATTGACTCTGGTGACGGTTGCACAATTTTGTGAATATACTAAAAACCACTGACTTGTACAATTTAAACTAGTGCTTTTGTATGGTATATGAATTACATCTCTAAAGCTTTTTTTAAAAACAGAAATGTACTACTACTACTACATGCAACAACATGGACGAACTTTCAAATAATTGTGCTGAATGAAAGAGGTCAGACTAAAAAAAGAGTACACGATTCCATTTATATAAACCTCTAGAAAATGCATACTAATCCATAGTGACAGAAAGATGAATGATTGCTTGGGGATGTTGAGGCATGGAGGGGCAGGAGAGAGGGATTACCAAGGGACACAAAAAAACTTCTGGGGTGATAAATATATTCACTATCTTGATTCTGGTGATGGGTTCATGGGTGTATACATGTCAAAATTTACCGAACTGTACACTCTAAATATATGCAGTTTATTGTATGTTAATTATGTCTCAATAAAGCTGTAAATGTGTATGCAAAGTAGTATTTCAATAATGCAAGGGTTCACAAAAAAGAATCTAGAAAAAATTATGAAAAAAAGAATCTAGAAGAAATTATGAGAAAGTATTATTATATCATGATATGATTTAAACAAGGAATTACCAGAGAACCACTTTTCCATTGATATTCTTATTGTAAAGAAAAGGTGATCTAATAGTCTCTTCCTGATATGTTTCAGCTGCAGTATCAGAAGTAGTTAATTGTTCTTCACAAGAATTGCCCCAGCTTGGTAGTGTATCCACATCCACAAACTGGGAAGGTGCACCCAAGGGATCCATGGAATGGGAACTTCAGCTTGTCTTTTCCCAAATTCCTCAGCAGTTCAATATTCACTGTAGACTTTAGCTTAAGAGAAAAGAAAGAATCATTTTAATAGAGAAGCACAGGTATTACTTTACTTCTATTAGAGTAAAAAACAAAACTCTGCTGTGAAATGCTCCAATAGTACACTGTGTGATTATAGTCACTTAAACAGTCCATTAAAAAATCAAACGTACAACAATGAGTTACTACAGCTTTTTTAAAACAGGAAGAAAGAGGGATTATTTAAACACAAATTATTTTCAAAGAATTACAGTCATTTAAATAATCACATGGCCCATCAATTCTACTTTCCAGAAACACAGGACTATTCATTCAACATTCATTGAGTGTCTGCTATTGGCGGGGTAGGGGGAGTGTCAGGTGCTGCAAGAGATACAAAGATAAATACTATGTACAACTTACAAAGTTCAGTCTAATACGGAGGATGAGAAGCAGGGAGGTTACTGCAATCAGGTAGTAAGAGATAAAGGTCTGAACTATGTAGAGAAACAGATGGAGAGGAAGGCATAGATTTGTGAGGCAATATACAAAGGAAAAATTAACAGGGTTTGACAATTTATAGACTATAGTATATGAGACACCGATGTGGTATAAGGTTGGTTGTCCAGAAATGTAGAATTAGAAGAGAAGGGTGATAGGAAGACACATAGTGTCAAGTACCACAGAAACTCATGGGAAATTTAACATGATACTTCATTTGGCAATAAGTCAGATAGCTATTTCAGTAAATAGCTAGATTCGTTCATTCAGTAAACGAATGGTAGATTCGTTCATTCGGTAAATCTTTATAAGCACCTATATGTGTCAGGTATTGTTCTAGTCACTGGGGATATGGTGAATAAGACAGAGCAAGTCCCTACCCTTAGAGAGCTGATGCTTCCTTGAAAGCAGATGAAAAACGATAAACAAACAAGCAAGCAGGTATCTAATAGAACGACTGGAGGCAGTGAGTATTATAAGAAAAAGGTTATATCTGAGTAGAGAGCTAAATAAAGTGAGAGAGCAAGCCATGTGAAGCTCTGGAGGGTGCGTCAGGCAGAGGGAATGGCAAGTACAAAGGCCAAAAGGGCAGGGAAGAGCTTGGTCTATTCCAGAAGAGCGCAGAGGCTGGTTTGGCTACAGTACAGTGAGCTAGGTAATGAGTAGCAGGTGATGAGGCTGGTGAGCCAAGGAAAGGCCAGATGATCTAGTTTGTAAGCCATGGTGAGAAGTTTAGATCTTAATGTAAATGAGGGCAAGCTATTAGAGGGTCCCTATAAGGATAATGACTTAATATAAATATTTGAAAAGATTACTCTAGCTACAGTGAAACTGAGTGGGGGCGAGAGTAAACGCAGAGACCAGTAGAAAACGACTGGAGCAATCTAGGTGATGGTGATGAAGGTGGTGAGGAATGATTAGAATTGGAATGAATTTTGAAGGTAGGGTCAACAAGACTTTCTAAATGCACCTGAGGGGGTGAGGGAAAAGAACAGAATCAAAGGTTACTCCTAGATTTCCTGCTTGAGCAATTAAATAGATGGTAATGCTACTTATAGAGAAGGAAAAGACTTGAGTAAGTTGCAGGTGGAGTAATAATCAAGGTACTTTTTTCCTTATGTTTTTGCATGTGTTAGTTTGAGATGCCCATTATATGCCCAAGTATGTATATCAAACATGCAGTTGGCTGGCTACATGAGGCTAGAGCCCAGAGGAGAGGTCAGGCTAAAGATATAAATTTGGAAGTCTCAGCATATGGATGGTATTTAAGACCACCAAGAGAGAAAATGCAAATAGAGAATAGATCCAAGGACTCAGTCCTAAGGCCAAATTTAGAGGCTGGAAAGAGGAAAAGTTTAAAAAAAAAAAAAAGAGAGAGAGAGAAAAGCATTGATAAGAATGGAAGGAAGATCTGGAAAGTGTGGTACCCTAAAAGCCAAGTGAAGAAAGTAATTTTAGACAGAATGCTCAAGAGGGGTCATCTAGGGTTAAATGCTACTGAAAGGTTGAGTAAGGACTAAGAACTAATTAGTCGGTTTGTTAAATTGGAGATCGCTGGTAACACTGAACATACATGAGAGCAGAGAGATGATTAGGGAATGACAGCTGGTATGTGAACTTCCTGAGAAGCTTTTCTGTATGATCCTAATGTTTGTTAAGAGTCAAGGAGAAAAAGCATGCCTTTCTATACCTAATTTCTTGCTGTTTCTTGCTGAGAGACATGGGATACTAATTGGAATGAACCATGGATTTGACACAATATTCTAATTCCTGCACCAACACTGTGTGGTAGGAAATGTGCTCATTTATATAACAATTTCAGAAAGGCCTTGTAGATGATACCAGGATAAAATTGTATCTGAGGATTATTCTTATTTGTTACTAAGTACTCCTTTGATATTATTTTGAAATAAAGAAACTAATTTAATCTAGAAGTTGGTGTTTAGTCCCTCCAATTGGCCTTTGAAACTAGAGGCAACCACAAGTCCTGTTGATCTGTTCACAAGTATTCAGCCTGGAACTGGACAAGCTGAACAGAGTACAAGTGAAGGCTACAGTCACTGTCTATGGCTGAACTGCCTTGAGCTCAATGGAATGACACCCTGCAGAAATTCATAATTTCAAAAAATTATCCACAGGTTTTTGGTGACGACTCATGCTGAAATTTCTTAACCATAATATTAAAAATTCCATTAAAAACAAACTTAGTTTTCATTTTGCAAACTTGAATGTCAAATTACAGGACAAAACTACTTCTTTAAAATAACTTTTCTTTCCAATTCTAAGTAATACTCACTTACAGAACATTTGAAAGATACCAAAAAGTAGTTCCTACCTTTTTCTGTGATAGGTAAAATCATAAGGTACGTACAATTTTGAATCCAGTTTCTTTAGTATTTTAAGGTAAATATTTCCATATGCAATTACACTTTGAGGCAGAAGCAGAATGGTAAAAGCTTGGGCTCTGTTATCGGAAGGCCTGAGTTTGGGTTGAGGACCTACCACCTAATAGTCATATTATCCTTGACTCTAAACCAGAGTTTTCTTATTTCTAAAATAGGAGTAATGTACTACTATGGTTATTGTGAGAATTAAATGATATAATCTGTATTAAAATTGCACAGCAGGGACTTCCCTGGCGGTCCAGTGGTTAAGACTCTGCCTTCCAATGCAGGGGGTGCAGGTTTGATCCCTGGTTGGGGAGTTAAGATCCCACATGCCTCTCGGCCAAAAATCCAAAAATACATAAAACAGAAGCAATATTGTAACAAATTCAATAAAGACTTTAAAAAAATGGTCCATATCAAAAGAATCCTTAAAAAAAACTGCATAGCAGAGCACCTGGCACCAAGCAAGGCACAATGAATGTTATGTTATAACTTTCTCAGAGCCAATGTGAAAGTCACCTGCACCACTGTTGAGATAAAGAGATGTTTTCATGTGTGGCAAAGACCAAGACACTCACTGTCAAAGACTCTCTAACGAGCATCAGATAAACCAAAAACAAATTGGTGAATTAAGATACACTCTTATTTATCTCAATGTCTGCCCTTGTAATGACTTGTTAATCCCTAACACCTAGATCAACCCTACATCTGTTTTCTCTGATCTGCTCCTGTGCCAGTAGAGGAAAAAAAAAAAAAAATCAGAAGTTATCCTCTCTGCTGTCAAAACAAATACCTGGTTTCCTATGTTAGCTTGGCCCTCCATCAACACTAACAGAAAATTGTTTTGAGTCATTCCTGGATGACTCTATGCTATTCCACACAGCATCTGTGATAGACAGCCTCCAAGATGTCCTTCAATGATACCTGCCTCCTGATATTAATGCCCTTGTGTAGATGCCTCCCATACTGAATAAGGCAGGCCAGTGTACCCAACTGGATATTGCAGAAATGACAGTGTGTGACTTCCAAGGATGGATCATAAAAGATATTGTGGCTTCTGCCATGCTCTCTTGGACTGCTTGCTCTGGGAAAGTGAGCTCTCGTGACATGGGGACACTCATGCAGCTCATGGAAAGGCCCCTGTGGGGAGAAACTGAGAGTTCCTGCCAACAACCAGCATGAACTTCCAGACACAGGAATGAATCACCTTGGATCCTCCAGCGCCAGCTGACATCTTGACCACAACCTCATGAGAAACCCTGAGCCAGAACCACACGACTAAGCAACTTTTGAATTCTTGACCCATAAAAACTGTGAGGTAATAAATGCTTATTTGCCTATTATGTCCCAGGCATTCATTCATTCAAGCACTGTTAAGTGCTGAGTCTCTGTCTAATGGAAGAGACAGCCCCACAAAAATCACACAAAGATATAATCATAGAAATACACACACAGTTAAAGTCTGTGATAAGTGTCCTACAACAAAGAAGGGGGGAGCTATTTAAATTGAAGAGGCAGAGAATGTCTCTTCCAGACAGTGAGAGTTGAGACCAAAAGTAGAAGAGTTTTACAGGCTGCGGAAAGGGTACATCTGGGCGCCTTAAGGCAGGAAAGAGCCTAAGACACTAAAGGAACAAAAGAAGGCCAACTGTGGAAGTTACAGTGAACCACAGGGTATTAGATATGTTACAAATATGCTTTCTAATCCTTACAATAATCCTGCAAAGTAGGTATTAGAACACTATTTTACAGTGAGGGCACCAAGACCCAGAGGTTCAATTACCAGCTCAAGGTAACAGAACTAGTAAGTGGTACCTTGAGATCCAAATCAAAGACCAGCTGGCACTAAAACCTGTGCCATTTCCATTATATCATATCACATTGCCTTCCGTCTTTTCCTGATGCTCTGAGAAAAGAGAAGTCATTGTTCAAATTATCTTAATTTCTCTCCAACTCAAAATGTCTCTATCTTCATTCACTCTTTCCAACTTCCAAGTGATTTTCGGGTATATTCCACACTTTTAAGCCTGCCAAATCACCTTCATTTAAGCATTTTACTGCACCTGACTAGCTTTCCTCTAAGAGAATGTAATGACATCAAGTATTCCTTCACTACATCTGATCTCTCCTTCCCCTGAGTCTCCTACTCTCAAATTTTTTCCCTACCCCATTTCTTCAGAATACCAACAAACTCCTCTTTTCACCATTTAACTTTAAGAGTAATCTGTTTCGCAGCTCTACTTCCTTTCCCTCCATTTATTCAACCCACTGCAGTTCTGCTTCCATCTCTATAGCAGTACTAAAGCTGCTTTTTCAAGGTCAACAATAATTCTCCAAATGTCAAGTCCAAGAGCTAATCAAATTTTAGCTGCAACCACTATTGATTATTCCCTCCCTGAAACTCTATTATCTTCTTTGACAGTACACCCTGGTGGTTCTCCTATATGTCCAACCACGTCTTGTCAGTATAGTTTGTTGGATCTTCTTCCAAGATCTTAAAAGTCATTGTGACACACAAGATACTGAGTGTTGAATGAGTAATAGGTAATGTTCAGAGCTCTTATTGTAGAGCAAAATTTAATGGCATTATATGAAAGTGTCATGGCATTTAACAATGAATTCTTTTTCAGCTCCAACTCTAAGCAGAAATGTATTTTTCTCATCAAAAAGAGATTTAAATCTCCCCCTCCCCCAACACACACACCTTGGCAATAAAGCAAATGGAGCAGCAAAGCCAAGCTAGGCAGGAAAATCTGATCCCTGATCCTTAAGGAACAGTGGTTCTTAACATTCTTGGAGTCACAGACCCCTTGGAGAATTACATGAAATATAAAAACCCTTTCATCACCCAAATTGTGACTACATGAGCTCATACAAGCACAGGTCTGGAAAAAAATCTGAGGGGTTTCCCAGACTCAAATTAGGAATCCCAGTGATAGAATACAGAGTGCTCAGGTAAGGAAAGGAGGAGGGGAAGGCTACAATAATCTACAGCTTTAGCCAGAATTTTGGATAACATTAAAGAGGAGCAGGACTTTCCACTGAAAATCAATTGATCAGTTCTGTATTTTGAACAGGTTCATAAGCAAACACAAAACCTTAGTAAAAACACTCCTGAAGCAAGACATTTACGTCCCAGGATCTCAAAGTTTACATGTAACAAACAGAAGGTTGCAGAATCAGATCTATTTCCTTAGCCATACTATCTTAAGGGTTATCTTCAGTACCTTCCTAGATGAGGATAAAGAGAACCCACTATGTACCTTTTACAATTCAAATTCATAATGAGTATATAACAGTTCTTATTACACTACAGCTCATCTTTTTTTTTCTCAAAATCTTGTCATCTTTTAGTTTAAGAAGTCCTCCAAATAGTGCTTTATATGATTAATTGGATTGGTTAGAGGGATTAGACTTTTATTTTTCAAGACAGGGCAGAATCAGGCAGAACGTCTTGGATCACTGTCTCAAAAAAATCTGATTTTTTGTCTGAATAAACAGAAAATGATATCATTTAAAAGAGAAAAGAACTTTAAATCTGTTTTCTTATTCTTCAAAATGCTTACATTGAATAGATAGGCCTGGATAAAAGTACAAAGAGAGCTGGTCCATGCTTTTGACCTCCATTCATTACCAGCTCTATTTCACTGTTTTTGTATAAATTATAGGTTTACCATTCTTTATGTCTTTATGTCTTCGTATTTCAATATTTTAAACTTCAAGGTACTTAAATATTTCTGCACAATACCCCATCCCAACACCAAATCTATTATATTAAGAATCATTCTATGCAAATAGAAAGAATGACTTTTTCTTTTTAGAAAGTTACTTAGATGGAAAAACAAATGGAAGAAGTCAAATATGTCAACAATAAATACAGTATAACAAAAAGATTTCTAAGTTGTGTCAACAGCCCAGGTCAAATTTAACACCATCATTCAAAACCAGCCAAACACATGCTCTAATGGTGAGTTAGTGGTACCACCTTCATATTAAAAGAACTTTACTGTGTTTCGTCTGTCGATGTCTAAACTGAAGAAGATAATTCCTGTGTACTGGTTTACGTGTGTGTGAGTGGCAGATTCTGGGTCTGCTGTGCTGTGTCGTGACTGTCAGTGTTTCTCTAGTTTTGCAGTAATGCCGTGTTGTTATTTATGCTCTGACAGATGTCACGTGGTAGGTTCTTTCTCAGGAACTCAATTTAACTATTATTTATTGATATATCGTTGCCTGTGAAACGCTTCTACTGGCACAACTTATTGTTAAAGTTTTGAATCCAAAAAAAAGAAAAAGAACTTTACTATGTTTCAATTATAAAATTAATACATTGAGCAATTCTGAAACTTCAGAAACTAAGGTTATGCTCTTGAAGCAGTGCATTGGGAAGTTATAAGATGCATTATCTTAGCACTCAATCAAAGTTGCTTACAACAACTTTCATTAAAATTATTTTTTCTGGGAATTCCCTGGCGGTCCAATGGTTAGGACTGGAGAGGGCGTGGGTTCGATCCCTGGTCAAGGAACTAAGATCTGGTAAGCCATGCGATGCAGCCAAAACATAATAATAATAAATAAAACAAAATGATTTTTTCCATTTGTGATTGTCCTTTCCCATAATATTTAATAATGTTAAATTAATTTTTTTAAAAGATAAAATCATGACTCATTCTAATACAAAAATGAACATGGTTCAAGATTTTATTTAACTCACAAAGGAACCAGCCAGATGGTTGATAAAGGGAGTCCCAAAATTGGGCTCATTAAGAGATCAGGAATACTGAAATGAATGTACGTGAGGCAAAACTTCCACTCAACCCCTAAAAGACATGTAGAATTTTCATGTCTACAGATAAAATGATTTAGTATTGACAGTAGTTATCTACAGTTTATACAGCTGTAAAATAACCTTCTTAGAATCAGATAATACAAGGGGTGTCATCGATGTGGAATCTAGACTATGTATTAAAGCACGTTTTTTCCTCATATATATACACATTTTTTCGTATATTAGCCATACACGCTCACCTAAATGCTCCCTTCCCCATCAAACTTACTGAAATAAGTCTATTGCCACAATTTCCTCCCTTCTCATTCATCCAACCCACCGTAGGCTTGTTTCAAACACCTACACTGTTACATCTATTTACAGCCTGATCATATTCATTCTCTACTCTTGTCATTTTCTTGAATATGGAAGACTAGGTGAACATGTCTTAAAAACTCAAGAAACGCCTGAAGAAAATCAGGTAATATAGATAAAAGTCTATTTTCTAAGCTGGCTGCAGCTATCTTGAAGGCACAGGCTTATTTCTTTTATATACCTATATGTTAGCTTTAATCTTCCACAGCTACAGACATCAGAACTCCTTTCTAAACACTTTTATGCAGCCCAAGAATAAAATCGGACAAAACTGCAAGAAAGAAAAGCTAATTCCCACTTGGTGACAGCGCACCTAAAGCCTCAATTACCAAGCAAGGAGGAGTCAGCCCTGGTCACTTCCCCCTCTGGCGACCAAGGAGCGGAAACCGAAAGCCAGACCAATGTCACTCCAGGGACTGCGGAGATCCAGACAACTCAGCATCCTAGGCTCAGCGCCTACCCAGCCCTGATTCGAGCAGCTCTCAGTCCGTGAAACGCCCAGTCCACACGAGCGACCAGACAAACTCGACTCCTGCACCCCAGGGCGCGCGCCTCCCCAGGGGCTAGAGCACCACTGTCCCTTGTGCCCGGGTCTGCCTATCCTCTATCTTCTGGTGGGTAACTTCTCCCCGACAGCGCCTCGGGCGAGAGGAACCAGACCAACAGCGGGGGTGGGGGGGTGGGGCCTGTGAGCGCCAGGCTCATTTTTGCGGAGAACTGACAAAACCAGCCCTCTATGCCCGCACCCCTAGCCCTGGCCGAGTCCCGTGCGCCTCCCGCCGCGCCCCCGGCCCGCTCCGCCCCGCCTTCCTTCCCGGCCTCCGTCCCGCCTCTCACAGCATTCCGGCGGTCCCATCCGGGAGGAAGGCACGGCGGGTTAAGTTCCTCGTGGAAAGCGGCCGAGCGGCATCCCCGGACAACCCTTGCCAGGAGCTCGGCGGGTAAAGCAAGCCAAAGTCCCAGGAGGCTGGAAGGACCAGCCGCAGGAGCCCTGGCCGGCGAAACACCGCCTTCCGCTCCCGGCCGGCGCTCACCAATCAGAGCCCGGTTCTTACGTCATTTCCCCCAGAAGGCAAAGGGAACGTCGGGCGGAAGAGGCTCCTTGAGCGGACCCGGAAGGGGTGGGTTCGAAGGGCGAGTCCAATCAGTCCGGAGCCTCGTGGAGGCCGAGGTAGGTACCGTAGGTGCTCGGCGGCTGAGCGCCTTTGTTCTGCTCCTCGGGTTTGTTTGGTCCTGGCTGAGGCCTTCCTGGTGCCAGCCGCAGGCAAGGCAGGGGGATTTGGGGCCGGTCTCGAGGGTGGAGGGGCACCTGGGCCTCTGCGGGAGCCCCACCTCCGTCCCCGGGAAGCCGGCCGCGGACACCCGAAGCTGGTGCGTGCGGTGTTGAGCTCGTTCACCCGGCGCCTGCAGGGCTCGCCTGAGGATGGTCTGGCAGCGTGGTGGGTGTGCGGAACCCCCACTTCACCCTCTCCTGACTGAAAAATTGGTTTAGGGACATCTGACAGGTCTGTTCCGGCGGTCCAGCCTTTCAGCGTATCATAGAAGCATGTTTTCGGGGGCTGTGGCTTAAGAAGCAGGGATGGTAGGGGCATAGAGGAAGGTTAGGTCGTGAACTCTCTCCGAAAAGCGTCATATACACACATGCGTGTGAGACACAAGTGACCAGTACCAGGTTGTATGGAAGATCGTTGAAGTTTTGAGGCAATGGAAAAGGCTTCGAGAATTGGACTAGCCCCAAAGGAAGTGGGCCTCAGAGGGTAACACTTAGGTAGACGGGCGAATGCATGTTATTCTAAGGGAGAGGAACAGTTTTAAGAAGGCAGGGTGACAGGACAAGGAGGGAAACCAGCTAACCTGACAGAAAATTTTATGCGAGAACTGAAGAGGAATAGATAGGTTGAGTTCTTGGGAAGTGCACACAGTTCAATTCTTAAAGGGTTTTGGGGTAGGATTAGTGCGTTTGAAAAGATTAGTCAAGTAGTATTAATGACTTTTAAAAGAAAAGAATGAAAAACATGGAGGTGGAGGTGCTACATAGTGCAGGAACCCAGTGATAAAGAGCTGGAACAGAAAGTAGTGGAAAGAGAGAAAAGGATCCTCCTTCAGAGAAACAGGTAGAAGTAGTTTCTGACAAAAGAGAGGACGGAGGCAAAGACAAATAGTTCAGTGGTTAAAAGAAGAAATTTTGGAGTTTGGTTTGTAATCTGGCTTTGGCACTTAAAACCAGCTGAATGACTTTGAGCTAGCTGTTTCACATCTCTGTGTCTAGTTTCCTTGTCTGTAAAATAGGGATAAGAATAGTACCTGAAAAAAAAAAAAAAAAAAAAAAAAGAATAGTACCTGTCTTGCAAGGTAACTGTGAAGGATCCTTTTAAGCACTTTACATGTATTAACCCACTTAATTCAATTAATTAATTATGATTAATCCAATTAATAAATATGAAATTAACTTCATATGTTTACTCGGTTATATACATTTTAATGTATCAGTTACCATATAGTAAGCACTCTTTCAGTATTGGCTGTCTAAATAATATTAATGAGCCAAAGGTTACTACAAGGTTTTGAGCCTGAATGGCATGGAGAGCTGTGTGTTTTAGAGTTAGAAAAAAATGAGTAAGGTTCAGGAAGCAAGGTAGGTTTGGTTTTATACACGTTAAATGTGATACTGCAAGGTATTCCGATCGGGATGTCTGATAAGCTCTTGGAGCTATATAGTTGGTATTCAGGTATGTGGGCCGGACTGGAAGTAGGGATGTGGTGGGTCCCTGGGCCTAGGCATGCTGTATGAAGTCTCCAAGGAAAATACTGTGGTAGATGGCGGAAGACTACCATGAACAACAATTACAGTTAAGGGGCTGGGGCCAGAGGAGTAAGATGAATTAGTAAAGAATTGATCAAATGGCCCAGGTTAAGAGCGTTTTTGCCATGTTAATATTATCTTCCCTTCACTTTTAACTGGCTTTATGTTGGTTCCTGGGAGAAGAAAAATGAGGCCTGTAAGTGGTCATTAAAAGAAAGTATTAATACAGGCATTGAATATTTTCCTGTTAAAGTAGACTAAAATATCAGGTTGCAATAGAAAGAGACCCTGTAGCGTTAAACCAAACAAACTGAACCAACAACAACAACAAACAAAAACAGCTCCAGAAGAAGGCTGTAACTTCTGTTTAGTATTCTTGTGTTTTTTAAGTTGCACCGGTGTTTGGAGGAATACCTTTCACATTACCATATTAAGAGCAGGCAAGCTTAATTTATCTCCTTCACCAGTTGTCTCTTATGGTAACCAAGTGTTTTCAGTGAATTTGATTTAGTGCAGTTGTTAAAACCAAAGCTGAGTCCGCCCCCCTGTGGGCAGTCAAGCCAGTCTACTGACACCGGGTTGTGGTGAAGGGAAGTGCAGCGTTTATTGCAGGGCCCTCAGGAGAAGGTGCAGCTAATGCTCAGAAGACACCCCTCCCACCCAGTGGCTTTCAGGGAAAGGTTTTTAAAGTCAAGGTGAGGGAGAGGGGGTGGGGCAAGTCATCAGCTGGTGGGCATTCTTCTGATTGGTTGGTGGTGAGGTAATTGGGAGTCAACACCATCAACCTTCTAGTTCCAACTGGCCTGGAGTCTATGTGATGGTGGTCAGCATTCAGTTAACTTCTTCCACCTGGTTGGGGTTTCAGTATCTGCAAAACAGCTCAGGGATATGGTTCAGAATATTATCTCCGTAGCCCTTGAGGAGGAACCTAAAGATCCTTGATTTTGTTTAATGGCTAAAACTATTTTTATTTTGTCTTGCTTGATTCCTTTGTTTCTGCATTTTCTCACTTCTCTGATTACATTTGCTCTTTGGAACTCAGGGAAGGCTTAGGAGGCTAAAGGTTTTCTACTAACGGGAGGCAGGTGGAGGACACGGTGCGGGGTTGGGGGGGCGAGGGTGGGGTGGGGGGAGCGGTGGTGTCTGACCTGGGAAGGCCCTGTAGTGTCCTGCTTGGTTACACAGGAACTATGGCAACTTTGAAAAACAGTGTGCCAAGTTGTAGTAGTAGTTTTTGTGTGCCAAGCGGAGGTGGCTGCCCTGCTTTGGAAGTCCAGGACAGACCTGCACGTATTAGTTACAGTAGTTCTCAAAGCGGGGAACTACAGCAGCAGCATTACTTGAGAACTTGTTAGAAATGAAAAATCTCGGGCCCCACCCCAGACCTACTGAATCAGAAACAGGCCCTGGGGATGTGCGGTGTAGGTGGTTCCCAGCAATTTGTTTTCATAATCCCTTGGGTGATTTAGATACATTCTGGAGTTTGAGAGCCGCTGTGCTCCAAGGTAAGTGCCACAAGGTCAGGGATTTTGTTTTACTCAACACCATATCTCTAGCGTCTAGATCAGTGCCTGTCTCATTATTAGTAGGTTTACAATAAATGCTCACCAATAAATATTTTCAGTCTCAGGCTGTCCGTCTCCGTGTAAAAACCTTGATGGTAGTTGAATGGGCAGAAGCAAATTGTTGAGCTGCATTGAGGCCACATGTCAGAATTTGTGAGGTGGCCATGACAGTGTGACCAATGCGAAACTTGAGGAGTGAGAGATTACACGTTGAGTCGGCAGTGAATAAAAAACGGAGATGTCTGGGTATTTTATGTCAGTAATATATTCAGAGTAAATGAAGGTTAAGCAACCACAGGTCATGTACTTTTAACCACATGATACACAGTCGGTGTTTGCCAGCCTAGCAGAACCAAGGTGCCCAAAGAACTCAGTTTTCTTTGTTTGCAGGTGCAGCTGCCTCACTTGTGGTATCAGATGTTCGAACATGGGGCTCACCAGGCAGTACCTACGCTATGTTGCCAGTGCAGTCTTTGGCCTTATTGGCAGCCAGAAGGGTAATATTGTCTTTGTGACACTTCGTGGTGAAAAAGGACGCTATGTGGCAGTACCAGCCTGTGAACATGTTTTCATCTGGGACTTAAGGAAAGGAGAGAAGGTACGTGAGGAATCACCTAGATTGATATTGATGTATGGGTATTTGAGGGTGGAGGCAGAAGTGGGAGAGCTCTGCTTTGTCATGCACAGATTTTTTTTTTTAAGTGTGTGCCTCTAGAAATTTTTTTTTTTCCTTTGGGTCTAGATAGCCAAGTATTACATTCTATTGTGCTCTTCTACACTAAATTCTGAAAATCACAACCAAAAGAGCTTACCTCTTAGGTATTTATTTGTAGTGATATTTACAGGTAATTATTTGTAATCATTATTCCCCACATGTTTGTTTTTATCTACTTCACCAGTTCTCCATTTTTCAAGTTCTTCTACTTGCCCTCACAACTAGTTATAGAATATTAGGCATTTAAAAGGAATATTGCTGTGTTGACTGAATCTTTTTCTTACCTATGCAGATGAGGCCCAACGGTTGTTAAACTAGCCTTTGAAATTTTGTATGACTCTGAATTCCCAAGCCTACCGCTTCTGCCAAACAAAATACAGGCAGTTTGATCTTGTCCACTCACTTTGTGACCTCCAAGAGGTTAATACTTTGATACTTAGTGTCCCCCAGAGTCCCTTGGGGATACATCACTGTAGCACTCCAGTGCCATGCAGGTTGGTTTCTGGGATGGGGCTAAGTTAAATCAAGGATGTGTTTATAACCCCTTTTGGAAAATCATTTGGTGTTGACATAGAATAAGGACTTAGTAATTTATTCCATTGCCTGGGAAATTTTGGCATGTATTATGCTAATGTAGAGCTTTGGAGAAACAGTATAGTATAGCTTTACCTTTTCTTGAATGTTTCATTACCCAGTACAAATAATAATTTCTATATTAAAGAACTTGAGATAAGTGTCCAAAGTCTCATTATTATTCATAAGAGCGATTTGGAATTATTGATGCTCTTAATTTTACTGTGCCTGATTATTCCCACAGTTTTTCCTTGATGACATGCTTAACTCCTCTACATTGTTTTTAATTCTTATTATTTCAGATTCTCATCCTGCAGGGGCTTAAACACGAAGTCACTTTCTTGTGCCCCTCCCCAGATGGGCTGCACTTAGCTGTTGGTTATGAGGATGGGTCTATCCGAATCTTCAGTCTCCTGAGTGGGGAAGGAAATGTGACCTTCAATGGACACAAAGCAGCAATCACTTCCTTGAAGTATGATCAGCTAGGAGGCAGGCTGGCATCTGGGTCCAAGGTGAGACCTTGAATTAGGTGCCCTGACTTTAATCCAGAAAGGAGTGTAAGGCTACTGCTGAAGCAGGTTATTCACAAACATTGTTGCGTGAAACAGTGGGCACTCGGTGTACAAAATAGTATAGGTGGTAGAATAGAGTGAGAAGGATGGATATGAATTGGGTGGTTCATTTTGTTTCCTGTCAGATTCACTGATAAAAGACTATTAAATACAGGAACAAGATGAGGATGCCCATGATAGTTACTATGGAACATCATTGTGGATATGCTACCCAAAACAGTACACAAGTTGGGGGAACAAAACAAATTGGAAGAGCAGAGTCAAAATGATGATTCTTGGCCATTTGTTTTGGTAAAATCGGTAGCTTTCCTATGTCTCAGTCATCAGAAAATAGAATGTAAATTATTCCATTTACAAAAGTATGTTAAGTAATGGACACAAAAATACTGTGAAACTTGACTAAAGAATGTAACAGAAGACTTGAGTGAATAGAGACACAAACCATGTTCTTGAATGGCAAGACAGAGTATTGAAAAGATGCTTGTATGTTCTAATTAGTTTATACAGATAAAGCAATTTAAATATCCCAAAGGTCTTTTTGTTGTTTTTTTAGAATATGACCAAATGATTTAAAAGAATATATGGAAAAACAAATGAATAATAAATAGCAGAATTTTGGGAAAAAATAAAAGGGTTTCAGATTTCTTTTTTCAGGGTTAGATTTAAGAAGTTTCAGATATTAAAATGCATTATGAAGTCATAACTTATAATGTGTTATATTAGCCTGGCATTAATACAAAATAGTCAGATAGATTACTGCAACCAAATGGGAATCCAAGAAACAAATCCACTTGATATACCTAATTAGTATATTTTAAAGATGACATTTTTGACGAGTAGAAAAATGATGGATTACTTATGAAACAGGACTTAAACAGTTGGCTATTTGGGGGGAAATTTAAAGTTAAAACTTTACCTCATGCTATGTACCAAAGAGTCACGGATTAAAGACTTAAATATTAAACCATGATATTTTAAGTAAACTAGAAGATATATAAATAAATATTTGATATCAAGGTGGAAAAAGACTTCAAGCATATCAGCAAGGAAAGAAATTATAAAGGAAAAGACATAAATTTGAATGCTTAATATTTGAATATTTAAAACATTTGTGCATTAAAACACTATAAAGAAGTTGTCAAGAGTAAATCCTAAGAGTTCTCATCACAAGGAGAAATTTTTTTTCCTTTTTTTCTTTTTATTTATATGAGAAGATGGGTATTAGCTGAACCTATTATGGTAATCATTTCACAATATATGTAAATTAAACTGTCATGCCATATGCCTTAAACTTATACAATGATGTATGTCAATTATTTTTTCAATAAAACTGGAAAAAATAAAGTTAAAGGACAATGAAAAAGGGAAAGTATTTAATAGTTCCACTATAAAAGGGAAGGATTAATATCATGTCTTAATAACCAACAAACAAGTAAAAAATAAGACCCAAAGGAAGATAAAAGACATGACTTGGCAGTTCAAAGGAGGTGCAGAACGGCCAGTAATCACCATAGAGCATGTACAGAATTTCTCATTGGTATTCAGAAATGCAAATCAGATAAACATTGAGACAGCCTTTCAGCTTGGTGAAACTGGCAGTGTTTTTTGAGCAACTGATAATATCCAGAGATGAAGGGATGGGAAAACTGGCATTGTCATACATATCCTGGTGGACCTTTAGATTGGTGCACCCTTTCTGGAGATCACCCTGAATTGCAGACTTAACATAGAAATACCTTTTAACCCAAGAATTTCCCTTTTTAGTCTTTATTCTGATCAGAGATATGTACAAAGATAGAGGTACAAGAATGTTCATTTCCACATATTTATAATAGCAGAAAATTGGAAACTGCCTAAATGGCTGAAATAGAAAAAATTTAAAGTAAATTATGGTATATCCTTAAGGTTGGTTATTATGTGACCATTAAAAATGAGAACAGTCTGGAAGGACATGGAAATATATTAAATGAGAAAAAGAAGGAGAGTTATACAATGATAGGAATAGCATGATCTCAGTTAACAACATGTATGTATACATAAAGACTAGAATAGTATACAACAAAATATCTATGGTGATTATATCTGGATGGTGAAATCAACTGGTGTTTGGTTCCTCTGTGCTTTTCTGTATGTTTTCCAAATTTTCTATAAGGACTACATATCAACTTTGTAATAAAAATATTGTGTGTCAAGTTAGGCCTTATGTGGTAAAGAAAATTCTTCTGTATTTGATTCCTTTAGGACACAGATATTATCGTGTGGGATGTGATCAATGAAAGTGGCCTCTACCGTCTAAAGGGGCACAAGGACGCTGTTACACAAGCATTGTTTCTACGAGACAAGAATCTGCTAGTTACTAGGTAAATAATAAGTTTTGTTTCCATTTCTTTCTCTAGGTGAATTCATTGGAGAGGTTTTCACAGAGGGAATTTGTTTCATTCCTTACTCGTATCTCCGCACTATACTCAAGCTCATGTGCTAGTTTCCTCTTCTCTCTGCTTTTCCTCTCTCTACCCCTCCCTTCCCCTCCCCTCCCTTCCCAAACAGTGTCATAGATGCTATCCAGAGTTATTTATAGCATGTTTTAATTCCCTTTTCTGATTTGTCATTATTTTCCCCTGATATCAGCTTTTCCATATTCCTTAACTCTTCAACAGACCTTGTATAGGATGAACTGTCTACTTCTGGATCCCTAGAAAGTCAGAAAAGCCGAATATGGAGGAGTGGGCAGATGCGAATACCAAATGTTTGTTTTAGCCTGCCTCTTCAGAAGAGACATACTCCATACTTAGGCCTTCTGAACATCTAATAGGTTGAACCATTTGAAATTTCCATTTGTATGGGTTAAAAATGATAGGTCAGATACCAGCAATTTCATATAGTTCAACCTAATATAATAGTTATCATTCCTAAGGAATGGCCACCCAGGAAAGTTTGGGATCTTAAGTTTTGCCAGGCAGTAATTAGAAAGAACCATAGTAATTAGAACCACAGAAGAACCAGAAGGCAGTGTAGAGGAGCAGCACGAAATGCTGTACCAGTGGTGGATTTGTTCCTGTGGGATAGGATACAGGGACGTTAGTGTGTCTTGTTCAGACAACACACGTTCTGTGGGGCAGTGACTCTACTGTTCTACTAGACTATACGTACACCTTATAGCTTAGGGAACGTAAGGGAAAGGAAATAACACCGTGAGGTGGGATTATATAGGAAAGACTTTGTAAACTGGGTTTCTGTTTTTTTCCAGTTTTGTCATGAAGCAGGATTATATTAGATTTACATTGGTGAAGAAGCAGGGAACAGGCATTTGAGGCAGGAAGAGTAGAGCCCATTGGCAGGGAGATTAAGTGCCAATTAATGGGAGGTTTGGGGAATCGTGCTGAAGAACTTGATTTTGAATCCATAGAGAACCTTGAGTTAGTGCAAATTTAGAAGAGTAAGATTATCTGACAGTAGTGTATTGGATGTGGTGAGGGAACAGAATAGACAAAGAGACCAGATAAGTTACTAAAATAATTCGGGCAGTAGGACCTAACTTCAGGTTTGTGTACAGAAATGGATTGGGAGGAATCAAGGCTTGGAGACTTCCCAGAGGAGGCGTTTTCTGGACCTAGAGACTAGCTGGACGTGGGAGACAAGGGAGCAGGAGAGGTCTAAGATGTTTGTGTGTTAGAATGAAGGAATGTTGATGCTGTGGCGATGGAAATGATGGTCAACTGGTCAAGTTCTGTTTTGTAGCACTCTGAATTCAAGGTTATTTTTGTGCTTACAGATGGAACATTTTATTTTTCTACCTGAGAATAGCCATATAAAGAGTTAGGATTCTTTACTTTTTAAAAGAAAGGTCAGGTAAATAGTAGCATTAGACATCATTGCTGTGTATTGTCTTTTTAAGGCAACAAATAAGTCCTTGATTTTCCTGTTAGTTCAGTGATTCTTCCTAATAATATTTTTTTCCTATTTCTTCTTCTAGTGGGAAAGATACCATGGTGAAATGGTGGGACCTTGATACCCAGCACTGCTTCAAAACAATGGTTGGCCACCGAACTGAGGTATATGTAGGGTCATGGGCCCAGGGAAAGAATAGCAAGGCAGAAAGGAAAAGATGGTTTCTTCCCTGGCCCTTTCCTGGCTCTTTGTTTTTACTGCTAACAGTAATCAACATGTAATGTCTTTAGAGAGAGAAGTTGGAGTGGTGGACAAAGTGCCAACCGTCAGAGCAGATGCATCTGCTCTGGCATTTAGTAGAAATTGGCCTCGGATAAGTTTTTAACCCATGAATATGGGTTTCATCGCTTTTAAATTATAAGTATCCACCTTTATGATCGTAGGGAAGTTTAATGATACTGTGTATACAGTGCCTGGCCCGGTGACATGTAAATAGCAAATTATAGCCATTATAATAATTACCTGAACATAGATCTGTTCAATATAGATCAGGGAATATTTTACATCTTTGCATCCTCCTTTGTGCTTTGTTCATACCAGGCATAGGTGAAGGTGATTAAGGGGTACAAACTTCCAGCTATAAAATATGTAAGCCATGGGATTGAATCTACACATAGGGTATATAGTCAGTAATATTTTAACAACTTTGTATGGTGATGGATGGTAACTGGTCTTATTTTGGTGATCGTTTCATAATGTATAAAAATATTGAATCACTGTGTTGTATGCCTTAAACTAATTTAACATTGTATGTTAATTATAACTCAATTATATATATTTTTGTATATATATGCCCTAGAATATATGAGGAATATACACACCCTAGAATTAATGAGGAGGAAAAGCAGATTCTTTCTTGATTTGCAACAGTACTGTTATTTTCATTGTTTAGTTCATGGATGTTTGAGGCTAAAAATTATGCTCTGATAGACGTTAATGGAGCACCTTTCATTTGCAAGGCACTGCGGAAATCAAAGAACTGCCACGCTTGAAATCATTATTTTGAGTGGCTTCTAGTTAGGATTTATTCTGAACAGCCATTATCTAAATTTAAGGATAGGAAATTACAGAGAAACTGCTAGTTACCCCATAAACAACACTTCCACCACAGATCATTTTCTCTCTCAAAGTGAGCTTTCTCATAGTGTATTTTGAAAGGGTTGTCTTAATATTAGACTTTGCAGTGCCAAAGAGATTTCACTACAGTGTACTTAGACTTTTGGAATGTCATGTCATGCATCCTGGAGTCCCTTAATAACCATATTATTTGAATCTTTTTATACCCTGTAGGTGTGGGGGTTGGTTCTGGTGTCAGAAGAAAAGCGACTCATCACTGGGGCTTCTGACAGTGAACTGAGGGCTTGGGACATAGCTTACCTGCAAGAGGTAATTGCTTTTTTTCTGATCATGGGCAGTGTCATGTTTTAGCAATTTCATAGGCTTGTTGAATTTAGAATCAGATGTAATTTTTGAGTACTTCACATAGTATTGGAATTCTCTCTTACTGTGATTTCTAAACAATTTTTTTCTTCATTCTATGGTCCATTGCCCTCATTTGCACTTGGAAGAAGGATAGCTTTAGGCTGACAGCTCTTGGTAATAATGTTAATGTTTTAGTCTGTAGGGCTCTTAGCTTGATATTCCTTGACCTTTGGGTATCCACGGATGGACTTCTGAATATCTGTGACCCTCTTCCCTCAAACAAAAATCTATGTAAAATTTGTGTATGTTTATGTAAATATGTATATTCTGAGGAGATCTGTCACATTTTCTCAGATCATCAAAGATTTTGCATGGATGAAAGGTTATAGACCTTAGGTTTAGCTGGAGGTAGGTGTGTGGTGTTGTGTCCAGTAGCCATTTTGATGGGTTCTTCATTAGTAGGCTAGGGTTTATCTTTTTTTTTATTTAAGGAGAAAATGTAACCTCTCTTGCAATGTCTTTGCAATTCGTAATGCCAATTTGAATCTTTCCCTCTAGAATATGGTAGATCTTTCACCTAAGAAGGTTTTAAAATTAATGAGGTCATCATTTTTTCACCTTGTTATGAAACAATAGTCCTTATACTGTGGAAAGTTATTGGAGCTGGTATAATGAATAATGTTTTGTTCATGTTCTTGATGTGGTCAGTTTTTAATACATTCTGATGAATGTGCTGTCGTTGAAGACGTTTGGTCAGAGAGATCACTAAATGGAAGTTATCAGTGGCTATAAGGACAAGTTTCTAAGTCATTAGGGGTGAAAATCACCTCCTGGAACAAATTATTTCAGCTTTTTTTTTTTTTTTTTTAATTTATTTATTTATTTTTGGCTGCGTTGGGTCTTCATTGCTGCATGTGGGCTTTCTCTAGTTGCGGCGAGCAGGGGCTACTCTTCATTGCGGTGCGCAAGCTTCTCATTGCGGTGGCTTCTCTTGTTGAGGAGCATGGGCTCTAGGTGCGCGGGCTTCTGTAGTTGTGGCTCGCGGGCTCTAGAGCGCAGGCTCAGTACTTGTGGCGCACGGGCTTAGTTGCTCCGCGGCATGTGGGATCTCCCTGGACCAGGGCTCGAACCCATGTCCCCTGCATTAGCAGGCGGATTCTTAACCACTGCGCCACCTGGCAAGCCCTATTTCAGCTTTTATTTTCCCATTTTTATAAAACAGATGGAAGACCCAGAAGAACCAGAGCCCAAGAAAGTCAAAGGGTCTTCCCCTGGAATACAGGACACACGTGAAGCAGAGGATGGTACCCTTGAGATGGATGAAGCTCCTGAGGATGTAATTCATTTTTGTTTCTTACCTTCAGTGGAGTTGAGTGGTGGGGAAGTATTCATTTTAGGGAAGATCTTTGTCACCTGCAATTCTTGGAATCATGTCTTTTCAGGGGTCAACAGAACTATTAACCTTCATCTTTTCTCTTGCTTCCTCTGCAGCGCATCCTTACGTGTAGAAAAGCTGGTTCCATAATGCGGGAAGGAAGGGACAGAGTTGTGAACCTTGCAGTCGACAGGACAGGCAGGATTCTTGCTTGCCATGTGAGTACCAGGCTTAGGAGAAAGTAACAAGGACTTGGCTGTTCCTTTAGAGACTTGTTCTTCTTTCGTATTCAGTGTGGAGGTGAATTTTTCTTTGGTCCTGTTAAGATTTCCTTATATGGTATTGTGTGGACCTATATTCCCTAACTTCTGTTAGCCCAACAACAGTAATTGCTCTTATTCTTCTTATTATTAGCAAACATTTATTAAATCCCTGCCTTTCTAAACAATTTAAAAGCATTAACTTCTTTTTTCTGTTTTTTTTTTTTTAACATCTTTATTGGAGTATAATTGCTTTACATTGTTCTGTTAGTTGCTGCTGTATAACAAAGTGAATCAGCTATACGTATACATATATCCCCATATCTCCTCCCTCTTGCATCTCCCTCCCACCCTCCCTATCCCATCCGTCTAGGTGGACACAAAACACCGAGCTGATCTCTCTGTGCTATGCGGCTGCTTCCCACTAGCTATCTATTTTACGTTTGGTAGTGTATATATGTCCATGCCACTCTCTCACTTTGTCCCAGCTTACCCTTCCCCCTCCCCATGTCCTCAAGTCCATTCTCTATGTCTGCGTCTTTATTCCTGTCCTGCCCCTAGGTTTTTCAGAATCAATTTTTTTTTTATGATTCCATATATATGTATTAGCATATGGTATTTGTTTTTCTCTTTCTGACTTACTTCACTCTGTAAAAAGCATTAACTTCTTATTTAGTCTCAGAGTAACATTGTAGAAAGTGGTGAATTCCCACTTTACAGATGAGACAGCAATCCCAGCGATATTAAGTTGTCCATGGTAATACAACTAGTAAGGGAAGAAAGAGAAATGTTCTTACAGAGAAAAAGCTAAATTACAAATTGCCTCTCCTGGACTCACATCAACCTTTTGCCTTTCTAGGGGACTGATTCTGTGCTAGAAGTGTTTCGTATCCTTTCCAAGGAGGAAATTCAGAAGAAAATAGACAAGAAGATGAAGAAAGCTAAAAAGAAAGCAAAGTGTGTTTTCTAAATATTTACTACTAGTCAAGTATTGTGGGTGGGCCACATAGTACTGAAGAAAAAACTATGGCTTCTTTAAAGAAGTATTTACTCTGTTTTCAATTACCATTAAATGCTAGGGAAGATTTTATGGAGTGCTGGTAGTCCAAGTTTTTAATTTCTAAATACAGCTTCATAACTATCATATTCCTAAGTCTTGCACTCAGAGCCACACAGAACGAGAAAGGCAGTACAGGTATTTAAACATAGCTTCTAAATGATTTAATTCTGAGAGGCTAGCAGTGTGTCTTCAGTGACAGCAGCCTATACAGAAGGAATCCGGGTTGCATAGTGCTGACCTTTGGGACTGTGAGAAGGAAGACTGGTTGGACAGTTACATAACTGGAGTTTGGGGGCAGTATAACCTTACAATAAATAGGTCATTGTAGCTATAGAAATCAGTTTCTCAGTGGTTGAAATTCATCAAGTCTCAAAGAAATAAAAAGTCACCAGTTTTTTAAATGTTTTATTTGCTAAAGCAAATCTTTTGAGACCTCTGGGTTTTTTTGGCATGGTTGGGTTATAAGTGCAGAGTAATGGATTTTCTAAAAAGTCCTGAAGTTAGAGAAGTTTACCAGAAACACTTCAGTGGGATAGTTTGAACTACGAAGACTTGTCCCCAGAAATTTTATGGGCTGTTGTATTCAGAATCCGTTTATTGAGGGTACCCATTGGATGGAATAACACTTCATATTAATTACGTTGTGGTTCACAAAGCGTTTTTACGTACACTACATTGTTTAATTCTCATGGTAATCCGTGTGGTTAAGTGACTCTTCCAGGTTCAAAAAGGTTGTTGGTCTCAGACCAGAACTTGACTCAAGTAATAGCAAAGCTTCTTCTAGAAAAGTGATAGCATGATAGTCTTTTTTTTTTTTTCTCCTCTAGATTAAATTCTTGCAAAGAGGAGGAGGAAGACCTTGAAGTCAATGTTGAAATGACTCTGCAAGATGAAATCCAACGGGTGACCAATATCAAAACTTCTGCCAAAATCAAGTGAGTGAAAATGTAGTAGCTGAAGTATCTGAGAGAAGTATCTGAAGTGTTGCTACAAAATTGTATTGGCTTTTCATGCTATTTGTAAGCAGTCTCTACGAATTGTATATCTGCAGACAGTGATCGTGGGCCTCACCTCCCACTGCTTACCATGGGCTCACTGATTCATCATCTCATATTTGTTTTATTATGATAGCTTTTTACTTACAGTTCTTTGCTGCCAGTTAAAAAGAAAAATGTATACCCCACATTCCAAAAGGATTTGCGGTCACTTATAAAAAAGAATACGTGCACAGAAACAAATCAGAGCCAGTATCTGAGCTCAGGTTTCTTGGACTTAAAAGCCTATACTAGACTACTGTCCAATACTCAGAGCACTCTTATTTGTAAAATCCTTTATACTTGTTCAAACTTTGTATAGATGGAGGGCATTGCAAAACTTTTCTCCTAGAAAAAAATTAACCTTGTGAGCTAAGATGGTTGCTGGAACATTTATGAATATTTTCTCATGCAGATCCTTTGACTTGATTCATACTCCTCAAGGAGAGTTAAAGGCTGTCTTCCTGCTGCAGAACAACTTGGTGGAATTATATTCACTGAATCCATCCATGTCAACTCCTCAGACTGTCAGGACAAACAGAATTACCATTGGGGGTCATCGCAGTGATGTGCGGACTTTGTCATTCAGCTCAGACAATATCGCTGTCCTTTCAGCAGCAGCTGATTCCATTAAGATATGGAACAGGTTTGTGAAATGATGCTTTCTATAGCTTTATCCAATACTGTTTTCTTCTCTTTGAGTTAGTTTTTAATACTCTTGATGGTTAGTTATTCTTAGGGCCCTAAATACAGTTCCCTCAAAATGTATCTTCAGTGCATTTTGACTGTAGGCCTGTGGAGTTTAGAGTAGGAAAAATTGCCTTTTCAGATTTGGTACAAAAAATGTAAGTTTATTCCATGTCTGAAGCTTATTGCTGTACTTGGCTAGAGAAAAACACAAGCATACTTCCTACTTTAAATTCAAATAGGCTGTTAGTGCTTTCCAGTAATTTTACCATGATTTCTCATTCCTCACTTTCCTAGATGACTATTTCACATGTTCTTACCTCTCCTCACACCTCACACCCCACACCTCACACCTCACACCTCACACCTCTAGCCCCTTTAAGCTGATGACCTTGCTTCCTACTTCACTGAAGAAATGGAATCATCTAGAAAATGTTCATATGCTTCCACCTTAGCTGCATCTGTATCCACGTAATCTTTCTTCCTATGACTGTTGGTGCTCCTAACCAAAAGGTAATCACAAGCTGTATTTCTCCTTCTAGCAATTTTCCTCCCTCTCTTGCATCATTAATCTTCCCTCTCCGTTGGGTCGTTCACATCAGCATACAGATACGCTGTAATATCTCCCATCTTGAAGGAAATAATCCTGTCTCATCCTTATCTCTCTCTCCAATTATCTCCCCCCATCCTCTGACTCCTTTTCTCCATCAGGCCTTTATCCCCACCATTTCACCAAAACAGCTCTTGTCATCTCATCAGTGGTGTTCATGTTTCTAAATCCAGTGACCTATAAGCTTCGTTTGACACTCTCTTTGAATTGATAACTTTCCTCCTCTTTGAAACAGTTTGAATTTCATTACTTCCTCTTTCTCTGTGGGCTGTTTTTTTTTTCTCAGTCTTGGCTAGACCCTTCTTATTTTGCTGACCTCTAACTGTTGGAATACTTCAGGGCAGAGTCTTTGAACCTTTTCTCTGTCTACCCTCACTTTCTGTGATCTCTGGTCAGGTGGCTTTCTATATGCTGATGATGCTTAAATTTCTATCTCTAGCCATAGCCTCTCCCTGAACTTCAGACTCATATGTCCACATCTTTTGTTTGTATCACCCTTGGATGTCTAATTAGGCATCTCAGATTTTTATATGTCCAAACCGTACTTGTGATCTTCATTTCTTCAATAGTCTCCCCACCCTCTGTTCCTACAGACTTCCCCATATTAGTAAATAATTACTTCCTGTGGTTTTTCTAGCCCAAATCCTTGTAGCCATTCTTGATTCTCTCATGTCCAGTGCATTAGCAAATCCTATCAGCTCTACCTTCAAAACTTCCCTGGTGGTCCAGTGGTTAAGAATACACCCGCCAATGCAGAGGACACAGGTTCGATCCCTGGTCCGGGAAGATCCCACATGCCACAGGGCAACTAAGTCCATGTGCCACAACTACTGAGCCTGCACTCTAGAGCCTGCGAGCTGCAACTACTGAGCCTGCATGCCACAACTACTGAAGCTCGCGCACTCTAGAGCCTGTGCACTGCAACTCCTGAGCCCACACGCCGCAACTACTGAAGCCAACGTGCCTAGAGCCCATGCTCTGCAACGAGGAGCCACCTCAATGAGAAGCCCGCGCACCGCAATGAAGAGTAGCTCCTGCTCGCCACAACTAGAGAAAGCCAAGATGCAGCAACAAAGACCCAGTGCAGCCAAAAATTAAAAAAAAAAAAAAAAAAAAAAAAAGAGTATTTAAGAAAAAAAAAACTTACCTGGAATTCAACCACATCTCATCACCTGCACTGCCACGACCTGGTTCAAACTACCAACATCTCTTATCTGTATTGTAATAGCTTTCTGACTGGTCTTCTATGCTTCCTTACTTGCCCCTCTGTGGTCTGTTCTCAACACAGCAGCCATTGTAATCTTTTTATAATGGAAGTTATATCACTTCCAGGAGCTCCATCTCACAAGGACTAACTGCAAGCCACAGTCCTTACAGACATTGTCTCTTACCACTCTCCCCTTCTCCAGTGGAGCCCCCCTGGCCTTTTCGTTATCCCTTACAGGCGACAAGAATGTGCCTGTGTCATGGCTGTTGTGCTCCCTTTCTGTGTGGAACCATCTTCCCCTTTTGGCTAAGGCTTTCTCCCTCTCTTCTCATCACATGGCCATCCTGCTGTCCCCTTCCCACCCTTGTACTCTTGGTCCCCTTCCCCCAGTGCTGTGTTTCTCCATAGCACCTGCTAGCACCTGATACACCAATATTTGTCTCATTTCCAGAGGATGTTAAGCTTTATGAGATTTGGGGCCTTTTCTGTTTAATTCATTGTTATATCTCCTGCACCTAGAACGGTACCTGGCATTCAGTAAATGTTGAAGGAAGTGGGCATTTGATATCTGTTTGTTGCGTGCATGAATGTTCATGGTCCAATAAAATGAACTTTACTTGTAAGGATACAGTATGCTAATTCAACTTGCAGTCCTCTGGCCTCACTTCTTTGTAGTGGCAGATCGGGCTCTGTTGAGCCCAGCAGATGCTTTTCTCGGCTCTTTTGTAGAATCTGTTCCTTAGGATTGGGAGCTGCCATGAAAGAAAACAAAGTTAGGTGCCACTTACTAATTTCTCCCTTCACTGTAATAAGCCAGGGTTATTCAGACTTTATCCTTTCTCATATTGATCACTCTGTGTGGCTAAGTATGTATGAAACGTACATGCTGACCTCTCAGATGGAGAAGCAGGTTCTCTTAACATACAAGTTCTTTATTCCTTCTTTCTCACAGGTCTACACTGCAGTGTATTCGCACGATGACCTGCGAATATGCACTTTGCTCATTCTTTGTACCTGGCGATCGGCAGGTGGTCATAGGAACAAAGGTAAACAGGCTTTTCCATGGATTTGGGGGACTTTTTCTACTCAGTATTCTTAAAGTTGTTTGAGAAATCTGCTTCCTTTTTTAGCATATGGGAAATGTATTAGAGCCAGATAGTATGAGAGGGTGTTAGTTCATTGCCCTTTTTTTTTGAGATTTTTATTTTTATTTAATTTATTTATTTTGGGCTGCATTGGGTTTTTGTTGCCGCGCACAGGCTTTCTCTAGTTGTGGCGCGAGCAGGGGCCAATCTTCGTCACGGTGCGTGGGCTTCTCATTGCGGTGGCTTCTCTCGGGCTCTAGACACACGGGCTTCAGTAGTTGTGGCTTGCAGGCTCTAGAGCTCAGGCTCAGTAGTTGTGGCTTGCGGGCTGTAGAGCTCAGGCTCAGTAGTTGTGGCTTGCGGGCTCTAGAGCGCAGGCTCAGTAGTTGTGGCTTGCAGGCTCTAGAGCACAGGCTCAGTGGTTGTGGCGCATGGGCTTAGTTGCTCCGTGGCATGTGGGATCTTCCTGGACCAGGGATCGAACCCGTGTCCCCTGCATCAGCAGGTGGATTCTTAACCACTGCACCACCAGGGAAGCATGAGGTTTTTATTTTTAAGTTTTGTTTTCTTTGTGTGTGTGTTTTTTTTTAAACCAAACCTTATGTCAAATTATGAAGAAAATTAAAATCATGACTTTGAGATAACTGTCACTAACATTTTGGAGATCAGCCTTTCATGCATCTTTTTATGAGCACACGTGTAATTGTGTTTTGAGAAGACTGATGATAAAAGACATTAAGTACCAGCATCATTCGTGGCAGATAGAAGCATTTGGTAAAGACAGCCTGACTGATGAAGTCCTCAGCTGCTAATCAGATTGGGAGATAACCATGAGGGAATAAGCAGACATGGATTTGGATGCAGGTTCTTCCCCTTACGAAATGGGTAATTTGGAGCAAGTCATGTAACTTCTCTTAGTGTGTTTCATTATCTATACAATGGATTGGTGACACTTGCTTTTTGGCAGAGCCTTTTGTGCCAGATGGGCCTAGGTTTGAATCCCAGCTCTTCCACTTACTGGCTATAAGACCTTTTGGGCAAGTTACTCAACCCTGTGAGCCTTAGTTTTTTCATGTAAAATGATGTAAATAACCTGCCTCACAGTCTGCAAAGCACTTAGCACAGAGACTGGCTCCCAGCAAATAACTAATAAATAAGAACTTGTAGCAGAAGTAGCACGAATGGTAGTAGTAGGGGTGGTAGTGGGAATAAAGTGGAATAAGGTCTATGGAATATTTTGAAAAGTGCTTTGCAAGTATTTGTCATTACTATCCCCCTAAACTAATGCCATGTGTGCATGATTATTTTGTTAGAAAAACCTATGTTATCATAATGGATATTTTTGGTCCAGCAAAAAGTGTAAAATAAGCTGGAGAGATTGTAGGGTCAATGTCAGTGAAAGAACATTAAATTTCAGTTAAAAGTTTTCCTCATTTTTCATTCATTCTTTTAACAAATGTCCATCCACTATCTGCTATTGGGAAAACATTTTGCAAATTGCTTCAAAGACTATTTGTATGACTCAGACAGAACCCCTGGCCTAGTCTCTGTACCATGCTGCTGACATACATGATCTAATTTAATCCCCACAACAGCTTAGAGGGGTTGGTGATATAAAGTCCATTTTTCAGATGGAAAAACGGGCTCATGGAGATGAGTTTACCCACAGTCAGAGTTAGAGAGAGGCAGCCCTGGGATTCAAGTCTTCCACTTAACGTTCTTTCCACCACACGTGCACAGGCTTGTTATAGAGCAGGCTTTGCCACTGTGTGTGTTCCGTGCTGGCACCATGACCACAGCATATACATGGTCTAAACAGGAAGCGTGGCTGATAGTTTTCTAAGCTACTGTGATTTGTTTTTTTCAAGTTCGTTGCCCTCCCTAGCATTGTAGGTAGTATTTCTCGTTATCAGTGTATTCTAGAGGGGGAAATCAAGAGTTGGTTAAGCCAACTACCATAGAGGATAGCCCACTTAAAGGATTGATTAAGTTTTTTAAAGGTTTTTAAGTTCCCCATTTGCTCTTATGTTTATTCTGATATGCCTGTGGCCATGCTATTTCCCTTTTGAAGTTGAGGAAACCAGTGGAAGTGACAGTAGTCCTGTACTACAAGGTTGTACTGTTCCTTAGTTGTACAGTATAGCAACCCTGCCAGGATTAACCCAACATGTCAGTAGGGGATTTAACAACATTTATTCACAGAGGAAGTACAGAGCGTGGGCGGTGGAAGCCCGTTTCCTGAGCAGTTAGCTACATTGTTGCTGCTTGACTATGAAATGGTGTAGGTTGTGTGTTCATTTTGTGTCTTCCAAAGACAGGAAAGCTGCAGCTTTATGACTTGGCCTCAGGAAATCTGCTGGAGACAATAGATGCACATGATGGAGCTTTATGGTCCTTGTCTCTCTCTCCAGATCAGGTAACTAAACCAGATGTTAAGATCTGGGCTTCAGTACTCTGGCTGTACTTCCCATTTCTTATATCAAGTTCTACTGCTGCCTAACAGGGATTTCTCTCAGGGTTTCTTTAAAGAAAGCCCACTTTTGTCTAATCTCTAGATTTTATGTATGGTGCCGTATCTTGTGCCTGATAATATGAATAGCTGTCCTTATGATTTGAGTTCTTGTTCAGCTGCTGTTGATCATCAGCTCCATGACATCAAATTGCTTACCCTCCTGACTTTTTACCAGTGGTTTGTGATACTTCTTAAGAGGAAATACTTCCTGGGGCAACACAATGTGGAGGATAGAGTAGACTTTTCTGCTCCCCTTGTAGTCCATACATCTCTGACTATATAAATCTAGTGATTTTTTAGTAAATATGTGAACCTTTTCAAGTCAATAACAGTGTATTTCCCTTCAAAGGAGTCACCCTGGAGAACCGTGTACTTAATTCCAGTAATGGTGCTGTTGCTCAGAACACTTTGAGATATTTTTTGACAACACCTTAAGGGATTGTGGCCCATTTATTTGAATACTCCCAATGGTGGCAAACCTTCATTCATTGAAAGTAGATATTTTTGGAAAAAAACGGAACCTGGAATTTAGACTGGGTAATGCCATTTGGGGTCAGAAATGAAACAGCATTTAAAATTTAAATAGTAGTAACATCTAGCGTTTGTAGAGTGTTCTCTTTTCCAAAGTGTTTTCACGTCCATCATGTCATTATTGTTTTTTTCACAGTGATTTTATGAACTAGGTAGTCTTTACAACTGCACCAACACTGAGGGTCATTATAAGGTTATTTTCCCATGTTACAAATCTCTGAAATGGCAGAATAGACATTTGAGATCTAGTTTTCTGACTCTGTGGTCCTTATAGTTTACACTAACACTAAAATGTGATAAAACCAATTGAATACTTCATAGCAAATTCTTTTGACTGTTGCCTTACCCTGCAGTGTTCACTGAGTCTTTCTTCCTGATGCTGAATGAAAGTATAACTAGAACTTTACACTAGTTATCATCTGACTACATTAGTCTCTGCTAGGAGTTCTCCAATAGGATCTGTGGTGGCATCCCCTAAAGAGCAGTGAAGGGAGTTAAGGAAAAACCACATATCCTAATTCTTACCCCATGCCATTAAATAAAAATGGTCTTTTATACTATTTTGAGGTGTCTTATTAAAGTTTCTGTACTAAGATTTTTTTTAACGGAAATGTCATTTGATTTTCAGCGTGGCTTTGTGACAGGTGGTGCAGATAAATCTGTCAAGTTCTGGGATTTTGAGTTGGTGAAAGATGAAAACAGTACCCAGAAGAGGTGAGTGGACATTTTTTATTTGTGTTCATTTTTGGGGAGCGAAAATGGGGAACCATTGAATGGGTTTTTGACGTGTATTGATATTTCTGTTGAGCTCCAGAGGGTTTTTGGAATTTTTTTGTGCCTTTGTACTCATTTTTCTTGATGCTTTCTGTAATGCTAGGCTTTCTGTGAAGCAAACCCGAACCTTGCAACTAGATGAAGAAGTTCTGTGTGTCAGTTACTCTCCCAATCAAAAGCTGTTGGCTGTGTCTTTGCTGGACTGTACTGTGAAAATTTTCTATGTTGATACTTTAAAGGTACAGTGGTTATGCCTATGGATATTTGCTTTCTTTCTGACTGACCTTGGGTTGAGACTATAAAGAAGTGGCTTTGACTGTTCCCAGCAGTGGTATGTTTCTAAAAATTTGTGAATCAAAACATTGCAAGTGCACTGGGAAGGCTAGGGTTTTAAAAGAATCCTTTGGTTCATAAATTTTGTTTAAAGCAAGTTGTATTTCATATGTTCAGAAAATCTGTGGACAGAAAATCCTGTCGTAGCCAGTAGTTTTAAGAGTATTGCTAGGTGTCTTAGGCAGTGATTCCACACTTGGCTGTAAGTCAGGATCATTTGGGCTGCTTTTAAAAATATAGATTACTGGGCTCTACGCCCAGAGTTTCAGTGGGACTGGATTGGGCCTGGAAATATTGTTGTGAAACAAGTGCTCCAGAGACTTTTCAGCTAAGAGATCCAGAGAACGTCTCTGTTCCATATTCTGACTGAGGGAATAGGCTTCTGCAGCAGCCCTGGCTCCACTATATTGCAGCATTCTTGGCAAGTGCATGCAGGGGTTGTATGCTAGATATGGGTACAAGTCGCCTTCAGTGGTTTGACTGTCTTCTTTGAAACTACAGACATAAAGCAATCCAGAACAGTCTTAGCATTGTATTTAAAGTTGTATTTTAGATCTACAGGTAATAAATTATGCCTGTATTTTATAGACATGAGTTATTTATATTCTTTTTTTTTTTTAAATGTTTAGTTTTTTCTCTCACTGTATGGACACAAACTGCCTGTCATATGCATGGACATCTCTTATGTAAGTAAAATTTAAATAGTGTCTCAGTAACAAGTTGTCTTTTCTAAAATGCTATCTTAGTTCTTGGCTTGATAGATTCATTTTAGTGTTTTTCAGTTTGTTGTATAACTGACTATCCTAAAAAAAATTATAAAAATATATATTACAATCATACCTTAAATATATATATTTCTTTAATGCTTTTAGAATATTTTCACAGATACCTGAATTAATCCTCATAACCAACTCCCTGTTTTGGATTCCCCAAATAGTATTTTCTTGTAGAAAAGTAATATAATTGGTAGAGCACCCTAAAATATGAAGAACTTTCAAAAAGGCAGTCCCCTTTGTTCTGAAGTAAATGTTCGTAAGGAAAATGGAACTTTGCAATATTTACGGTACTTTGCGTTATGTATACTTCCAGTCTCTTGACCAAAGTCATATTTTTTGCAATGTCTAGTTATGATTAGGAGTGGCAATATATATTTAAAAACAATGTCTAGTCTGTGTAAAAGGAATTGGCCCCTGCTCTAGCTGTCTGCACTCAGTGCATTAACAGAATAAATTGGTGTCAGAAAATATTTTCAGTTTTCTTGTTATGTTGACAGCAATTTGAACTAGGTGCTAAAACGGGAAAGATAAGAGAATCAGTGATAGGAGACATGGCATAAAAAGGGCTAGGTTGTAAACATTCTGTATAGTAGATTCTTTCCCAGCCTCATTCTTCTCTTTCCCTCTTCTCTCCCCCCAAACTCTATGACAGAGATTAGCGATTCTTTATTCTATCTATTGAACAAAGTAAACATTACCTACATCAAGGCACAACACTGTCCTGTAGCAGGACCAAAACATCTAGGCCACAGAGTTCTTGCTCACTTACAAGCTTTTTAAGTAGATCTGTAGGTAAAAGCAAGGATGTAGGTGCTCTTGGTAAAGAGATGAAATTAATTTTTTGGCATTAATGTTTTTGAAAGAAATGGGATACATGTTCTGGTTAGCTTTTCTCCAGTTAGAGTTTCAGATAATCAACCATTGTTTTACTTCCCTTCCTCCTAGGATGGAGCACTGATAGCAACTGGCTCTGCCGACAGGAACGTGAAGATCTGGGGTCTGGACTTCGGGGACTGCCACAAGTCTCTGTTTGCACATGATGACAGGTAGGTGTCATCTTTTCAAAGATCTCCCGTTGAGTCACCTGTAGGTATCATTTCCCGGGAGCATCTGTGTCTATTATTTAGTGTTCTCAGATAGTCAGAAGTGAAAAATTCTAAAATATAAATAGTCAAACACTCTAGAACTAGCTGTTCAAAAGCTATTTACGTGTTTAAGACTCTTTTTAATGATGAGGAATTTGATGACATTTGAGTACTTCTCACTTTTCAGTGTGATGTACCTAAAGTTTGTACCCAAGTCTCACCTCTTCTTCACTGCTGGGAAAGACCATAAGATTAAGCAGTGGGATGCAGACAAATTTGAACACATACAAACTCTGGAGGTAACCTCTTGCCTGCTTTGCTTGCTCGGTACTTAAGAACTTCTTTTAAGATCAAGTGTTGATTTCCCACTAATGTAAGCAGTTAGCGGTCTATGAATAAGGTATTCTTACTCAGGATTTTTGTCTTCTGTCCTTTCTCTCTGCAGGGGCATCACCAGGAAATATGGTGCTTGGCTGTAAGCCCCAGTGGGGACTATATTGTATCATCGTCCCATGACAAATCTCTGAGACTTTGGGAGAGAACAAGGGAGCCTCTTATTCTTGAGGAAGAAAGGGAGATGGTAAGGAGTTCAGCCTTGGTTACAAATGTGCTGGTGGGTGTCCGTATCTGACACGCTGTCTCAGCTCGAGTTTCCTGTCTAGTGCTGTCACACCTCAGTCAGTGCAAGTCCACTGAGCTCCAAAAGATGTTTCCAAGACTGCTGACACCACTTCGGCAGCCAAACGGAGACAGAGATGCCATAAGGGAGTTGGATTGTGAAAGAAGCAGCTTCTCACTGTCTCATTTCACTTCACATAGGGGTCATGTTTTTTCTTTGAAATTAATTCATATCTATCTCTTTTCAGCAAAGGGAAGCAGAATATGAGGAGAGTGTGGCCAAAGAAGACCAACCAGTAGTAAGTAAATCTTTCGGGACCCTCACACTGTGTCCTGTAATTATCTTATTGGAATTTACTGTAATTGCAAGAATTTCTAATGGGATTAGAATTGGGACTAGATGCCAAAGTCATCCGCAGCTGATATGGGAAGGAATCTGTGTAGTCCTTAATCCAGCTGTATATCCTGATTTTATGGGACAAATGATTGACCAGATTTGGTATTGAATGATTGTCATTCTGGCTTTTTTTTTTAAGGAGGCTTCAGGCAGTTGTTTCACTGTAAATCAAAAATCAGAAAAAATTTGCGAAATTGGGCATTCTCTTTAAACATGTGTTGTAGAACAGGGTATTCTTCTGATAATGCATATAACACATTTAACATAGTGTCTGGCACTTACTAAGTACTCAGTTAATGGTAGCTGATAACACCATGTAACAGTCATCGTAACATAGTAATGTCTATTCTTTTCTAGATATAAGGTTAATTTATTGGCTCTTTAACACCTGTCAATGATATTGTTAAAGGATCTCTTTGTTCCTGGCAGGTTCCGGGAGAGACTCAAGGTGACAAGTACTTTACTGGAAAGAAAACCATTGAAACGGTCAAAGCAGTAAGTTGATACTAGAATGCAGGATCTCATTTTTAATTTTTTTTTATTTCCAAAAAGTATTTTATTAAAATCTAAAGAAAAACACAAAGGAAACAATTATAAGAAATAAAAACAGCATGAAATTGCCCTTTTCCTAGATTTGACCCTAAAATCACCAAATAAGTGTTAAGGGCCCCTATTCTAATGTCTTCACTTTATGGCAGTAGTTCTCAAAGTGGAGCCCCCAGACCAGAAGCATCAGCATCCCCTGAGAACTTGTTAGAAAAGGAACTTCCCAGGCCCTAGCCCAAACCTGCTGAATCCGAATCACAGGGGTGGGGTGAGCAATAAGTGGGGGTTTTTTTGTTTGTTTGCTTTTTTGATTATAGACTCTTTTTTTAAATTGAAGTGTAGTTGATTTACAATGTTGTGTTAATTTTTGCTGTACAGCAAAGTAATTTCAGTTATATATACATTCTTACAAATTCTTTTCCATTATGGTTTATCATAGGATACTGAATATAGTTCCCTGTGCTATACAGTAGGACCTTGATGTTTATCCATTCCATATATAATAGCTCACCTCTGCTAACCCCAACCTCCTACTCCATCCCTCCCCCAAAGCAGCCACAAGTCTGTTCTCTATGTCTGTGAGTCTGTCTCTGTTTTGTAGATAGGTTCATTGGTGTCATGTTTTAGATTCTACATATAAGGGATATCATATGGTATTTGTCTCTCTTTCTGACTTCACTTACTATGATAATCTCTAGTTGCATCCATGTTGCTGCAAATGGCATATTTTGTTCTTTTTTATGGTTCAGTAGTATTCCATTGTACATTTGTACCACATCTTTTTTTTTTTAACATCTTGATTGGGGTATAATGGCTTTACATTTTTGTGTTAGTTTCTGCTGTATAACAAAATGAATCAGCTATACGTATATATATATCCCCATATCCCCTCCCTCTTGCGTCTCCCTCCCACCCTCCCTATCCCACCCCTCTAGTGTACCACATCTTCTTTATCCATTCATCTGTTGATGGACATTTAGGTTGTTTCCATGTCTTGGATATTGTGAATAGTGCTGCTATGAACATAAGGGTGCATGTATCTTTTTGGATTAGAGTTTTGTCTGGATATATGCCCAGGAGTGGGATTGATGGATCATATGGTAATTCTAGTTTTAGTTTCTTGAGGAACCTCCATACTGTTTTCCATAGTGGCTGTACCAACTTACATTTCCACCAACAGTGTAAGAGGGTTCCCTTTTCTTCACATCCTCTCCAACGTTTGTTATTTGTAGAGTTTTTAATGTGGCCGTTCTGACCACTGTGAGGTAGTACCTCATTGTAGTTTTGATTTGTATTTCTCTAATAATTAGCAGTGTTGAGCATCTTTTCATGTGCCTATTGGCCATCTGTATTTCTTTGGAGAAATGTCTGTTTAGGTCTTCTGCCCATTTTTCGAATGGGTTGTTTGTTTTTTTGTTGTAGAGTTGTATGAGCTGTTTGTATGTTTTGGAAATTAAGTCCTTCTCAGTCACATCATTCACAAATATTCACAAATATTTTCTCCCATTCTGTAGGTTGTCTTTTCGTTTTTTTTTATGGTTTCCTTTGCTGTGCAGAAGCTTGTAAGTTTGATTATGTCCCATTTAATTATTTTTGTTTTTATTTCTATTGCCTTGGGAGACTGACCTAAGAAAACATTGGTACTATTTATGTCAGAGAATGTTTTGTCTGTGATCTCTTCTAGGAATTTTATGGTGTCATGCCTTATGTTTAAGTCTTTAAGCCATTTTGAGTTTATTTCTTTGTATGGTGAGAGGGTGTGTTCTAACTTCATCAGTTTACATGCAGCTGTCCAGCTTTCCCAACACCACTTGCTGAAGAGACTGTCTTTTTCCCATTGTATGTTCTTGCCTCCTTTGTTGAAGGTTACTTGACAGTAGGTGTGTGGGTTTATTTCTGAGCTCTCTATTCTGTTCCATTGATCCATATGTCTGTTTTTGTGCCAATACCATGCTGTTTTGATTACTGTAGCTTTGTAGTATTGTCTGAAGTCTGAGAGGGTTATGCCTCCTGCTTTGTTCTTTTTCTTCAGGATTGCTTTGGCAATTCTGGGTCTTTTATGGTTCCATATAAATTTTAGGATTATTTGTTCTAGTTCTGTGAAAAATGTCATGGGTAATTTGATAGGGATCGCATTAAATCTGTAAATTGCCTTGGGTAGTATGCCCATTTTAACAGTATTAATTCTTCCAGTCCAAGAACATGGGATATCTTTCCATTTCTTTTTTTAAAAAATTAATTAATTAATTAATTAATTAATTAATTTATGCATGCCTGCATTGGGTCTTCATTGCTGCATGCGGGCTTTCTCTGGTTGTGGAGAGTGGGGGCTACTCTTCATTGCAGTGCATGGGCTCTAGGCGCGCAGGCTGCAGTAGATGTGGCACGCGGGCTCAGTAGTTGTGGCTTGCAGGCTCTAGAGCGTGGGCTCAGTAGTTGTGGCGCATGGACTTAGTTGCTCCGCGGCATGTGGGATCTTCCTGGACCAGGGCTCGAACCCGTGTGCCCTGTGTTGGCAGACAGATTCTTAACCACTGTGCCACCAGGGAAGTCCCTATCTTTCCATTTCGTTGAATCATCTTCAATTTTCTTTATTAAGGTTTTATAGTTCTCAGTGTAGAAGTCTTTCACTTTTTTGGTCAGGTCTATTGCTAAGTATTTTATTTTTGGGTTGCGATTTTGAAAGGTATTTTGGTTTTTTTGGATGTAATGTCCTGAAAATAGCAATTAAGTCTAACTCTTCTATTGTATCATTTAAGATCTCTGTTGCCTTGATTTTCTGCCTAGAAGATCTGTCCATTGATGTGAGTAGGATGTTAAAGTCTCCTACTATTAATGTATTGTCAGTTTTTCCCTTTATGTGTATTAGTATTTTCTTTTTATTTAAATTTATTTTTTTTTATTTTTGGCTGCGTTGGGTCTTTGTTGCTGCACGTGGGGTTTCTCTAGTTGCAGCGAGTGGGGGCTACTCATCGTTGCAGTGCATGGGCTTCTCATTGCGGTAGCTTCTCTTTGTTGTGGAGCACGGGCTCTAGGTGCACAGGCTTCAGTAGTTGTGGCACCTAGGCTCAGTAGTTGTGGCTCGCGGGCTCTAGAGCGCAGGCTCAGTAGTGGCGCGTGGTCTTAGTTGCTCCGCGGCATGTGGGATCTTCCCATACCAGGGCTCAAACTCGTGTCCCCTGCATTGGCAGGCGGACACTTAACCACTGCGTCACCAGGGAAGTCCCTGTATATTAGTATTTGTTTTATATATTTGGGTGCTCCTATATTGGGTGCATATATGTTGATGAGTGTAAACTCCTCTTCTTGTATTGATCCTTTTATTATTATATAGTGTCCTTCTTTATCTTTCTTTATGGGCTTTGTTTTAAAGTCTGTTTTGTCCAATATGAATATTGCAAACCCAGCTTTCTTGTCATTTCTGTTTGCATGAAATATCTTTTTACATCCCCTCCCTTTCAGTATTTCGTCTTTGTCCCTTTTTCTTTGTTTTTCCTTTTGTGGTTTGATGATTTTCTTTCGTATTATGTTCTTTTTGGTTTTTGTGAAATCTGTTGTATGTTTTTCATTTGAAGTTATCCTGTTTTTCAAGTATGTTAACCCGATCCTATATCTACTTGCCTTAGACTGGTAGTCATATAGGCTCAAACACATTCTAGGAAATGAAAAAAAGAAAAATCTACCTTTTCTTACTCTCCTAACCCACATTTTATGATTTTGATGTCCTGTTTTACATCTTGATGTTCATGCTTTTGCTGTTCATTGTGATATCATCACGTTCACAAAAATTTTAATTTTTTTTTTAATCTGTGTATTGGCTTATTTATGTGAGTTGCTTTCCAATTGTGAATTTTCTCTTTCCTATATATTCTTCCTGCTTTTTCTGCTTAGAGAGTACCTTTCAATATTTGCTTTAGGATAGGTTTAGTATTGCTATATTCTTTTAGTTTTTGCTTGTCTGAGAAATTCTTTATCCCTCCTTCTATTCTAAATGATAATCTTGCTGGCTAGAGTATCCTCGGATGCACATTCTTCCCTTTCAGGACTTCACATATATCTTGCCACTCCCTTCTGGCCTGCAGTGTTTCTGTAGAGAAATCTGCTGATAGCCTTATGGGGGTTCCCTTGTAATTAACTGGTTTTTTCTTGCTGCCTTGAGAATCCTCTCTTCATCTTCAACTTGTGCCTTTTTTTTGTTTTTTTTACATCTTTATTGGAGTATAATCGCTTTACAATGGTGTGTTAGTTTCTGCTTTATAAGAAAGTGAATCAGTTATACATATTCATATGTTCCCATATCTCTTCCCTCTTGCATCTCCCTCCCTCCCACCCTCCCTATCCCACCCCTCTAGGTGGTCACAAAGCACCAAGCTGATCTTCCTGTGCTATGCGGCTGCTTCCCACTAGCTATCTATTTTACGTTTGGTAGTGTATATATGTCCATACCACTCTCTCACTTTGTCACAGCTTGCCCTTCCCCCTCCCCACACCCTCCAGTCCATTCTCTAGTAGGTCTGTGTCTTTATTGCCGTCTTGCCACTAGGTTCTTCGTGACCTTTTTTTTTTTTTTTTTTTCCGTAGATTCCATATATATATGTTAGCATACTGTATTTGTTTTTCTTTTTCTGACTTACTTCACTCTGTATGACAGACTCTACCTTCATCCACCTCACTACAAATAACTCAATTTTATTTCTTTTTATGGCTGAGTAATATTCCATTGTATATATGTGCCACATCTTTATCCATTCATCCAATGATGGACACTTAGGTTGCTTCCATGTCCTGGCTTTTGTAAACAGAGCTGCAATGAACACTTTGGTACATGACTCTTTTTGAATTATGGTTTTCTCAGGGTATATGCCCAGTAGTGGGATTCCTGGGTCGTATGGTAGTTCTATTTTTAGTTTTTTAAGGAACCTCCATACTGTTCTCCATAGTGGCTGTATCAATTTACATTCCCACCAGCAGTGCAAGAGTGTTCCCTTTTCTCCACACCCTCTCCAGCATTTATTGTTTCTAGATTTTATGATGATGGCCATTCTGACCAGTGTGAGATGATATCTCATTGTAGTTTTGATTTCCATTTCTCTAATGATTAATGATGTTGAGCATTCTTTCATGTGTTTGTTGGCAATCTGTATACCTTCTCTGGAGAAATGTCTATTTAGGTCTTCTGCCCATTTTTGGATTGGGTTGTTTGTTTTTTTGTTATTGAGCTGCATGAGCTGTTTGTAAATTTTGGAGATTAATCCTTTGTCAGTTGCTTCATTTGCAAATATTTTCTCCCATTCTGAGGGTTGTCTTTTGGTCTTGTTTATGGTTCCCTTTGCTGTGCAAAAGCTTTTAAGTCTCATTAGGTCCCATTTGTTTATTTTTGTTTTTATATCCATTTCTCTAGGAGGTGGGTCAAAAAGGATCTTGCTGTGATTTATGTCATAGAGTGTTCTGCCTATGCTTTCCTCTAAGAGTTTGATAGTGTCTGGCCGTACATTTAGGTCTTTAATTCATTTTGAGTTTATTTTTGTGTATAGTGTTAGGCAGTGTTCTAATTTCATACTTTTACATGTACCTGTCCAGTTTTCCCAGCACCACTTATTGAAGAGGCTGTCTTTTCTCCACTGTATATGCTTGCCTCCTTTATCAAAGATAAGGTGACCATATGTGCATGGGTTTATCTCTGGGCTTTCTATCCTGTTCCATTGATCTATATTTCTGTTTTTGTGCCAGTACCATACTGTCTTGATTACTGTAGCATACTCTGAAGTTCGGGAGCCCGATTCCTCCAGCTCTGTTTTTCTTTCTCAAGATTGCTTTGGCTATTTGGGGTCTTTTGTGTTTCCATACAAATTGTGAAATTTTTTGTTCTAGTTCTGTGAAAAATGCCATTGGTAGTTTGATAGGGATTGCATTGAATCTGTAGATTGCTTTGGGTAGTAGAGTCATTTTCACAATGTTGATTCTTCCAATCCAAGAACATGGTATATCTCTCCATCTATTTGTATCATCTTTGATTTCTTTTATCAGTGTCTTATAATTTCCTGCATACAGGTTTTTTGTCTCCTTAGGTAGGTTTATTCCTAGATATTTTATTCTTTTTGTTGCAGTGGTAAATGGGAGTGTTTTCTTAATTTCACTTTCAGATTTTTCATCATTACTGTATAGGAATGCAAGAGATTTCTGTGCATTAATGTTGTATCCTGCTACTTTACCAAATTCATTGATTAGCTCTAGTAGTTTTCTGGTAGCATCTTTAGGATTCTCTATGTGTAGTATCATGTCATCTGCAAACAGTGACAGCTTTACTTCTTCTTTTCCGATTTGGATTCCTTTTATTTCTTTTTCTCCTCTGATTGCTGTGGCTAAAACTTCCAAAACTATGTTGAATAACAGTGGTGAGAGTGGGCAACCTTGTCTTGTTCCTGATCTTAGTGGAAATGGTTTCAGTTTTTCACCATTGAGGACAATGTTGGCTGTGGGTTTGTCGTATATGGCCTTTATTATGTTGAGGAAAGTTCCCTCTATGTCTACTTTCTGCAGGGCTTTTATCATAAATGGGTGTTGAATTTTGTCGAAAGCTTTCTCTGCATCTATTGAGATGATCATATGGTTTTTCTCCTTCAATTTCTTAATATGGTGTATCACGTTGATTGATTTGCGTATATTGAAGAATCCTTGCATTCCTGGGATAAACCCCACTTGATCATGGTGTATGATCCTTTTAATGTGCTGTTGGATTCTGTTTGCTAGTATTTTGTTCAGGATTTTTGCATCTATGTTCATCAGTGATATTGGCCTGTAGTTTTCTTTCTTTGTGACATCTCTTTCTGGTTTTGGTATCAGGGTGATGTTGGCCTCGTAGAATGAGTTGGGGAGTGTTCCTCCCTCTGCAATATTTTGGAAGAGTTTGAGAAGGATAGGTGTTAGCTCTTCTCTAAATGTTTCATAGAATTCTCCTGTGAAGCCATCTGGTCCTAGGCTTTTGTTTGTTGGAAGATTTTTAATCACAGTTTCAATTTCACTGCTTGTGATTGGTCTGTTCATATTTTCTATTTCTTCCTGGTTCAGTCTCGGCAGGTTGTGCATTTCTAAGAATTTGTGCATTTCTTCCAGCTTGTCCATTTTATTGGCGTATAGTTGCTTCTAGTAATCTCTCATGATCCTTTGTATTTCTGCAATGTCAGTTGTTATGTCTCGTTTTTCATTTCTAATTCTATTGATTTCAGTCTTCTCCCTTTTTTTCTTGATGACTCTGGCTAATGGTTTATCAATTTTATCTTCTCAAAGAACCAGCTCTTAGTTTTATTGATCTTTGCTATCATTTCCTTCATTTCTTTTTCATTTATTTCTGATCTGCTCTTTGTGATTTCTTTCCTTCTGCTAACTTTGGGGTTTTTTTGTCTTCCTTCTCTAATTGCTTTAGGTAAAAGGTTAGGTTGTTTATTTGAGATGTTTCCTGTTTCTTAAGGTAGGATTGTATTGCTATAAACTTCCCTCTTAGAACTGCTTTTGCTGCATCCCATAGGTTTTGGGTCATCGTGTCTCCATTGTCATTTGTTTCTAGGTATTTTTTGATTTCTTCAGTGATCACTTCGTTATTAAGTGGTGTATTGTGTAGCCTCCATGTGTTTGTATTTTTTACAGACCTTTTCGTGTAATTGATATCCAGTCTCATAGCGTTGTGGTCAGAAAAGATACTTGATACAATTTCAGTTTTCTTAAATTTACCAAGGCTTGATTTGTGACCCAAGATATGATCTACCTGGAGAATGTTCCATGAGCACTTGAGAAAAATGTGTATTGTGTTGTTTTTGGGTGGAATGTCTTATAAATATCAATTAAGTCCATTTTGTTTAATGTATCATTTAAAGCTTGTGTTTCCTTATTTATTTTCATTTTGGATGATCTGTCCATTGGTGAAAGTGGGGTGTTAAAGTTCCCTACTATGATTGTGTTATTGTCGATTTCCCCTTTTATGGCTGTTAGTATTTGCCTTATGTACTGAGGTGCTCCTATGTTGGGTGCATAAATATTTAAAATTGTTATATCTTCTTCTTGGATCGATCCCTTGATCATTATGTAGTGTCCTTCTTTGTCTCTTGTAATAGTCTTTATTTTAAAGTCTATTTTGTCTGATATGAGAATTGCTACTCCAGCTTTCTTTTGATTTCCATTTGCATGTAATGTCTTTTTCCATCCCCTCACTTTTAGTTTCTATGTGTCCCTAGGTCTGAAGTGGGTCTCTTGTAGACAGCATATATACGGGTCTTGTTTTTGTATCCATTCAGCCAGTCTGTGTCTTTTGGTTGGAGCATTTAGTCCATTTACATTTAAGGTAATTATCGATATGTATGTTCCTATTCCCATTTTCTTAAATGTTTTGGGTTTGTTATTGTAGGTGTTTTCCTTCTCTTGTGTTTCCTGCCTAGAGAAGTTCCTTTAGCATTTGTTGTAAAGCTGGTTTGGTGGTGCTGAACTCTCTCAGCTTTTGCTTGTCTGTAAAGTTTTAATTTCTCCATCAAATCTGAATGAGATCCTTGCTGGGTAGAGTAATCTTGGTTGTAGGTTTTTCTCCTTCATCCCTTTAAATATGTCCTGCCACTCCCTTCTGGCTTGCAGAGTTTCTGCTGAAAGATCAGCTGTTAACCTTATGGGGGTTCCCTTGTATGTTATTTGTTGTTTTTCCCTTGCTGCTTTTAATATGTTTTATTTATATTTAATTTTTGATAGTTTGATTAACATGTGTCTTGGCATGTTTCTCCTTGGATTTATCCTGTATGGGACTCTCTGTGCTTCCAGGACTTGATTAACTATTTCCTTTCCCATATTAGGGAAGTTTTCAACTATAATTTCTTCAAATATTTTCTCAGTCCCTTTCTTTTTCTCTTCTTCTTCTGGCAACCCTATAATTCGAATGTTGGTGCGTTTAATGTTGTCCCAGAGGTCTCTGAGATTGTCCTCAGTTCTTTTCATTCTTTTTTCTTTATTCTGCTCTGCAGTAGTTATTTCCACTATTTTTTCTTCCAGGTCACTTACCCGTTCTTCTGCCTCAGTTATTCTGCTACTGATCCCTTCTAGAGTATTTTTAATTTCATTTATTGTGTTGTTCATCATTGCTTGTTTCCTCTTTAGTTCTTCTAGGTCCTTGTTAAATGTTTCTTGCCTTTTGTCTGTTCTATTTCCTAGATTGTGGATCATCTTTACTACCATTATTCTGAATTCTTTTTCGGGTAGACTCCCTATTTCCTCTTCATTTGTTAGGTCTGGTGTGTTTTTACCTTGCTCCTTCATCTGCTGTGTGTTTTTCTGTCTTCTCATTTTGCTTAACTTACTGTGTTTGGGGTCTCCTTTTCGCAGGCTGCAGGTTCATAGTTCCCGTTGTTTTTCATGTCTGTCCCCAGTGGCTAAGGTTGGTTCAGTGGGTTGTGTAGGCTTCCTGGTGGAGGGGACTAGTGCCTGTGTTCTGGTGGATGAGGCTGGATCTTGTCTTTCTGGTGGGCACGTCCACATCTGGTGGTGTGTTTTGGGGTGTCTGTGGCCTTATTATGATTTTAGGCAGCCTCTCTGCTAATGGATGGGGCTGTGTTCCTGTCTTGCTAGTTGTTTGGCATAGGGTGTCCAGCACTGTAGCTTGCTGGTCGTTGAGTGAAGCTGGATCTTGGTGTTTAGATGGAGATCTCTGGAAGATTTTTGCCGTTTGGTATTACATGGAGCTGGGAGGTCTCTTGTGGACCAGTGTCCTGGAGTTGGCTCTCCCACTTCAGAGGCACAGCCCTGATGCCTGGCTGGAGCACCAAGAGCCTTTCATCCACACGGCACAGAATAAAAGGGAGACAAAATAGAAAGAAAGAAAGAAAGAAAGAGGATAAAATAAAAGTAATATAAAAAAAAATAAAATTATTAAAATAAAAAAATAAAAATTTTTAAGAAAAAAAATTTTATTTTAAAGTAAAAACAAAACAAAACAAAAAAAAAAGGACGGACAGAACCCTAGGACAAATGGTGAAAGCAAAGCTATACAGACAAAATCTCACACAGAAGCATACACATAATACACACTCACAAAAAGAGGAAAAGGGGAAAAAATAATATATCTTGCTCCCAACGTCCACCTTCTCAATTTGGGATGATTTGTTGTCTATTCAGGTATTCCACAGATGCAGGGTACATCAAGTTGATTGTGGAGCTTTAATCCGCTGCTTCTGAGGCTGCTGGGAGAAATTTCCCTTTCTCTTCTTTTTTCGCACAGCTCCCGGGGTTCAGCTTTGGATTTGGCCCCGCCTCTGCATGTAGTTTACCTGAGGGCGTCTGTTTTTCGCTCAGACAGGACAGGTTAAAGAAGCAGCTGCTTCGGGGGCTCTGGGTCACTCAGGCCGGGGGGAGGGAGGGGTACGGATGCGGGGCGAGCCTGTAGCGGTAGAGGCCAGTGTGACGTTGCACCAGCCTGATGCACGCCGTGTGTTCTCCCGGGTAAGTTGTCCCTGGATCACGGGACCCTGGCAGTGGTGGGCTGCACAGGCTCCCGGAGGGGGCGGTGTGGAGAGTGACCTGCGCTCGCACACAGGCTTCTTGGTGGCGCAGCAGCAGCCTTAGCGTCTCCTGCCCGTCTCTGGGGTCTGCGCTGATAACCGCGGCTCGCGCCCGTCTCTGGAGCTCATTTAAGCAGTGCTCTTAATCCCCTCTCCTCGCGCACCAGGAGACAAAGAGGCAAGAAAAAGTCTCTTGCCTCTTCGGCAGCTCCAGACTTTCCCGGACTCTCTCCTGGCTAGCTGTGGTGCACTGACCCCTTCAGGCTGTGTTCACGCCGCCAACCCCAGTACTCTCCCTGCGATCCGACCGAAGCCCAAGCCTCAGCTCCCAGCCCTCGCCCGCCCCAGTGGGTGAGCAGACAAGCCTCTCGGGCTGGTGAGTGCTGGTCGGTACCGGTCCTCTGTGCGGGAATCTCTCCGCTTTGCCCTCCGTACCCCTGTTGCTGCACTCTCCTCCACGGCTCTGAAGCTCCCCCCTCTGCCACCCTCAGTGTCCGCCCGCGAAGGGGCTTCCTAGTGTGTGGAAATCTTTCCTCCTTCACAGCTCCCTCCCACTGGTGCAGGTCCCATCCCTATTCTTTGTCTCTGTTTTTTCTTTTTTCTTTTGCCCTACCCAGGTACGTGGGAGTTTCTTGCCTTTTGGGAGGTCTGAGGTCTTTCACCAGCGTTCAGTGGGTATTCTGTAGGAGCAGTTCCACATGTACATGTATTTCTGATGTATCTGTGGGGAGGAAGGTGATCTCCGCATCTTACTCTTCCACCATCTTCTCCTCTCTGCCTTTTTTATTATAATATGTCTTGGTGTAGGTCTGTTTGGGTTTACCTTGTTTGGGACCCTCTGTGCTTCCTGTACCTGCTTATCTGTTTCCTTCTTTAGGTTTTGGAAGTTTTCAGCCGTAATTTTTCAAATACATTTTCAATCCCCTTTTCTCTTCCCTTTCTGGAATCCCGATTATGTGTAGATTGGTACATTTTATATTATCCCATAGGTCTCTTGTATTTCTTTCATTTTTTCTCATTTGGCTTTCTGTCTGCTGTCCTGATGGGTGATTTCCATCATTCTATCTTCCAGGTCAGTTATTCGTTTTGCATTATTTATTCTGCTGTTCATTGCCTGTAGTTCAGTTTTTGTCTTGACAAATGAGTTTTCTAATTTTTCTTGGTTCCTCTTTATTGTTTCTAGTTCCTTTTTATAGTACTCTACATTTATGTTGATAGCCTTTCTTAATCCCTTCAGTATTTTCATTATCTCCTTTTTGAAATCAGTCTCTGTTAGACTGAAGAGGTCTATCTACTGTGGTCTTGGGGGGCTGTTTATATCTGGGAGCATCCCTGTGTAGCCTGCGTGGGTTTAATATTTTTGGTGCAAGGGCTCATTTTCGTATGGATGCCTGTTGCCTCTTTTCTCAACGTGTGCTGGCCATTATCCCCTTAATAGAGGGTGTGCAGATGCAGTGGCTGGTGCCTGGTCGTGGGGTTCTCAGCAGCAGTGGTGGCTCATGTGTGCCCCCGGAGCACACGATGGGAGCAGAGGCGGCTCGTGATCAGTCCTGGAGCTCATGTAGGTAGGCAGTGTCCTGCTGCCTGAGAGCTCGCTCAGGGAAATCGGCTGCAGGGTGGCTTCCGCGCCTCCCCTCGCACACTGCCCACACAACAGCACCTCTCCAAAGCCCAAGTTTCCCCACCCAGCCCTCGCCCATACTGGCAGACGTGTCTCAGGCTGGGGAGTGTAGAGCAGTTGCGCTGACCCTCTGTGCAGGTCTCTATTCTAGCTGCTGCAGATCAGTTGCTGTGTTCTTCTCCAAGGCTCTGAAGCTCTTCCTCTGTCCTGGCTGATCTCCCTACCGGTGAGGGGACTTCCCAGGGTGCAAGAACCTTTCTTGTTTCACAGCTCCCTGCCTGGGGCGCAGGTCCCAACCCGATGACTTCCTTACTTTCTTTTTTTTTTTTTTTTTTTAACTTCTGTCCTACCTGGTTACATGGAGATTTTCTTGCCCATTCAGGGGTCTACGGTCTCCTGCCAGCATTCAGTAGACATTCTGTGAGAACTGTTCGACATGTAGATATGTTTTTGATGTATTTGTGGGAGGAGGTGAGCTTCACGTCCTTCTACTCCGCTGTCTTGATTGTTCCCCTGTATCTCATCTTTAAATGGGATCCCAACCAGATAGGCCTTTTGTGGCAAAAAGTTGATGAAATTTACAGATGAAGAGCATAACCTCTGTTTTCCTCCCTTGTAACCAAGGACAGAAGTAGTGCTGAATCTGTTGGATCAGTGCCTGGTTTCTAGAAAGGAAGGTTTGATCTCCTGAAAGTGGCGCCTCTCAGGTGTTCCTGGGAGTTGCCCTACTCAGTGTGTCCACTTGTAGTCTCACCTGAATCCATGACCCAGTCTCCTTGTAAATTAAAAAAGAAAAATCAGGGACTTCCCTCTGGCGCAGTGGTTAAGAATCCGCCTGCCATAGTAGGGGACATGGGTTCAGTCCCTGGTCTGGGAAGATCCCACATGCTATGGAACAACGAAGCCCATGCACCACGACTACTGAGCCTGCGCTCTAGAGCCCACGAGTCACAACTACTGAACCCATGTGCTGCAACTACTGAAGCCTGCATGCTCTAGGGCCTGCATGCTGCAACTAAGCCCGTGTGCTGCGACTACTGAGTCCACAGACTTAGAGCCTATGCTCCGCAACAAGAGAAGCCACTGCAATGAGAAGCCTGCGCACCGCAAAGAAGAGTAGCCCCCACTTGCCGCAACTAGAGAAAGCCTGTGCGCAGCAACAAAGACCTAACGCAGCCAAAAATAAGTAAAATTTAAAACAAAACAAAACAAAACCCGAAGACATCTTTGAATGCTGTTTGGCACACTGTTGGCACATCTTTATTAAACTGATTCAAGCAATTTCATTTGGTAACTTTTCATCAGGCCTTCCATTTGCAGTGTTGTGCGATGGTGAGTTTGTTGTGATGATTTCTGTCCTTTGCCATCATCTGTGTAGGCTGAGAGGATCATGGAGGCTATTGAGCTGTACCGAGAAGAAACTGCAAAAATGAGAGAACACAAAGCCATTTGTAAAGCTGCAGGGAAAGAGGTAAGACGGTCCATTAAGTTACGGTCTGAGAAACATTTATAAATGGAGACAATTCCTGAGGGAAAAAACATCATTTGGGGATTTATTAACTCAGGAAATGAGATAAATGTAGTAAAATCTTTTCTAATTCAAACATTAGAAAGAAGGAATTGAGAAGCTTTGTCTTAATAAAAAGCCAAGGATAGTTAATTTGAGATCATGGTGATTATTGTATTGAGTTAAAAACTCAGATTCCTGCTTTCGTTTGGGAGGCAGGTAAACATTTCGGATTTCTAGATGAAATGTATTGCCCAGACTCATTGATAAATAAGCACTATTGAAACTAAAAGTTATTATTAAATAATTTAATAATTCTTTAGGGTCAGTTTTTAGGGTCTCTCTTTTCAAAACTGTAAAATATTGTTATGACCCTGCCTGTGATAAGCACTATCAAAGGCTTGTTTTTTAATGACTTGATTTAATAATTTCTTCATAGGTTCCTCTTCCCATCAACCCCATCCTGATGGCTTATGGCAGTATCTCTGTGAGTAGACTAATGGTTTCCCCTTGGTTATTCTAAGGTTACTTTCAGGCACAAGAGAGGAAGTGAAGAGGCATTATGATTTTAGAATAGACGTATTGGGAAATACTTTGTCATTAAAAATCTCTTGAATGCTGGAATCCTCTAAGACATTTTGTATTTCAAAAGGACCATTTTAGTGTAACTTCAGGTCATCCTTTCTGGTTGGACTGGACTGGCATTCTTTTTTTAGTGCTTATTTATGTTTAGTATCCACAGCCCTCTGAAGATTCTATTCATTGAAACTGAAGTTTTTGGAGGACAAGTTGATATAAATTAGTCAGATAAAAGAGGAGAGAGGGAGAATACTGGGACAATGTATGCTTTTAGTGATCTTTAATTACTCAATACTTTACTTGCATGTTTCATTCATCACAATAGTAATGTGAGTCAGTGTGTCTTCATTTTATAGATAGGAGACTGTTCTGACTTACAGATTGAAGGGAACATAGTTGATAAGTGGCAGAGCTGGATTGTGAACCCAGATCTGACTCAGTCTAAGCCCATGCATGTAGTGCCATTTTTAGAACAGTTTCTCATAAGAAGGAGAGATATCCCTGGTTTTTAGGAGATGGAAATTAGAGAGCTTCAGTTAAGAAATCAAGAGTATCACTAATGCTGTCACACTTCCTTTATAGCCTTCAGCTTATGTGTTGGAGATTTTTAAAGGAATCAAGTCAAGGTGAGTGCCGGTGCACAGTTATTACAGCTAATACCATTTACCGAACATGAGATAAACAGACATTATAATTGATGGTTATCTTCTTTAGAGGCTTAACTATGTCAAAATTTTGATGGAAAATAATTCATTATAATGTTCTTTTTGAATTAGAACTAGAAGGTTCCTCCTAAAATATGAAGGGAGATATTGAATAGTTTTAAAAAGGACAAATGAAGGGCAGTGCTACTTTATATCCTAGGTAATGAAATCATGTATAATTCAGTCACAGGTACCAACTGTTAACATTTTTTGTTGTATATTTCCTTTGGCTTATTTTCTGTGTACATACACAGTTGGAATCATATGTATACATTTTTATATCCTGTCCTTTTTCACAGAATATTTCCTGAGCACTTGCTCACTTTAGTAATATTCTTCAAAAACACATCATTGAATTAGTTCAAAATATTCCATTGTACGTATAGTTACTATTGGGTGGTGCATACGTGTTTGGCTGTTATCAATACTGCTTCAGTAAACACCTTTATATATAAATCTTTGTCGTCATCATTGATTATTTTTCTTAAGGGTCCTATCAGTCTATTAACTAATCAATGGACATGAGCTTTTTAAAGGTTTATGTTGCTTAATTACTGTCAGAGTGCCTGTAATGACTTTTACCAGCTTTTAAAAAGTTCTTTGCTGGTTTGAGAGGCAAAAGGTGGTACTGTGTTATTTTCCTTTTTAATTAACAAAGTTAAAATTTTATTATATTTGTTGGCCATTTGTATTTTTTCCTGTGAATTTTTACTTTCCCTTTCTTGTGCTTTATAGTTGTTTCTCTTACCATTTTTTTAAGAATTTTTTTATATCTTTTGTCATTCATTTTTGGAATAATATCTGAGTTTGATCTACTGAGAGTTATCATTTTTTAATAACAAATCACAATATCTGAATATATCCCATACAAGAAACAAACAGGACCTATCTAAGATAATGAAACTTTGCTAGAGAAATGTAAAAGAAAATTTAGAGTAATGGAGGTATGATGTATTCCTAGATGGGAAGATTCTGTGTTTTAAAGATTTGGTTTTTCTTAAACTAATCTGTAGGTTTGTGATCCCAATTGAAATCCTCTTGAGAGTTCTAGTTGGAATTGATGAAATAATAGAACTAGCTCAAGAAAAGTAAAACAAACCAAAACCAGAACAAGAGGGAGCTGTTCTCCTAGATTAAAAAACTGTAAAAATGCAAAATTAAAACAGTACAGGATTGTTGTCAGAATCAGTTATCAAAACAGACTCTAAAGCCCTAGAACACTCTATGATATAGAAGGACTCAATAAATGGTAAAAGAAGTATCATGTAAAGATGGGATATACAACAAAAGGCTTTAAAGAAATTGGTTATCTGAAATAAAAAAGTTAGATTCTCCTACCATGCCATGGACCAGAATGCATCAAGTAGGTTAAAATACTAAATATAAAAAACCAAAATGTTGAAAAGAGAGAACCATTCATAATACAGATGTATGTTTAACTCTGGATGGGTAAGATCTACTCAAGTATAAAAGTAGAAGAAAAAAATAGGAGAGGAAAAGATTTTTAAATTGACCATGTTAAGAAACGTGGCATTTTTAATGTTTATTTTTTCCTCTTCAGTGAGCTGGAAGAATCTCTGCTTGTGCTGCCTTTCTCTTACATCCCAGACATTCTTAAGCTCTTTAATGAATTCATCCAGCTGGGCTCTGATGTTGAACTTCTATGTAGGTGCCTCTTCTTTCTCCTCAGGTAACGTCCTTTCCAAAAGTATATCATGTCTCATCCGCGTAACTGCTCCAGTAGTGCCTCACCTGAAGCTGTCCATACTTTGGGATTAAGAAATGTGATGTTCCCGTTTCAGAGACTGTTGGGAATTTCAGTGCTGCCTGACATAATTCTTATCCTTTGGAATCAGTCTTGCTCGTAAAACGCAAATAGTGATGACCCAACTCTTTAAGTAGCATGAGGTACTATGTTGCTAAGGATGCTCAGGCAGGCAGAGGTCTCCAGGTTACAGTCTAAGGTAGCAGCTCCGTTTCTAGTCAGTTTGCCGAAAGCCCATCTCTGAATGGCCAGTCTGCCTCAGTGTTTCTTTTTGACTACTGAGTTTAAACTGAATGGTTTTGTTTTCATAACAGCATTTTAAGGAGTAGTCAGTTTATTTCCCAGGTGTCTACAAGTACAAATAGAAGAATAGGGGCATATTTGGAGGGAACTAAGAAACATAAAGAAAATGTTCATTAGATTATATTCTAGGAAGAATTCTTATTAGTATGTAACAGAGGGAAAATATATTTACAAAGGCGTAATATATTCTTATCTCCCACTCTGTCCCCCAGTCTCAGGCTGTTACATCAGAGGACAGGAATAGAGGCAAATTTGAACATTCCTTAAAATGCTATTAGGAAAACAGAAACTGCTCAGCCAATACCAAATAGTTAAAAAGAAGAAAACAGGTGTATTTGGTGAATTGGCCTTTTTTCATGATCAGTAACCCTTCATTCCTTTATTTCTTTCAGGATAGTAGCAAATGAAGAACAATGATATGTTTATATTATTCTGTTGTCATATTTACAGTTTATTTTTTATTGCTATGGCATATGTGCTATTGAATCGGGGTTACTGATTCTAAGAGAAACACAGTGAATATTTCTAGCATATTGGGATGGTAGATGGGTGCTACCTCTACCAGGTAGATATGGCAGGTCACAACTGAGGGTGAGGGTGAATGTGGAGGTTAAAGGAGCATGAATCATCAAGGGCATCTTGGTACTCTAGGTCAGAGTTTGATCATCTCTTTTTTTATGGCTGAAATATTAATAAATCTTTGAGTTAGCAATTCTTAGAAGGCTCATTTTCCTCTGATCTTTCCATAGAATACCATTGTCAAAATCTGTGGCCACCTGGTAGATTGCAAAGAGTCAGCTTTGCAAATGAGTTGAATGTTAGGATAGTATTTTAAAAATTGTTACTGGATAGAACTGAATAGTAGGAAGAAACTTCTTTAGTTTTTTTTCCTAGAAGCATTTCTGTATTTCCATGATTGGCGAAATGATTTTTTTTTGGACATTTTGTCTGTTTGCTAGTTCTAGAAGGGATAGGTAGAGCTAGAACCACTATCCTTCTTTGTGACATGCCTGGTTTTATTTTTGTTAGGATTCACTTTGGCCAGATCACTAGCAACGAAATGCTTGTGCCAGTGATTGAAAAATTAAAGGAAACAACTATTTCAAAAGTCAGCCAAGTCCGGGTAAGTATCTTTGTAGAGACAGAACAAGGAGGGGAAAATTCTAGTGTGTATGTTACTTACAAGTAGCATAGTGTGCTATGCCGTGTCTTTGGTGATATTGACCTGACATGCATGTGTATTTAAGATGAGGTTTTCATTGGAGCTAGTAGACATAAGGAAAACAAACAAACAAACCAGGAAAAACCTTAGGAAAGGATGAGTAACAACACATGAAGCTTTGGTCCCCCTGACTCACATATGCTGCGATATTGAACTGAATTGAGAGGACGTTTATTTCATCTCTCTTGTATTCTTTCTCAGGATGTTATCGGCTTCAACCTGGCAGGTCTTGATTATCTCAAGAGGGAATGTGAGGCAAAAAGTGAAGTTATGTTTTTTGCTGATGCTACCAGCCACTTGGAAGAAAAGAAGAGGAAAAAGAAAAAGAGGGAGAAGCTGATTTTAACATTGACTTAGAACTGAAATGTGGTGCCTTTTTCAACTTTTTCTTGAAAAGGACTTCCAAACTAAGCAGCAGTAGAGTTGGTGTAATCTTTGAAATAAATAAGAGGTTATCATGTTGCAAAAGAAAGATCCTAGGATGTGTTTCCTAACTTTGCCTGAGGGAATTCCAGCATAGCAGTATGGGCTCCATTTCTTGGCCTGAAACACAGACTAGTTTAAAATCTGTGCTCTGAATGGCAAGCCCTGCAGGAGTTGTTCCCTTCTAGCAGGAAGCAAAGAACTTTTTTAAAATTAAGTATTTGTTTCACTAGAGTTGAAATTAACATTTCAGAAGTTTTCCTTATTTCTTTTATGTCAGAAGATTTGTTGGGTAATTTGTTGCCTCTCTGTATTAGGTTTTACTGCCTACTGAGACAATCAGGTATGTAACTGATTGCCCTCTGCCCATAAATGCAGAGTCTTGGACTTACAGAACTGAAAGGGACCATAAAAGTTATCTAGAACAGCCTCTTTAAACTTAATCTCTTGTAGGTGGTTTTATCTGTGTATAAAAAGCTCCTAATTAATTGCTGTTTATACTTCTCTAAGTAGTTGTTTCTAATTAAAGAGTAGTCAAGTAGAGATGCCTTGCTGTGCACTAATCAAAGAGAAGGGGAACTTACCTCAGATAAAGTGAAATGTACAGTAAGTAACTGAGCTATATAGCTTTTGGTCAAAGTATCTGAAACTCCTTACCTAAAGGTTTGAGGTTAACAGGTGAGTTTAAAAAAAAATTCTAAGCCAAGCTAATTTCTAGTCATTAAGTCAGAATTTATTGGTTTAGCCAGCCATTGGCTACATACAATCCTTTGTACTGAAACCATTTAATGAATAATCTCTTGCAAATGATGCATTGTTACCTATGGAAGCCTGTAATGCCATAAAGAGGAGGCTCATGAATGGTTTATTAGGAGTATACCATCTAAGCTTAACTTAAAATAGAAATAAATAAATCTCCATATGTCTATATATATTTATTTCAAATAAGCTTAGATGGTATACTCCTAATACGAAGTATATGCTTAACAATTTGAGATTCCCTGGCTAGAAGTTAGGTGCTTAGTGTAGTAATTGTATTAATTAAAGTGTTTCTCTGTGACAAGTATCATAAGTCATATCTCATCCCAAAGAAGTCTAGCAGAGCATCTAGGACAGTGACCAAGGAGACAGTGGTGTCTGTCACTGGCATGTAGGGTTCTACTCACCTATCCGTCAGTGCAGCCTTTCCAGGCCAGACCAGGCAGGAGCTTAGGAGGAAGCCACCTGGCCTACAAACAGTATCTACAATCCATCCCCTTTCCTCATAATCTAAGAGCCTTAGTTTTGAGATAGGACTAAGGCTCTTAAGGATAACATCACCTTATATTCTAAGTCCTATCTCTTTATTTCTGAGGTTGTGAGATGCGAGCAGCTCTGACGTGTACCGCAGTCACTGGCCCGATCCTTGGTAGGGCCGAGTGCTAGCTGCCCTTGTATAATCCCTACCCACCCAAGCGTAGGCTGGACCTAGTGACCTGCTTCTAAAGAATAGAATACAACAAATGTAATAGGATATCTCTTCCAAGGTTAGGTTATAAAACCCTGAATTCTGCCTTGCTCGTGCTCTCTCAGGTCTTCTTGATCGCTCTGGTAAACACAAGCTGCCATGTTGTGAGATGCCCTGAGGGCAATCTCCAGACAACAGCCAGTGAGGGACTGAGGTCCTCAGTCTAACAGCCTGTAAGAAGCTGCATCCTGCCAATGACTGCTTGAGTGAGCTGAAAGCAGGTTCACCCCTAGTTAAGCCAGAGTACCCAACAGCTCTATGCCTGGATTCCTGACCCACACAAGCTATGAGATCATAATGTCTGTTGCTTTAAGCTTACTGAGTTTTGGGGTAATTCGTTACGTAGCAATAGATAACTAATACAGCTTCTGTAGAGCAAATTACCTAACCTGGTTATGTTTCAGATTACTCATCTACAAAATGGCATGATGCTACCTACACTGAAGTTATTGTAAAGTACTTACCACTGGCTCAGAGTAAACACAGAATATGTTACTTTTACTGTGTGAGACATACAAGGTATAAACCTATAGAATGATTCCAATATATACATAGATAAGATTGGAAAGAAATGGACTAAAATGTTATCTGTCAGATATGACAGAGAATCTTTACAATAGATGTCTAATATGAGTAAGTACATTGGGCATCTTTTAATCTCATTAACTCTGATAATATGAACAAAGAGGCATAAAGACAACATCACTTAAGACATTTCTTCTATTAGGTACATTCATGTCGTTACTTTTTTTTTTTTCTTTTTTGAGTGCTTATTCATTCTTTACTTTTATTTCCAAACCTTCCCAGGGTTGAAAAGATATTTATTCAGCTATGGGACAGTTTGGAACAGTAATTCATACTCATGTTACAGTCACCATCGTAGACAGGCTAAGGAAATAGTCCTCCTTACTGGTCAAGATTTTGAGACTACAGAGGAGATATAGGGACTAAATTAACCCATGTCATTCTTTCTGAAGCATATAAGGATATGTTTAGTCCTTTTTCAAAACTATTTCCTATATCAATAGGGGACTCAAAGATCATACCTCTTCCAATTCTTTCATGTGATTTGGGTAACAGGAATCCTATATTTGCACTCAGGTTTCAGTTAACTTCTCTCAGTTCTTGATTGAGTTCTGAGCTTCTTTAGCAATGAGTCACAATTTTGAAGCATGTCATTACTTTTGATAGATTGGTGCCAACAGACATTACGAATATTTGAAAGCTCTTCTGTAGTTTTCAGAATTGTCCAGCTAGAGTTTCAAACTTCACCACTACTTAGTTTAAGATAACTTCTGAAAGGCATGGACTAGAACCGAGATAAATCACACCTTAATCAGTGGTTCCCAAAGTATATTCCAAGACCCCTAGGGGTCTGAAGACTCTTCCGAGGAGTCCACAAGGTCAAAAATATTTCAAAACAATAAATTTAATAATGTCCTCCAGGAATTCATGTCCACCCAGAGCCTATGAATGTGACCTTATTTGGAATTTGGATCTTTACAAATATAATTAGTTAAGATTAGGTCATTCTAGATAAGATTAAATCCAATGATTTGCTTTTATAAGAATGCCATGTGATGGACAGCTACATGTAAAAGAATGAAATTAGAACATTCTCTAACAACACAACACCATACCCAAAAATAAACTCAAAATGGATCAAAGACCTAAATGTAAGGCCGGACACTATAAAACTCTTAGGGGAAGATAGAGAACACCCTTTGACATAAATCTCAGCAATATCTTTTTGGATCCACCTAATAGAGTAAGGAAAATAAAAACAAAAATAAACAAATGGGACCTAATTAAACTTAAAGCTTTTGCACAACAAAGGAAACCATAAACAAAATGAAGAGACAGCCCCCAGAATGGGAGAAAATATCTTCAAACGAAGCAACCAACAAGGGATTAATCTGTAAACTATACAACAGCTCATGCAGCTCTACGTTAAAAAAAAACAAACACAGAGGCACATGAAAAGATGCTCAACATCACTAATTATCAGAGCAATGCAAATCAAAACTACAATGAGGTACTACCTCACATCAATCAGAATGTCCATCATCAAAAAGTCTACACACAATAAATGCTGGAGAGGATGTGGAGAAAAGGGAACCCTCCTACACTGTTGGTACCACCACTATGGAGAACAGTATGGAGGTTCCTTAAAAGACTAAAAATAGAACTACCATATGATCCAGTAATCCCACTCCCAGGCATATATCTGGAGAAAACCATAATTCAAAAAGATACATGCACCCCAATGTTCATTGCAGCACTATTTACAATAGCCAAGACATGGAAGCAACCTAAAAGTCCATTGACAGATGAATGGATAAAGAAGATGTGGTACATACATACAATGGAATATTACTCAGCCGTAAAAAAGAATGAAATAATGCCATTTGCAGCAACATGGATGAACCGAGAGATTATCATCCTAAATGAAGTAAGTCAGACAGAGAAAGACAAATATCATACGATATCACTCATATGTGGAATTAATTTAAAAATGATACAAATGAACTTATTTACAAAACAAACAGACTTACAGATATCAAAACAAACTTATGGTTTCCAAAGGGGAAATGTGGCGGGGAGGGATAAATCAGGAGCTTGGGATAAACATACATACACTACTATATATAAGGTAGATGGCCAACAAGGACCTGCTGTATAGCATAGGGAACTCAATGTTGTGTGGTGACCTGTATGAGAAAAGAATCTAAAAAAGAATAATACGTGTATATGTATAACTTAATCACTTTTCTGTACACCTGAAACTAACACAACATTGTACATCAACTATACTCCAGTAAAATTAAAATTAAAAAAAAAAAAAGAATGCCATGTGAGGACACACAGGGAGGGAGGCCACGGGACAGCAGAGGCAGAGATTGGGATTGGAATGACAGCAGCTACAACCCTAGGAACACCAAGGATTCTACCACCAGAAACTAGGAGAGAGGCATGGAACAAATTCCCTCAGTGCTTCCAGAGGGAACTAACTCTCTAATAGGTCTTGGTTTCAGACCTAAACTGCAAGAGAATAAATATCCATTGTTTTAAGCCACCCAGTGTGGTCATTTGTTACAGCAGCCTCAGGAAACTGATAACAAATTTTGGTATCAGGAAGTGAGGTACTGCTATAGCAAATACCTAAAAATATGGAAGTGGCTTTGGAATCAAGTAATGGGTGAAAGCGGGAAGAATTTTGAGCTACATGATAGAAGAAAGTCTAGATTACCTTGAGGAGACTGTTGGTAGAGATAATGAACAGTAAAAGCACTTTTGGTGAGGGTTCAGAAGGAAGTGATGGGGAAAGTAAAGAACACTTCAAGCGTCTTAGAGAATTCCTACATCATGAACAGAATGTTGGTATAAATATGAACATTAAAGGTGCTTTTGCTAAGACCTCAGATGGAAATGAAGAACATGTTATTGGACAGTGGAGGAAGTGATCCTTGTTACGAAGTGGCAGAAAACTTGGCTGAATTGTGTTCTGCTGTTGGGTAAAAAGTAGAACTTATAAACAATGAAATTAGATTTCCAGCTGCCGTTTCCAAGCAAAACATGGAAGATGTGTCCTGGTTTCTTGTTGCTTATAGTAAAATACAAGAGGAAAGAGATAAACTGAGGAAGGAAATGGTCAGCAAAAAGGAACCTGAACATGATGATTTGGAAAATTCACAGCCTGTCCATATTGCAGGGAATGCTAAGGCATGCTCTGGAGAGTTCATCAAGGGTGCAGCTGGAAAACCTAGTGGAGAAATTAGGTTTGTGACCATGAGTATAATCAACCATCTCAGCAGAAACTAGGAACAGAGGTGAGACTATCCAGGAAGGACCTGTGGAGAACCCTCACGTCTAATGGCGTGGATCTCCTTGACATCCACGAAGACTGATGGCTTTTGAGAATGTTCTATCAGCAAAAACTGCCTGCTTGGCCTGGGGGACAGAGACAAGAAATGAAGGAAGGCTGCCAGACTTCTGGGCTTCTGTAAGCAGGAAATGGGCTGCCCAGAGGATAAGACTGTATCCCAGGCTAACAACTGAGAGGGTGGGGCCCACAAGGCATCTGTGGGTCTAGAGGGGGGTGCTGATGAAGCCTCTGGCCCAGAGGGCAGATCAAGACACAATTATGCTCAGGTTTTGAAACCTTAGGAAATCCGCCCCTCTGCACTGCAAACACTTAAATCGGTGACTCCTTTATTCTTTCCATTTTCTCCTTTTAGAATGGGAATGTCTTCTTATGCTATTTTGCAAGCTGACCAACTTGTTTCTAGTTTCACAAGTCCATAGATGGAGAGGACACCATGATAGGTGAAGACTTTGGGGAATATTGGGATAGAGTGAGTGCATTTTGCATGTGAGATGGGTATGAATTTTGGGGAACCAGAGGGTGGACTGTACTGAGTTTATCCCCACAAAACTCATGTCTACCAGGACTTATGAATGTGATCTTATTTGTAAATAGGGTCTTTACAGATGCAATCAAGTTAAGATGAGGTCATTCAAGATTAGAGTAGCCCCTAAAACCAATGACTATTGTTCTTATAAGGAGAGACATACAGAAATACACAGGGAAGAATGCCACTGGGGACAGAGGCAGAGATCAGAGTGAGTTATAAGCTAAGGAACACCAAGGACTGCTGGCAACCACCAGAAGTTAGGAAAGAGGCATAGAACAAATTCTCCCTCAGAGCCTCCAGAAGGAACCAACCCTGCTGGCACCTCGATTTCAAATGTCTGGCCCCCCAAACTGCAAGAGAATAAATATCTATTGTTTTAAGCCACCTGGTCTGCGGTACTTTGTTATGGCAGCCTCGAGACACAAACACAGATTTATTACAGCAGCCCTAGGAAACTAATGCAAGATGCTATTTGCCTTTTTCTCTCATGAGCGTACAGTGGAGTTTTCCAGAGACTATGTGATGTGTGATATGGTGACAGATTGAATACAGAGCAGATGTGAGAATCCAGCTATGTCCTATTAAGCCAGACATTGAAAAGATTTGCAAAAATGTAATACTCCCCTTCTTATTAATTTTTGTTTGGAAAAGTTATTTTTCACTAACAATTTATTTATGGTAATATACTGGGTTTATTTTTTTAATAAATTATAAGTTTTTTCCAGTTTTAATTCTAATTTGGTAAATATTGATAAATATGACCCACATAAACGAAAGGTTTTTGGGATCCTCAATAATTTTTAAGAATACATGAGGAGTCTTGAGTCCAAAAAATTTAAGAACCACTGGCCTAACTAAATTCTCAAGTCCAAAAGGGCATCCTGCTGTTTGTGTTTGTACCCTTGCTTTTTGGAGAGTCCGATCAACATCAAAAATAGCACTTGAAAGAGTGAACTTTAGAATCACATTGAAGTAGGTTAGATTTTTACTTCTTCAAGATTCTCTCAGCCTCAGTTTCCTTATTTATAAAGTGGGAAAAATATCTATCTTGTAGATAATATGAGGATTAGATAGTTTATGACTATGAAGGGGTAGTTGTTATAATTATTAAAAACAAATATTTTCATTCCACCAGACTAAGTGGCTCATTGGTTGCTGGCTGTATGAAGATGGGAACAAATGCAAGGTCTAAGGCCTCAAGTTTGAATGGATGACAATCAAATTACAAATTTGTTACTTACCTAACACCTAATGTGGAGAAACTTTACGAGACATGAAGACTCCAAGTGCAGAGGAAGAAACTGTAGAAATCTTCTGGACCATAGGATTTTCTTTTCCCTGGGGAAAATCTTTTGGTCTCTTATCATAATTGCTGCTTGTTAAAACTGGTAAAATACCCATTAAGGACTATTATTTTCATGAACAAATGATTTGTATATGCAAACTCAGATAACATTTTAGAATTAGAATCTCTAGCACATTTAGCTCAATTTTAGGTATTCTCTGTCTAATGCAAATTCTACACACCAGGTTTAGGGGATGAAGGCTGGCTATTGATCTCCTGTAATTTCTTCTGTTCCCCCTAGAGTATGTTTTCTGCTAAGGGTGACTGGCCTTTCTATAGGTGCCATCAACCACCATAACCAGGTCCCAGACCACATCAACATCCAGATTTCATGGTTTTTTGGTGGGGAGGGGCAGGGGGACAGGCCTTGGGAAATGGACTATGAACTATCATTGTTGTCATTGGAAGTAGAGTAAGGATTTAATAAAACTCTTTTCCCCTCTCTCTGTGCCTGACAGATGGTCTCTATAAGCAAGGAAATAGAAATTTTATTAACATAAATGCAAAATTATTTAATTGCTGTGATCAGCCACAGGGATTCAGTTAGTCTGGATCAGCATCTAATAACTTGTGTGAAGAGGATTTAAGAGGACTTGATTTAATTCCCAGAGTGGGGAAAATTGTTCCCAGTGAGGTCTTTCGTGACCACCCTGCTATAAACTGCAATCCTTAATACTCCCTATACTTCCTTTCCTACTTTACATTTTCTCCCTTGTACTTATCACCATTGTAGTCCATGTTTCACTTCTTTTGTCTACTGTCTGTCCTCCCACTGGAATGTTAAGTTTACATAAAGGCAGAAATTTGTGTCTCTTGTTCAATGCTGTATCCCCAATGCCTAGCACATTAGAAAAACTTATGATCTTTGAAAGAATGAACAAATGAATCCAACTCCATTTCTATCGAAATCAAGGTCATCTGACACAAGTTCCCCTAAATTTCTTTCACCTCAGAATGTCTGGATCCTTAGCCACCTTTGTTCTCTCCCTTGCCAAGACTAACACTTCAGCTCTGTTCTTGATTATTCTCTTGCCCTCTTTTGGATACTGCTGGTTCAGTCCTCTCATTCATATTTCTTATGTTTCTCTTCTGCTCTACCCTTTCCAGCCCACGAACACACTAAACTGAAAATCTCTCCTTTTCTCTGTTGCCTCCCTGAGGTACTCTCTCAGGTACCATATACTCTTGCTTTTTCCTTTAATCATAAATTGAAAATGTATCCATACTCAATATTTCTGCTTTCTTAACACCCAGCCATTCTTCACGTTCTGCAGTTTGGTTTTTGTCCCAACCAAATCTAGTGATTCTATTTAAATCCGAAGTCTCCTTGATATGTCTATAGCATCTTTCAACTGTGTCCATAGTTTCCTTGAAATTCTTTGAGATATTTCATGTTTTGCTAATTGCTTCTTCTGTCTCCACTGGCGCCTCTTTTTTTCTCCTGCTCCCTAAACAGACTCCAAATTTCTTCTCCTTCCCCATACCTTCTATCATCACCTCTGTAGCTGACACTTAAAATTATTATATCTCCAGCTCTGACTCCTCAATTGAGATCCACTCCTGAATCTCCATGTTTCATTACCTGAGCCCCAAACCTTTCAGGTGAACTCTTATGTCCTCTTACGTCCTTTTCTCAATGGGTCCCACCTTAGATTTTACAGTACCCCCTGGCAAATGTCTTTCATCCACGTCCCTCTTTCCCAACTATAGTTGCCACACTATAGTTCTTATCCTTACACTTGGCCTGTTGATGTAGCCTTCCAATGGTTCTTTGCATATCCAGTAGTTCTTCTCCTTCAGCATATCCTGTACAATAACACTGGATTCATTTTTATAAAGATATGCTGATTATATCACCCGTTGGATCAGAATTTCAATGATTCACTGTTGCTTATGTAATAAAGTCAAGCCAAGGATTCAAAATCTCCCATAACTTGATTCCAACCAACTTTCCCACTATATTACTAATACTCTAATCTCTCAACAAATTGAACTCCCTGCTTCCCCTCCTGAACACCTGGAGATTTCCTATTGCTACACTTTTGTTCATTCTTCCTATTTTAAGTCTCCTTTCATCAAAAGTTTTTGCACTCTATAAGACCCAGCTCAAATATCAAATAGATATAACTGTAACACAAAGTAGTATATGATTCATGCTGTTGGAGTACAATATAGGAATCAAGTGTGAAAACTTTATTTCTGCTACCAGACTATGTAAGTCTTTCAGGATAGAGTCCAATTTTCATTTTTATATTTGATAAAATATTTCATACAGTACCTTGCATATAATAGGTTCTCGATATCTGTATATTCTATCTGCAAGAGACACCAGTATGAAGGAATGTATTGTAATTCAGTGTATATCCATTCAACTTCTGTAATAAGGTATCTCCTATCCCCCAACAAGATTACAAGTTGTTTTTTATTTTTATGACAAAGACTTGCTTTTTTAAAAAATTCTGATTGTCTGATACCCCATAGACGGCCAATAATATTGAGATTTATCCAACTTACAGTCACATGTACTATGTTAGCACTTTGCTAGATGCTTTCAAAGATGAATGAAGATACAAGTCTTTGTCCTAAGAAATTTAACTCTATGGTTTTAAAAATAGAATAAATGAAGCTACAGAGTGCAGATGTGAGGGGATTAGAAAATAGCATTTTGACTTTTGTATTCTCCTTGCTCAAATGTAATTTTTGCACTATATATGACTACTCAAATTGAACTTTAAAGGATATTTGCTTCCACAGGTAAGAACAGGACATCATGCTCAGTCATAATCTCTATATTGTGAAAGATGTGTGCTGATCCCTTGGCACCATCCTCTCCAACAGCCATGGCAAAGAACTCCACTTTCAGTTCTGCCTGCAAACCAGCCGCCACCTATAAGACACAATGTAGCTTTAGAATCAGACATGTATGAGTTCAAATCTTGATTTTTAACATGACTTTGGGCAAGTTACTCAAACTCTCTAATCTTGTTTCCTCATCTGTAAATTTGGCACAAATGAATGATTGCTGTTCTAGCATTTAGAAGAATTACTTCATGGATTAGTTAGGTTGAATTCCATTGAGTAAGCGGGACCCAGGAAAAATTGCTGAAGGAGAACATCAGGTGCTATTTAGGAAAAAGCATAAGGAAACTAAATGCCAGGATGCTGGAGGGCAAACTTTCATGATGTCTGTAACTGTGCTATTTCTTGAATATCAGTAGCAAGTTTCTATTTATTGTCATCCTTGTAGATAAAGATAAATTTAATCTAAGATAAATATAAGTTTCATTTTAAATTTAATCTAAGAGACTGGGTGAATCCCACAATTCCCCTGCCCTGCCCCTTGGTTTATAGTATTCCTAATGTAGGACCTGCAACGTGGCAAAGCCAGTAGAGGGAGACAGAATTAGTTTAAATGCCAAACTGCTTAGATCTAAAAGCTACATGGAAAAGGTTTGTACCAACAAAAAAGAAACCTGATATATAAAGAAGAAGAAACACAGCAAGGAATAGGCTTCTTGCCTTGCTCCTTGAAAAGAACACTAGCCAGGAAAGAAAGAGTTGTTTATGTTTCTAAGCTGCCTCTCTAGGAGGTGGGTTAAAAAGCAGACTTGAGAACAGTTATCTGGAAAAAATAAATCAGAAGAAACTACCACATGGAAAGCAGTTAGGTACGAATGGAATTCTTTTTCTTCAATAGAGTTTTATAAATGATAGAATTGAAGAATGTTTCAGTTTTTTCAACAGTGTGCTTGTGAGCATCTATCTGCACACTGGAGAGTATCCAACAGCTCTGTTTTGAGACCCAGGCCCTTAGCCCTCCAAGCCCAACAACCAGAGCAGGGCTGGGGAATGACGACATTCTGCACAAGGGCAGCTGGAGGACTGTTATCACACAGGTTTACCCAGGCTTGGAGTACATTCATTCAGTGTTGGCAACGAACCAAGCTGAACAGTGGTGAGATTTAGATATGGAGAAGTCTAGAGGTTACATTCTTTGCCAGAGCCAAAACCTACTATCAAAAAGAAAAATAAATAAATAAATAACAAACAGTATAGAGTGAGCTTCAAAGAATACAAGCTGGGTTTTTAGTACGTATAAAGGTTCATCCAGCAGTCGTCTGGCTTTTGGCTAATCCCTACTTTAAATGAAAAAGATTTGCTAACTTCCCAGAACAGTGGGAGAAAAGCTTGCTTTAACTGTGTTTTTGCTTTATGTTGTGAAGATTCTGAAATTTTGACACAGTACAATGATGAATTGTTTCGGAGGGGTACTCATGAATTAGTGGATCTAATCCCAAAATGTATTTCTGTTTGGAAATTGCAGCCTGAGTACTACAATTTTATATAGATCATAAGATACTGGAGCTGGAAGAGGGCTAAGAAATGATCAGTCTAAGCTCCTCCTTTTATAGATGAGGAAAGCAAGGTGCAGAGGATTAATTAACCAAAAACATCACTGAGCTGCTTGGTAGCATAGTCAGGACAAGAAGCCAACTTTCTTTGCACTATAGCCAACTGATGCTTCTGTGTCAACGTATAACAACTGTGGCTTCTTTAAGATCTTGGGATTCAGTGAGCACTGTGTGCTGCTTATGGGACTGGACGCCCTTGCTCAGAGTTCCCATGAGCCTTTGGGAACCTCTGGGAACTCCCATGAGTTCCCAGTCCCCATCTGTGACGAATGGTTCATGTACCTACCAGACTTCCTCACATCATCTGTCACTCAATCACACATCTCTCGAGTGCCCACCATGTGTCCTGCTCTGTAAGCTCCTTATGTGTCTCACTCATCTTTAACATCCCCTGTACCCTGGCACTATCACTGGCATATGGGAGGAACTCAAAGCTTGTTGACTGAAATGAAAGGCGTGTTAAAGCAGCAAGACGATATACTGACCAAGAAATAAAAGTTAAGATTGAAAGTGTGATTTTATTATCTTTTGAGACAACCTTTTGTTTATAACATACTACACTTCTGAAATTCTAATTTGAAGTAAGTGGCAGTATACACATTTTATACTAAACACCCTATTTGGGGGAATGTATCAGATAAAATCAGAACAGGTTGACATTTTAAAATTTGTATTTTCAGAGATTTTTGGAGAAATGAGACAGATGGTGACTTTAAATATACTACTATTTCTTAATATGTTATTAAATAATATTCTCTGACAAATACCAAGAGAACAAACCAGATTTACATAAAATGTAAACAATGAAATATTTGTTTTTCAAGTGAGTTTTCACTTTGCAGAAGGATTTGTCACAGGATATCTTTAGGTAATCAGTTTACCAAGTGCATGTTAAATCATATTTAATGTTTTAAAAGGTATTTTCAGACAACTGTATAGAACTGCAGTATTGGGACAAGTGAAGTGAACTTCAGAAATGGTTCCATAGCTGGAAGTTTAACTCTGTTTACACACAGATCTGCTCATGGTTGTTACATGAAGTAAGTGACACCAAGCCAGATGTCGAACCAATACCAGGAATCTTTTGTTTATGATACTAGAAAAAGTAGACTTAAACATGGTTTAAACTGAAACAGGTAGAACGACTTAAAAATCACTTGACTGGAAACATATACATATCTGTATGCACACACATGGACACACACAAAAGATAGCACATAGGACTTACAGGCCCAGGTTTATAAGTCACTTTCAGTCCTGTGCTGGGTGGGGGCTGCTTCACCCTAAACCTACCAGGAAAAAAGATGGGAATAAATTGATGCCACAATGAAAAACATGAGCACGAAGGAACTGGGAAGTAATAAAATCAGGAAGGTGTTAATACTCCCTACACAGGAGCAAGGGGTCCAGACTAGTAGAAAAACAACCTAATATCCAGTTGGAAAAAGAATCTGGGGCCTGTTTCACAACTGCCTTTCCAACAGTTTTCATCGGCGTCAAACTGACTCCAACCTGAGTTTCAACCCTTTGTTATCGGATGCTGACGAGCAGCTCGGGTCTGGGCAGAAGGTGGCGAAGGTTTGGCTGGCGCGTGCACTGCAGTGTAGCCGCCAGCGTGAACACACATAGTGACTGCCAGGTCATTAAGCTGAAGAATAAAGGCTCCTTTGGAAAGCAGCGGAGCATGGGAGACAGTCTTTCTCTGCCGTGGTATGGGGTTTGCAAGTTTGGGGAGAAGAGAAACAGAAAAGGCTCAGAAAATGTTGGTGAACTTGAAAAGCCCGGTGCTCACACGTGGTGCCTATTGATCTCTTCCCCTTCCTGTGGTTTGTGGGTTCTGCCTGAAGGTTAAAGACCTGGAGTAAATTAAAATGCCAAGGGAAGCCTACCTCCATCTACCCCACTCCCTCTACCAGCCACTTTGCTGTCTGCCCTGTGGTGGCTGAGTTGAACAAGCTGAGGATTGAAATCTATAAAACTAAACTTCTGTACTGGACACACAGGGTCTGCATGGGTGGTTTTAATTCATTTGAGGTTGACTCTCCATTTCTCCCCACCCACTTTGTGGCAACAACCTAAAAAAATAATAATGTCTGATCTGGTGGCTTGGGTCCCTCATCAGGTTGTTTGTGAGGAAGTAAATGTGATTCCTGAAGTTGAGAATTCACCTCAATTAAAATGGGACGGTGATCTTTTCAATCAATCAGATGCTCCTGTAGCTTTGCTCCATCTGACTTCCAATCCTGAATTTAGAATCACAAACATTCTCAAACTTGCTACTGACCCTGAGAATAACTCCACACTTGAAATAAACATGTATCCCATTTTTATGGGGGAAAAAATTCGACATAATCCCGAAGCTTAATTCAAAATAGTATAGAGGAGATTTTATGATTGGGAGTTGTCTTGGCATAGATACATGGTATATTGACCCAGTGGGAAGGACTGATCTCCCACAAGAAGCAGTGACCACAGCTGTGTTGATAAAGCACGGTGCTCCAATGAGCTGGTACTCAGGAGATCTGAGATCTACCCTTGCTGTAGCCTACAAGACCTTAAAACAAGTTACTCAGTTTGTTCCTTTATATAATAGTCTCTAAGGTTCTACACACTCTAAAATTCTACTGGTTTTGATCTGAAAATGAAGGGCTAAGGTGACTTTCTTGTCACTTAATGCCAGATACAGTATATTTTCTATTTGGAGTACAGGCTGTGAGTTAAGGTACTTGTTTATAATTCCAAGTCACATCATCAGAGTCAAAACGACCCTGATGATTAAGGGTTAATTTTTTTTCCTTTTTCCCTCAATTATGCAGAATTAATGTAATTAAAATCATGTTTAGATCACAAACTGCCAACCAATGTTAGCTGGTATTATAGTTGGTGGTAGATTTGAGAAATAGACTTTCAAGTTTTGTGCATTAGTTATTGTTTTGTGTATTAGTTATTGTAACACTTGTACAACTTCCCTTTCATTTTTTGCTAGTACAGATCAGGTCTTGAGGTGCTTCTAACCAAAGTATGGATAAAAATTAATGGAAAGGCAAAGAAATACCTACTCTATAGTTGAGGCTTGGTAAGTACTAATTTGTTGAATAATGAATGAATGGATGAATTAGTGAGTAAATGACTGAATGAATGATGTTAAGATTCAAGAGTTCAGGTGTAATTACAATTCAGTTCAATAAACATTCACTGATGTAGGCAACCAAAGAAAAGTCACAGAGTAGGGGAAGGTGATCTGAGCATACACTTGGAGCCTTGGCCTCACCTGCAGAAGTCCACTCCAACATTCTTGAGCTTTACAGTGGTTGCATAGGTGTGTCCTTCTTCGAGCACTCCAAACGTCACTGAGGGCGGGAGAAGATGGAATCCAAAGGGGGATGAATTTACATTGTTAATGGCAGCAGATGCAACAGAGGATGTTTTCACTCTTCCTCCAACAGAATCTTGCACCTTGCATTGAGAAAAAAAGCAATAAAGCATAATAAAATGGTTCTATTTTGCATTCCCAAGATAATAAAAAGACTCTAACCCCACACATCCCCCGACTAGACCACGCAGCAAAGCATGCAAGAAGCTTACCCCGCCCTCCAGCCAGCCTACAGCCACTGCACAAGGCAAGGCCTTGCAGCCAACCAAGCCAAAGCCAGCTTTGCCCCCAGCATGCCCACAGTAGTAGGCCCTACCACAAAAGAAAGGCACCTGGAGCCCACATAAGGGCACCCCTTGACTACACAGCTCTGGTGACCAGAGGGGAGCATGCTGCTGGGCCCATGGGACATCTCCTACATGAGGCTACTTCTCCAAGATTAGGCAATGTAACCATCATTAGAAATAAACACAGAGAATTGGGAAAAATGAGGAGACAGAAGAATATGTTCCAAACAAAGGAACAACACATAACCTCAGAAAAAGAACTAAACAAAGTGGAGGTAAGCAATCCGGCCAATAAAGAGTCAAGATAATGATCATAAAGATGCTCACTAAACTCAGGAGAAGAATGAATGAATATGGTGAAAATTTCAATAAAAAGTTAGAAAAATGAAAAACCAGAGCTGAAGAATACAATAAGTGAAATAAAAACTGCACTAGAAGGAATCAACAGTAGATTAGATGTACAGAGGAATCGATCAGCAATGGATCAGAGGAATGGATCAGACAGTAGTAAAAAATCACCTAAACTGAACAGAAAAAAGAAAAAACAATTTAAAAAAATGAAGACAGTTTAAGAGACCTCTGGGACAATATCAAGCATACTAACATTTGCAAATAGGGGACCCAGATGGAGAGAGAAAGGGGCAGAGAACTTACTTGAAGAAATAATAGCTGAAAACTTCCCTAACCTGGGAAAGAAAACAGACATTCAGGTCCAGGGAGCACAGAGAGTCCCAAACAGAATTAACTCAAAAAGGTCCACACCATGACACATTAAATGAAATTAAAATGGCAATTAAAATGGCAAAAATTAAAGATAAAGAGAGAATCTTAAAGAAGCAAGAGAATAGCAACTAGTTATGTACAAGGGAATACCATAAGACCATCAGCTGACTTTTCAGCAGAAATTGTGCAGACTAGAAGGGAGTGGCATGATATATTCAAAGTGATGAAAGGGAAAAACATACAACCAAGAATATTCTACCTGTTAAGGTTACCATTCATGTTTGAAAGAGAGATAAACAGTTTTACAGACAAACAAAAGCTAAGAGAGTTCAGCGCCACTAAACTGGCTTTACAAGAAATGCTAAAGGGACTTCTCTAAGCAGAAAAGAAAAGGCCACAACTAGACATACAAAAATTATGCAAGGAAAAATTTCACTGGTAAAGGCAAACTACTACAGTAAAGGTAGTAGATCAACCACTTATAAAGCCAGCAGGACAGAAGGTCAAAGGACAAATGCATAAAATTATATATCTCCACAATGAGTAGTTAAGGGATACTCAAAACAAAAAGATGTAAAATATGACATCAAAAACAATAAATGTGTGTGGGGGGAAGATGAAGAGTTGTTAGAATTTATTCAAACTTAGGAGATTATCAACTTAAAATAATCATATACATGATTATATGTTGTTATATATGAACCTCATGATAGCCACAAACCAAAAACCTGTAATAGATACACACACAAAAAAGAGAAAGGAATCCAAACATAACACTAAAGATAGTAATCAAATCACAAGGGAGGAGTCTAAAAGAAGAAGGAACAAAAAAGAACTACAAAAACAACATGAAAACAATTAACAAAAGGTCTATAAGTACATACCTATCAATAATTACTTTAATGTAAATGGTCTAAATGCTCCAATCAAAAGACAGAGAGTGGCTTAATGGATAAAAATCAAGACCCATATATATGTTGCTTAAAAGAGACTCACTTCATATCTAAAGACACACACAGACTGAAAGTGAAGGGATGGGAAAAGGCATTCCATGTAACTGAAAACAAAAAGAAAGCCCAGGTAGCAATACTTATATCAGAAAAAGTAGATATTAAAACAAAGACTGTAACAAGAGACACAGAAGGACATTATATAATGATGAAGGGATCAATCCAACAAGAAGATATAACAATTGTAAATACATATGAACACAACATAGGAGCACCTAAATACATAAACAAATATTAACAGACATAAAGGGAGAAATTCACAGTTACATAATAATATATAATAATAGTAGGCAACTTTAATACCCCACTTACATCAATGGACAGATCATCCAGACAGAAAATCAATAAGGAAACACTGGCCTATATGACAAGTTATAGTGGATGGACTTAACAGATACATACAGAACATTTCATCCCTGAACAGCAGAATACACATTCTTTTAAAGTGTACATGGAACATTCTCCAGGATAGATCACATAATAGGCCACAAAACAAGTCTTAATGAAATTGAGAATACTGAAATCATATCAAGCATCTTTTCCAACCACAACACTATGAGATTAGAAATCAACTATCAGGAAAAAACTGCAGAAAGCACAAACATGTAGAGGCTAAACAACATGCTACTAAACAACCAATGGATCACTGCAGAAATCAAACAGGAAAAAATACCTAAAGACAGATAACAACCACACAACGATCCAAACCTATGGGACACAGCAAAAGCTGTTCTAAGAGGGAAGTTTATAGTGATACAAGCTTAACTCAGGAAATAAGAAAAATCTCAAATACACAACCTAACCTTACATCTAAAGGAATTAGAAAGAGAAGAATAAACAAAACCCAAAGTTAGGAGAAGGAAAGAAATAATAAAGATGAGAATGGAAATAAGTGAAATATAGACCAAAAAACCAATACAAAGACCAATGAAACTAAGAGCTAGTTCTTTGAAAAGATAAACAAAACAAGCCTTTAGCCAGACTCATCAAGAAAAGAGAGAGAGAGAGCCCAAATAAATAAATTCAGAAATGAAAGAGAAGTTACAACCAACACCACAGAAATAAAAAGGACCATGAGAGATTACTACAAACAATTATATGCCAATAAAATGGACAACCTAGAAGAAATGGATAAATTTCTAGAAACATAATCTCCTAAAACTGAATTAAGAAGAAATAAAAAATATGAACAGATTGATTACCAGTAATGAAACTTAATCAGTAATTTTAAAAATCCCAACAAAAGTGCAGGATCAGATGGCTTCACAGGTGAATTCTACCACACATTTAAAGAAGAGGTAGCACCTATCATTCTCAAACTATTCCAAAAAGTTGAAGAGGAAGGAATGCTTCTGAACTCATTGTATGAGGCTGGCATAAATCTGATGCCAGAACCAGACAAAGATACCACAAAAAGAAAATTATATATCAATATCACTGATAAACATAGATATAAAAATCTTCAACAAAGTATTAGGAAACCATATTCGGAAATACATTAAAACACTCAAACATCATGATCAAGTGGTATATCAAATTATATGATCATCTCAAAAGATGCAAAAAAGCTTTTGGCAAAATTCAACATCTACGTTTATGATAAAAACTCTTAACAGAGTGAGTATAGAGGCAACATGCCTCAACATAATAAAGGCCATATATAACAAGCCCACAGTTAACATCATACTCAATGATAAAAAGCTGAAAGCACTTACTCTAAGATCAGGAACAAGAAAAGGATGCCCACTCCTGCCACTTTGATTCAACATAGTACTGGAAGTTTTAGCCACAGCAATCAGACAAGAAAACAAAATAAAAGGACTCCAAATTGGAATGGAAGCAGTTAAACTGTCACTATTTGCAGATGACATGATACTATATATAAAGAATCCTAAAGATGTTACCAAAAAACTATTAGAACTTGGTAATGATCCATATCTTAATAAGAATTTGAGTTACATGAGTATATGCATTTATCAAAACTTAGCAAATACATGCTTAAAATTTGTGCACTTTATTGTATGTATGTATATTATATATCAAAGGAAAAATATAAACAAATATTGAACTCTACTTAGTGATATGTATGTTAGAATATTTAGAGATAAATGTAGTAATCTCTGCAACTTACTTTGAAGTGCACCCAAAACAAGATGGATTAATGGATAGATATAAGGATAGATATGTGATAAAGCAAGTATAATAAAATGTTACTGGTAGAATCTAGAAAAAATCACTCACTATTAGGACTGATAACTTAATTCAGTGAAGTTGAATGTTACAAAATTAATATACAGATATCTGTATCTGTTGCATTTTTTATACACTAATAATTAACTATCAGAAAGAGAAATTAAGTAAACAATCGCATTTACAATTGCATCAAAAAGAATAAAATACCTAGGAATAAATGTAAACAAAGAGATAAAAGACTTGTACTCTGAAAACTATAAGGCACTGACAAAAGAAATTGAAGATGACACAAATAAATGGAAAGATATACTGTACTCATGGATTGAAAGAATATTGTTAAAATGACCATACTATCCAAGGCAATCTACAGATTTGATGCAATCCCAATCAAAATACCAAAGGCAATTTTCACAGAACCAGATCAAATATAACTAGATGATTTAATTCTAAAATTTGTATGGAAACACAAAAGCAATCTTGAGAAAGAACAGAGCTGGAGGTATCATGCTCTCTGATTTCAAACTACACTACAGAGCTATGGTAATCAAAACAGTATGGTACTGGCATAAAAAGAGACACATAGATCAATGGAACAGAATAGAGAGCTCAGAAATAAACCCATGCTTTTATGGTTAGTCAATCTATGACTAAGGAGGCAAGAATTACAATGGGAAAAAGATAGCCTTTTCAATAAATGGTGTTGGGTAAACAGGACAGCTCCACGCAAAATAATCAAACTGGACTACTTTCTCACACCATATACAAAAATACTCAAAATGTATTCAATACTTAAATGTAAGACCCGAAACCATAAAACTAGAATAAAACATAAGCAATACGCTCTTTGCCATCAATCTTAGGAACTTTTTTTGGATCTGTTTCCTCACACAAGGGAAACAAAAGCAAAAATAAACAAATGAGACTACATCAAACTAAAAAACTTTTTGCACCATGAAGGAAACTATCAATAAAATGAAAAGGCAGACTACTGAATGGGAAAAGATATTTGCAAACAATATATCTGATAAGGGGTTAATAACCAAAACATACAAAAAACGCAAACAACTCAACATCAAAAAGCCAAACAACCCAATTAAAAACTGGCCACAGGACCTCAATAGACTTTTTTCAAAGAAGACATACAGATGGCCAACAGACACATGAAAAGATGCTCAGCAGTAACTAATCAGCAGGTAAATGCCAATCAAAACCACAGTGAGATACTGCCTCACACCTGTCAGAATGGCTATCATTGAAAAGACAACAAATAACAAGTGTTGGCGAGGATGTGGAGAAAAGGGAACCCTCAGGCACTGTTGATGGGATTGTAAATTGTTGTAGCCATTATGGAAAACAGTATGAAAGGTCGTCAAAAAATTAACAGAAACTACCATATGATCCAGCAATTTCACTTCTGGGTATTTACCTGAAGAAAACAAAAATACTAATTAGAAAGAATATATCCACACCAATATTCATTGCAGAATTGTTTACAATAGCTGATGTATGGAAGCAACCTATATGTCTAAATGTCCATCGATAGATGAACGGATAAAGAGGATGTGATATATATATGTGTGTGTGTGTGTGTGTGTGTGTGTGTATACAGAATATTATTCAGCCATAAAAAAAGAAATCTTGTCATTTGCAACAACATGGATGGATCTAGAGGGAATTATACTAAGTGAAATAATTTTATAAAAAGGCAATACTGTATGATCTCACTTATATGTGGAGTCTAAAAAACAAAACAATCAAAACAAAACGAAAACAGACTCATAGATACAGAGGACAAATGGGTGGTTGCCAGAAGGGAGGGGATTAGGGGGGGATGAAATAGGTGAAGGGGATTAAGAGGTACAAACATCCAGTTATAGAATAAATAAGGCACAGGGATGTAATATAAGGAATATAGTCAATAATACTGTACTAACTTTGTATGGGACAGATGGTTACTAGACTTATGGTGGTGATCATTTCATAATGTATGCAAATGTCAAATCTCTATGTACACCTGCAACTAACATAATATTGTATGTCAACTATATTTCAATTTTAAGAAAAGGCTCTGTCACCAGAAAAAAATAACTTCTTGGTTGGGAGAGGAAATGAACATTTATGGTCTATGTAATCCTTACCACAGCACTGTAAGGAAGTATTTTAGGCTTTGTTTTAAGGATAAAGAAGGTCAAGTTCAGAGAATTGAAAGACAGATAACTTGTGTTAAGTGGCAAAGTTTCAAACTCAAGTTTGCCTGATTCTAAAGTTTGTACTCTTTCTTCTGTGCCAGTGATGATCAAACTTTAGCTCCCATCAGAATCACCTGGAGGACTGGTTAAGACACCAACTGCTGACTCCACTCCCAGAGTTTCTCCATTAGTAAGTCTGGGATGGGGTGGAGTAGAGAGTAGGTAGGTGGGGAGGGGAAGTGTCTACAAAGATAAAGAAAACCTGCTCTGGAGAGGAGCACAGTCTACTGAGGACTCCTTAAGACATAAATTGCTGACTCCAACCCCAGAGTGTCTCCATCAGTACATCTGGGATGGGGCCCATGAATTTGCATTTATAACAAGTTCTCAGGTGTTGCCAATGCTGCCAGTCAGGTAATCATGCTTTGAGAACCATTGCCTATGCTGTTATTTCCTGACCTCACCTGGGAGCCTGTTAAAACTGCAGAATCTCGGGCCCCACACCAGAGCCAATAAGTCGGAATCTATATTTTAACTAAGTCCCCAAATAACTCACACGCACATTAAAGTTTGAGAAGCACTTCTATCACATGTCACTTATATACATTGCAATACCTTCTCTGATGTAATGAACACAGTGTGCCATGAAATTTCTAAAGGATAACTACCAAAACTTGATTGGTGGGCTCAAGGAAATCTTTACAACAGAACTGAGATGGAATCTTAATCTTAGAGGCTCTGAGGAAGGAGCTTGGTGCTTTTAAAGAACTAAGAGAAGTCCACAACGGGTGAAGTGTAGTGAGTTTGAGACAAGGTGAGGGTAGAGAAGCAAATGGAGCCATGCCTTGGAGTCATGCTAGGTCATCTGGATTTTATCCTAAGAGTCATGAAAGGGTGCCCAATGATCCCCTCAGCCAACAGTGTGCTGGTAAACTGGCTCTCAGAAAAGAGCCTTTATCAGTAGCATTTGCCGATTTCTATGGCATAAGAACTCCCAGCATGGCTGACTGCAAGCTAGTGATGGTTTAACAGCTGGCTCATAAAGTTTCTCTCATGAGTGTATATAAGCTGGCTCCAGCAAAGCACTGCCCTGGTTTATCTCTGTGTGACCTGAAGGGATTCATGTTGAGATGGTTCTTATATTAAATAGTAGTACACAGTGGCTGGAAATCAATAGCCTCAATCAACCAGGAATACATAAAATGCTAACTGGCTCTGGGAAATTTCTTCCCTTGTCTGTTTTACCTTTTTGAGAGGTTGAGACTTGGGCTTGGAACTCAGCAAATAGTGAGGTAACCTCACTTTCTCTTTTCTTGCTTGTCCTGCCACATCCTGCAGCAGTGACTGGGTTGGAATTTTCAGAGGCACACATGATTCTGGTTCTGTTAAGAGAGAACATTGAAATTACACCACGTGGATGTTGCTTCCAAAGACATTCAAGATCATACCAGAGCATAGAAGAACATAGAACCAACTTGGGAAATTTTCTTCTTTCCTTCTTAAAGAGATTATTTACAGGAATAAAGGCTTTTATTAATTCTAGTGTTCTAGTTTTGCATTTTACAAAGAGATTTTACCTAAAATTAGTCTTCACAACAATCCTATGAGATGGGCAGGGCAGATGCTATTAGCACCACCTTTTTTTCAATAAATGAGAAAAATCAGATTCTAAGAAATCGAGTGACTTGCCTGTAAATCAACAAGGTACAGTTCAATAAAATGTTGACTCTCAAAGATTTCTTAAAACTAATGAGGAAAAAAATCTTAAGAATCTCTTTGTTTCAACTAGTAAATTTATAGTTTGAAAAAGTGGTGTAGTAATCATAGATAAATTAAGCCAAGGAATTAAATCCCCAGATCACTAAATTTGGTGAAGGAGGGAGTAAAAGTAGATAATCTACACAGCTGCAATTTTATGTATTTCTCCAAATATCCAGGAAGTTTAATAAGAATTGTGTTTTAGATCAGCATATTTAAACATCCTTTCTTGAATTTAAATCATCAAGAGAGGAAAGGGAAGGGAACCAATATCTGAGTGTCCACTGTCTGCAGGCAAGCACCACATGCATGTTTTTACATTTAGCATCTGACTTAGTTCTCATAAAGTCCTCTGAGCTGAAGGTAATGGTAACTGTAATCTTTGTGTGCTGAGCGTTCTCCCCATTGCCCACCTCCACACCCACCCCTAGCACACACACTTCTAGTGCCACAACATCCCTGGCCCCAGCCATCAGGATGGTACACGACCCACGCAAAGCCAACACAGGCCCTTCACCTGGATATTTCCTGAAGCTGACCGGGATGATCCCATCTTGTCCATTGGGTTATGGGTCTGGAAGAATCAGAACCTTGGACCTCTCTGATCATGTCCCTGCCACATGGGCATAGCCTGTCCTTTGTAGGAGAGGATAAAGCCAAACAGGGCAGCAGTCCCTAATGTTTTGGCACCAGGGACCGGTTTTGTGAAAGACAATTTTTCCATGGACGGCGGTGGCGGGGGTTGGGGGATGGTCAGGCGGTAATGCGAGCGATGGGGAGCGGCAGATGAAGCTTCACTCGCTTGCCCGCCACTCACCTCCTGCTGTGCGGCCCGGTTCCTAACAGGGGGCTGGGGACCCCTGAAACAGGGACAAGTAAGGATGTGACAACACAGAGGCGGGGAGGATGCCCAGAGAGACAGACAATGAGATGCAAACACTCCCCTGAAAAGCCTGAGTGCCCGCATCCAGTCATCCCTGGGCTAGCGCCATAGCCACTCTTCTGTGGTTTGCTTTTGCGCATCAATAAACACCACCCCACCCACTGGCTTTTTTGTTGTTGTTCAATGGGTTTCAGTTTCAGTTCTCAAATTGGAAGAGTCCTGACTAATATAACAGTAGTATCTCTTTTCTACAGATGAGGAAACTGAAGTTAAAAAAACTTGTCCTGGAAACTGAAAAGTGGCAAGGTGGGACATATACCCAGGTGTGTCAGATTCCACAAGGATCACACTCCTGATAGTGTAAGATAATAGAAAATGAGTATTCGTCTCTGCCCCTAGTTCCTGGCATGGCACTCCTAAATCCCTTGTGATTTCCTAAGTGATAAGAGTGTTAGGAGTATCTTTAAATATTTGGTCTTTGACCCTAATACCTGACACAGAGCTCCTAAGTCCCTTGGAAATTCCTGGGTGATAGGTGTGTCTTTTGACCTGAATGAAGTGACTCTTGGTGGGCTCCTGGATAGCTTCAGGATGGGGGCTGGTCATCAGGAAAACCAAGCCATGATTAGAAGCTTGGAACTTTCAGCCCCACCCCGCCCCCATCTTCTGGGAAGGAGAGGGGACATGGAGATGGAGTTAATCATGCCTACATGATGAAGTCTCCACAAAAGTCCCTACAGCACAGAGTTCGGAGAGCTTCCGAGTTGGTGAGCACATCCACAGGCTGGGAGGGTGGTGTACCACAACACCACAGGGACAGAAGCTACCGTGCTAAACCCTTCCAGACCTTGCCCTGTGTACCTCTTCCTCTGGCTATTCACCTCTGCCATTTATCATGCCGCCTATTATATAATAATATATGAGTTCTGTGCACTGTTCTAGTAAATTATGGAACCATAATAGGAGGTCATGGGAACCCCAATTTATAGCTGATTGGTCAGAAGCACAAGTGACAACCTGTACCTGTGGCTGGCATCTGAAGTGGGTGGTGGGCAGCCTTGTGAGACTGAGCCCTTAACCTGTAGAGTCTGTGCTAACTCTGGTTAGTGTCAGAATTGAATTGTAGGACACTCAGCTGGTGTTGCAGAATTGCTTGGTGTGAGAAAAAAACATGCATATCTGGTCACAGAAGTGTTCCATATGAGTAGTGAGTTTTTTCTAGACAACTACCCAGTGTGTCCCAAATTCACCTGTGCTTCAGAATCCCCTGGGCTGACTCCGATAAAATAGAGATTCCCTAGCCATATACCAGATAAGCTGTATTTCAGACCAGAACAGAATCAGAATCTCTGGGAATGGAGCTCAGTGATCAGTGTTCTAATGTATTTATTCTCTTTGGTCACTACTGCCTACATAGGCAACCATTCTAACGACCTGATGTGTCTTTTTGTTTGTATTCTTAGCATATGCATATTACTGTCTTATATGAATGCATTTTACCAGTCTAATGGGTACCAAATAATCTCTCATACTATTATTATTAATAGTAAATACTGATATGGAGTTTCTCATGTGCCAGGCACTGCTGTAAGCATTTTACATATACTAACTAATTTAATCCTCACAACCCTATAATGTATATACCATTATACCCTCTTTACAGAAGAGGAAACAGGAATATATAGAGGGGTTAAAGAGCATGCCCACTGTAACATAGTTATTATATGAGGAGTCAAGTAGAGCCTGACATAAGTTATTATATAAGTCATATTATATATATGTCATTATGTAATTATATATTATATAAGTCATAAGCTATTATATAAGGAGCCAGGTAGAGCCTTAGCTCTGCTGTATACCATACTGTCTCCCATAATAGATGGATTATTATCCACTGAATCCTACCCAGGGCTTCCCTAGGGGTGGGGGGTGGAGGAGGGAGTACTTGAGGGGCTTGGAACAGCAGCTGGTCACCAGCTGATACAGAAGTATTTTAATACTTAAACAACTGGGTGACTTCCCTGGTGGTTCAGTGGTAAAGAATCCACCTTACAATGCAGGGGAAGTGGGTTCGATACCTGGTCAGGGAACTAAGATCCCACATGCCATGGGGCAACTAAGCCTGCCCGCCTCAACTACTGAGCTCGCGAGCCTCAACTACTGAGCTCGTGAGCCTCAACTACAGAGCCCACACGCTCTGGAACCTGCGTGCCACAACTACAGAGCCCACGTGCCCTGGAGCCTCCACACCACAACCAGAGAGAGAAAACCCACACGCCACAACTAGAGAGAAGCCCGGGCACCACAACGAAGAGCTCATGTGCTACAAGGAAAGATCGCGTGTGCTGCAACTAAGACCCAATGCAGCCAAAAATCAATCAATTAAATAAATAAATAAACAAATAAATAAATAAATAATCTTTAAACAACTGGGATGGTCCAACTAGTGGAATCATCTGAAATTACGGCTGAATCCGACACAACTGAAGAACAAGTAATGGTTCCCTGTTTCTATGCTGAGGTCGACTGTGGTATTTATGCACGATAATGTTTTGGTTTTGGTTTTTTGCTTCCTCTCAGAGCATAGCTTTATTTACTTCTTCTCTGAGCACAGCTTCCCTGTAGATGGAGTGTATTTCTCTGCCCCGTTGACTCTGAGCTCAGCCTTAGGACTTGCTCTGACCCATAAATGTAGGTGAAAGCGGCTGCGCCAGTTCTGAGCAGAGGCTGAGAGCGGCAGTCCGCAATCCATCTCTCTCGATCCTCCTGATTCACCTCTCCTGAGCTCCGACCCTGTGTCCTGAGGACCGCCAGCCACAGAGGGTGAGTCTCCTTCAGCATGGGAGCGGAATACACCTGAGCTCTGCCTGCGGCCGCGGGTGTGCTAAAGAAAAGCTTAACCACTGCCTCCCTGGAGAAAAACCGCCCTGGTTGGTACACTTTGCAAGTGTGTGGCATTTGCTGATTTCTCACGGTGGCTGACTCACGCTCTCAACGTGGTGTCATTGAATGTGGGGCTGGGAAGAGACAGATCTCAGGGGCCTGGTGCCGACTCCAGCACGTGCTGCCTGCAGTCTGGAGCAGGCTGCACAATCAGCTCACAGCCCCCAAAACTGGTTGTTTAGCCACTATAGGATTTATGCAGTGTTATCATAGCGAATGCTGACAAGTTCATTTTTATTTCACCAAATTCAAACCTCCTCTGACTCTCTTTTATTTCCCAAACATTTCTTGTACTATTACCAAATAAGAATACTCTGATCTACTTACAATGGCTTCCAGTTCATTTCTACTCAGGCTTTTGAACACATTCTTTATTTTATTTATTTTTTTTTATAAAATACTCTTTTCTCTTCCCTACATCTGGAGGATAGTGTAGTAAACTATAGAGAATTCAGAGTCAAAAACTCATTTTCTGGCCCTGGCGCAGTCCCAGATTTGCTGTATGATTTTAGATGTTGCTTGACTTTCTCTAGGTTTCAGTTTCCTCAAGTGAAATGAGGGTTGTCTCAGGTGATCCAATCTTAAACTTTAAAATCTGTGCAATTGTATTTATTCTTTAAGACCACCTCTCCCATAAAGTTTTCCCCACTGCCTGTGTTAATCTCTTCCTACCCTGAACTTCTTTAAACTTCATTGTTTATATCAAAATTTAATTTACCACTTATAGTGGAATCACATTATTGTCTCTTATTAGCTCAAGTATTTCAGCGTGTAGGGGTGCTGTAGGTGTCCCTCTTGTTTCAAAACAATTTTTTTCCTCCTTCAAACACTCCCATTCCTTTGAATCTCATGCCATCGTACTGTTTTACCTACGACATCTCCAAGTAGTTGTCATTTACTGACCTTCTCAATCATTCCCTTGATTCATTGCAGATCTTGACATCTTGGATGGTCTTCCACTTCATGGCTCTTGGTGACACCCCCTGGATGACCCATCCAACACCCTGTCTGCTCTGATTTTTCCATCACCCTGTTTCTTCATCTCTTCCTCTTCTCCATCTCAGAAACTCCCATGGTCATATCTTTGCCCTTGGCAACACCAATAATTTTACCACTTTCCAAATCTCTGTTTCAAGCTACCCTCTCTAGATCACTACTTCCTATTCTTCTAGCTTATTACTCTATCATATCTGTCAAGCAATTATTTGACCTTCTTGAGACCTCTAATCAATGGACACTGTCACTTTAAACAATCAGTCACCCTTTCTTGTTTTGCTTTCCTGTTTCTCTGGAATGGATTTTATACTCTTATCGTTATATCCACTCCTTTGCCATCACACTCACTCATCTCCCCAATACCATGTATCTGTATTCTTTCTCCTCTCTCCTGTCACTGTGGATGAGGTGACCCTACTCACATTGAGGTCAAATCTGCCACTCAGGGTCTGCCCCAAATGTCATGTTCTCTCACCTTCTTTAACACTTTGCTATCCTGCAATCAGGCTCCCTTCTCCTGCATCATAAGTTCTCTCTTCCTACAGAATTATCATCATTTGCAAATCAACATGCTCTAGTATGTCTAATTTTAAAAAAACCTCTCACTTGGCCACACATCTCCCTCCAGCTGCAGTCCCACTACTTTATTCTTTTCCGCAAAACTCTTGGTTACATCTATGTATTCCTGCTGCCGCTGCTTCCTCTTTAGCCATTCTATACATAAGCGGCTTCAGCTGGCTTTGGTCTCCCCCGTGCCCTGGAACTGCTGTTGTCTAGATCACCAGTGATCACTATTGCCCAATTCCATGGTTATTCTTTATCTTACTCGACTTTTGAGGAGCATTTAATATACTCGAAACACTCAGTCATTTTCACACTCCTATTTTTCATCTACCTTGCTGGCTTTTTCTTCTTAGCTGCCTTAACTGGTTCCTCCTCTGCCTGATTTTTACATTCTAGAGTTTGTCTTAGGTTGGTTCTCAAAGCATGACCCTGTTTCAGCAACATCTGCACCATCTGGAAACCTGGTACAACTACCAATTCTCAGCCTCACAACTGGTCACATTAGTTAACTTAGGAATCACCCTTGATTCCTCTTATTTCTCACCCTCATGTCCAATCGACCAGCAAGCCCTGTGGTCTCTACCTCCAGGATATATTTCCAATTAATTTGCTTCTCACCATCTCCACCTCGAGCTCCTTAGTCCAGGTCTCTGTCCACACTCACACGTATCTTCTGTTGTTTCCTCCCTGCTTCCACCTTCCCCACTTCTCCTTTCCCTTGCCACGAGCTATTGGCCACACAACTACCAGAGGGATCTTTTTCAAATATAAATTAGTCAGGTAACGACCCTGCTGCTCAAAACCTTCCAGTGGTGTTTGACTACAACTCCACTTAGAATAAAACTCAAAGTTCCCTATGCAGCATCACGGGATCTCACTGCTGTCCCTCTCTCTGACCTCATCTTCTACTTGTTCTGATGCCCATTTTCTTCCAGCTCCATGCCTTATTTTCTGTTTCTTCTCTCCTCAGGGCCTTCATATTTGCTGTTCCCACTACCTGGAATATTCCTTCCCCCCCAGTCTTTGAATGGCTGCCTCCTTCTTGTCCCTCTTGTCTCAGCTCAAATGTCCCTTCACAGAGGGGCCTTCAAACCCCCTAATGGAGTGCTGTCTCTCTGCCTGAGACACCCTCCATACATTATACTGTTACATGATGTGACACCATTTATTATAATCTGAATTTGATGTGTTTACTTACTTATTTATTGTCTAGGTTTGCCCATAGCATGTTCAGCTGCATATGTCTTTGGCTTTTTAATTGCTGTATTTCCATGCCTAGAACAACGCCTGTCATTGAGTAAATCACCCCCTAAATGAATAAACCTTATAAGAGAGATAAGATTAAAGTCACGAAGGCAAAAGGCTTGTACAAGGTAAATCCCTAATTCACCCATAAATGTGGCAAGATACTCCCTCCATAAGAGGTAACTAAGACCCATCAGCAGATTCCCAGCTCACTTTCAATATGGAACATGCCCACAGGAATCAAGGGGTGCAAAGTATCTACACAATTTAAATTACTCTGTTTTTCTTTCTTTCTTTCTTTTTTTACCACCCATATTTAGTTGAATTAACTGCTGTGAAATCAGTGTAATATGACTCCATGGGAACTAGATATTATTCTGTAGTATTCCACACTTCAGTTTCTGCTACCCCAATAAGACGACGTGCTGTGCAAGACAGAGACTACATCTTACGTTTCTCTTCTAGCACCTGCAGACCAAGGAAGTAATAGGTAAATCTAAGTCCAACTACCAAATCACTGGCTGCTCAAACAAAGCTACCGGGTTCCTGAGTTTCAGTAAATCACACAAGCTCTTAGAACCATGAGGGATAAAATAAAATAATAAATGAATCAAAATAAAATAAAATGAAGAAATAAAATAACAAATATTAAAAAAAATTTTGTCATCTCTTTCCTTCAATGTGGGACTTGTAGTCATTCTCAAAATAGTTTTTGAGATACTTTGATGTGCTAAGAAGCCTTAAAAAGTCCCATAGGTTCAGGATACATGACACTCTAGACTTTTTTCTGTAACCGCCAACCATGCCCTCAGTCCCCAGGGCCATCTCCCATACTCCAAAAAGACATGATGTTCAGTGTTGAGAAACAATGAGATGAAGCAAATGACTGCCATACCTTTGATAGATACTGTTAAGTTTTCAGTTTGTTTCTGGCTAGCAGATTCCTTGGTATTCGCAAAGTTCTCCGATTTTGGAAGACTAAGTGTATCTGAGGATTCCTGTTCTGAAACTTTATTTTTCTGGGAATCTTAAAAAAAAAAAAACCCAGAACAAATATTTTAAAGTGATATTCTGGACAATGATACAATGACTACTAATGTTTGTATTACAATGAACAAGGGGCCTTTCCCCCCACCCTCTTTAGAAAGACTAAATGGAAGAAAGCCATGAAGAGGCTGGGATTATCATTATATGACAAATGTTTGCCATTAACAAACAGGACAGTATCTGTAAGACTCAAACTCCCAAGGAGCTAGCTGGTTCTTTCCGGGCCTTATGACCACATAATAGTTGTTACCTTGTTGGCTTATGAAACAGGGACCAGGTAATTTGGCCTACTTTTACTTGGCAAGAGTAACTAAAATGTGATATTTTTTAAAAAGTTTCCACTCTTAAATCCATTTATTACTATGAACATGTAGCTCTTTATTAAAATGCACTCTAAGAAATCAGTGCAATATGAAACAAGTTTTAAATAAATATATCAAGGACTGGGGATGCAAACACATTTCAACTTGTGTGTACGCCAACCCTGGTTAAATGGTGGTGGCTGCCTGGAGGACTGTGTTGAAAAAATTGTGGCCTCGCCCCCTTTCAAGGGGAGAGTGGGTTTCATTGGTTAGTGTCATCTGCCCAGGGTGCAGATGGCAGCACAAGCACCATCAGACTTCATCCCTGATTTAGCCCCATCACATCTACAAGTCATTGTTCCAGCCTTAATCTTTGCTTTGCAAACTCTGTGGTAATTGGCTGTGCTCATTCCAGGCAGCTGAATTTGTGGTATTGTACAGTAGAAAATCCCTCTATCTGGGCATTTTAACCACCCAGTTTGTTAAAGAGAAGCACTAAATTTCATTTCATCCCTAAATTCTTCAACGTGCATCTCCTGAAATGAAGACATTCCCCTACACATTCACAACACCATCACCAAACCCGAAAAAACTTACAGTAATCCAACAATGCCCTCTCATATAGAGTCTCTAAATCAAACTCATGTAATTCATCCAAAAATTTTCGATAGCTGTTTTTTTCTCAATCCAGCATTCAAAATGTATGTATCACAAGTAGTTTCTATGCCTCTTTTGTCTTTTTTATTAGAGAACAATCACCTCATCTTCAAAAAAATTTTTTAATGGCATTTACTTTTTTTTTTAACATCTTGATTGGAGTATAATTGCTTTACATTGTTGTGTTAGTTTCTGCTATATAACAAAGTGAATCAGCTATACGTATACATATATCCCCATAAACCCTCTCTCTTGTGTCTCCCTCCCACCCTCCCTATCCCACCCCTCTAGATGGTCACAAAGCACTGAGCTAATCTCCCTGTGCTATGCAGCTGCTTCCCACTAGCTATCTATTTTACATTTGGTAGTGTACATATGCCAATGGTACTCTCTTACTTTGTCCCAGCTTATACTTCCCCCTCCCCGTGGGTACATCTCTGGGCTTTCTATCCTGTTCCATTGATCTATATTTTTGTTTTTGTGCCAGTACCATACTGTCTTGATTACTGTAGCTCTGTAGTATAGTCTGAAGTCAGGAAGCCTTATTCCTCCAGCTGTTTTTCTTTCTCAAGATTGCTTTGGCTATTCGGGGTCTTTTGTGTTTCCATACAAATTGTGAAATTTTTTGTTCTAGTTCTGTGAAAAATGCCATTGGTAGTTTGATAGAGATTGCATTGAATCTGTAGATTGCTTTGGGTAGTATAGTCATTTTCACAATGTTGATTCTTCCAATCCAAGAATATGGTATATCTCTCCATCTGTTTGTATCATCTTTAATTTCTTTCATCAGTGTCTTATAGTTTTCTGCACACATGTCTTTTGTCTCCTTAGGTAGCTTTATTCCTAGGTATTTTATTCTTTTTGTTGCAATGGTAAATGGGAGTGTTTTCTTAATTTCTCTTTCAGATTTTCCATCTTTAGTGTATAGGAATGCCAGAGATTTCTATGCATTAATTTTGTATCCTGCTACTTTACCAAATTCATTGATTAGCTCTAGTAGTTCTCTGGTAGCATCTTTAGGATTCTCTGTGTATAGTATCATGTCATCTGCAAACAGTGACAGTTTTACTTTTTCTTTTCTGATTTGGATTCCTTTTATTTCTTTTTTATCTCTGATTGCTGTGGCTAAAACTTCCAAAACTATGTTGAATAATGGTGGTGAGAGTGGGTAACCTTGTCTTGTTCCTGATCTTAGAAGAAAGTGTGTTCTGTTGGTTTTGGATGGAATGTCCTATAAATATCAATTAAATCTATCTGGCCTAATGTCTCATTTAAAGCTTGTGTTTCCTTATTTATTTTCATTTTGGATGATCTGTGCATTGGTGAAAGTGGGGTGTTAAAGTCCCCTACTATTATTGTGTTACTCTCGATTTCCTCTTTTATGGCTGTTAGCATTTGTCTTATGAATTAAGGTACTCCTATGTTGGATGCATAAATATTTACAGTTGGTATATCTTCTCCTTGGATTGATCCCTTGATCATTATGTAGTTTCCTTCTTTGTCTCTTGTAATGGTTTTTATTTTAAAGTCTGTTTTGTCTGATATGAGAATTGCTACTCCAGCTTTCTTTTGACTTCCGTTTGCATGGAATATCTTTTTCCATCCCCTCACTTTCAGTCTGTATGTGTCCCTAGGTCTGAAGCGGGTCTCTTGTAGACAGCACATATATACGGGTCTTGTTTTTGTATCCATTCAGCCAGTCTGTGTCTTTTGGTTGGAGCATTTAATCCATTTGCATTTGAGGTAATTATCGATATGTATGTTCCTATTACCATTTTCTTAATTGTTTGTTATTGTAAGTCTTTTCCTTCTTTTGTGTTTCCTGCCTAGAGAAGTTCCTTTAGCATCTGTTGTAAAGCTGGTTTGGTGGTGCTGAATTCTCTTAGCTTTTGCTTGTCTGTAAAGGTTTTAATTTCTCCGTCGAATCTGAATGAGATCCTTGCTGCATAGAGTAATCTTGGTTGTAGGTTTTTCCTTTTCATCACTTTAAATAAGTCCTGCCACTCCCTTCTGGTTTGCAGAGTTTTTGCTGAAAGATCAGCTGTTATCCTTATGGGGATTCCCCTGTATGTTATTTGTTGCTTTTCCCTTGCTGCTTTTAATATTTTTTCTTTATATTTAATTTTTGATAGTTTGATTAACATGTGTCTTGGCGTGTTTCTCCTTGGACTTATCCTGTATGGGACTCTCTGTGCTTCCTGGACTTGATTGACTATTTCCTTTCCCATATTAGGGAAGTTTTCAACTACAATCTCTTCAGATATTTTCTCAGTCCCTTTCTTTTTCTTCTCTTCTTCTTCTGGGAGCCCTATAATTCGAATGTTGGTGCGTTTAATGTTGTCCCAGAGGTCTCTGAGACTGTCCTCCATTCTTTTTTCTTTATTCTGCTCTGCGGCAGTTATTTCCACTATTCTATCTTCCAGGTCACTTACCCGTTCTTCTGCCTCACTTATTCTGCTATTGATTCCTTCTAGAGAATTTTTAATTTCATTTATTGTGTTGTTCATCATTGTTTGTTTGCTCTTTAGTTCTTCAAGTTCCTTGTTAAACATTTCTTGTATTTTCTCCATTCTATTTCCAAGATTTTGGATCATCTTTACTATCATTATTCTGAATTCTTTTTCAGGTAGACTGCCTACTTCCTCTTCATTTGTTTGGTCTGGTGGGTTTTTACCTTTCTCCTTCATATGCTGCATATTTCTGTGTCTTCTCATTTTGCTTAACTTACTGGGTTTGGGGTCTCCTTTTAGCAGGCTGCAGGTTCATAGTTCCTGTTGTTTTTGGTGTCTGCCCCCAGTCGGTAAGGTTGGTTCAGTGGGTTGTTTAGGCTTCCTGGTGGAGGGGACTGGTCCCTGTGTTCTGGTGGATGAGGCTGGATCTTGTCTTTCTGGTGGGCAGGACCGAGTCCTGTGGTGTGTTTTGGGGTGTCTGTGAACTTAGTATGATTTTAGGCAGCCTCTCTGCTAATGGGTGGGGTTGTGTTCCTGTCTTGCTAGTTGTTCGGCATGGGGTGTCCAGCACTGGAGCTTGCTGGTCTTTGAGTGGAGCTGTCTTAGCATTGAGACGGAGATCTCTGGGAGAGGTCTCGCCAATTGATATTATGTGGGACCAGGAGGTCTCTGGTGGTCCAGTGTCCTGAACTCAGCTCTCTCACCTCTGAGGCTCAGGCCTGACACCCGGCCAGAGCACCAAGACCCTGTCAGCCATACGGAATTATCAAGATAGTGGTCACTGGCAAGTGAAACCACAAGAGAATAGGCCCATGCTGTGCCTGGTTCTGCTGAGCAATTTTCAGACATCAGCTCATTCTGGCAACAGGGCGACTGGGTCAGTGAGGCAGGATGGTGTCTGTGAGGTGGGCGGCGCTCAGCAGATGCGAGGCCTGAGGGGCCCTGTTGAAGCCCTCGGGGAAGGCCGACGGCGGCCAGGACTCCGGCCTCCTGCAGCTGCGGCCTCTTTAGCATCTCCTTCCTGGCGTCACGTTGCTCTCATTCCTGCTTTGGCGGCCGTGCCTTTACCCTGAGGTTCTTCATGAGGTAAGCACTCCCTGAGGTGATGCGTGAAAAGTGCGGGCCTCGCTGAAGCGTGAAAAACGGGAGTGGAGTCATGGGGCCAATGACATTGACTTTTTTGAAGAGTCTGGGTCAGTTGTCTTATTAAATGTCTACATTCTGGTTTATCTGATTGTTTCCTTTTGATTAAATTCAGGTTAAGTATTTTTGGTGAGAATTCTACACAGGTTCTAGGAACAATATTCATAGTGCATTATATGAGAAAACATCTAATGCTAGGTTGTCTCACACATGGTAGAAGTTTGATCACTTGGTTAAGGTGGAAAATGCCATCTCCCTCCATTGTAAAGGCATATTCTACTCCTCATAATTAGCATGAAATACATGAGGTGATACTTGGAGACCACGTAAATGTCTTGTTCTCCAACAACCTTTCATTACTCCCTTGATTTTTAAATTAGTCAGGTCTTCTTAATGCTTTTAGGTAAATTTTAAGCACACAGGATGAAAACTAAATTTTATTTACATTTTAGTTTCCTCATATAACTCAGCCAAATCTGTAATATATAGGTCACACTGTGTTATGTCATTAGCTGTTACTGAGACAAAAAGTGGTAGGAACTAGTTATGTTCTACATTAACAGGAATAAAAGCTACATGAACATATTACCTGGAGGAAGACTGGATGTATTTTGAACAGCTGTTTTGCTTGCATCCTCGTCTTTCTTGGTAAAAGAAGGCAAGTTTTTGGAAAGGGTGTCCAGATAATTAAACTTAAAGGAAAAATCAAAGATTTATTTTAGACTTACACGTGTCTGAAAGGCAAGTGCTACAAGCATGCTAAGTTGGTAAGCAGTGATAAAAGCATATTTTTTAAGGTCCTGAAAAGAAAGTTTGCAAACTACAAGTTGTTCAAGAAACTGATTAACTCAATTCTGGATTTTGTTAATTAGTCATAATTTCCCATAATTTCTTGTCAGGCAGCCTCTGGTTAATAAAAACATCTGGAATTTTCATAGAAGCACAAGGAGTTCTCAACACATGAAAATCCTCCCTTTGCTTGAGAGTTTCAAGGTTTCATAGGAGAGGAGAGCCATGCTCTCCTTCCATGGGCTTCCAAGAACTCACAATCTCTCAGTGTTGCCTCACCAGCTGATGGGTGAGGACATTTTAATAGAATAAAAACTTCAAAATGGGATTTATCAGTGGATAATCATCAGTAGGGATGATTCAACCCAAAAAAGAGCTTAAAATAGATGGGAGAACGTAATTAATAGTGATAATGCAAGGCAGGGAGGTAGAGCTGTAGGAATACACTGGCAAAGAATTTCCCTCTCACATGCTAGTGAGGACATGATTTGGAGAGTATGGGTTAGTCAATTGGGTTGATGCTTGAAGCAGGAAAGAAACAACATCAAGATAGATAGGTTACATTAAAAGCATAGGCATTGTATCAACTTTTATGAAGACTCATTCAATTTTTGTTAATTACATTCAATTACCTGAGACTGATATAACTTGCTTAGTTCAGATTTGCAGTAGGGCGATATTGTTTTGTTCCTAATTTCCTTTAGATAGTTTTGTGTCTTTTCAATTTCCTTCCTGGTGGATATTTCCATAACAATGTAAAACAAGACACAGAACATTAACAAAAACTGTTATTTTCTTTTGTTTCAGCTCTAAATCCCACAGAAAATGGGGATCACTAACAAAACTGATAAGAATTAACTCAGGCATTTTTTTGTCAACTTGTTTCAGTTCATTTTCTGCTTCTTCTAGAATCAGTCACATTTCTGACCTCAGAAATTAGACTTTCATGTAAGATAGGAAATAATGATACCAGCTAGTAGTCTGGTTTTACAGTTGATCTCAAAAGGCTACAAACCACATGGATGACCTTTTTGCATGTCTTTCCATTTCTCTGAGGTTTGAATGGCTTATGAATAATGCAATTAATGATCACAAAGTAAAATAAAAACAATCATAATCTTGCTAGCTGACTTTTCATATTAGAAAATGTACTGGGGAGGCAATAGTCCAGCTAAAAACTACACTTCCCAGCCTTCCCTCTATATACGGATAGCCAGTAAGATGTAAACTGAAGTCACTGGGTAAGACTTCAGAAAGCTTTTAAAGAGGGCTAACTCAGCTGGAGGGCTTTCCCTTTGTCCTTGCTTCATCTCTTTTCCTACTTCCTAAAATATGAATGAAATGGCTGTAGCTGCAGCAGTCATTTTGCAACTATGAAGCAAACTTGAGGATGGAAATCATGTGCTAAGAATGATGGAACAGAAAAAAGGAAGGAATCTTAGTTCCTGATGATGATGTGGCACTGCCTGCCATGGACTACCCACTTCTGACTTCTTTTACATTAGGAAAAATAAACTTCTTTCTTGTAAAGCACTGATTTGGGGGTTGTCCGTTAAATGCAGCCAAACCTAACCCTATCTGAAATAACTTTCATTTTTAAGTGCTTATTGCATGCCAGGGAAACTTTGCAAAGTACTTTACATTTAATCTTACAGTAACTCTATGAGTTACTATTATTATCCCCATTTTATTCGTCAAAAATTCAAGGCATAGAGAAGTAACTAGTAAGAGGTAAAGTCTGAATTAAAATCCAGGTTGCCTGCACCAAAGGCCATGATCTTGAGAAGTCCTTATGCAAGTCAGCTGTTAGTGAACTGACAGAGATCTTAGATACTCAGTGGTCTAATCATCCTCATTTTATAGATAAGCAAACCGAATTCCTGAAGTAAATTTTACTGAAGTAAAACAACCAGCTGGAATCATACAGTCTGCAAATAATCAAATTGGAGCTGATTCTAGGTCTGCTGGCTCTAAGACCAGTGCTCTTTCTCTTATACTAGATGGTCTCTCTGGAAATACTGGCTGAATGAAAATCCTCTTATTTAAACAACTTGAATTTCTCATTAAAATATCTCTACTGCATCACTGGATTCATTCATCAATCTATGGCAGTCTGGCTACTGCCTATCACTCTCTTAAAATTGTTCTCACAAAAGAAATCAATAAACCTTCCAACTGATAAGCACAAATTCCTCTTTTCATTCTCCTTTCTGATTCTTCCATGGCATCTGACATTTGTTGACTACCTTCTATTTCCTTGAAACTTTCTCCTTCCTTAACCCTCCTCCCCTGTGCATTTTCCATGTTGCCAGACCTTCTCTTTCTAGGACACATATCTAATTATGTGTTTCACTTTCTTCTTCAAAAACTTTTGTTGGCTTGCCATTCCTACCTATGGGTTAAAATTCGAAATTGTTAATGTTTCAAAAAAATTTTTAAATGTGAATGGATAACACATGCAAATGTACATAATTCAAAAAGTAGAAAAGAGTACATAATGAAAAGGAAGTCCATCTTGCCCTATCCCCTAACCTCTCAGTCTCCTTCTCCACAGGCACTCACTGTCACCAGGCTCTTGGATATCCTTTCAGGGATATTCTATAGGACAGTATATACTTCTAGTTTGACCTTGTATAGAGGGGTGGCCCATGAGACCTAAGGTCTTATCTCACCACTTCTCCAACACATTCCACAAGGTAGCCCAGACGTTTTTATTAAGAAGCATATTCATCCTGGGAGTCATTCTGGAGAGGAGCCATGCAAATGTGTACAGTGGTACCATATGTACTACTATACACTCAATAAATATATCTGGCTTCCTTTCTTTAGGGCAAGAGGGCTGGGGTTGGAATCCTCAGCTAGGATTGAAAGGAAACCAGAGCACATAATGCTTAGAGAACATTCCTCGTGTGCATTATAAGAATCCTTGCATGTTTACAACTATGCTCTGCATTAAGTTCTAGAATATTTATTAGTATATTAGAATTACCAAAGCACAGAGAATACCTGAGAGCTTCCTTGCTTATGAGAGAGAGAGGATCTACCTAATGGTCAAATGGGCTTCCTCAAAAGATAATAACGTCACTGCCCAAAAGATGAATGACTGCTGGGCAGAAATGTAGTAGAATTTAAAGAACATCGGGTAGCCTGGATGGTAGGACTTTGCAACCCACCCCATTCTAAAATTCCATGACTCCACCAAACTGGGTCTTTCACATGCTTATTTTATGTATAGTTCAGGGTAGAATTACCTCTTTTGAGCTAACTTTTCTTTCCAGTGCTTTGTTGTTTCTTTGTGCCTGTGTAAAAGGAAAGGAAAAAAAATATGATGAAAAAGGGCAATGTTCTCAGCTTACAGATAATAAAAGAAAACCCACCCCTGTATGATAAATTGTTAACAGCATGGAAGATGAAAGGCTAATTCCTTGATGTAGTCACCCACTGTATGACACCCGCACCTCTCCATTTCCTCATCATTTCCTTAATACTGATTGGAACACATTATTGGATCGGCTTACCTCCATTTCTTTTCAGAGAAATCTGTCTCAAAGGTTTCTGGTGGACATTCTGTAGTATTAGCCAAAGACTGCTTGAATAAATCGGTTAGGTGGGCTGCAACTTTAAAAACAGATGCATTTAACTTTTATCCTCACTTCTTGACAGCCCAACACACAATCAGTACCCAATTACTCATTTGAGATGTTTTCTAAGAGCCTATATTGAGTCTATCAAGTGATTACTAGAATTTCCATGACCAAGCTATAATATAACAGGAAACCAGGTATCTCTATGAAATACCCTCTTAGAGAATACACATCTTATAGTCAAAATGTAAAATGTAAGTGACACCTCATTTGTTCCACATCACTGGGGGCGTCAGTGTTCTACCTAACTGAATTTCTTCACATCTGAAGCACCAAAGCTCAAAAAAATTAAACACTTTATTGAAATTGTTTTTCTAAAAAAATATCTAAAGATCTAAATCTAAGAATATGAATATAATAAAACAGTTATTTGCTAATTCGGGCAGTGGTTCTCAGAGGTTATTCCAGAGAACATGGTATTGGCGGGATGTTTAACAGGAGATTAAAAAAGAAAGAAGGTTCCATGTTCCATGGTTATATGAGTTTGGGAAACACTGCTTTTTACAAGGTTAAATATGTTTCATTACTGTAGAGCTTTTCTGGACCCTTAATTAGTTCTTGTACCTTGTGGCTGTCTAAGAAAATAAGGCAATATGCAGCATTATGCAAACTTATGTTAGCATAGAACTCACTTTTTTTTTCTGGAGCTGTCTCATAGACTAGTGTTTTAGGAAGTAATTTGGGGAGCAGTGACTTAGGATCACCACTATTAATGTGTCAGGGGCAGCTGTAAACATGCAAGACTCTGTTTGATTCCTGCATCTGTTTGTCTGTTTGAAAAATACGTTTGATTTGTCCTTCACTATTAGGCAGCCTGTGCATTTACCTTACAGTGATTGTTCCCTCACACCAGAGGTTAAAAATTCAAATGCTACAATGTAGGGTCACCAGATAAAGTATAGGGCATCTAGTTAAATTTGAATTTCAGATAAACAACAAAAAATCTTTAGTATAAGTATGCTCCATGTTATTTTGGGACATACTTATAACAAAAAAAAAATTGTTGTTTGTCTGAAATTCAAATTTAACTTGGCCTTCTGTATTTTTATTTGCTAAAGCTGGCAACCCTAACATAAGAGGCCACCCAGGAAAAAGAGTGACAACAGAGTGTAAGGACAGGAGACACCGGTGGCTGTGATGGATTCTTTTGTTCATGGCAGTTCTAAAGGGGCAGCTGCTAATCATCTTCAGCTACATGTCACTGTGTGGTAATGGGACATTTCAAGATAAGGAAAATTCAGATACAGAAACAACTAAAGCAACTGTGCAAGACAACACTGTGGGGGACACACAAACACATATGTGGGCTGAATGGAGCCCGTGGCTGCCAGTTTCTGACTTTTGTCATATGACCAAAATAGAAAAGAAAACCCCAAACCACAGAAATTCTCCACTGCTTGTCTTCTGTGAACTATGGAACCATATAACCAAGTTTGCTGGGGCTGTATATATCCCCAAATAAATAAGCTTTCCAAGAGTAGACTGCTTGGGCCACATATAGTGCAAAACAGTGCAAGGTTTTGGTGATACCTGTGTAGCTGCTCCAAAGTTCTGTGTGTGTGTGTGGTGTGTGTGTGTGTGTGTGTGTGTGTGTGTGTGTGTATTGGGAGTAGAGTGTTGGTTGGTTGACTGTTTCCTTCCTGTATGTTTGCTATGTTCTAAATGCAAGTTGAGGCTAACTTAAAAGCCAAATGTCAACCTTTTTCATTCAAAATGTGATAGTTAAAGATAAATTAGAGGCAATCATGGTTTGAAGGATCTCACAATTTAGGCAGGAAAAAAATATATAAATAAATCATTACAATACAACATGGCCAATATGACAACAGAAATATGTACACGGTACTTTGTTATCAGATGAGAGAATAACTGAGGAGTGTATTCAAGATTGTTCCTTTGCAATCTGTAACTATTTTGCAGAAAAATATTAAATATAATTACCTTCAGTAACACAACTTTTTGTAGTTTCCTCCATTTTAGGGAAAGACTGAAATGAAGACAGAATTCCTTAATGATGATGATTATATTACATACAAAATTTACTTTGTTTAGAAGGATTCCTTATGTGATCAAATTGATCTTTTATGGAACTTACTATAAAATGAATTAGTTTTTTAATGCCAATACAAAAAGTGACTTGATTTTTTTTAGTAATTTCTTTCACTTAGCAAATTTCTAAAAATGGAAATCATTTTAAGTGTAGAAATTGATTTTTCTTCCTTCTTCCTATTTCATTCATTAATTCATATGACATTTCAATGAATGTCAGTTTCTCTGAAGACAATAAAAACTTTTACTTAAGAGCCTTCAGAATTAGTTATGATTTAAGGAAGAGCCTAAAAAGCTTTTGGAAAATTCGATATATATAAGGGATCAGAGTTCCACAGAAATAAGAAATTATAAGGAGGGAGAAAATGCTTCATAGAAGTGGCAGAAACAGCTATTATTTACAATATTTTGTCTCGAAGCATTTAATATTGAAACAATAGTAAAACCACTAGAGTAAAAACATTTCTTTCTCACCATAACTAGCTTGAGGAGATCTGCAGCATTGGCTCTCTCCTCCTCAGTTCTGGAATCTTTAACTGTCATTTCCTGTAGCTCATCTTCTTTCTTTAGAATATGGTTTATATAATCCTAAATCAGTAGAATAAAAGAAATCAATAAAATGCAGAAATATGGTAGAGAGAGACACAGAATAGTCAACATCAGCTTGAAATATTACAAAAAGGTTAAGAATATGTAAGTTCACAAGGCTCAACAACCAGTTACTGGTCAAGCAATCTGGAAAGGCTTTTCATTAATACATTAATAAACAAAGACCTGAAAAGTCCAAAAGCAAAGCTTTAAGAGCCACAGGACATTATAATTGTCTGACGACCTCAGAGAGGCCCAACTTCTCATTCAGTGCTCCAGTGTCCTCATCAATAAAATAGACAGAGTTGGCTTAGATGATTTCTAGAGTCCTTTCCAGGTATAGCCTTTATGATGAGATCTATGAAAGTAAGTTACTCAGTTCATGCCTTTGCTTCCAAGAGAAATATACTTTACCTTTTGCATAAATATTTGATCTGTTTTCACAAATAACGGTCCCCTGCTGTAATGCCAGGTATTGGGTATATAACCATAAACAAAACACATATGATACCTGTTCTGAGAGAGCTGACACACTTGACAGTGAGAAGTTATAGATATGCTTATACAGTTAACTATATATGTACAAATTCTTAGACTATTTCCAAAAACCAACAATCCTTTTCTTCCTCGGACAAGTATCAGGTTAATATGCAGTTCTACCTTTTTCCAGCGGTTACTAGATCAGTTTTCCATATAGTGAGAGAGGAGGAGGATGATATTGCAATCACATATAAAAGTTACTTATCTTCTCAATGTCTTTGGGGCCTCAATACTTCCCATACCTTATGGGAACCATTAAGCATTTTCTGCCTTTCAACCTCTTACCCTCTAGAAGATTGACATTTACGTGTTTCATTAGATAAATATTGGCAGAATTACATAATTTCATGTTCCTCAGGAAACCAAGAAGAATGATTGCTCTGTTCCTGATTCTTTTGGGTCAGGTTACCTGAATTCCATTACCTTCAGGGAAATCTGCAGTTTCAATTTCACCTCATTCCTAATGACCTCGTGCTGGATGAACTGGCGTATCTGTAGCACGCTGGGGCTCTTCCGTATAGGGGCTGGGGTGCTCACTAACTGTTTGGACCCAACGTCGAGGCCCTTCCAAATCTGAGTGCCAAATGGAGGTCCTGGAGTTTTTTTCTATTAACGAAATAAAGCAAAACAACCACCAAACAAATGAGACTATTTTACCATTAGAATTTTTTTTTTCCACCGAGTACTTATTATGTAGACACTGCATGCTAGGAACCACTCGTTAGGGAATACCACCGTGAAAAAATGGATCCCTGTTCTCAAAAAGGTTTGCAAATATAAGGGAAATTGGGAACAGAACTGGGCAAGTTTTCCTCTTTAAATATGTTACCAAGAATAAGGATATTTAAAAATCCTGTTGCCTGATGTCCCACTGGATAGCGTTTAGGGGAATGCTAAGCCATGCTGTTGCCATGGTGATGCAGCAGCAGCACTGTTTATGCCAAATGCATGCAACTATTCCTTAAAATCCACAGGGAGCCTAAGACACTTGGAATTAACAATCTTTAACTTTTTGGTTCCATGTTCATTTTGACCTGGAGAGATCCTTTGAGAGAGAAATCATCCCATAGATCTGGGAGGTCTTTGAGCTCTTTCTAGATTAAGCATGCCCCTAGAATCTTCCCAGGATCTCTTGGGCAGAAACATGTGCCTTGAGCAGACTCACATCTCTATGTTCTCCTTGAATTGATTTTCAGGAGTGGTGTGCTTTGATGTGTTTCATTTTAAATTGCTCTTCAATTTCATTCCTTTTTATAGCTGAGTAATATTCCATTGTATACATGTGCCACATCTCTTTATCCATTCACCTGTTGATGGACATTTAGGTTGCTTCCATGTCCTGGCTATTGAAAATAGTGCTTCAGTGAACATTGTGGTACATGTATCTTCTTGAATTATGGTTTTCTGAGGGTATATGCCCAGGAGTGGGATTGCTGGGTCGTATGGTAGTTCTTTTTTTAGTTTTTTAAGGAACCTCCGTACTGCTCTCCATAGTGGCTGTATCAATTTACATTCCCACCAACAGGGCAGGAGGGTTGGGTTCCCTTTTCTCCACTCACTCTCCAGCATTTATGAAAAAAATAAAATAAATTGTTCTTCAGTGCCAAATGCCTGGTCAGTGATAACTACTCAGAGGCTTGCCTGGGTGGCCACTCCACTGGGCATAGAAGGTCATAGCTATAGGAGCTGTGAAGAAAGAGAATGAACTTCCTTCATTAATCTCAGGTGTGGTGTATTATTTCTCACAGTGCAGTATTTTCAACTTGGAGATAGTTTTAGTAAACCATTTGGTGTGGTCTTTTCATTTTTCAGATAAGGAGTTAGACATGCAGTGTGACTTTTCCCAAATCCCACATTAATAATTGATAGAGCCAAGACTAGAATTCAGATCATCTTCATTCACCATGTTGATTATAGGCAACAAACTGAAATATAGGGTCCTGTGTGCAAGCACAGGTCACTACCCACACCCTGCCGGGAGCCTGTGCAGCATGCCAGGGCCAGCTTCCCCAGGAGAACACACGGCATGTCTCAGGCTGTTGCAACGTCATGCCAGCCTCTGCTGCTGCAAGCACTCCCAGCATCTCAATTGTGACTACTGTACCCCTCGCTCTCCCCGGCCTGAGTGAGCAAGAGAGCCCTAATTAGCCACTGCTTTAACCGCCTACTCTCTGGCCAGGGAACAGATGCCTGAGGGCAGCCTACATGCAGAGATGGGGCCAAAACCAAAGCTGAACCCCAGGAGCTGTGCGAACAAAGAAGAGAAAGGGAAAGCTCTCTGTGCAGCCTCAAGAGCAGCAGACTAAATCCCTGCAATCGACTTGGTAAACCCTGCAACTGTGGAATACCTGAATAGACAACGAGTGCTCCCGAAATTGAGGCAGTGGACTTTGGGGGAAACTGTGGACTTGGGTTTGCTTTCTGCGTCTGATTTGTTTTTGGTTTTATGTTTATCTTAGTTTAGTTTTTAGAGTTTGTTTTCATTTGTGGGTTTGTTTATTGGTTTAGTTGATCTCTTACTTTTTTGTTTCTCTTTCTGTGAGTGTGTGTGTGTGTGTTTCTTTGTGTGATTTTGTCTGCTTAGTTTTGCTTTTACCATTTGTCTTGGGGTTCTGTCTGTTCGTATTTATTTTTCTTTTTGCAAGTGTGTGTGTGTGTTTCTTTGTGTGATTTTGTCTGTTTAGTTTTGCTGTTACCATTTCTTTTGGCATTCTGTTTGTTCTTGTTGTTTTTTTCTTTTTCTCTTAATTTTCTTCCATGCCATGTGGCTGTCAAGGTCTTGGTGCTCCAGCTGGGTGTCAGGCCTAAGCCTCTGAGGTGAGAGAGCCGAGTCCAGGATGTTGGACCACCAGAGACCTCCCAGCCCCACGTAATATTAATTGGTGAGAGGTGTCCCAGAGATCTCCATCTCAACACCAAGACCCAGCTGCACCCAACAGCCAGCAAGCTCCAGTGCTGGACGCTGCATGCCAAACAACTAGCAAGACAGAAACACAACCCCATCCATTAGCAGAGAGGCTACATAAAGTCATACTAAGTTCACAGATACTCCAAAACACACCACTGGATGCAGCGCTGCCCACCAGAGGGACAAGCTCCAGCCCCAACCACCAGAACACAGGCAATGGTCCCCTGCACCAGGAAGCCTACACAACCCACTGAACCAACCTCACCCACTGGGGGAAGACATCAGAAATAAAGGAACTAGGAAACTGCAGCCTGAGAAAAGGAGACCCCAAACACAGTAAGTTAAACAAAATGAGAAGACAGAGAAGTATGCAGCAGACAAGGAGCTAGGTAAAAACCCACCAGACCAAACAAATGAAGAGGAAATAGGCAGCCTACCTGAAAAAGAATTCAGAGTAATGATAGTAAAAATGATCCAAAATCTCAGAAATACAATGGAGAAAATACAAGAAATGTTTAACAATGACTTAGGAGAACTAAAGAGCAAACAAACAATGATGAACAACACAATAAATGAAATTAAAAATACACTAGAAGGAATCAATAGCAGAATAAGTGAGGCAGAAGAACGGATAAGTGACCTGGAAGATAGAATAGTGGAAATAACTGCCACCTAGCAGAATAAAGAAAAAAGAAAGAAAGGAATTGAGGACAGTCTCAGAGACCTCTGGGACAACATTAAATGCACCAACATTCGAATTATAGGGGTCCCAGAAGAAGAGAAAAAGAAAAAGACTGAGAAAATATTTGAAGAGATTATAGTTGAAAACTTCCCTAATATGGGAAAGGAAACAGTCAGTCAAGTGCAGGAAGCACAGAGACTCCCATACTGGATAAATCCAAGGAGAAACATGCCAAGACACATATAATCAAACTATCAAAAATTAAATATAAAGAAAAAATATTAAAAGCAGCAAGGGAAAAGCAACATATAACATACAAGGGAATCCCCATAAGGTTAACAGCTGATCTTTCAGCAAAAACTCTGCAAGCCAGAAGGGAGTGGCAGGACATATTAAAGTGATGAAAGGGAAAAACCTACAACCAAGATTACTCTCCCCAGCAAGGGTGTCATTCAGATTCGACAGAAAAATTAAAACCTTTACAGACAAGCAAAGGCTAAGAGAATTCAGCATCACCAAACCAGCTTTACAACAAATGCTAAAGGAACTTCTCTAGGCAGGAAAAACAAGAGAAGGAAAAGACCTAAAAAACAAACCCCAAACATTTAAGAAAATGGTAACAGGAACATACATATCCATAATTACCTTAAATGCAAATGGATTAAATGCTCCAACCAAAAGACACAGACTGGCTGAATGGATACAAAAACAAGACCCGTATATATGCTGCCTACAAGAGACCCCTTCAGACCTGAGGAAACATACAGACTGAAAGGGAGGGGATGGAAAAAAATATTCCATGCAAATGGAAATCAAAAGAAAGGTGGAGTAGCAATTCTCATATCAGACAAAATAGACTTTAAAATAAAGACTGTTACAAGAGACAAAGGACACTACCTAATGATCAAGGGATCAATCCAAGAAGATATGACAATTGTAAAAATTTATGCACCCAACATAGGAGCACCTCAATACATAAGGCAAATGCTAACAGCCATAAAAAGGGAAATCGACAGTGACACAATCACAGTAGGGGACGTTAACACCCCACTTTCACCAATGGACAGATCATTCAAAATGAAAATAAGTAAGGAAACACAAGCTCTAAATGACACATTAGACCAGATGGACTTAATTGATATTTATAGGACATTCCATCCAAAACCAACAGAATACACTTTCTTCTCAAGTGCACATGGACCATTCTCCAGGATAGATCATATCTTGGGTCACAAATCAAGCCTCAGAAAATTTAAGAAAACTGAAATCTTATCAAGTATCTTTTCTGACCACAATGCTATGAGACAAGATATCAATTACAGGAAAAAAAACTGTAAAAGTACAAACACATGGAGGCTAAACAATACGCTACTAAACAACCAAGAGATCACTGAAAAAATCAAAGAGGATATTAAAAAATGCCTAGAAACAAATGACAATGAAAACACGATGACCGAAAACCTACAGGATGCAGCAAAAGCAGTTCTAAGAGGGAAGTTTACAGCAATACAATCCTACCTCAAGAAACAAGAAAAATCTCAAATAAACAACCTAACCTTACACTTAAATCAATTAGAGAAAGAAGAACAGAAAACCCCAAAGCAGAAGGAAAGAAATCATAAAGATCAGATCAGAAATAAATGAAAAAGAAATGAAGGAAACAATAGCAAAGATCAATAAAACTAAAAGCTGGTTCTTTGAGAAGACAAACAAAATTAATAAACCATTAGCCAGACTCATCAAGCAAAACAGGGAGAAGACTCAAATCAACAGAATTAGAAATGTAAAAGAAGTAACAACTGACACTGCAGAAATACAAAGTATCATGAGAGACTACTACATGCAACTATATGCCAATAAAATGGACAATCTTTAAGAAATGGACAAATGCTGAGAGAAAAGTACACTCTTCCAAGACTGATCCAGGAAGAAATAGAAAATATGAACAGACCAATCACAAGTAATGAAATTGAAACTGTGATTAAAAATCTTCCAACAAACAAAAGCCCAAGACCAGATGGCTTCACAGGTGAATTTTTTCAAACATTTAGAGAAGAGCTAACACCTATCCTTCTCAAACTCTTCCAAAATATAGCAGAAGGAGGAACACTCCCAAACTCATTCTACAAGGCCACCATCACCCTGATACCAAAACCAGACAAAGATGTCACAAAAAAAGAAAACTACAGGCCAATATCACTGATGAACATAGATGCAAAAATCCTCAACAAAATACTAGGCAACAGAATCCAGCAGCACATTAAAAGGATCATACACGATGATCAAGTGGGGTTTATCCCAGGAATGCAAGGATTCCTCAATATATGCAAATCAATCAATGTGATACAGCAAGCATATTAACAAATTGAGGGATAAAAACCACCTGATAGTCTCAATAGATGCAGAAAAGGCTTTTGACAAAATTCAACACTCATTTATGATAAAAACCCTCCAGAAAGTAGGCATAGTGGGAACTTACCTAAACATAATAAAGGCCATATACGACAAACCCACAGCCAACATCATTCTCAATGGTGAAAAACTGAAACCATTTCCTCTAATATCAGGAACAAGACATTGGTGTCCAGTTTTATCACTATTATTCAACATAGTTTTGGAAGTTTTAGCCACAGCAATCAGAGAAGAAAAAGAAATTAAAGGAATCCAAATCAGAAAAGAATTAAATTTTCACTATTTGCAGATGACATGATACTATACATAGAGAATTCTAAAGATGCTAACAGAAAACTACTAGAGCTAATCAATGAATTTGCTAAAGTAGCAGGATACAAATTAATGCACAGAAATCTCTTGCATTCCTATACACTAGCAACAAAAAATCTGAAAGAGAAATTATGGAAACACTCCCATTTACCACTGTAACAAAATGGATAAAATACCCAGGAATAAACCTACCTAAGGAGACAAAAGACCTGTATGCAGAAAACCATAAGACACTGAAGAAAGAAATCAAAGACGATACAAACAGATGGGGAGATATACTATGTTCTTGGATTGGAAGAATCAACATTGTGAAAATGACTATACTACCCAAAGCAATCTACAGATTCAATGCAATCCCTATCAAACTACCAATGGCATTTTTCACAGAACTAGAGCAAAAAATTTTACAATTTGTATGGAAACACAAAAGATCCTGAATAGCCAAAGCAATCTTGAGAAAGAAAAACAGAGCTGGAGAAATCAGGCTTCCTGATTTCAGACTATACTACAAACTACAGTAACCAAGACAGTATAGTACTGGCACAAAAACAGAAATATAGATCAATGGAACAGGATAGAAAGCCTAGAGATAAACCCATGCACATATGGTCAACTAATCTATGAAAAAGGAGGCAAGAATATACTACGGAGAAAAGATATCCTCTTCAATAAGTGGTGTTGGGAAAACTGGACAGCTACATGTAAAAGAATGAAATTAGAAAACTCCTTAACACCATACATAAAAATAAACTCAAAACGGATTAAAAACCTAAATGTAAGGCCAGACTCTATAAAACTCTTAGAGGAAAACATAGGCAGAACGCTTTATGACATAAATCACAGCAAGATCCTTTTTGACCCACCTCCTAGAGTAATGGAAATAAAAACAAAAATAAACAAATGGGGCCTAATGAAAGTTAAAAACTTTTGCACAGCAAAGGAAACCTTAAAAAAGATGAAAAGACAACTCTCAGAATGGGAGGAAATATTTGCAAATGAAGCAACTGACAAAGGATTAATCTCCAAAATATACAAGCAGCTCATGCAGCTCAATACCAAATAAACTAATAACCCTGTCCAAAAGTGGGCGGAAGACCTAAATAGACATTTCTCCAAAGAAGATATACAGATTGCCAACAAACATATGAAAGGATGCTCAACATCACTAATCATTAGAGAAATGCAAATCAAAACCAGAATGAGGTATCACCTCACACCGGTCAGAACGGCCATTATCAAAATATCTACATAGAATAAATGCTGGAGAGGGTGTGGAGAAAAGGGAACCCTCTTGCACTGTTGGTGGGAATGTAAATTGATGCAGCTACTATGGAGAACAGCATGTAGGTTCCTTTAAAAACTAAAAATAGAACTCCCATACGACCCAGCAATCCCACTACAGGGCATACACGCTAAGAAAACCATAATTCGAAGAGTCATGTACCACAATGTTCATTGCAGCTCTATTTACAATAGCCAGGACGTGGAAGCAACCTCAGTGTCCATCGACAGATGAATGGATAAAGAAGATGTGGCATATATATACAATGGAATATTACTCAGCTATAAAAAGAAACAAAATTGAGTTATTTGTAGCGAGATGGATGGACCTAGAGTCTGTCATACAGAGTGAAGTAAGTCAGAAAGAGAAAAACAAATACCGTATGCTAACACATATATATGGAATCTAAAAAAAGAAAAATGGTTCTGATGAACCTGGGGGCAGGACAGGAATAAAGACACAGACGTAGAGAATGGACTTGAAGACACGGGTCGGGGTTGGGGGAGGGGAAGCTGGGACGAAGTGAGAGAGTAGCATTGACATATATACACTACCAAATGTAAAATAGATAGCTAGTGGGAAGCAGTTGCATACCATAGGGAGATCAGCTTGGTGCTTTGTGACCACCTAGAGGGGTGGGATAGGGAGGGTGGGAGGGAGGCTCAAGAGGGACGGGATATGGGGATATATGTATACGTATAGCTGATTCACTTTGTTATACAGCAGAAACTAACACAACATTGTAAAGCAATTATACTCCAATAAATTTGTAAAAAAAATGAAATGGCAAATCTGGCAAGATGCAGGACTTCATGATTCTTGCTGAAGATATTTTCTTTCACTCTTTAAAAACCTTAGGTGGGCCTTTCTCTAAGCTGCCACAATTACAATGCTTACTTTTTAACACTGCAGTTGCAAGTCCCTGTATTTAATATTTCATATTATTCTTACATACTCAGTTTGTGCATTAATAAATTAAGACTAAAGGGAAAGTGAAAGACCTAAGATTGTGTGTTAAAACTAACAAATAAATATTGGGAGAGGGAAGGTTTCTGTATTGCAAAATATCAGTAATGGGTTACTCAAACTGAATATTTTCATACTATAGGAAGACGTTCAAGTCTGCAATGTAGGCTAAAAGAAATAAAACTGAGATAAACCAGTCAGGTATATTTCTCTAAAATCTACAAATATAAAACTCCTTGAGCCAATTAACAATTTACAAAAGAAGGAAAATATGTGAATATACAGGAGAAGAGCTGAACTCTGGTCCATAGGTAGATGGATATGCAAATATAGTTACTTTATAGCAGAAAAATTTATACCTCAACTGAGGGAAATGTCTCCCATGTCCTTGACTGGAGATTAGGAGGAACAATTGTATCTAATTCTTTCTTCATTAGCCATGGTGAAGCTTCATGGAAAGGGCGAAGCACAGTGATGCTCAGGGCACCTGGTTCACAAAGAGTTATCAGAGGATCATTTCTCTTTCAGAAATATTCTGAGAAATTCAATAGGTATTCACCAAATCGAAAACTTTTGAGAAGCCAGACACAATGACCATGCTTAAGGACCTTACAGTCTAACAAGAAAGGAGAGTCTCAGTCATGGTAACACCTAAAAAAGCTGGATTTAGATCGCCTGAAAGTATTAATGGACACTTCACTGTCCTTCGGAAACCACATCCAAGTCCTGTCAGTTCTACCACTAAACATTTCTTGAGTTCATCTATCTCTTCCCCCTCCAGTGACCCTACCTTAGACTATTCCCCTCAGAGCCATCCTGTTTTGGACTACAATGACAACTAACTTTTCTGCCCACATCTACTCTGAATAAACCTCCCTCTGCAGTCAGGGTGACTGATTATGCTAGCCCATGATATAAAATCTTCTTTGAGTTCCCATTGCTTATGGGATAAAACAGAGGCCTTAACGTTTTCTCACCCCTGACTCAACTTGCGCTATTTTCCCTTCTGTACTTTGGCTACTTTAGCCTTTTTTCCCCTACTCTCCAAAGCTTTAAGCTTCCTGCTTTGTATTCTCTCTTCCAAGAAAGCTCCTCCTCCTATTTTAATTAATGCTTACTTATCCAGTAGCTCTTGGCTCCAGTGTTTTCAGGGAAGCCTTCTAGACTATGTCAGGCTCCTCTGTTAGATGTTCTCACAGAATCATATTCCTTTACTTCATAGATCTTATCCCAATTTATAATGATACAGTTATTTGTGTGACTATACATTTAATGCCTATCTCTCTCATTAAAGTCTAAGCTCTGTGAAAGCAGGGTCCATTGCTGTCTTAGCTCACCACTGTATTCCTAACACCCAGCCAGTGTTTGGCACATGGTGGTTTTTCACGTAGATGCTAGTTAAACAACTAACAAAGCAATTTGAGATGAATTCCTATTCTCTTACAGTTCCACACACAGACTGCATAACCAGTCAGAGCTCCCCACTCCCCATATTCACACAGAAAGAGCAAATTTATAACATCATGCAATGTACATTGATACATTCAAAGATACAATTGTACATAGATGCAGGCATATTCATAAATGAGCACAAAATACATCCCACCAACCAGAGAAAAGATAAAAAGGAAACACACACATAAACCTAGATATAGCACATTGCTTTGGTATACAGATAACATGAAAGTTTTTGTTTTCCTGTGTTTAAATACACGTTACATATACAGTGGCTCTTACTTAGTGCAATATATGTCTCTAACCTTTAATCACACACTAATTTCTTTCAAATTGATGAAAACATGTAAATGCCCAATGAATATAATATGTAACTTATCCTATATTTCAGGTTGATTTTCTAACTGACACATGAAATGTACTTTCTCCTCTCGTTGTACTAAATTCACCAAGGCAACACATTCAAAATGATAAAAAGTGAACTTATGAAAGATAACTCACTTTTGTTTTTCCCTACCAGGATGAAACAAATACATAAATAGGAACCTAGGTACATAACTAAACATACCTAACAGATATAAATGCAGATACAAATCTGCTTATAGGTAGGAGGAGGACCATACACAATTTATATAGGTTGATGCTTAGATAAAGCGTGGTACAAACATAAATCACTGTATAAATAGGTTGACATGGCCAGGTGAAAAGTAGAGTTGAAAAGCGAGCAAAGGGAAAAAAGTAGAGATGACACCGGGGTAGATTGGATAAGGAGGATGAGAGCTGGGAAAGGGACACAGCGAGTTCCAGTCTGGATTCTCTACCTGGCTGTTCCTGTACTGGCTCTTGAAGAATGACGGTAGTTGATTCTCCGTATGCCAAGGAGAGGTATTCTTCTATGTCACTGTCCCGAAGAAGTTCCACTCCTGATCCATCAGCATAGATAACAAAAAACCTATTTGAAGAAATAAAAATCTAATCCCTTGACGTGTTCAGCTAAAATGCTCCTTGAACTTGGAACTGAAAATAAAAGTAATGATGTTATTTTTATCGAATTACCTGGGGACATGTTCACCATAGATTTGCAGATGACTCTTATGAAGGTGAGTGGATGATAACGTGTCATAGCCTTCAGTTTTTGCATTTAAATCATCTTCCAAATTGTTTTCAGGTAGGATAGTTGATGCACTACCATCAGCCATGACCTAAGGGACATAGTATATAAGCAACTAAAAGAAAAGAAAAATGCCATAAACTTACATTTCTTTTGATCCCATTTGAGAAAGCAGGTGATCTTTTGGATACTCAGAAAATCAGGGATATTTCTTTGTAAGGAATTGTGCACTAAGTATAGATTGCATTAATAAAAGTGAAAACCTAGTAGCACATCTCCACTTACAAACCACACCTAGACTGTGAAAACAAACAGGAAGACAAACCTGAATACATTCAGAGGAAGGTGACTAGGATGGCAGGGGACTCACTTATCTTCTGAGGATAAGTTCAGGGAACTGGGAATTTAAACATGGAGGGAAGGCTATTTATGTGACGGTTGTCTTGAAACATTAAGAGTGACAGTATGGATTCTAAGCACAGAATTAGGACTCATGGATATATAGGGAGACAGATTGAGTCTCACTATAAGAACTGTTCTAGCCATTACTACTGTCTAGATATGGTGTGGTCAGGCTGAAAGGCCACTGAAGGGAATGCCCAAGAAGAGCATCAATGTCTAGAATAATGTTTGGCTTGCATGTTTCAACTTAGAGGGTTTGGGCTTTAGGTTTCAATTTCAATTTATTGCACATTGAAATCTCTTAGCAGCCTGAACTCATGCTGTGAAGTCTCACTGACTTAGCACAGAAAAACTAAGTTGGATCAGGGCTTGTCTGAATCCCAAACAAAGTTGGGGACTCTGTGGTACGGTTCCAAATCTAAAAAGTAACTTCACCACCCGCCAGCCAACACATGAAATTCCACCGCTGGGTGAGGAGTGAAAAAAAAAGTGCCTAGAGAAGGGGCTGGCAAACATCTTTTTGTCAAGGGCCAGATAGTAAATATTTTAGGGTTTGTTGGCTGTAGAGTTTCTGTTGCAACTACTCAACTCTGCCATTATATGCAAAAGCAGCCAGAGACAATATGTAAACAAATGAGCGTGGCTATGTTGCAGTAAAACTTTATAGTGGCACTGAAATTTGAATTTCTTATAATTTTTATGTGTCATGAAATATCCTTCTCCTTTTGATTTCCTCCAACCATTTAAAAATGTAAAATGCAGTCACTCTGCATTTTTACCTCATGGGCCCATATAAACAAGTGGCCATGGTTTGCCAATGCCTGGCTTAGAGATAAGAGGAAGGACAGAGAAACAGAAGATGGAGCTCTACCACTGAATAGCTAAGCACCTCTCCAGGCTTCTCAACACCCATCCTCAGCCCTACTGGAACCCTCACACTAACTGATAGTTCTCAGTTTGGATTCTCTGCCTAGTGAAGCAGACTTGCTTGCTGCCCCATGTAATTTCTCTCACTTGAACCCAGATACAGAGCATTTATATCACTCCTCTTTGTTGGCATTCTTTTTAGATGGTTAGTAACTTTTTTCCCTTTTGTTCTAATTACTTATTTGGCTTTAGCATTTCAACCATCCTCATTGTTGGACTTGCTATCTCCTAATGAAGTACACTTGAGAATTGAAGATACTGACATTCATTGCTGCTGTTCAAAGTATTGGCAGTCAGTGGATAACTAATCCCAAGGCAGCGAAGATAAAATGCTATAGGGAGGGCTTCCTTGGTGGCGCAGTGGTTGAGAATCTGCCTGCCAATGCAGGGGACATGGGTTCGAGCCCTGGTCTGGGAGGATCCCACATGCCGCGGAGCAACTGGGCCCGTGAGCCACAATTACTGAACCTGCACGTCTGGAGCCTGTGCTCCGCAATAAGAGAGGCCGCGATAGTGAGAGGCCCGCGCGCTGTGATGAGGAGTGGCCCCCGCTCGCCGCAGCTGGAGAGAGCCCTCGCACGGAAACGAAGACCCAACACAGCCATAAATAAATTAATTAATTAATTAAAAAAAATGCTATAGGGAGCTCTCTTGTGTGAAATATCTCAAAAGCAAAGCCATAGCCTCTCTCTCCGTAATAATGATGCACTTTACCTGAAAGGTGTTTCCTTCGGGATCCATGACCTCACAGATAACCTCTGATGTGTGCTTCATGATGTAACTGCTAGCTCTCAGCTGCTCACGTTTTTGAAAAGGATGGTATATATCACTGCTTGATTCATGGCAATATATAGCTGAACAGTCCCTATCAATATGAAGACAGCCTGTGTTTGGAGGTAACACCTGGAAGGGTAACAGGAAGAGAGATATTATTAAAAATTTCTTGTTTGATTTGAGGGATTTATAAAATCATTTAAGGAAAAAAATTATCCATAGAACCCAGACACAAACTGTGTTTCCAGAAAGAAAACAAGAGAAGACTTAAGTTTTGGGAAGGACTACTTAATAAGGAGTCAAACTGATTAGGATATAATTGCTACTGTGTCTCATATTTTATCTACTCACTTTAATATTTCTTCCAAGTAATTGCTTCGTGCCTTATTTCAGATGTTTAACATAAAATATTAAAAACATATTTTAACTTAAGTAAACACACTTGGCACTATTCAAAACAATTGGAATCCTTTTATGTTCTTCGGCAAGAAGCATCTCCAAGAGGGTAAAAGCTATGGGACAAATGCTTATAGAAGCTTTTATTTATTGTTATTCCTATGGTGGCTGACACAGTCCTTAAGGAATAGCTTTTGTATAATGACTTCTGGTTCAGATAGACTCTTTTTTTGAGATATAATTCACATGGCATAAATTCACTATTTTAAAGTGTATATTCAGTGGATTTTGTATATTCAAAAACTTGTGCAAACATTATCACTAATTCCAGAACATTTTCATCACCCCCCAAAGAAACCCTGATTCCATTAGCAGTCACTCTGCATCACTCCTGCCCCTGACAACCACTGATCTGCTGTCTCTATGGATTTGACTATTTCAGACATTTCATATAAATGGAAGCACGTGATATGTGGCCTCTTTTGTCTGGCTTCTTTTACTTAGCATGATGTTTTCAAGATACATCTATGTTGTAGCATGTATCAATACTTCATTCTGTTTATTTTCACCTGAGTTTAGATGTGTGAGATTTGGAAGTTTTTCTGCTAACATATCCAGATCTCCATAGATTCTATTGTCACTGAGCTCAAGCTTTTTCAATTTAGGTAGTTTGCGGAGATTTGAAACTGAAATCAAGCCTACATTTATTAAACTGAGGAACTCTAAGTTCACAAATTCAGCCATTAAGCCCTCAATTTTCCCATCATTTGATTTGAAATTGTCCCGGACAAGTTCTCAAACAGCTGCCGGGGTTCAGTTCCTCAGCTCCAGAAGGATCTTCCTCTTCATGTCCGTGTTTCTCTCTTCCCCCCTCTTCAAACTTAACTTTCCACGGTGGGGGCAGAGCGGGGAGAGGCGTCCCAGCCTGTGCAGCGAGGGCCGTCGGAAGGGGTTGGCTTGTGGCAGACAGATCAAAACTACAATGAGGTATCACTTCACACAGGTCAGCATGGCCATCGCCAAAAGTCTACAAACAATAAATGCTAGAGATGGTGTGGAGAAAAGGGGACCCTCCTACACTGTTGGTGGGAATGTAAATTGGTACAACCACTATGGAGAACAGTATGGAGGTTCCTTCAAAAGCTAAAAATAGAACTACCATATGATCCAGCAATCCCATTCCTGGGCATATATCTGGAGAAAACTATACTTCAAAAAGATACATGCACCCCAATATTCACTGCAGCACTATTTACAATAGCCAGGACATAGAAACAACCTAAATGTCTACCAACAGAGGAATGGATAAAGAAGATGTGGTACATATATACAATGGAATATTACTCAGCCATAAAAAAGAATGAAATAATGCCATTTGCAGCAACATGCATGGACTTGGAGATTGTTATACTAAGTAAAGTAAGTCAGACAGAGAAAGACAAATATCATTTATATGTGGAATCTAAAAAGAAGATACAAATGAACTTATTAACAAAACAGAAACAGATTCACAGACTTTGAAAACAAACTTATGGTTATCAAAGGGGAAAGATTGGAGGAGGGATAAATTAGGAGTTTGGGATTAATATATACACACTAATCTATATAAAACAGATAATAAACAAGGACCTACTGTATAGCACAGGGAACTCTACTCAATATTCTGTAATAACCTATATGGGAAAAGAATCTGAGAAAGAAAGAATATATGTATATGTATTCACTTTGCTGTACACCTGAAACTAACACAATATTTTAAATCAACTATACTCTAATAGAAAATAAAAATTAAAATATAAAATAAAAATTGAATTAAAATCAATAAAATCTAAAAAGAACTTCATTCTGCTTTATGGATGAATAATATTCCATTGTATGGATATATCAAATTTTGTTTATTCATGAGTTGATGGACATTTGAGTTGTTTTCACAGTCTTGTTATTATTAAAAATGCTGTAATCAACATCTGTGTATAAGTTTTGTGTGGACATATGTTTAATTTCCCTTGGATATCTACCCAGGAGTAGAACTGCTGGGTCGTATGAGAACTCTATTTTTAATTTTTGGCAGAACTGCCAAACTGTTTTCCAAAGTGACTGCACCATTATACATTCTCATTAGCAATTAATGAGGGTTTTACATTTCTTCACATCCCCACTAACACTTATTACTGTCTGTCTCTTCTATATTTTGGAAGAGTTTGTGAAAGATTGTTCAGTGTTAATTCTTCCATAGATGTTTGGTATAATTTACCAATGAAACCATCTGGGCCTGGGCTTTGCTGTCTGCCAAGTTTTAAAATTATTAATTCAATCTCTTTACTTGTTTTAGGTCTATTCTGATATTTTATTTTTTCTCGAGTTAGGTTAGGTAGTTTGTGCCTTTCCAGAAATCTATCCATTTTATCAAGGTTATCTAATTTGTTGATGTATAATTGTTCACAGTATTTCTTTATAATCTTTTTTATTTCTGTAAGGTTGGTAGTAATGTCTTCTCTTTCATTTCTGATTTTAGTAATTTGAGTCTTCTCTCTTCCCACCCCTTCTTTCTCTTTCTGTTTGTCTGTCTATCTCTCCCTGTAAGTCCAGCTAAAGATTTATCAGAGAACCAACTTCTGGTTTTGCTGATTTTTCTCTATTGTTTTCTATTTTTTCATTTATTTCTACTCTAATCTTTACTATTTACTTCCATATGCTTCCTTTGGGTTTAGTTTGCCTTCTTTTTTCTAGTTTCTTAGGGTGGAAAGTTAGGTTATTGATTCAAGATCTTCATTTTTAATATGGGCATTTTGACATTTAAAGTTACATATATATATATACATATATATATATATATAGAGAGAGAGAGAGAGACATTTAAAGATATATATATATATGTGTATATATATAGACATTTAAAGCTATATATATATATATATATATATATAGCTTTTGCTACTTCAATTAAGTTTTGGTATGTTAATTTTATTTTTAGTCATTTTTAGTCATCTCAAAGTATTTTTAAATTTCCTTGTGATTTATTCTTTGTGTTATTTTTCACATATTTGTGCATTTCCCAAACTTCCTTTTGTTATTGATTCCATTGTGTGTTATTTCATTCCGCTGTGGTGGGAGAACATATTTTGTATGATTTCAATCCTTTTTAATCTATTGAGACTTGTTTTGTGGTGTAACACATGGTCTTTCCTGGAGAATGTTCCATTTACACTTGAGCATAATGTATTCGATTACTGAGTGGAGTGTTCTATACTTGTCTAGGAGGTCTGCATGGTTTATTCTGCTGATTAAGTCTTTTATTCTCTTGATCTTATCTATTCTTTTATCCATTACTGAAAGTGAGGTACTAATGTCTCCAAATATTATTGTTGAATTGTCTCTTTCTCCTTTTAAATATGCCAGTTTTTACTATTTAACTGGACATTTTAATTTGTATAGTGCACAACTCTGGAAATACGCATGTGTTTTGGGCTCTGTTGTTAGTGTATAATATGTTTGTAGTTGCCGTCTTCTTGATGGAGTAATCTGTTTATTATTATAACATACCCTCTTTGTTTCTGGTAATATTTTGTTGTAAAGTCTATTTTGTCTGATATTTGTATAGCCACTCAAGTTCCCTTTCAATTACTTATTGCAGGTATATCTTTTTTATCCTTTTACTTTCAACCTATTTGTGTCTTTGACCATAAAGTGTATCTCTTGTTGACAGCATACAGCTGCATCATGCTTTGTAATCCATTCTTCCAATATCTATATTTTGATTGGGTTGTTTAATCCATTTATATTTAATGTAATTACTGATTAGGTCAGATTTGAATCTTCCAAATTTCTATTTCTTTTTTTTTTAACATCTTGATTGGGGTATGATGGCTTTACATTGTTGTGTTAGTTGCTGCTGTATCACAAAGTGAATCAGCTATATGTATACATATATCCCCATATCCTCTCCCTCTTGCATCTCCCTCCCACCCTCCCTATCCCACCCCTCTAGGTGGCCACAAAACACTGAACTGATCTCCCTGTGCTATGTGGCTGCTTTCCACTAGCTATTTTACATTTGGTAGTGTATATATGTAAATACCACTCTATCACTTTGTCCCAGCTTACCCTTCTCCCACCCCGTATCCTCAAGTCCATTCTCTACGTCTGCATCTTTATTCCTGTCATGCCACTAGGTTCATCAGAACCATTCTTTTTTTTTTTAGATTCCATGTATATGTGTTAGCATATGGTGTTTCTTTTCTCTTTCTGACTTACTTCACTCTGTATGACAGACTCTAGGTCCATCCATCTTGCTACAAATAATTCAATTTCATTTCTTTTTATGAGTGAATAATAGTCCATTGTATATATATGCCACATCTTCTTTATCCATTCATCTGTCAATGGACACTTAGGCTGCTTGCAAGTCCTGGCTATTATAAATAGAGCTGCAATGAACATTGTGGTACATGACTCTTTTTGAATTATGGTTTTCTCAGGGAATATGCCCTGTAGTGGGATTGCTGGGTCGTATGGGAGTTCTATTTTTAGTTTTCAAAGGAACCTACATGCTGTTCTCCATAGTAGCTGCATCAATTTACATTCCCACCAACAGTGCAAGAGGGTTCGCTTTTCTCCACACCCTCTCCAGCATTTATTCTTTGTAGATATTTTGATAATGGTCATTCTGACCGGTGTGAGGTGATACCTCATTCTGGTTTTGATTTGCATTTCTCTAATGATTAGTGATGTTAAGCATCCTTTCATATGTTTGTTGGCAATCTGTATATCTTCTTTGGAGAAATGTCTATTTAGGTCTTCCGCCCACTTTTGGACAGGGTTATTAGTTTTTTTGATATTGAGCTGCATGAGCTGCTTGTATATTTTGGAGATTAATCCTTTGTCAGTTGCTTCGTTTGCAAATATTTTCTCCGATTCTGAGGGTTGTCTTTTCGTCTTGTTTATGGTTTCCTTTGCTGTACAAAAGCTTTTAAGTTTCATTAGGTCCCATTTGTTTATTTTTTATTTTATTTCCATTACACAAGGAGGTGGGTCAAAAAGGATCTTTCTGTGATTTATGTCATAGAGTCTTCTGCCTATGTTTTCCTCTAAGAGTTTTATAGTGTCTGGCCTTACATTTAGGTTTTTAATCCATTTTGAGTTTATTTTTGTGTATGGTGTTAGGGAGTGTTCCAATTTCATTCTTTTACATGTAGCTGTCCAGTTTTCCAAGCACCACTTATTGAAGAGGATGTCTTTTCTCCATTGTATATTCATGCCCCTTTTATCAAAGATAAGGTGACCATATGTGAATGGGTTTTTCTCTGGGCTTTCTTTCCTGTCCATTGATCTATATTTCGGTTTTTGTGCCAGTACCATACTGTCTTGACTACTGTAGCTTTGTAGTATAGTCTGAAGTGCAGGAGCCTGATTCCTCCAGCTCCGTTTTTCTTTCTCAAGATTGCTTTGGCTATTCGAGGTCTTTTGTGTTTCCATACAGATTGTGAAATTTTTTGTTCTAGTTCTGTGAAAAATGCTATTGGTAGTTTGATGGGGATTGCACTGAATCTGTAGATTGCTTTGGGTAGTATAGTCAGTTTAACAACATTGATTCTTCCAATCCAAGAACATGGTATATCTCTCCATCTGTTTGTATCATCTTTAATTTCTTTCATCAGTGTCTTATAGTTTTCTGCATACAGGTGTTTTGTCTCCTTAAGTAAGTTTATTCCTAGGTATTTTATTCTTTTTGTTGCAATGGTAAATGGAAGTGTTTCCTTAATTTCTCTTTCAGATTTTTCATCATTAGTATATAGGAACGCAAGAGATTTCTGTGCATTAATTTTGTATCCTGCTACTTTACCAAATTCATTGATTAGCTCTAGTAGTTTTCTGTTAGCATCTTTAGAATTCTCTATGTATAGTATCATGTCATCTCCAAACAGTGACAATTTTACTTCTTCATTTCAAATTTGGATTCTTTTTATTTCTTTTTCTTCTCTGATTGCTGTGGCTAAAACTTCCAGAACTATGTTGAATAATAGTGGTGAGAGTGGGCAACCTGTCTTGTTCCTGATCTTAATAGAAATCGTTTCAATTTTTCAACATTGAGAACAATGTTGGTTGTGGGTTTGTCATGTGTGGCCTTTATTATGTTGAGGTAAGTTCCCTCAATGCCTACTTTCTGGAGAGTTTTTATCATAAATGGATGTTGAATTTTGTCAAAAGCTTTTTCTGCATCTATTGAGATACTCATATGGGTTTTCTCCTTCAATTTGTTAATATGGTTTATCACATTGATTGTGCATATACTGAAGAATCCTTGCATTCCTGGGATAAACCCCACTTGATCATGGTGTGTGATCCTTTTAATGTGCTGTTGGATTCTGTTTGCTGGTATTCTGTTGAGGATTTTTGCATCTATGTTCACCAGTGATATTGGCTGTAGTTTTCTTTAATTGTGACATCTCTGTCTGGTTTTGGTATCAGGGTGATGGTGGCCTCGTATAATGAGTTTGGGAGTGTTCCTCCCTCTGCTACATTTTGGAAGTGTTTGAGAAGGAGAGGTGTTAGCTCTTCTCAAAATGTTTGATAGCATTCGCCTGTGAAGCCATCTGGTCCTGGGCTTTTGTTTGCTGGAATATTTTCTTTTTTTTAAAAACATCTTTGTTGGAGTATAATTGCTTTACAATAGTGTGTTAGTTTCTTCTTTATAACAAAGTGAATCAGTTATACATATACATATGTCCCCATATCTCTTCCCTCTTGCATCTCCCTCCCTCCCATCCTCCCTATCCCACCCCTCTAAGTGGTCACAAAGCACCGAGCTGATCTCCCTGTGCTATGCGGCTGCTTCCCACTAGCTATCTATTTTACGTTTGGTAGTGTATATATGTCCATGCCTCTCTCTCACTTTGTCCCAACTTACCCTTCCCCCTCCCCGTATCCTCAAGTCCATTCTCTAGTAGGTCTGTGTCTTTATTCCCGTCTGGCCCCTAGGTTCTTCATGACCACTATTTTTATTATTATTTTTTTTAGATTCCATATATATGTGTTAGCATATGGTATTTGTTTTTCTCATTCTGACTTACTTCACTCTGTATGACAGACTCTAGGTCCATCCACCTCACTACAAATAACTCAATTTCGTTTCTTTTTATGGCTGAGTAATATTCCATTGTATATATTTGCCACAAATCACAGTTTCATTTTCAGCACTTGTGTTTGTTCTGTATACATTTTCTATTTCTTCCTGGTTCAGTCTCGGAAGGCTGTGCTTTTCTAAAAATTTGTCCATTTTTTCCAGGTTGTCCATTTTCTTGGCATATAGTTGCTTGTAGTAATCTCTCATGATCCTTTGTATTTCTGCAGTGTCAGTTGTTACTTCTCCTTTTTCATTTCTAATTATGTTGATTTGAGTCTTCTCCCTTTTTTTCTTGACGAGTCTGACTAATGGTTTATCAATTTGTTTATCTACTCAAAGAACCAGCTTTTAGTTTTATTGATCTTTGCTATCGTTTCCTTCATTTCTTTTTCATTTATTTCTGATCTGATCTTTATGATTTCTTTTCTTTGGCTAACTTTGGGGTTTTTCTGTTCTTCTTTCTCTAATTGCTTTAGGTGTAAGATTGTTGTTCATTTGAGATTTTTTGTGTTTCTTGCAGTAGGATTGTATTGTCATAAACTTCCCTCTTAGAACAGCTTTTGCTGCATCCCATAGGTTTTGGGTCATCATGTTTTCATTGTCCTTTGTTTCTAGGTAATTTTGATTTTGTCTTTGATTTCTTCAGTGATCTGCTGGTTATTTTGTTTAGCCTCCATGTGTTTGTATTTTTTACAGTTTTTTTTTCCTGTAATTGCTATCTAGTCTCATAGCATTGTTGTTGGAAAAGATACTTGATACGAATTCAATTTTTCTAAATTTACTGAGGCCTGATTTGTGACCCAAGATATGATCTATCCTGGAGAATGGTCCATGAGCTCTTGAGAAGAAAGTGTATTCTATTGTTTTTGGATACAATGTCCTATAAATATCAATTAAGTCTATCTTGTTTAAAGTGTCATTTAAAGCTTGTGTTTCCTTATTTATTTTCATTTTGGTTCATCTGTCCATTGGTGAAAGTGGGTGTTAAAGTCCCCTACTATGATTGTGCTACTGTCGAATTCCCTTTTATGGCTGTTAGCATTTGCCATATGTATTGAGGTCCTGCTATGTTGAGTGCATAAATATTTACAATTGTTATATCTCCTTTTGGATCGATCCCTTGATCATTATGTAGTGTCCTTCTTTGTCTCTTGTAATAGTCTTTATTTTAAAGTCTATTTTGTCTGATATGAGAATTGCTACTCCACCTTTCTTTTGATTTCCATTTGCATGGAATATTTTTTCCATCCCCTCCCTTTCAATCTGTATGTTTCCTCAGGTCTGAAGAGGTCTCTTGTAGGCAGCATATATATGGGTCTTGTTTTTGTATCCATTCAGCCAGTCTGTGTCTTTTGGTTGGAACATTTAATCCATTTACATTTAAGGTAATTATCGATATGTATGTTCCTATTACCATTTTCTTAATTGTTTTGGGTTTGTTTTTGTAGGTCGTCTCTTCTCTTGTGTTTTCTGCCTAGAGAAGTTCCTTTAGCGTTTGTTGTAAAGCTGGTTTGCTGGTGCTGAATTCTCTTAGCTTTTGCTTGTCTGTAAACGTTTTAATTTCTCCATCGAATCTGAATGAGATCCTTGCTGGGTAGAGTAACCTTGGTTGTAGGTCTTTCCCTTTTATCACTTTAAATATGTCCTGCCACTCCCTTCTGGCTTGCAGAGTTTCTGCTGATAGATCAGCTGTTAACCTTATGGGGATTCCCCTGTATGTTATTTGTTGCTTTTCCCTTGTTGCTTTTAACATTTTTTCTTTATATTTAATTTTTGAGAGTTTGATTAACATGTGTCTTGGCGTGTTTCTCCTTGGATTTATCCTGTATGGGACTCTCTGCACTTCCTGGACTTGATTGACTATTTCCTTTCCCATATAGGGAAGTTTTCAACTAATCTCTTCAGATATTTTCTCAGTCCCTTTCTTTTTCTCTTCTTCTTCTGAGACCCCTATAATTCGAATGTTGGTGCATTTAATGTTGTCTCAGAGGTGTCTGAGATTGTCCTCCATTCTTTTTTTTTTTATTCTGCTCTGTGGTAGTTATTTCCACTACTTTAACTTCTAGGTCACTTATCCATTCTTCTCCCTCAGTTATTCTGCTATTGATTCCTTCTAGAGAATTTTTAATTTCATTTACTCTGTTGTTAATCATTGTTTGTTTGCTCTTTAGTTCTTCTAAGTCCTTGTTAAACGTTTCCTGTATTTTCTCCATTCTATTTCCAAGATTTTGGATCATCTTTACTATCATTACTCTGAATTCTTTTTCAGGTAGAATGCCTATTTCCTCTTCATTTGTTTGGCCTGGTGGGTTTTTACCTTGCTCCTTCATGTGCTGCATATTTCTCTGTCTTCTCATTTTGCTTAACTTACTGAGTTTGGGGGTCTCCTTTTTGCAGGCTGCAGGTTCGTAGTTCCTGTTGTTATTGGTGTCTGCCCCCAGTGTGTAAGGTTAGTTCAGTGGGTTGTTTTGGCTTCCCGTTGGAAAGGACTGGTGCCTGTGTTCTGGTGGTTGAGACTGGATCTTGTCTTTCTGGTGGGCAGGACCGCGTCCAGTGGTGTGTTTTGTGGTGTCTGTGAACTTATTATGACTTTAAGCAGCCTCTCTGATAATGGGTGGTGTTGTGTTCCTGTCTTGCTAGTTTTTTGGCATGGGGTGTCCAGCACTGGAGCTTGCTGGTCGTTGGAGCTGTGTCTTAGCATTGAGATGGAGATCTCTGGGAGAGTTCTCACCGATTGATATTACAAGGGGCCGGGAGGTCTCTGGTGGTCCAATATCCTGTCCAGAGAGCTCAGGCCTGTCCGGTGTCAGGCCTGAGCTCTCCCACCTCAGAGGCTCAGGCCTGACACCCGGTCAGAGCACCAAGACCCTGTCAGCCACACAGCTTGATGAAGAAGGCTGCAACACGATGATGGCATGAATGTAAGTCTCTATTTGTTTTCTATATGTCTTATGTCTCTGGTTTCCCCTCTATTCATCCATTACTGCTTTCTTTTGTTTTAAATAGATATCTTGAAGTGTGCCATTTCAATTCCCTTGTTTCTTTTATATATATTTTTGAGTTGTTTTCTTAGTTTTTCTTGGGTATTACAAACAACATCTCAATTTATAACTATCTAGATTAAATTGATACTAAGAATTTCAATATTATACAAAATCTTTGCTCCATATAGCTCTATTCCTCTTCCCTTCATGTTATTATTATCGAAAATTTCATCTTTATACATTATAAGCACATAAATGTACTTTTATAATTATTGCCTTATGCAGTTGACTTTTAAATCCAAATGAAAAAAAAGTCACAAAAATACATGTATACTGTCTTTTATATTTACCTATGTAGTTACCTTTACCATTGCTCTTTATTTATTTGTGTGTATTTGAGTTACTGTGTAATGTTCTTTCATTTCAGCCTGAAGGATTCCCTTTAGATTTTCTTGTAGGGGACGTCTAAGAGCAATGAATTTTCTCAGTTTTTGTTTTTCTGGAACTATCTTGATTTTTTCATTTTAGAAGGATAATTTTACTGAATGAGTTTTTGTTGATGATTTTTTCTTTAAGCATTTTGAATATGTCATCTCACTGCCTTCTAGACTCCATAGTTTCTGATGAGAAATCAGCTATTAATCTTATTGGAGATCCCTCATATTTGATGAGTCTTTTCTCATTGCTTTCAAGATTCTCTCTTTGTCTTTGACAGTTTGATTATGATGTGTTTAGGTGTGGAACTCTCTGAGTTTATCCTACTTGAAGTTTGTCGAGATTCTTGCATGTATAGACAGTTTTTATCAAATTTGGGAAGTTTTAAGCCATTATTTCTTCAAATAATATTTCTGCCCTTCTCTCTTTTCCTTCTCAGACTCTCAATATGCATGTGTTAGTATGCCTTATGGTGTCCCACAGGTCTCTGAGGCTCTGTTCATTTTTCTTCTTTTTTTTTCTCTCTCTTCCTCAGATTGGTTAATCTCAACTGACCTATTTTCAAGTTTGCTGATTATTTCCTCTGGCAGCTAAAATTTGATGTTGAGCCTCATTAGTAAATTTTTCATTACAGTTATTATGCTTTCCAACTCCAGAATTTCTATGTGGTTCTTTCTTAAAAAAAAAATAATTTCTATGTATTGATATTCTATACTTGGCGAAAAACCATTCTCATACTTTGCTTTAGTTCTTTACACAAGGTTTCTCTCAGTTTTTTAAACATAACAGCTGACTTAAATTTCTTTGTCTATTTAAGTGCAAAGTCTGGGTTTCCTCAGGGGTAGTTTCTATTGATTGCTTCCTCCTTCCCCATCCCTGTTTATGGGTCATAATTTTCCTTTTTCCCCCCATGTCTCATAATTTTTTGTTGAAAACTGGACATTTCAAGTATTATAATGTACAACTCTGGAAATTAGATCCTTTCCCCAGGGCTTGTTATTGTTGCTTTGTTGTTGTTGCTGTTTATTCAGTGATTTCCCTGAACTATTTTTTTAAAGTTTATGTTTACTGTCATGAGTGGGCCTAACATGTTTGTTTGGTTGCTTAGAGGTCTGCTCATAACTGGGCAGATATTTTCTTAAGTACTTTACACTAATAGGTCTTTCAGCTTCTGCTGAGGGCTCCATTTGCATATTGACGTATTTTTTTAATGCTCTAGCAGGAAGTTTGTAATTCCACCTTAGCTTCACCCCCTGCTTGTGCAGAGCCTCTTGATCAGCAAGAGTGAAAGATCAGGGCTTTCTGAGTTCTTTTATGGGCATGCACACAGCCCTGCACTTGAGTATGGCTTTCCAGATTCCAGGGAATACCTCAGAGTTTTCAAAGCCCTCTGTGGACTTCTTGTTCCCCTTCTCTTCCTTTTAACTCTTTTGTTCAGCCTCTTGTTTGTTATTGCCACTTCAACAGCTATAATGTTAAATAATTATCTCTGTTTGGGGAAAAGGCTGTTTTTAGGGAGTGAGCTCAGAGTCGGATCAAATAAAGACTATCCCTGTGAGTGGGTGTTCCCAGGGAACGGCCAGACAGTTCAAACACTGACAATATTTTGTGGAGCTCTAAATCTTTTCTTCTTCTTTGAGTGGCTGCTGGCTTGCTGGCTTTCACTGCTATTTTGCATGTAAGAGCGTTGATTTTCAAGGCTACCATGGAGCTGGGGGAGGGGAGGGGAATATGGCAAGTGAAATCACCGCAATTCTTGCTGTTCTTCCCAAGATTCAGTCCTTTTTTTTTTTTTTGTCTTTAAATAAACAATCCTCAGACTATTGTAATCCTTTGGTTAATTTCTAGACTTCTGAAAAAGTTGATTTTGACAATACTTCCAGGTTTCTAGTTGTTTTTAGGGAGAGTAGATTTTCAGAAGTCCTTACTCCACCCTTGTGGAAGTTTCTCATATTGACTCTTCACCATTCCCCAGGCCCAGAGAACTCCACTGGACCTTGATGAGTTCTGAGGCTTCTCTGTGGTTTCAGGCACATTTTAGAGTAGGCACTGGTGGCTGGTTAAGTTTTCAATTTTCCCAGCCTCCACAGGTCCTCATCAAAATGGATCCAAACTGTCAGATTGACTCTGTAATTTACTGAAAGCTGCTCTGGACAGAAAAAGATGGCCTATAACTTCCACAATTAAGACATGCCATAGGTGAAGGAACCATATAGAAGAGCCAAAAGGAAAACCTATAAAAAGGAGATGCCCTGCCTTCTAGGAAGTTAATCTGGACAAACAGCTGTGCTGAAGCATAGAGACTCAACATAAAAAGTACAGCAATGACTCATATATGTATGTATGTATGTATGTTAGCAAATAAAATTCTCATGGTTTTACATACCTATACTGTTCAGAATTTACTATAAGATTTGCCTCTTTCAACTGATTTCACACACTGAGTAGAGGACAAGGCACCCTCCATTATGATGTTTCTTTGTGGTAGTACTGACAAAGACAAGGACTTTTAAAGTTCTTTTCAGTAGTATTCCTAAGAATGCTTCTTACATTTCTCTATCTTCCCGCAAAGGAGTCAGGATCAGACTGGTATAGAAGAGTAGTCAAAAGCTTAGTCTAACACACACACACATACACAGACACACCTTTCCCCAGAAAGACAATAGGTCTTCTGGTCTAGGGAAACAGGTTTTAGTTCCTAAACCCAGGGACAGAGAAAGATTTCCCATGGGAGATAACAGACCCATTATTTGTCATCTTGTCTTCTTGAAACCCTCCAGCTGGGTGGATGTTCCCACCCCCACTTGTGGCACATTATAATCATAGAAGATAACAATTGTTACACCCACCTCCTTTTTGATGTTTTGAATAATCTTTCTAGTGCTGCCAAGGTACAATAGTGGCCAATATCAAGCTCTACTCTCTCTTTCATACATTGCCTAAAATCCGGCCTCCCTCATCACACTGCCCAATGTTCTCATGCTGGTGAGTGAGGAAATAAATGACAAATGTGCCAAGTCCAACAGAAGACAGGCAGAAGGTATTTTTGAATGCCAGCTTTCAATTCTATAAAACCACAGAATTACAAAATAGGTGCAGCTAAACTTACTTAGAGGTTTTTTTTCCAGTTGGGAACAAAGATATGTGTGTTTCTCAATAAGGAGCGATCAAGGTTGATCCTTCCTTAGTCTGTGTTTCAGGAGATTGGGCAAACAAGCGGCTATACAATAGTGTCAGGCACTGAAGGTCTCCAAGTTGGATCTCTTTTCTGTTACGTCTCTTCGTTCAGTGGTAACTGTCATTGGTGTTAAAATTCCTTTGCCCCCATAGTTGTAACGATTAGAGTCTGGGGCCGTGATAAAAATAAGGTCTCATCACAGCATCTTAAGAGAGTCTCATCATATCTGGTAGGACATATGATACTGGCACATGGATGCTGCCTAAAAAATTGGACATTCTGAATGCTATATAGGAAAAAAAGCACCCCCTTCTCCAACTGCAACAGTTCACAGTCATCTCTCACTTTCAGCACCTTCTTTGCCACACAAGGATCTGCACAGGGTAAAGAGGGTGTAGGATAACATTATCGGGAGAGATGGGAGGGATAAACTGGCTTCAACAGCTTTCACAGCAACAAACATTTGTCACTGAGGTCTTTGTCCATCATCTTCTGGCTTCGAGCTCTCAGTATCCTATGACCTTAGATGTGACACCCTGGCACTTGTGTTCCTTCTCCAGCAAGTGGAAAGGCAAAGGCAAATCCTTCTAAGACTGAAGGGACTGCAGGCTGAACCCGGGTGATTGTGTTTAATGGGGAAATGCAAGGAGGCAGAGGAGTTTCTAACAGTGTTCCTCCCCAGCCCTCCAAAGTCAAAGCTGTGCTTCAGCTGGGCTAGCTGTCCTTCCATCCTGTGGGGCCATGAGGTAGAGTGGGGACAGACTGGAGGTGGGAAGGATGGGAGAGAAAGAATGAATAAGAGGTGGCAGGAGGTGAAGCTGGTCTGGTAGGGACAGGCCAGCACTGAATGCTTCTAACACCCACGGTGCCCATCACCTACCACATAAAGGATCCCCAGCAAATACACTCTGGTTTATAAGCTTGATCCCCAAATACCCAAGAATTTAAAGACAAGCAGGACTATGTTTTTCTGGAATGGATTGTAAAAAGACGGTGAATAAATGAAAAGAGATTGAGAAGTGTGTTCTCAGATCCGCTGAGACAAGAGATCAACAGTCGTGCACGTGGCAGGACTGGTCACTGCCCCCCGAGGAGTGGGTTTTCTTAGTCAAATTGACACTTACCTTTGGCACCCCTCATCCTCCCCCAGACCCACCTGGTACGTTCCCTGTGGCTTTGCGATGATAGACGTCCCATCCCCAAAGGTGGTGCAGCAGCTACTGTCCTCGCAGTTGGTGATGACAGTGGCGTAGTGTGAACTTTCAATCCGCATGCACTTCACCTGCCTGGTGATCCTCTGAGGACCTTCGTCTGTGGGTAAATGCAAGGGAAGCGGGTCTGATAGGACGCACACATGGGGAACATGCCTGCCATCTGACTCTGACTGCGCTCCTGCCTCCTGGCTACCTGGACTCGAAGTCAAGATTCAGCGCTGAGAACTCACTCCATGGGGCTGGAGTGCGGGCTACTCTCTATGTCAACGCAGTCATTCTTCCAGAATATCTCTTAATTTAGTGTGCTCTTTTGTTCTCACCATTCTTTTTATTTTGAGAAATTGAAAACATCCGGAAAATCACAAAATATAATTTAACTATTCATGCTCACTAATCAAAATTAACATTTGTTAATATTTTGCCATATTTGCTTCATTTTTAATATGTACATAAGAGGAAAAATACAGATAAAGTTGAAGTTTACTGCTCTCCTTATCTCTGGGTTTATTCCTTTTTCTCACAATCCATTTTTATACTTTTATAAAAATGTATGTATCAAAAACAACATATAGTATTTTGTGTACTTTAAATTTGCATAAGTTATATATTACTCTATGTATCATTCTACACCTGAATTTTTAACTTAACAATGTTTTGAGACCTTTAGTCATCTTGATATATATATGTGTGTGTGTGTAAATAGGTGCATGTATGTGTGTACTTCATTCCTTTTAATTGCTATACAGTACTCCTTTGTAAGCATATACCACATTTTACTTTTCTATTCCGCTGTTGATGGACATTTGTTTTCCCAATATTTTAATATTAAACTTGGTGTTGCAAGTAGCACCGCTATACCTGTTTCCTTGTTCAAATGTATAAGAGTGTCTTTCTATATATACCCAGAAGTAGAGTTAGTGTATCATATGATATGCACATTTTCAATTTACCAGATATTTAAAAATTGCCCACCCAAGTGGCTCTTTTAATTTTCACTCTAACTAGCAGGGTGGAAAGGTTCCTCTTTTTCCAGTCACTTGCCCATTTGTTGCACTTAATTTGGCAATGAAGCATTTAAACAAACTCTGGAATTAAAGAAAAGTGAGTCGGAATAATTTTTATTTAAAAATCTTTTTTAAATTTAGCTTAGGAAGGGTGGTAGGCTTTTAGATAATATGAAAGACTCTGGTTCATTAGTAGCTGCCACTGGCTTTTCTCTTATATCACCTTTCTGATAATGAGAATTGTCAGACAGAATTGAAGGAGGACCTACCTGAGGTCACCTATGTATGCAAATTAGATTCCTTAAGGATCAAAGGAAACAGGTCTGGGATCTAATGTGCAGGACAGTTGAGTCATGATTATTAACTTTTAGTTGCTACCAATCCAGGCTGTAAGTTTTTAGTGGTAAAAATGGAAAAGGCACTATTACTATCCATCAGCCAACTAGAGCCGTTATCACTTCCACGTCAGCTGAGGCTAAAGATCATAATAAAGGGCCTCATTTGGATTGCATGAGTATTCTTTGGTTGAAATGAATTCTTCAAAAAAATTATTTTTCTTATGTGTATTTTCAAAAATCAGTGAGGTTTCTACCTATCTTATTGTAAAGACATAGAATATTGTCATCTACTTGAAAAAGAATTTGAAAAAGAAGAGATACATGTATATGTATAACTGAATCACTCTGCTCTACGCCTGAAACTAACACAACATTGTTAATCAACTCTACTCCAATATAAAAGAAAAATTTTAAAAAAAGAAAAAAAAAAACTCACCTGTCTCTTGATCATCCGGAGAAATAATCTGATCTTCATAAACTTGATAAAAGGTTGTGATTCTGGTACCATCAGCATGATCCACTATCCGAGTACCATCTTTCTTTTCAACGATGATCACTTTGTCTTCTCGAGTTGTCATAACCTGAACATACAAAGGCAGAGCACCATCATTTGGTCAGGTGGTTAATCCCAAGTGTGCTTATTTTTACACCCCATTGATTACCATCAAAATCCTGGTTATTTAGAAGTAAAAGTTTTATCTCATCTACTTGATCTAATCTTTATAACAATCCTGGGAGGCAGGCAATGATATCCCTATTTTACGGATGAGGAAATTCAGGCTTAGAGAAGTTATGAAACTTGCTGAAGGTCACTCAGTACGTGCCAGAGCTGATGCTGGACTAAGACTGTCTGACTTCAAAACTGGTGCTTCTTCCATGGTCGCACATTTGTGAGTAAAAAGTGAACGTCAGGACTGATCTGACCCACGTATGTCCAGGAAAATGGTCCCAGGTCCTGCTCCCTTGGAAACTACAGGTTTAAGATAAGCAAGGGACCACTGGTGTCTGTAGTGAGGGTTCTGATGTGGTCTGGTCTCCCCTGAGGAAGCAATGCCAGAGCTTGGATTTTGTGTGTCAGTGCAGGGGGGCAGCATGGGTGAAAGGGGTGCTAGACACAAAGGACCCCAGGGAGCAATGGGCAGAGTGGTGAGAGCAAGGTTAGGAGTGAGGGACCAAACTGGGAAGATTATTAACGACACAGTCTTTATCCCAAGGCAGGCAAATCAGTAGTGAAGGGTTTTAAGTATGTGGACTAGAGTAAGAAACACAGAAGAAATTCATTTAGTCCTAGCAAGTACTTTAGTCTGAAAGAACACTCAGACCTTTGTATCCTGTAGCTAAATGGTTCACCAGAGAAGCTCTAAACCCCCAGCTATGTATGTGTGTGTGAAGATGTGGCAGGCATGGAGATGCATAGCCCAGATCTTCCTTCAAGACAGGATTTGCTCCCCAGCTGTGTGGAGTGAAGTTGGCAAACAGCCTCCAGATGTCAGCTCTTCCAGCATCTGCCTCAGCTGCAGAGAGATGCTTTGCCTGACTCACATTGTTCCAGGTGAACTGGGTCCAGTGACTGAGTGAGGCAGGGGTACACTGATATGGTTCCTGCTCCCAGACTTGGGACATTGGGACAGATGACACTGGCTTCTGAGCTCCTGCCAGCTAACCAAGGCTTTGTGGGGTCTGCATCACAGCTCAGCTTCTCCCTCTGTCCAATCCTGCTTTCTCCCCATTCCTTTCACAAATGGTGTCCCTTATAAATATCTTGTACCACAAACTTCATTTCAGTGTTTGCTTCTGGAGACCCCAGCTGTCAACAATGTATTAAAATTATATAATGCATATTTTAAAATCATTGTTTTCTAACTTATACTGTCCTAACTGTAAGGGACACAATTTGCACTGAAGTGTCCAGATGGATATGAGAGTAAGTTTGCTAGCTATATTTTGACTCAAGTGTCTAGGGCTTTTGGGAGTAGGTCATAATTACATTTTTATCTTTTTATAGTAGGCAGAAATAACTATAAGAGAGAAGTTCACACTGATCATTATTTTAAGTTCTTATCTTTGGCACTCTCAGCCAGTGGTAGATATAGATATGTATATCTGTCTGTCTATCTATCTATCTATCTATCATCTATCTATCTATCTATCTATCTATCTATCTATCTATCTATCTATCTATCTATCTATCGAATGTGTATAACGAGAAATACTGCTGTAGAATGCAGTGACTGAGCATGGACTCTACAGTTAAGCTGTCTGAGTTCAAATTCTGGTTCCACAGCTGGCTGGGTGATTTAGGCAAGTTGCTTACCTTCTCTGGGCCCTAGTTTCCTTATCTGCAAAATGGAGCCAACACTAGTATTCCTCAGAGATGTTATATGGATTAAATGAGATAATGCTGGTAAAGTAATTCACACTTAATTGGTCATCAAGTTAGCAATGATAAATACTAGCTCTTTAACTCGTTTATTTATTTTGGCTGTGCCGCATAGCTTGTGGGATCTTAGTTTCTCAACCAGGGATCGAACTTGGGTCCTTGGCAGTGAAAGTGCAGAGTCCTAACCACTGGACAGCCAGGGAATTCCCTATCTAGTTTAGATATTCACAAATTATTATTCAGAATTATTCCAACATTTTATAACACCACATAACATTGACATTTTCTGATCACCATAGGGTAAGATAATCATTATTTTTAGTGGTGGCAAGAACACAATAGAAAGAATATTTACTGAACACCTGATGGTGCTAAATCTGGTATTAATCTTTTCAACTATTTTAGGTAATGACTATTATTTCCATTTTAGGAGTAAAGAAACCTAGATTAGAAACATTGAAAGTCATATATCTAGTAAGAAGTGTGACTTGGGGTTCAAACCCATGATTGCCTCACAGCAAGGTCAGTGCCACTCCTCTAAAATGTGATACTTCATGTCAGATATCATGAAAACACACATCCATTCTCAATTTTGTTTCATATGATTATTGCCCCTTATTTGCATAATGGTTAAGCATATGAGACCTAGAATACAACCTGGGGGTCCACATTCTGAATCTACCACCTGCTGTGTGATCTTGGAAAAATTATTTAGCCTGTCTGTAGCTTAGTTGTCTCATATGTAAAATGGAAACAACAATAGTTTGTTGTGAGAATTAAACAAGTTAGGATGTGGAAAACACCAAGAACAGGGCCTGGCACACAGTGAGCGCTCAATAAATATTATTACTATTGTTGTGATTGCAATTTCACTGTTGGGTGTCTATGCTTGAATCCAGGCTCCTGGATCTTGGTTTGTGCTTCCATAATGGTGCTAGGTATCAGTAAAGGAAATTGAGTGTCATTAACTAAGAAATATTAATCAAATTTGCATATTAAGCCAAATAATCTGTATCAGGGCTGAATTAAAGTGAGTCATTTGAAGTGACCAAAAAAAAACCATCCTGAGATGATATGTATCTTGAGTCTCACAACAAAGAACTAGCAAACAATGTAAGAGATTATGAAATTATTTCAGAAGTAGGCTGAAGAAGAAAGGAAAACGCATTTGGTTAGATAATGGAATTTATCTCAATAGCAAGCAGACATTTTGCTTTCGACTATCAGCATGTGGTTGTAAACAAGTGCTGGAAGTCCAGAAACCAGAAATAAGGCATGCAGGAAATTCTTTGTCTTGTTAGATTTAGAGGGTGCTGCAAAGCTCCACATAAGATACTAGAGGAATAGCTGAGGAATGGAAAGAGCCCAGTTTTTAGTCCCAACGACTGGTTCTAAACCTGGCTCCAGCACTTCCTGGTCACATTACTTAACTTGCTGAGGCCCAGCTTCCTCATCTGTATAATATACACTGGTGTGAGGCCTGAATGAGAGAATGTATGCAAACCCCCTAACAGAAAGCCTATAGAAAATGCTATTGTGCATCCCAGGGGTTTCCATTTCACATCCACTTGACAGATAAACAAAACCGTTATTTACTATACCACTCATTTGTCACTTTTTCTTAAGTTATAAATAAAATCTTTTTTATAGTTGCTTTGTGGTGGTGTTGAATTTTTGAGTTATTTAATGTGGGCATCTCATTAAATAGACCATAAATTATTTGAAGTCAAGGATCATGAACAAATTTCTATAATTCATGTCAGGTACACACAAAAAGTAGGAATAAATCATAGCCCCTCACTTCTAGAAGATAAGACATATAAACAAATGCATTCAACATAAAGAAATATAGGATATCATTAATCATATGTCTTAAAAGTGGAATAGAAAATTCATGATTTGTCTCTCACTTCAAGAATTAGTATTTCATGATACACTATGCTGGTCAAATGAACCACACAATATTTTTAGATTTGGAAAGATGGATCCATCCATTCATCCATACATCCACTACTTAACAAATAGTTATTGAAAATTTATTATTTGACAGGTATTCCTCCATGTGTTGTTTCAGAACCCTAACGATTTAGAAAAATTTGTAATATATAATAGTTTGCCATACCGTTCCATTGACAGGATCTGTGGTTTTAAAGGATAAAAATGGGGCCAAGTCTGCTATTCTTTCTAATCCTTTGGTGCCAATCCGATTTCCTTGAGGTGTAGTTGTAAACCAGGTGCCTAAGTGAACCTCCATAGGAGTTACTGTTTGAATTGTTTCTGGGGGAGGTTCATGGCTTTCATTTTTATGTGCCATTGATGACTGATTTTTCTGACTTTTTCCTGTGGAAGTTCAAGTAAAATCAAATACAACAAATCAATTATACTCCAACAAAAATTTTAAAATTTTTAAAAAAATTTAAAAAAATCAAATGCAACAATATAACTATAATATCGCTTATATAGAATTATTCATTAAGTTTCAATACAGTGTAGGTTACCTCAGACACATAGAAATTCTAAGTGGTATTCATCAATTATATTATTTCTCAAGAAGCAAAAATTTCAGGTTATAAATATCTTAATCTTGGCACTTGAACCTTGGCTGGATTCCCATCACCTCCCACAAACATACACGTGCATACACAGCTCACTCTCCATGGCACAATACCCATTCTTGTCAATTTCTGTACACTTTTAGGTCTTGCTTACATCGCCCTAGATTCCAGATTTGGGGTCCTGTACCCTGGTTTTCAAAGCCTCCATTTTCTCCTGTGTATCTCTGAAATTTTCAGATTCCTCTTTTTGACTTATTATATTCTAGTATAATAGAGTATGATTTTAACTCTTCATTCCTCTGATTTTGTCATTTTTTTCAGTCACAGGAAACATCTTTCTTCAGCCCTGGATCTGGAGAACATTACCAATCAAGCATATCCTTGGCCTCTCATATGGAGAGGATTTGTACAGTTTAATTACTACATTGATAATCATCTGATACACATCCCCCTGTCAACCCCTCCCCACCCCCATTCAATTAGAACAGGAAGATAGAACTGAAGAAACCTTCATGGAACCCTGTAAATATTATCTCAATCCCTCTATCAAGGTAGATTTACTCCATTTGTATGAATAATAACGAGTAATCTGTAAGCAAAATTTGCCAGTGTTGCCAAGCCTCGATGACGGAGTAAACTCAGACTGAGAAAAAAATTGCAAAAAATATAGTAAAGGATTGTTGCCTCCAGGAAGATCCTTTAGATTCAGACCATGAAATGTGCATCGGGGCATGGATCTTGGTGTAAGATGCAGACTCAACTAATTGGGGGAACCAAAGAAGACAGATATATTTAGCTAAGCCTTTCCATTGTCCTAAGATTTAATTTGGACCTATTTGTATTTCCAGAGCATTAAAAGAGAACTGAAAGATAGACCTGTAGAAATTATTTAGAATGAAGCTCAGAGAGCCAATGTGATAGAAGTAATGAAAGAGAGGTAAAAGCTCTCTAATACACATTTAATTGGAATTCTAGAAGAAGAAGAGAAAGAAATGGATCATAAACAATATTTGAAAAGATAATATTGAGAAAGTTCCACAAGGAATGAAAGATACTAATTTACAGATTCAAGAAGCCCAATGTATTCTCACTTGGATAAATAAAAAGAAATCCACACCTAGTTAAATCATATTGATATTATAATAAAAAAGAAAATATTTTAAAGGCAGTTAGATTGTCTAACAACAATTAGACTTACAGCCAACTTTTCAACAGCAACAGTGGAAGCAAGAAAAATATGAAGAATTATTGTCCACATACTGAGAGAAAATACCTGTCAATCTAGAATTCTACACCCAGTGAAATTATTTTTCAAGAATGAGGACAACATAAAGACATTTTCAGAAAATATCTGTTATGCAATAAATAGCTTAAAACTTCCAGTTAAAACACAAAAATGTCTAATTTTTAAAACATACACCTATATGCTGCTCACAAGACACACTTTTAAACACAAATCATAGAAAGTAAAATAAAGTGTGGAAAAAGTTATACTGGAAAAGTATTAAACAATAGCTGATGTAGCTATAATAATATAAGCAAAATCAACATTAGAGTAAAAAAGAATCCTAGAATAAAAAGTCATTGTGTACTGATAAAAAGTTAAATTCCCCATGAAGATAAAACAATTCTAAATTTGTAAGTATCTAAACTCATATCCTCAAAATATATAAAGGCAAATCTGAGAACTATAAAAAAGACACAATTATTTCAGAAAAAAGAAATATGGATTAAACTATAAGGAGTGAAGAGGCTATTCTACCCTTTCAGGAAATTTAAACATACTTCTGCTGAATAAGTTGACATTGTACATTAAAAAGTCCATAAGGATATAGAATAAGAAATGTCAAAGTTTGAATGTGAGGCAAATATGGCCTACTGTCTGTTTTCATACAGTCTGTGAAGTAATAATTCTTTGTACATTTCTACATAATTAAAAAATCAAAAGAATAATATTTTATGTATGAAAATTATATTAAATTCAAATTTTAGTGACCATATAAAAGTTTTATTGGAACACAACACAGGATGCTCATTTTTTTTTTTTTTTTTTCATGCTCATTTGATTATGTATTTTCTAAGGCTACTTTTACAATAGCAGAGTTAGTAGTTGTGATGGAGACCATATGGCTCCCAGTGTCTAAAATATTTACTATCTTGCCCTTTACAGAGAAGTTTGCTGAACCTGGATATAAATTGGACAACACAACTAACAAATTTGATCTAACAGATATAAAGAGAACTCTGTAACCTGCTGTATAAATATATATATATATAAATAAATAAATAAAATTAAATTAAAAAAAGAGAACTCTGTACTCAATAGCTGCAGGATATATGCAGTTTTCAACTTTTCAAACACAGACAGAATTTTTTTAAAAACTTGACCATATCCATTACTCTGTCAATGGACATTTAGGTTGCTTCCATGTCCTGGCTATTGTAAACAGTGCTGCAATGAACACTGGGTACATGTATCTTTTTGAATTATGGTTTTCTCCAGATATATGACCAGGAGTGGGATTGCTACTTCATATGATAGTTCTATTTTTGGTTTTTTAAGGAACCTCCATACTGTTCTCCATAGTGGTTTTACCAATTTACATTCCCACTGACAATGTAGGAGAGTTCCCTTTTCTCCACACCTTCTCCAGCATGTATTGTTTGTAGACTTTTTGATGACGGCCATTCTGACCGGTGTGAAGATGTCATACATGTATACCATGGAATATTACTTAGCCATAAAAAAGAATGAAATAATGCCATTTTCAGCAACATGGATGGACCTAGAGATTATCATACTAAGTGAAGTGAGTCAAAGACAAATATCATATGATATCACATATGAAAAGATGCTCAACATTCCTAATCATCAGAGAAATGCAAATCAACCACAATGATGTACTACCTCACACCTCTCAGAATGGCTATCATCAAACAGAACACAAATAACAAATGTTGGAGAGGATGTGGAGAAAAAGGAACACTTGTACACTGTTGGTGGGAATGTAAATTGGTGCAGTCACTGTGGAAAATGTTATGGAGGTTTCTCAAAAAACTAAAAATAGAACTACCATATGACCTAGTATATCATTTCACTAAATTTTGAGTTATCAAAAAAAGAATTCACTTTGCCTCTATACAATGTTACTGGGTACCGTGGTGAGATGTGTGAATCTGAGAGAAAAAGACTAAATCTTAGTCTCACAGATCATTAAAGCCATATGAGAAATTGAGAAAAATTTGTAATGCCTGAGAGACAGTGTAATTTAGGGGTTAGTTGCCCAGACTCAAATCCGAGCTTTACCACTTACTAGCTGAGAGACTTCAAGGAGGTTAGTTAACCTCTTTGCGTCTCAATTTTCTCATCTGTAAATTGAGATTATTAAGATACACACCTCACAGAGTTGTTGTGAGTATTCACTGATTTAATATTTTGAAGTATCCAGAATTGTGCCTGGTACACAAGCACACGTCTCCTATACATAAAGATCTCTTAAAATGAAAATGATGAACATCCCACAGTAAACCAAGGAAAGATGTGAATAGAAAATTAACAAAAAGAAAAAAAAAAGCAACAAACATCTTTAAATGTTTAATCTCATCAGTAATCAATGAAATGCAAATTAATATAATAATAAGATGCATTAATTGTCTATCAGACTGAGTAACATGAAAAGAATGACAATACCCGGCATTGGCAAGGGTATGAGGAAGCAGACATTTTCATACTGTGCTGGAGGTAGGGGTATAAATTGCAAGTGTCGTGGAGGGGAGCAAGTCTGTAATTTAGATTATGGCAGACATGGTTGATTGCTTACACAACTCTTCTCCACCTTCCTTTTTCCTTACTAGTAGTACTCATCTCCTGAGAAAAAAGCCAAAAGTTTCAGATGCTGTTTTCCCAGCCTAGGTCCCCAACCAGGTCTAGTCAATGACATATAAGAGGAGACCCACTGGGGGTGGGGGAGACTGGTGTAATCTGGGGCTATTTTCCTCCCTGATAAAAAGAGACACTTGAAAGCTCTTGTGTTCACCCTCTTTCCTTTCTGCTTTGGAAGTTACGACATGAGGCCCTCGTGCCTGGAGCTGATGTGGCCCTCTTGCGATTTCGGGGAAAAGAGTAGGACAGAGAAGCCTACACAGAGACTTGATATCACTGATCACTCACCTAACCCTAAAAGAGTAGTGTAGGCATTAGAGCTAATGTCGTGTCAGAGTACATGATGACGTAGGAAAATGTTTGCTATTTATTACATAGAGATAAAAGCAATTCATGAAACAATGTGTAATGCTGTGATTCCCACTGAAATTTGCATGTATTCAATGAAAAGATAAGTGTAATAATAATAATATTGAGCATTTATTAAGCCCTTGGATTTATTAAATCCATGATAAATTGAGAGGCCTCGGGTATTACCTTTCTTTGTGATGACAGTCTCTGATGGTGCTGTTTCTGATTTTTGCTGAGAAACCGTGTCCATCAAGTCCCCGCTGTGAGGGCTTGCTGGCGCATCAGCAGGAAGACCAACAGGCCCTGAATTGGGACTACTGCTCACAGTACCATCTGCGAAGAGAATCTGAAGAAAAAGCAAAAAATTTCAGCATTCTCAGAAACGAGGAAGAAACTGGTTAACAATACTGTGTGTCAAACTGAAATAGGTTAAAAATAGCTCAAAGAAATGCTATTTGCCGACATCCAGACTCAGCAGCATAAAGCATGTTATAGAAGGGTAGATTTGGAGCTCAGAGACAACAGATTAATAACCAGCACAATAATATTACTTTGTTTTCCATTTACTTTCTATTTTGTTTCATTTCCTATCTTTTATCAGATTGACTTGTTTTACGTTTTCCCATTCTTCACCCTTCCCCTATGTAATTGGGAAATTATTTACCCGATTTCAATTTTTCTAATGACTACATTTAAAACTTTATCACATATTTAAACGTTTAGTTTCTATCAATATCTATCTAGTATGTATAGTATGTATAGCATCTAAGGCAGTGTTTTTTCTTCCAACTATATTATTCTTTGCCATTTTAAGGCATCATTCATTTTCAAATGAGTTGTTTCTCTTCTCTGTCATAGTACTGTTCCTCACCTTTAGCTTGTTTGCAATTTATTTTGCAGCAGGAAAGAGTAACTTATCTAACATATTCTTTTACCTGTGTGGATCCATCCAACAGGTATTTGACAACAGTGCCTTGACTGGTGATAACTCTTGATGCCTCCTGCTCCAGAGGTGGCATCACTGTTTTACAGAATTCATAGTGCTTCACCTTCTGGGGGTAGCTCTGTCGGACCATGATGTCCCAAGTGGGTTCCTCGTCTATAACATATTGATCTTAAAAAGAAAAAAGAGCTTACTGAGAACTGTGCAATGCTGTATGGCTGGGATCTTATCTTCCTGCTTCATTGTTTTCATTCTTTTGTCTACATCTGGTTACTAGGGCAGTTTTCATGTCATGACAGATGGCCCAGAGTACTGGTTCTTTGCTGCCTTTCTTATAGTCGCATGTAGTAAATAAGGTCATTTACAAGTACTTAATACATACTTTCTCCATATATAAGCCAGTGTTTCTAATGATGTCCAGAACATTTCAGGGCAAAATTAGGAAGGGAGAGAGTTATTCTGTCTTAGATGTTGCCTTTTCTCCTCATTGGTATTTTTCTCTCACCCTGGATGCACAATGTTCCCCTGGGGTCCCCCAGTTCCCTGGAGCCCCAGGGGAAGTCCCTCACTCAGGCTTGCCCTTCTTAAATCATTTATCATCTTTCAAAGTTAACACGACCCTCTCATCTCTAACCAAGTCCAGATTTTTCTCAGAGTTCTACTCTTAGCTGGCAATCAAGGAGAAAACACCTAATAAATTCCTCCAAAAGAAAGTATTATTATTGAGAATTTCTGGTACACAGCAGCTACTCAGATTTCGCTAACTGAATAATTTCCTCTTCTCCATTAAAAAGTGGTTTAATAACATAAAATCCAATGTCTGTCAGTGATGGAGTCTATTAAAAAATCACAGTCTATTCATTTATGAGATGTTATCTAGATTTTAAAAGAAATACATTCGATAAATGTGTATCACCTTGAATATCCAAAATAGAGATTGAATAAAAAGGCTATTTGCAGAAAAATATTTACAATAAAATATAATTTATGTAAATTTTGCATTATCTACAACTTAACATTACTTGTTATTATGAAGGCATACATATAGCACATTTGTATAAACCTATTTGCACAAAAATCTAAGTCTTGTTAGTGTTCACTATAGGAGAAAGAGAAGGAATAGACTGTAGAGGGAAATTTGGGGTTACAGCCATGTCTGTAATTTTAAAAATATATTTTGATTAAAGTATGACAAAAAGAAATCTTTATTTTGTCTGGTCAGCACATCAGTACTTGTTATATTATGTATTATATTTTTCTGTATTAAAAGTTAAAATAAAATGGCATTGGTTCAGGAGGAAAAAGAAGTGGTTTATTAACATGAAATGACGGTATTTCAAGGACTATATCAGGCTGGTGGGAAAATATTTTGGAATAAGCACCCTTCATGGTACCTACCCTTCAAGTCACAGAAGTAATAATAAAATAATAAACATTTGTTGAGATATTTCTATATGTTAAATGCTTTGTGTATTTATTTTATTCAGCCCACCTCAACAACCCTTTAAGGTAGACACTTTCATTTTCCAGAGTTTCCCGATGAATAAATGGAGGCTATCTTCTCCAAGGTCACACAGCTGGTAAGAGCAGAGCTGAGATTTGAACCAAGTCTCTGTGCTTAACTATTTTCTTATGCTGTAAAAACAACCACTGCTACCATGACCAAAAAACAAAAGCAAAAACCTAACATTGGAATAATACTTTCCAAATTAGAAAGTATTTTCTCATTTAATATTTATAGCAACTCTGTTTAGTAGATGACGTTATTTTATAAATGAAGAAATTCAGGTGGGGAGGGGTTATGACTTGTCCAAGGTCACCCTGGCAAGAACTCAAGTCTAGGCTCTTTCTTCTTACACCCTGTGACCGTCTCTCCCTTGCCCAAGGCTGACCCTATGAAGATAGTGCTACTTTGATATTTATGCTGTAATTATATTCAGACTTGAATTAGGATAATCATAATATATGGAGGGTTTTAAAAAGATTATTTGTTACAGAGTTATTATTATTATTATTTTTTAAAGGCTCCAACAGCATTTTTTAAAATTTATTTATTTTTGGCTGCATTGTGTCTTTGTTGCTGCACGTGGGTTTTCTCTGGTTGTGGCGAGCAGGGGCTACTCCGTTGCGGTGCGTGGGCTTCTCATTGCGGTGGCTTCTCTTGTTGCGGAGCACGGACTCTAGAGCTCAGGCTCAGTAGCTGTGGCTCACGGGCTTAGTTGGTACGCGGCATGTGGGATCTTCCTGGACGAGGGATTGAACCCGTGTCCCCTGCATTGTCAGGCGGATTCTTAACCACTGCACCACCAGGGAAGTCCCCAGGCAGAGTTATTATTAACCACATTGTCTACCCTGACATAAAGGTGAAAACATCAGACTAGGAAATGAAACTAATGGAAAAGTCCGGTGAAACAAGTATTAAGCTGTGGTTTGCTAACAGAATCAAGAAAACAAGCACAGAAACAAATATGTACTTAAACTTAAAAAGAATATCCCTCTCAGTTCCCTCATAGAATCTGACTTTGGAAGACAGTCAGTGGCCTTCAGTCTTAGCACATACAGTTGGTCCCATCATGGAAAACCTGGATCACTAGGAATCCATGGAAATAGAAACAAGGGTTCATGGTCTATTTTTAATAATTCAGAAAGCCCAGTGAAAAGAAAAATTGAGATGAAATAGATCGACTACAACATTAAGTTTCTTCTCATTTGGCTGGCAAGTGAATACAACATTGAATTATTTTTCAATAAGCATACTCTTTTTCTTTGATACACTTTTTAAATATGGGGTACATAAGGAAATTATAATAAAGAGTATATTTGGTTGTGAAAATAGGATTCACTGATATAATGTAACATTTATCAGATAAAGAAACATGGTCCAAAGACAGTAAGTTACTGAAAGGGCCATACAGTCAATTAGAACTCAAGTCCTGGCTCCGTGCTTGCTTTGTTGCCTCTCCTACTTCTACTGAAAGAGGGGGTCTTCATTTAAATGATGTTCAAATCAATCACCAATGTGGATGCCCCCCTGCATCAGGTTAATTAAAGGAGTCCTGTTGTACTTATTTATTCATCTTAATAGGTTAGGAGCCACGTACAGAATCAACAGAAGTAAGAGACCCTATAAAAGTATATACTGGGGCTTCCCCGGTGGCACAGTGGTTGAGAGTCCGCCTGCCAATGCAGGGGACACGGGTTCGAGCCCTGGTCTGGGAAGATACCACATGCCGCGGAGCAACTAGGCCCGTGAGCCACAACTACTGAGCCTGCGCGTCTGGAGCCTGTGCTCCGCAACAAGAGAGGCCGCGATAGTGAGAGGCCCGTGCACCGCGATGAAGAGTGGCCCCCGCTTGCCGCAACTGGAGAAAGCCCTCGCACAGAAACGAAGCCCCAACACAGCCAAAAATAAATAATAAATAAATTAAAAAAAAAAAGTATATACTGATACCTGGGAACGAGACTGGTTTTCTTCATCCATTTAACCTGCACTTATCTTTACCTACTCTGTGCTCACTGTCCTTTGTTTTGATCAGACCAGCAAAGTTCTGTTCCTGTGGCCCTTTGTAGAGGAAGGACACAGGACCACACAGTAGTTATTAAGAGCATTGGCTTTGCCACCACTGGACTAAGAATGGCATTTTATCTCTGCCACTTAGGAACTGAGTGACCTGGGGTAAGTTACTGAACCTTCTGATGCCTCGATTTCTTTATTTTGTGAAAGGAAATTATTAGGACTTAGCTTATAGTAGTTGTATTTTGTCATGTATGTTAAGTATTTAGATAGTGCCTGGCCCATAGTAAGTGCTCAAAAATGGTGGTCATTATTATTATTAGCCTATTATTCATTATCAACAAGTTTATTTAACTGGTAGGAAAATACACAATTTCAATGGTGATTGAAGTGTTTTCTATATGACTTTTTTCCCCCTGCCTCCTCATCCTCCTGGCCAGCACTCACCTGGGGACTCTTGCCCAATGAAGGTCACTTGGAGCCCATTGGGGCAAGACACGTTCAGGTTTTGGAAGGTGGGAACATAAAGAGTCTCTTGTAAAACAGGTTCTGGTTCTACTTCTTCCTGTAAATAGTTCAACATGTGAATAATTTCCTGTCATTTTCTAAATGAGATACTGATTTATTATGACTAAACAAAGACTTGCTGAATGCTTAGACTATGACTTGCCCAGGACTAGTGAGCCCTGCAGTGGAGCCCATAAGGATGCATGAGTCTCTACCTTTGTGCAATTGATCTTTTGCCTGTAGAATGGCACACAGACATATGAAACAGCTAAATAACAGTACCAAATGGTTGGCACATCTTTCCTCAGAAAAGGGAGATATCAAAGTTAATGAGACTAATTAGGAAAGGATCATGGAGGAGCTGAAGCTTGAACTAGGCCTTGAAAGATGCCTCAGTTTGGATATGTAGGTGTAAGGGTTGACCAAGATCCCCACCACCTTCCTTGTGTGAGTCTTACAGTTTGGATGCTAGAGACATTATGCTATTAGGATATGTGTCTTTATTTTTCTATAATGAGCATACATTGCTTTTGTAGTAAGTAAAAATAATAAAAGACAATAAAAAAGATTATAAGTTTTAATGAGGGTTTGGGTGTGTCTACTTAACAAATTCTAAATAATTTTATGCTCACTATGCCTGAATCCCTTGTTTGGTTATATGTACTCCAGGATGAAAATTATTCGGTTACTTCCAACCCACCCCTAACGATAATCCTTTCAGTTTTTCCAGTTGACTTGCTTAGTGGCTCGCCACTAAAATCATTCCAACTGATCCCCCGGTGTTGGATCTTTAATTTATTCTCTCTAGTCCTCTATTGTTGATCATTTAGGTTGTTCTGCCTTTGTTATTAATAGAGAATAAAATCTGGATCATTGGCTGAAAATCGATTAAAAACACAAAGCAAAATTAAGAGGTAAAAGCTTATGAAATTCTGTAAAATGAACAATACTGCTCAAAGACACAAACACGCTATGACAAATCTATCATTACACTCAAAACCAGTAATTATCCCCCACCTTTTCATTGTCATCAATTTAGAAAAATGTTGGGTGGACCAATTGGTTTGCCACCAAATTGCTTTCAGCTAAATTAACGAGTTACCTGGGGATATTCTACTCAGTACTTGAACATTTCTACTTAAGGGTCAAGTGGCCTAGCTTGAGAAAACTCATCTAGTAAAGCTGTGTAAATATGGTGCAGAGGCTAAGTAACATTCAAACCCCATAACTTTCAAAGGGTCAGGCTCTGAAATCCAGGTCCCTGATCACTTTTTAACACTTTTTTTTCTAGTAAGTTGAGAATCTGTACATTGTACAAACTGTACAACTGTACTAGTAAAACTGAAAGAGTCAAGATTTGATCAGTAGTTTCCTTCTTGTCATTCTTTTAGAACCTCTTTTGATCTATATACTTCTATTAGGAAAATGTTTAGAGTCAAAGAGCTCTCAAGTGTGTGAGTGTGTGTGTGTGAGTGTGTGTGTATGTGTGTGCTTGTTTGCATATGTGAAGGGTGAGAGGTAGAGGGTGGACTGCTCTTTAACTGGAAGTGGGTTGTCCTTTAGTCTTGCTGAATTCTTAGTACATCAATATCTAAGTCCAGATTTACCTAACAGAAGTGTTTCCACTATTTAGTTAGAGATCCTCCCCTTCCAATTGTTGTTTATCTCAATGGAATTAAATGCAGTATTGAAAATGAGGAATGGTAGGAACCTGACCATCCAAGCAAAGAACATCCAAGATCCAATGTGGGAAAATGGTTGAACTAGTTATCCTGAGTTTGAAATGAATGACCTGAGACAGTTTGTTTAAGACAGTATGTCTCCTGGTGTGGGAATTCAACTCCTGTGTGCAGACCTCTTCTTGTCCATTCAAAACCAGAAGTACAAGGAGTGTTACTGAATCTGCACAGTAAAATATACACACTGTAATAATACTATTGACATAACTCATGATTTAAAAAAAGTTAACACTGAGGCAGAAGCAGAGTTCGGGAATACATGGCAAGGTCCACTTACCTTTTTCTCTTCTTCCTTTGGGTGCTCCTCTTCTTTAAGAGATTCTTTGGGTTTTTCTTTGCTTATTGTTTTCCCTTTTCCTTTGCCTTCAGGAATACTCACTATAACAGGAATTACTGTTGGAGTATGTGCTGATGGGATATTCAACATTGCTTCCAAGTTAGGATCCTTATCCTCTATAAAGAGAAAGAGGAGAAATCAAGTAAATTAGACATTTATATTTGATATGTTTGTTAAATAAAATTTACATCTCAAACATTTATACCACTTGGCAATTTTTACCTTGCTGAGTAGGACTGATCGGTTGGATAGGTTTCAGGGGTAATGTAGTTGATTTGGAAATCAAAATTGTAGCTTAGAAATTTGAGGCACTTAATACTTTGATGTATTTGATTGAGTCATGATTTCACACACTCTTGCCTCCCCATCTAGACTGTAAACTCCTAATGATAGGGCAGTAACCATCTCTTCATTTTTTTGAGAAATATTTTTTGAGGCTCATATGTAAAACATGTGGAGCAGTGGATAATAATGAAAAAGAAAAATAAAGGACCTTATGAAGTCAAAATAGTTTAAATAAGATCTGTACACAAATAGCTTCAATACAAGGACATATTAAATAGAAACATAAGGGATACAAACAAGGAAATTTAGAAAAGAAATAGATTATTTCTGGCTGAGATGATAAAAGAAGTTTTCTTATTGAAGACTGATTTTATTCTGGGTTTAATGGATTGCCAGAATTCTAAAAGGAGAGCCAATCCATGGAGGAACTATGTTGGAAACTTCCAAGCATCCCCTTACGTCTTAGGTTATATTCTCTTCTGGGTTCCAGGGTAACACTCCCACCTGGATCTCCTCTTACCTCTTTGGTCATTTTTTTCTCAGTCTCCTTTACTAACTCTTCCTCTTTGTTAAATGTTGGTAGGTCCCAGTTTTTTTCCCCCTTCTCATTACACAACAGATGTTCTCAACTCTGGCTGCCCATAATCATTTTTCATGGAATTAAACGAAATGCTCAGGCCCCCACCTTGACTCTCTGGGGATGAGGCCCAGGCATTTATAGTTGTGAAACACAATCACATGTGATTGTTATACACATTCAGGGCTGAGAGCCTTTATTATCTCTATTAGATCTGAGTATCTTGTTGACTACTGGGGCTCCAGCTGTCATCTACATTTGAATGACTGAAAAATTCACATCTCCGGGCACAAGCTTTCTTCTCAGCTCCAGATCTGTATTTCCAGCTGCTCTTAGACATCTCCCCCTGCTTGTGGTACTGGAGACATTTCAAAATCAGTAAGTCTCTCCTCTTCCAAGCAGATAACCCTCCCTCCTATGTTCTCAACCTCAGTCAATGCCATGACCAATCATGCACTTTGTTTCTCAAGTGAGACATTGAGATTGTATGCATTTTCTCTTTCTGACTCACCCTATACATCCAACCAGTCACAGAGCCCTCAGAAATTTCTCTCAAATCATGCCTCTCCTATCTATTCCTACCACCTTAGTTCATATTCTTATTCTCTTGCTTGATTTTTTGTAGCAGTTTCCTAATACCACCACCTCAGCGTACTTTCCAAACTACCACTATGATTATGTTCCTAAAATGAAATCTTTTCATGCCACTTCCCTTTTCATACTTAAAAAACTCTGGCGCTCACAAATCTTATAAGACACACAACGCTCACCCTCCTCCACTCCAGTCACACTCAACTTCTCATTTTTCTGTAAAGATGTCATGCTTTTACCCAGTTGTGTATTTATACAAATGGTTCTTACTGTCTAGAATTCCCTTTCCTTGCTGCTTTGTCAGGATAGTTCCTACTCATCTACAAAGTCTCATCTCAGATGCTATGCTTTCTCTCTCAAGTATTTTCTGGCTGTCCCCAGTACTTGGTTTGTATATAATTTCTAGCACTTATGCAGTTATTTCACTATTTATGGTTTCTGTTCCCATTAGACAGTGAATTCTTTGAGTAGATGTAACATGGTTTTATTCATCTTAGTGACTCAGTGCCAGCAAGATGCCTGACTCATAGCAAGTACAGAATATAAATAGTGAATGGCATCTAGATAGAGGCAGCTGGAAACTCCTCCCTCTCATCCCCATCCATTTACTCAATCAGTAAATATTTACTGAGTACCTACTACTATGTACCATGCATTGGGTAACCAGTGATGAATGAGACATCAGGAACTTGTAATGTAATGAGAAGTTCAGATGAAGGGAACCTCAGGTATTCAGTGTCGTGCGTTAAGTCTGTGATAGGAAAAGTACAGAGCGACAGGGGAACCCAAAAGAAAGGCATTTGCCACAAAACACTTCCATACAAGCTGTACTTTATACAGTTGTCCTTCAGTATACACAGGGGGTTGGTCCCAGGACACCCCATGGATACCAGTATCTGTGGATGCTCAAGTCCCTTATATAAAATAGTGGAGTATTTATTTGCATATAACCTATGGACATTCTCCCATATACTTTAAATCATTTCTAGATTACTTATAATACCTAATACAATATAAATGCTATAAAATAGTTATTATACTGCATCATTTAGGAAATAATGACAGAAAATGATGACAAAAAATTACATGTTCAGCACAGACAGAATCATGCAACCATCATGGGCTTAACTACATGGTACATGTCAGCAACAACATAACATTATCTTTCTTTCAACACTTACGGATGGCTTTTGTTTAATGACCCAAAAGAGAAATACATGGAATAAAACACAGAATATTTAAAATACATACAGAAAATATAATCATAGAGAAAATATTAATTAATTAATTCTCTCTCTCTCTCTATCTCACACACACACACACACACACACACACACACACACACACACACACACAGTGTTAACAATCACCAAAACCCTGGTTCTCCTGTCTTGATTACCCTTGTATGATGATGATGATGATTGCTATATGGTGTCTATGGTACCGATGTGGCAAGGCGGTGAGATGTGTGGCACTCTAGGTAAGTGGTGAGACATCAGGCTGAGTTAAGTCTTCTGACAGGATGTCAGAAGGATTATCTAGTCAGGAGAACTGGGTTCCAATTGCAGACACTGTCACTTTGGAGGAGGCTCAATAATACTAATGTCAGGATATCTGGAGGTTGAGGGCTGAGGATCTTCAAGCATTGAAGTTCTAGGCTTCACAACTGCAGATGCTTTAGTTAGAAACACTGTTATAGGAAGCTGTTTCTTCCTTTTCTTTGCATCATCAAACAAGTCTTGCAATGATTGTTGGCACACTGCTATACCTTGGATACCACAGAGGCTTCAGTCCATCAAAGGATTCTACTTGAGGATCATATCCTTTAACACTTGCACCTATTGAAAAACCACTGCAATATTTTCACGTGTCCAAATTGATGGCTCTGCTTCCTCTAAATTTTCTGTATTATCATAATCATCTGTAGATGACTTCGGCAGATCTTTGAGTTCCTTGTTGGTAAGGATTCTTCTATACTCTTCTATGTGTTCCTCGATGTCACCCTAGATCATGTCAAAGAAGCCTCTTCCCCCCCAACTTCCCTTGCAACATTCAAGATATTCCTGATTTCTACATCAGTAGTGGGGAAGCCCCTGAGATCATTGACTACCTCACTCCATAATGGCTTCCAACATGCATTGACTGTCTTAGGCTTTAGGGCACCTACAGCCTCTGTGCAGTAAGCAGAGTTCCAACCACAATTGTGAAGCTCTTCCATAAATCCACTATTTTTTAAATAAATTTATTTATTTACTTATTTTTGGCTGCATTGGGTCTTTGTTGCTGTGTGTGGGCTTTCTCTAGTTGTGGCGAGTGGGGGCTACTCTTCGTTGTGGTGCACAGGCTTCTCATTGTGGTGGCTTCTCTTGTTGCCAAGTGTGGGCTCTAGGCACTTGGGCTTCAGTAGTTGCAGCACGCGGCCTCAGTAGTTGTGGTGCATGGGCTTAGTTGCTCTGCAGCATGTGGGATCTTCCTGGACCAGGGATGGAACCCGTGTCCCCTGCATTGGCAGGCGGATTCTTAACCACTGCACCACCAGGGAAGTCCCTAAATCCACAATGTTGCAATCAGGGTTAGCACCAAGGGTAGCACGAATCTTCCTGAAGGTGAGGCAGGTATAAGTTGCCTTAATGTCCTTGATGATGCCTTGATTGAGTGGCTGCAGCAGTGATACAGTGTTAGGAGGCAGGAACATCACTTCCACTTCCTTGTCAATAAGGCAGAGAAATTGAGTTAGTTGGGAGCATTGTCAATTATGAGGAGCACCTTGAATGGTAGCCCCTTCTCTTTGAGGTATTTCTTCATTTCGGGAATGAAGTACTGGTGGAACCATTCCAAGAACAAGATGGCTGTCACCCAAGTTTTCCTGTTGTGCTGCCAGAACAGCATAGGCAATTTTTGTTTTTGTTCTTTTGGGCCCGGGAGTTGTTTGCTCATAGACTAGGCTTGATCATGTGACCTGCTGCATTGCCACATAGCCCGAGAGTGAGGTAAGCTTTCCAGTCCTTGAACCCCAGGGCCTGCTTGGCATTCTGATGGATGTAGGTACGGCTGGGCATCAGCCTGTTTTATCACAATTGAAGACTTGCTCTAGAAGGTAGCCTTCTCTTCTTGAGCTCTTCTGGGAACACTGATATTGCTTTGGCACTGGCCGATGTTGATTCTCCTGTGATCTTTAAGTTCTTGAGGGTGTAGCATTTTACCAGCTAACCATCCATCTATTAGTACCCTTAAACTCCTTCCTCTCACTCTCCTCACCCCTCACAACAGTGCTCACAGAGGCTAAGTGCTCTTTCATGCGTAATTTTGCCATCCAAAGGGACACGCTTCTGTAACATGTCCCTTAGCCACATACAAAATACAAGCACTTTGTAAGCACTTTGTCATGAACCTGCGAGACCATTTTTGCCATTGTAGGGGCAGCTCTAACCCTTCCATGAATTTCGGCTTCTTTCTGCTTTACTGTGAGAATGTTCCATTCGTTCTTAGTGACCTTACATCCCACTTCGGCAAGCCACACGCCACTTTTCAGAAGATCAAAGATTTGTATTTTCTTGTCGAGAGACAGCACTTTCTGCTCCCTCTTGGCATTTGAGGGATTGTTTTGACCACTTAACTGCTTTTTGAGAGCCATTTTTCACAGAAACCAAGCATGAACACACAATACAAGTAGCAAACGAACGGGACACCAAACCAGCAATGCTCAGACAATGAGCACTGGAGAGAGTGCAGATCTGTGACGTGGTAGGCAGCCACAGTAGGGTGTGCCTACACATCACTTCATTCACGTGGCTTCAGCATAGTGATCGGCATGGGGCAAATTGGGAGCAAAATTTTGCTTTTTGCAACTTTCTGGAATTTTTTTTAAAATAATATTTTCAATTCAAGGTTGGTCGAATCTGGAAATTCAGAACCCATGGACATGGGATACAGAGGACTGACTGTACTGCACAGTTTGCTTTTCCACAAACGTGTCATGCTTTTATACTACTGAGATTTTGCACATGCTATTCCTGGTATAGAATTCCCTTCCTTTGATTCTTTGCCTAAGCAATTTCCACTCACCTCCAAAGACCCAGTTCACATGGGTGAAGCATTTCTCAGAGCAAGTAACCTGTAAGCTGAGTCCTGAAGTATAGGAGGAAGTTCATTGTTGAAAGTGGTGATGTACGTAGCAAGAGAAAGAATTCTGAGCAAGGGGCACATGGTCAGAGATAAGAGAGAGCACAGTTCATCGGAACTGAAAGGCACAAAAAAGACTAGGGTAGCCAAGAGCTGTAGATAACCTAAATGTCCACTGACAGATGACTGGATAAATAAAATGTGCTGTATACATGCAGTGGAATGCTGTTCAGTCTTAAGAAAGAAATTCTGTAATGTGTAACAATGTGGATGATCCTTGAGCACATTATGCTAAGTGAAATAAGCCAGTCATAGAAAGACAAACACTGCATGATTCCACTTATGTGAGGTATCTAAAATAGTTGAATTCATAGAATCAAAGAGCAGAATGGTGGTTGCCAGGGGCTGGGGAGAGAAGGCAATTGGAAGCATAAAGTAATATCATAATCAACGGGCATAAGTTTCAGTTAAGCAAGATCAATAAGCTCTATATAAGCTCTATAAGCTGTATATATTGAATTAAGAGGGGGGAATTGAATTGGAAATTTGTTTAGCCGCTAGCAGATAAACGTTCTTAAATATTAGTATTATATGCATCCTTAAGGAATTTATAATATAATATAATAAATTTATAATATAAATTTATAATATATTTTTTACAAAGACTCATGCCTTCAACTTTTTTAATATACAGGAAGTAAAACATTACTTATTATCTACACGATAAACATTTTCAAATGCAGTACCTATAAACTGAAATTAGGAACATCTGTATTAAATGGAAAGATTACATATTAATTTAAGGATTAGATCAAGAATAAGTAAATTACTTAGGAAATAGCAGCAACATAGTTGATAGAGAGTAGAATGTAAATATCTTAATGCAAAATAATGATAACCTTGTTCAGTAGGGGTATGGTTTGTTAGTGATTGTGTGTGATTGTGGATTTTAATACATAATTTGTTAGGCAACAAATGACTTTTCCAAGTGCTGGATTAAAAATGAATCAACTACAAAATTAAAAGTCAAAACCCCAAATAAAGCAAAAATACTAACAAATTTAATGGGCTCTCTAACTCACTAAAGTACTACAATACTTGGCACAAGGTAAGAAACATGGATTAATGATCCATGGGAATATTGTCTCTAGAGAAATGAAACTACATAGTATGGCAGATAATTGGATCACCACAATTCACATGTAGTTTAAGGTCACACAACATAGGGATTACCTTTTGATTTTATAAAGCTTTTGTTTTTTTTAATCTCTTATGGTTAGATCCCTGTAAAATGCATGAGAACCCACAAGATTTCCTAACTGGTTCTTGGTAAAGTGACAGGTCATTTTGTGGTTTGTAAGGAAATAGCTTCCAGTTGGAGAATTTGTTTATTAAGAGTAGGGTAAATAAATCCTTCAAGATGTCCAATGAATGGCTCCTTTAAGATTAATGTTCTGAAGCACATTGAGGAGTTCCATAAACACAGGATTCATAGAAATATTATTCTGTAGAAAATCAAGAGGATTCTTTGGCAAATCATGTTTTTTTTTGGTACCAACTAACAGACTTATTTTCATGGGTTAGTTAACAAAGATAACTTATATGTATGTACATGTGGTTATATGTGAGATTATATGTATGAAAAGTGCTGTTTAAAATGTCAAACTATTGTTATTTTCTACGTATGAAAGATTATATATGTACACACACATATGTATGTACACACACATATATTTCCACTGCTCAGGAAATGAGGGGCATTAAATCAGAACATGTTTATCAACAAGTAAGCTGATGGAGGGTGGGCAGCTGCCCTTGGTCACGGGACACTTATCCTTTCTGTTGTGTTTAATTCACCTGGCGCCATTCCACTCGATCCATAGTAACTTATTGAGAGGCAGATTCCATTTTCCAAGGTGGCAGAAAAAGATCCAAATTTGCTGACAGCTTTATTCTCTGCATTTGATTCTTCTAAAAGATAAAATCAAATCAAGGACATTTTTGTTTTATCAAAAAGAAATGTAAGCAAAACTCAGTGTGAAGTGGAAATCACCCAAATATGTAAAAGCATGGATATGATTAAGTAAATTATGATATGTACATATACCAATGAATTATTATGAAATCATTAAAAAGTCTTGTTTTTTTTGTTTTTTTTTTAATCTTTAGATATCTTTTTTTTTAATCAAAGTATAATTGACTTACAATATTACATTAGTTTCAGGTACACAGCATAGTGGTTTGATATTTTTATAGATTATGCATGATACAGTTATTATAATATAATTTTAAAAAATATGTAATGAATAGGAAACTGCTCATCATGATAAAGTGAAAGAAATACACTGTGAATAGTGGTTACTGCTGGGGTGGTAGAATTATGAGCAACTGTCATCTTTTTAAAGTATTCCTAGATTTCCTAATTTTTATACTAAACCATATATTTTTATAACAGATAAAACAAGGAAAAGTAATTTTTAAATTTCTGTTTTTAAGTTCTTGGGTACATTCAAACTTGTCAAACATTGTATTCTTACCTTGAATTTAGAAAACACTGTGCCTATAACTAAATTTATTAGCAAGATTTAGTTTCTGATCTTATTACTTATTACTAACTTGAGTCCAAAAGCATTTTATTAATTATCTCATCTCCATTTGCAGGTATAACCTACACTGGGCAAGAAGCAATTAATTTTTCCAGCTGGTGTTACCGGGACACGTTAAATGGTGTTATCAGGAAGTTTCATGGTGTATGATCAATGGACATCCACTTGGAACTCTCATCTACAAGCAGGTAGAGATGCTCATGGCCAAATTTAGGATTTTTTTCTTGTTCTTGCAGTTTAAGAAAATTGATACTACCTGGAGATCTAAGTGATAGAGCATAGATAGAAACCCTATCATTCACAGTCAATATTGCAGAGAAGCCAAACCTTCAGTAGGAATCAATTAATGAGGACCTGAGTCCTAGAGATTGCACTTGGTACAGTGCATAAAACAAAATTCAGGCCAGAATGGACATTGCAAACTCAATGTTGCTACAAAAAGGTAGCTAGGCGAGGTAGACTCTGCATGTCAGCTGGAATCAAGAGCTGGGTTCCCAGAGGAGGCAAAACCAAGTAAGCAGCCCACTATAGATGGGCTATGTATACGATGTATATCCCCTTTACATTAGGGAAAGTGTATATAAACAAGATGGCAAAACACTTCAGTTATCATCTGTAAAAATTACACATGCTACCTGCCAGGGGTGCATGTGTTTCTGTTAGGTGGATAGGTTTGACCTATGGCGGAAGTACTGATACCCACTGCCACAAAGATGCAGCTGCTTACCTTTTTCAAAATGTTGCTCTCCTTCTCTTTCTTCTTTCTCATCTTCTAAAGGATAATCCGCTTTTTTCTCCTTTTTCACAATTTTCTTAGGGTCTCTTAAATGAATTAAAAAATTGTGCTTGTCCTTTTTCACTTTCACTTTGATAAAAGTTGGGCCTGCAGAAGAATCATAGGATAGAAAATGGGCTGATTTTGATGCCCCAATTAAGCTCTGTGATAAGACCGTTAAATAATGCAGCATAGCATTTAAGTCAGGGACTAGAAATACCTAGGGATGTCACCACTTTTATAAAAAGATACCTAAAAGAATAAAGTGATGGTGGAATTCCAGGAAGAAACAGCAGGTGGATCAGGGAGATGTTTGCAGACTTTCTGCTCATACCTAAAATCAAATTACAGAAGGGAGAGTAAATTGGCTAAGGTATACCTATACTCAACTTTATGATCAATCACATGTGATGGTTAATGTGAAAGGATTTTGTAATTGATAAAGAATTGCATAAATGTTAGTTACAGTAGTTATTATTGTTAGTAGGAACATATAAGAATTTCCCAAACAACACATTTTCTGCTAGTGTTCTGACTCTTTCTTTGTCTCCTCTTCCAGCTTTTTTCTTTTTTTTTTAACACGGCCTTTTCTTTTCAACTTTCGTTGAATGATCATATCTCAAAGTTGATAATTAGAATTAAGATAAAAATATACTTACTATGAACCATCTGAAACATATATATTATATGCATATGCAAATGCTGATAAGAGTAAAGAATGGTTACTGAAAATAGAACATAGCATTTTAAAACTTGAGTCCCAGTGCTTTTCTCAGTTCTGTGATTCTGAGTTCCATTTTTAATTACTACTATTTGTACCCTACACCCAGGGTTGATATTCAAAATATTAAATATTTAAAAATATGGTAATATAAATAAATATGCACACCTATCTATTAATAAAAATCCCTTTCATGTTTTAAATGTCTTTATTTTTATTTATTTTTTTTGGCTGCACCAAGTGGCCTGCGGGATCTCAGTTCCCCGACCAGAGATCGAAGCCCCGCCCCCTGCAGTGGAAGCGCCAGGGAAGTCCCCCCTTTCATGTTTTAAATAAACAAACCTTATATAATAAAACAGTCTGGCATTTGATATGAGTTGTACCACAAACCATTCTTTAAATAATTTGAATAATTTGTAGGCCTTTTTATTTTAAAAATCATTGGTAGGATCTTTTGTTTGATGTGGCATTTACTATCTGATGATGCTTGAGCCATGATTCCACATAGGGAATAGCATTCTCACTCTTGTAATGATTTCCTCATTAAATTGATGGTCATTTGATGATAGGAAGGAAGGAAGGGAGGGAAGAAGGGAAGAAGGGAGGAAGGGAGAAAGGGAGGAAGGAAGGAAAATTAAGAGAGGGCTGGAGGAAGGGTAGGGAGTGAGAAGGGGTGGGCTGGTGTCACAGGCAGAGTGTGGGTGGGAGGAGCCCTGGCGTCCCTTGTTGGGTTGCATAATCTTGTGGACATTAAACAGGATCCTGCTCACACCCCCTCCCTACTGACTCTTCCCAGCTCTCAGAGACCACAGCTCCCTACTAGACAATAAGCTGTCAAATAAAACCCAGGTTCTCAAACCCATCCTAAGAAATCTTTAAAGCACAGTGAAAAGAGAAGCTCTACAAGATGTCCCCAGTAAGTTCCCCAGAGCCCAGATCTGCTCTTCCCTTGGGGAGAATGAAGCATTTCCTTTTTCCAGACTAGGTCCTCCTCAGCTCATGTCCAAGACCTCCTTCCCACTTAATGACTTCTGAATCCAGAGGCAATTTCTTTATAGCAAAAATAACTGGATGTCGGCAGCAGGCCCCCAAACTCCGTGCTCCAGAAACCAAATCAGGAATTTGCTCTAAATTCACAGTATGTGCTTAGTTTCTGAGGTAACACTATGTGTTGTAATTAACATTATTAAGTAATGATTTGCTTATTGCAGTTACTATTATACTATTTTCCAATCCTATGGAAATATTTTCATATTTTAACAACTGGAATGTTTGTCTTAGTGTGCCCAGGTAACCTCACGGCTGGCCTGTGCCTTGCAGAGGCTATTATAACAGAAGAGTGTGAAGTCTGAATGTGGGGAACATTGTGCATACATGAATCACTGGGGGCGCATTACTACTCTTACCTATCATACTCAGGAGTACAAGGCCCCAGGATTATCTGAAATGGGTTAATATCCTCCAAACAATTAACCAGCTGCTTTCAAAATGTACCTTTTTCAAATGTTGTCTTTTCTACTTCAATCTGCCCTCCATCGGAAGGATACAGATAATAATTTGTTCCTGAGATTTGGACTGGTGTTTCTCCCATGTTGTATCCATGAAACTAGAAAAGAAAACATCATGCTTTGAGTGTGGAATGGCAATTGACAAAAATTAGGTCATCCATGTGAGCCAGTTAAAGCTGCCATAAGCCTAATTTCTGCTAAATGATTTGTCTGTCACTTTGTAGACTCAGAGGCCAGTGTCCATCTTATCTTTGGCACCTCCTGTAGTGTTATAATGACACGTAGAATTAAAGGGGGTCCATGATTTTAAACTCTGTTCATTGGAGCATCCTTATAACCCAGCGCAAATCAAATCATTGGACTATTGCCAAGGCGGTGAGAAAAGTTATCAATTTCTCTTTCATTGGCTGTTAATTTTCTGTTTAAAGAGAGCTAATATACTGAGGAGTATTGATACTTAACATTTTAGAAGGTCATATGTTAAAGACTTCTTCTTTTTTTTTTTTTTTTACTAAGTGTCGCTTATAGAGCTCCAAGTGATACTGATGCATGCTAAAGCTTGAGAACAACTGGCTCAGAGTAGTAACTAGAAATGACAAGGGCTGTTACTTTTTTTCCCATCTTTTCCTGATTAGGTTTTTCTCATAAAACGGCTTGAGGGAGAGATTGGCAAAGGGAAGGTTTCACAAAAGCATACAGGCAAGAAACGTGGGTGCAAACAGAGAGATAACCCAATGTACTCAGCAAGTCCCATCACCTGAGACAGAAAAAGCCAACCTCTTTGTCCACTATTGTAACTGAGCAGGACCCTATGGGGCCTTCCTGGGACAGACCCCTCCCCCATATCCTCTGCTTTAGCTCCTCTGAAGTACCTAGATAATAGTATTTGAGGCACATTTCCTGAGTTGCCTTACAGATACTAAAACCAGCACCAAATGGAAGAAATGAACTATTGTACTTGATGACCATGAGCACCATAGCCCCCAGACCTACTGGTGCCTAAGGATTGATAATGTTAACCCCTGTGACACTGCCCTGTTACCTCACCATCAACCAATCAGAGAATTCTTCAGGAGATAGTCACATACCCTGCGACTTCCCTCCCTCACCTGGCCTTTAAAAATGCTTTCCTGAAACCCATCGGGAAGTTGGTTGTTTTGAGCACTAGCTACCCAGGACTCCTTGCTTGGTGCCCTGTGATAAACGCTGCACTCTCCTTCTCCACAACCCGGTGTCAGTAGATTGGCGTTACTGTGTGCAGGCAAGTGGACCCAAGTTTGGTTTGATAACGTGTTGACCTATCACAGTTGCTTATTTACATACACCTAAGTGAATGCTTTTGTGTCAAATTTCCATCTTTACCACCCCTAGAAACCTGGTTTCATGGCACTCAAGAAAAACTGGCCTAAGGGTGTTCCTGTCTTGGTGATCGGCTGCAAAGAAGGTCCTAGGTATCACAGGGTGGACTGCAGGTCTGAGATCTTCTATACTAGAAGAAACCCCAAGTCCTCTGTGGTGGCAGTGAAGACTGAAAACCTTATGTTTCCACAGAAGCTGTGTTCTTCCCCAAACAATTAGGAATGACCCAAAGGAGCTTTTTAGAAAATTGATTTTACCGAGTAAACTATCTCAGGTTCTGGTTCCTGGAGGGGATCCTCTGTTATTTCCGGGATCTTTATTTGCTCTTCTTTCAATTTCTCCTTTAAAAAATCTTTTCTCTTGAAATTCCTACTATCTTCTTTCTCTAGTTTTTCCTTGCCTTTCTTTTTACCAGATTCCTTACTCTTCTTTTCTGCTTTTTTTTCTTCCTTTAAGCGTTCTTCTTCAGCTAACCTATCTTGTTCGTCTTTCCATGCCTGTAAACACATTTAAAAAAAATTAATAGGATTTTGAAACAAATCTGATCCTATTCAGGTTCACTTTGGAGAATATTTAACATGATTTTTATACGCTGTATCTCTGATGGATCAAAATACTGAGCTAGAAATTGTGGTGTCATCCTTGACTCTTTCTCTCACCCAACTTCTGTATGCTAAACACTGCCAATGCTGTTCAGAGATCTCTCTTCACTGCAGCTTTTTCTCTCACCCTCTGTTGAAATTTTCTTTACTTCAGGTCTTTTTATCTTTAACCTGAACTATTGCATCAGCCTCTTAGCTGGTCTCCCTGGCTCTTATAATTTTCCACAAGAATCCAATCCCCAGTTTAGGTTCTAAACATGGTTAATCAGCAGTATGGTAGACTAGATGTCCAAAGATACATTCCTGGCATAAAATATTTCAGAAATGATGGATAAAATATCAAATCATCATTGTAATGCATAGCAGTGCTGGCAGCAAAGTAAAAAATATGAGAAAGCACTAATTCAATGAGGGAAGGAAGCACTGAAAATAGCAGTTTCCCAGGGCTATCTGCCCATCTCTGGAAGCCAAGAACTTGGGTTTTGGGAGTTATAGGGACTAGAGCCAGAACCCAGGAGATCAGAGACCTGTGAATAGCATGGGTATTTTTTTAAAAATGACACCTTCACTGAGTGAAGTAGAAAAAAATCTTGCCCCATAGAATAAAATCATGAAACCTAGCCAGCTTCCCTGGCCCTGAGTTAAAGTAGGAGCAGAGAGGGCAGGAGGAAATTGGCCCTGAGAACTCTTAACCACAAGCCTGTCCTCACATAGATTTGTGGCCAAAATGTACATCACCTTAAAAATATTCTGAAAAGATTGTGGGCAAAATGTGAGTTCACAAAGGAAAATCGCAAAATGTGAGGAACTAAGTCAAAATCAAAAACCTGAAGAAGAAACAAGCTCTGAAATTATACTTGCAAAGACTGCAGATATTGGAATTATCAAACAGAGAATATAAAATCAGTATTTTAATATGCTTAAAGAAAGAAAAGGAGGCATCAAAAGTATTAGTAAAAACAAGAGAGTATCAAAAATCAGTGAGTTTGAAGGCCCTATTGGAAATGGAATAGGATTTTTGAAAAGGCAGTATTTGAATAGATAATGGATGAGACATTTCCAGAGCTGATGAAAGACACTAATCCTAAGATTTAGGAAGGCCAGTGAATCAAACCCAGGAAATGATAGTGGTGTGCTGGACCTGGGTCATATTGACTTGGAAGAGTTTACTGTTAAATTTTCAGGAATTTTGCGAGCCAGTTTTAACCACATCCATTATTAAAATCAAATGATACAAATGCACAATAAAATACCATTAAAAACAAAGGCAATAAATACTCAAAACTTACCACTTTCCTAACTATTTTGTTACATTGAACTATGATTTATGCCAGCGGTCCCCAACCTTTTTGGCACCAGGGTCCGGTTTCGTGGAAGACAATTTTTCCATGGACAGGGCTGGGTCGGGGGTGGTTCAGGCGGTAACGCGAGTGACAGTTCAGGCGGTAATGTGAGTGATGGGGAGTGAAAGGGAGCAGCAAATGAAGCTTCCCTCGCTCGCCCGCCCACAGCTCACCTCCTGCTGTGCGGCCCAGTTCCTAACAGGCCGCGGACCAGAAGTGGTCCGCAGCCTGGGGCTTGGGGACCCCTGATCTATGCCCTTGGGGTTATCTATGTAAATTGTATCTGTATGGTAGAACTATAACAGTGTGCTACTGCATATTGTTTCCAACTCCGCATACAGTGACATCTTATCAGTAGCTTGAAGTCAGCCATGATGGGAGTATTTACACTACAGAGATCAGCAAATGCTACAAATCAGGGATTTATTGACTACTCGTTGATTATATAGACTTTAAAAAATGATGGAGAAGATGTTAATAATGCAGTGTGTTGTGTTTTGAGATGTTACACTGTAACTAGCACAAAAAAAAATTGAGGAAATATTCTTCCAGTATTTAAAAACTATTACCTGATACAGCAAAGCAGTTGCTAATGTCATTGGTGAATAAGCGAGACATATCCCCCTGTTGTTCATTTTTGTCTTACTTGTTCATGTAAATGAAAATATCAATCAGCATTCATTGTGGAACTACACTTGTTTGTCAATTGCAACTATAGGCTGGCTAAAGATGTAAGAGCTTAGTAAAAATCAATGAAAGCAATTCTGTGAGAATCAACTGGCTAAATGGAATTTACAATAAAGAGTATTACATATTTTATTATTTGTAAATTGTGTGCTATACATACCATATATCAGTAAAATTTAGAATAAACTATCTATCTATACAGAATTTTTTTTCTTAGAGAGCTAATGCTAAACATTTACCAGCACACCACTGCACGTTTTCAAAGCATCTAGAGAGAAAAGAAGAACTGTCTATAAAAGAATGACAAGTTAGATCGACAATCAATTTATTGGGTTGGCCAAAAAGTCTGTTCCATAGCATCTTATGGAAAAACCTGAACAAAATTTTGGCCAACCCAATATTAACAACTACAACATCAGGTAGAAAAATGTGGAACAAAATCTTGAGAGTATAACAAGATACAAAAAAGTCAACCAAGAATTTTATAAATTAAAACTATGTTTAATGAATAAGGGTAAAGTAAAACCATTTTTCAGACATGTAAAACTGAGGTCCAATAGCAACCAACTCCCACTAAAGGAAGTTCTAAAGGAAATACTCCCAAAATAGAAGATGTGAGAAGAAATGCTCAACAAAACAAATGGTAAGCATGGGGCTAAATCTCAATAGCATTGACTGTATAAAGCAATGACAATAATAATGTCTAATTTGTGAGAACAAAAAAAATCAAGATAAAACTTAAACACAGGTTGGGAGAGAGGAAGGAATTTTAATAATTCCTTGTATTGTTCTGGAAAAAAGATATTTTATTGAGACTTCATTAAATTATATATATAAGTTGAAAATCTAGAGCAACCACTAGTAGAATACAAATAAAGTGTATACATTATAAACTTTTCCTATTAAGGGCCAGATAGTAAATATTTTAGGCTTTTTGGGTCAAAAGACAATATCAAGGATATTGTGTAGGTATTTATGTAAGAAGCAAGAAAAGTAATTTCTGAAAATATTTTATTGACAACTCACTGAGTACAATTTTTCCCCATAATACAGTCTACTAATATGAAAAATAGAATTCTTCGGGTGAGGGAGGATAGCATTTTACTTAGAGTTAAAATTAGTGTTCCCTATCATCAAGTTGATTGCAAGTAAAAAAGAAAAAAAAAACATGCAAAAGAAAACAAGAAAAAAGAAAAAAGGATCACAGAAAAGGTAGGAAAATAGAAAACAGATTGAAAATCGAAAATAAACTATATATCTTAATATATAGTTTATTAGAATAGATATAAATGGATTCAAGTCTTCTGCTAAAAGAAAAATCATCAGTATAATTTTTTTAAAAAATCTAGTTTATAATCCCTGTTTACAAGAGACACACTTAAATTATAAAGCCACAGAAAGGTAAAAATAAAGAGATAGAATTTGCCAGTAAAATACTATCTGAAAGACAGCTCCTATCTCTTTGTTTTTCTTTATTAATTTTAGAATCAGCTTTCCAAGGTTCATAAAAAAACTGCTGAAATTTTGATAGGAATATATTTCTATTTCCCATTGTGGTCACAGTGACTCTAGCCCTTGGTGTTATGAGAATGGTGAACAAAAGGGCCATTGTGAAAAAACTACCTATTGTTGAAACTCTGGGCTGCTGTAACATGATTTGTTCAGATAAAACTAGAACCCTGACAAAGAATGAAATGACTGTTACCCACATATTTACTTCAGATGGCCTGCATGCTGAGGTTACTGGAGTTGGCTACAGTCCATTTGGGGAAGTGATTGCTGATGGTGATGTTGTTCATGGATTCTATAACCCATCTGTTAGCAGAATTTTTGAGGCGGGCTGTGTGTGCAATGATGCTGTAATTAGAAACAACACTCTAATGGGGAAACCAATGGAAGGAGCCTTAATTGCTCTTGCAATGAAGATGGGTCTTGATGGACTTCAACAGGATTATATCAGAAAAGCTGAATACCCTTTTAGCTCTGAGCAGAAGTGGATGGCTGTTAAGTGTGTGCACCAAACACAGCAGAAAACAAAATCAACCAATGTAACTAACAAAACCCAAACCCACTGACCTGACTCAGGATCTAGAAGAGGTCAGCCTGGCACAGATATGAAAAACGTACCAATTTAAAAACAACCCCACGGGACTTCCCTGGTGGTGCAGTGGTTAAGAATCCACCTACCAATGCAGGGGACACGGGTTCGATCCCTAGTCTGGGAAGATCCCACATGCAGTGGAGCAAATAAGCCCGTGTGCCACAACTACTGAGCCTGTGCTCTAGAGCCAGTGAGCCACAACTACTGAGCCCGTGTGCCTCAACTGCTAAAGCCCGCGTGCCTAGAGCCCTGCTCTGCAACGACAAGCCCGCACACCGCAAAGAAGAGTAGCCCCTGCTCGCCGCGACTAGAGAAAGCCCACAGGCCGCAACGAAGACCCAACGCAACCAAAAATAAATAAATAAATAAATAAATAAATAAATAAATAAATAAATCTTAAAAAAAACAAAAGAAAGTATGAGTATATACTTTCAAAGGTATATGAGTATATTTCACTTCCTAAACTGAGTCTTTTCATCCATGACCATGGTATATTTTCCCACTTATTCAGGTGTTTATTGTCCTTCAATAATATGTTGTAATTTTCTCCATAAAGAAAAATCTTTTATTAATTTATTTTTCTTGGCACCTTATAGTTTTTGTTGCTCTTGTGAATGATATTGATTTTATGTTACATTTTCTAATCGGTTATTGCTGGTGAATAGGAACTCCAGTGATTTTTTTCTATGTTAATCTTGCATACTGTAACCTTGCTGCGCTTCCTTAATTCATTTTAAAAGCCAACATGCACCCCAATTTCATAGCAGCATTATTTAAAATAGCCAAGATATGGAAGCAACCTAAGTGTCCATCAACAGATGAACAGCTAAAGTAGATGTGATATATATATATATATACAATGGAATACTACTCAGCCATAAAAAGAATGAAATTTTGCCATTTGCAACAACATGGATAGACTTGGAGGGTATTATGCTACATGAAATAAGTCAGAGAAAGACAAATACTGTATGATATCACTTACATGTAGAATCTAAGAAATACAAAAAAACTAGTGAATATAACAAAAAAGAAACAGACTCACAGATATAGAGAACAGATTAGTAGTTACCAGTGGGGAGAGGGAGGGGGAGGGGCAATATAGGGGAAGGAGATTAAGAGGTACAAAGTATTAGGTATAAGATAAACTACACGGATCTATTATACAACACAGGGAATATAGCCAATATTTTGTAACAACTATAAATGTAGTGATTTTTTTTTTTAGTTACAGTCAGATCTTTATTTGAAAATCTCATCTGCCAACTTAGTGCTTTCCACCAACTCAGGGTGAGAAACCTTCACAGGCTTCACAATCTTTTGATTAGGTGCTGCCTTTGTAGTAGCCATTGCTGTCTTTATAAAATAGTGAATCACTATATTGAACACCTGTAGCTTATACAATACTGTACATCAACTACACTTAAATTTAAAAAAAGAGCAAATACATGGTGTCTCCCTGGTGGTCTGGTGGTTAAGATTCCATGCTTCCACTACAGGAGGCGTGGGTTCGATCCCTGTTCAGGGAAAGTTCCACATACTGTGAGGTGCCGCGTCCCCCCCGCCAAAAAAGGAAGCCAACATAACCTTAATAGTAATGCTTGTTAAGAACAACACAAAAGCCTATCATTTCACTCATCATAGACACAAAAATTCTAGATAAAATACTATCAGAACAAAGCCAGTTGTTTATTAAAATAATTATTAATTAAATATTATATTATTAATTAAAATATTATTAAAATAATAACATTCTATGAAAAAAATGGTGCTATAATTTTTAATCAATAATGTACATAAAGATGGACTCAGGGGCTTACTAAAAATTAAAATTCCCAAAGATCAGTTAGGATGGAGTGAAAACATGTGTATTTTAAGTCTCTCCTCCCCCCAGAGATACCTAGGCAATTATGGCATATGTGGTTTTGTGGGATAAGGACTAAACTTTAGGAAATGCTGAAGAGAAGTTTGTTTTAGAAATACAAAAGTTATTCATATTGTTAAATCAATCTCCATAATTCAATATATCTCCTAAATAAAGGGAAAAACCCCCCAATAGAAACTAGTTTCAATACCAACAGACACTTTAAAAATTTAATAAGATTAAGCAGCAAATAATAATAAACTTAAAGATTTGCCATGTAATTATCTTTACCATTAATACCAAGAAGCCAGGGAGGCTCACCAATCTTAACCAACGCTGTTTTGAGGGTTATTGCATACTGATGGAGGTGGGGAAATCAGCTCCTGCCTACCCAATCTATAAGCTTACAACAAAGCTACTGTAATTAAAATAGTATGGTACTTGTATAAGAATAATTAAGTGGGTGACTGAAACAGAATACAGCATTCAAAAATGGTTTAAAATACCATCACATTGGGATTAGGTTTTCAACATATGAATTTTGAAGGACACGAACACTCAGTAGACACTATAGTGTTCAGAACAGTTCAGAATATCTCTTATCATTTTATAGGGATCTTTAAAAATGGATTAAAAAAATAAATGGGTACCTAATATGTGACATATCAACATTCCAATTTAAGGGATGGGGATTAATATTACATTTAATTAAATGGTACTAGTAAAACGACAGTCCATCTGGGCAGAGAAAAAGACCCTTACATTATGCTACATAACATGTAGTTCAGATAGATTAGATCTCTGAATATAAAAAGGATGTCTATGAAAATATTCTAAGAGAGTGCAGGAAAATTAACATACAAACTCAAGGTGGAATCAACCTGATGGAACCAAAAACACAGAAGCCCTAAAACCATAAAAAAAAAAATGACCGATTTTAAAAACCCTTTTTTTGACAAGCTGTAACATACAAAAAGAGCACAAATCCTAAGTGAACAGCTGAATGAATTAGCACCAAGTAAGTGCTCCTGTAAAACTACCACCAGGTTAAGAAATAGACGATCTCCAGGTCCCCAGAAGCCCTCCTCACGCTTCTCCTCAATTACCACCCACTTGTACTGCCCCAAAGGCAAACATCATCCTAATTTTTAATACATTAGTTTAGCTTTGCCTATTTAAAAACTTACGTAAACGAAATCCTACATAAGGTATATAGTCTTTTAACTTTCTCTTCTTTTGCTTAACATGTTGTGTGTGAGATTCATCCATATTTCTGTGTGTAGCTATATGTCATTTATTTCCAGAGCTGCATAGTATTTCATCACATGAACCATTCTAGGCATTCTACTGATGAATCTTTGAATTGTTTCCAGTTTGGGAGAATTAAAAATAATGCTGCAAGAAAAACTGTGTCCATGTGTCTTGGTGAACACATGCATGCATAAGTATATTAGGTATATACTTAGGAGTGAAACTATTTGGTTAAAGAGAAATCATATGCTTAACTTTAGTAGCTATGTCCAATTTTCCGAAGTAGAAGTACCAACTTACACTTCAATCAGCAGTGCATGAGAATTTGCTTTACTTCACATCCTTGACAAAATCTGGCATTGTGTCTTTTAAATTTTGGCCAAAGATGATTGATTTGACTATATAAAAGTTAAATATTTCTGTATAAATTTAAAAAATGGTATTTATTACTGAGGAAATTGTTTAATAAATTAAGGTACAACCAAATCATAGACTAATATAATGCTGTGAAAATAAGTTAGATCTCTAGATATTGTTCGGAAGTGATATTCATGATGTGTTGCCAAGAGAAAAAGGCATGTAGCAGAGTTAAAAAGAAACATACCAAACCTAAACCAAAACCAAACATGAATACTCTCTTTATATTTGTGCATGCACGCTTGTATGTGCATAGAACATGCGAAATCATTAATATTTCTGACTTCAGGGTCTTAGGACAGCCAGGTTAAGTTTGAGTTCTTATAAAAGCATGTATTACTTTTGTTATTAAAAATTCCAATAAAAATGCAAACAAAAACAACTCCCTGCAGCAGATGCAGACAGTTTACCAACTACGAACAAGGCACTGCCCTGGATTTTGGCACAATTTCCTAGAGGCTTATCATCTGGTGGAGGAGATAGCTTGGTGGAGAGACTGTCATTTCAAGTTTAGCAAAAAGATTATTTCCCATTATACCACACAAACTAGCACAAAATAACTTTGAACTTGTGATTTGTCAGTGTCATTTGTCTTTCCTTGGATTACCTTCAGAGAGCCTTCTAAAATAAAAGGAATCTTTTCCTTCTCTTTTTCTTTTTCTTTTTCTTTTTCTTGATCTGATATCTCTGTTTTGCTCATTCCTTTGTTACCTATAACCAGAGAAAATTAAACTTCTTAGTAAAACTCTCTAAAATAAGGTTTCATAGAAGGACCAAGCGTCTGGCTTGTAGGGGATCCCCATTCACTCATCTCTGAATTCTTTTTTTGTCATCTCTAGAGCGGACATCTGAAGTGGAACTGAGCTCTTTTAGGGATGAACAACTCACCATCTGTGGAGGCAGTACATTCCATTCTCAAAGTGTTGAGATTTTCAAGCTTTTAGTGAACTGGACTCTCTCTCACTAGAGTTTTAACCTAATTAATCCTAATTTAACCCCTTAAGACCACACAGAACAAATTTAACTTTTCTTTCTATACTGAAGCCCTCCTCTTGCCATTATAGTTATTCTGTTGTGAAGATTTACATCTGTCCTGACTTGAGAGGCCTCAAACTGAATGCAATACATACCAGGTGTATTCCAATCCCAATTCCAAATAAACCATTTTCTGAATTTGGTCCATAGACACCCAGATAATTATTAAGCTTTTGGTTCTGCTCAGAAGCAGAATAAAGAAAAGGCAGTCAACCCACAATTTTTGTTACTAACAGTAAAGTATGGCCTGGACACGATTGTGAGAGGGCAGCCCTACCTGTCTTTTTAGATAGTCCCATCGAGTATTCCAATTACCTAGTACTGTCCTGCTGCACCCCCATCAGGAGGAAGGCTGAGTTGATGGATGGATTATGTAACCATTTTGGTGAAAGGTGAATGCTTCATCTTTGACTTGGTTTTCCAAGTTTTATTTTAGAATCAACCAAGCACAAATTCCTTTGGTAGTTTACAGAGGTTGCAAAAACTTTGGGAATTATATAGTTTTGCTTCTTTATAGGAAATCACTCTCAACTTGGTTATCAGAAACAATGAGTATTATTCACACAGAGTTAATTTCCTTTGTATGAACCCAGTGAAATATCTTTATTTTCCAGATGAATTACCTCGACATTTCACTTATTTATCAAGTATCCTTCCTCTTTTTCTCACCCTCTTCTCTCTGACTGACAGCATCAAAGCCATGAAAATTGACAACAACAAAAATGAAAATATCTATTGATCCAACATCCTGTCGAGTCCATGTCACAGGCCCCCAACAATCCGTTTTTCCTTCATTTTTAAATTCTAACTCCCAGTTAGTCTCGGGACTCTTCTGTTTACTCTTCTAAGGAAGGTCTTGTTTTAATCTCACTTTGGAAGCCATAATGATTCTTACGGAGACATACTGACTCTGAATTGAACTCATGTATTGCCAACAAAACTTAGATAGGCAAACCTATCAACCCCAGCAAAATGAAGACACTTGGCATTTCTCAGCATCACACTGGATCTGAACAGATTGAATCTTTCAGATCTGGCAGGAAGTGTGGTCAATATAAGACAAGTATCAATCAATATACAACAAATATTCTCAACATATTTAGAATGCAGCTATTCTATTTTTTAGGGAAAGTGAAGAGTCACAGAAATTTTGTGGACAACTCTTTTTAATCCTGAAATGTTCACTGTCTTGATTAAATTAATAAATAGAATGTCTTTGGACTTATGTATAAGTTCAACTGGTTACTTATTTTTAGATTTTTTAATAGAATAAATTTTTCTAGTAGAAGAAATTTTGGTACCAGCAGAAGATTTTATTTCCAGCTCATTCTTGGTCCTACTGATTTCCTCAGCCATTTTAGCTTCCTGATATACAGCTTCTTCTTTTATGATCCAATCTTGAATGGATTTTGCAACAAGTTCCAAATAATTCCTAAAAGAAAGCAAAGAACAGCAGGTGACAATTGAGTTAATATTAGTTAAAGTAAACAAGTGCTTAAGATACTGATTGTGCAAATAACTTTTAAAAAATGAACTGATTCTAAATTGCCCATGTAACAAATGTAATAGCAATATATCCTAGAATATATTTTGTACAAAGTAGTCATATATAAATATCCAATAAACATTTGAAAATTTTTCAGCTTCCTTCATGATTAAAGATGTATAAAATTAAAAATTAGATATTTCCATCCAAACCAAAGATTAAAATGCATGATAATACCAAGAGTTGATGATGGTTTGGAGAAACAGTCATTCTCAATGCTATTAATTGGAGAGTAATATGGCAAAATCTCTTTTTAGGGCAGTTTTATAGCACAATAGGTACTATCTTAATTGACTGACAGCTAAGTGACTCACTGGATTAGCTGAAACACTGCACTCTTGCTATAAAACTTACTGGCCCTTGAATACCCACATCCTAAATACTACACCCTAAGCTGCTTGTGCATTTATGTATACATCAGCATCTTATTGCTTACCGGGATTCAGTAATATTTGCTCCCAAATCCATTTATTCTATTTATACTGATTATTGTAATTATTTTAACTAAATGTTATGTACACTTACAATATATGAATATCCAAAGAAAGTTGTTGCTAGGGAAAAATGTTGAAATATTTGGGCTTGACAATAAAGATTAGTTAATGTCAAATTGTATGAAAGTGAGGAAAAAAGTTTTGAAAAAATAAAACTAGGTGAATTCTATACTCAAGTTGCTTCATTATTTTCTTTAATTCTTGATCTCTTTTAAAGAAAAGAAATGCAAATTGGAAAAGAAGTAGTAAAACTGTCACTGTTTGCACATGACGTGGTACTATACATAGAAAATCCTAAAGATACTACCAGAAAACTACTAGACCTCATCAGTTAATTTGGTAAAGTTGCAGGATACAAAATTAATAAACAGAAATCTGTTGCATTTCTATACACTAAAAACAAAATAGCAGAAAGAGAAATTAAGTAAACAATCCCACTTACCATTGCATCAAAAAGAATAAAATACCTAGGAATAAACCTACCTAAGGAGGCAAAAAACCTATACTCCAAAAACTATAAGACACTGATGAAAGAAATTGAAGAGGACACAAACAGATGGAAAGATGTACTGTGTTCTTGGATTGGAAGAACCAATATGGTTAAAATGACCATACTAACCAAGGCTATCTATAGATCCAATGCAACCCCTATCAAATGCCCAATGGCATTTTTCACAGAACTAGAACAAAATTTTTAAAATTTGAATGGAAATATAAAAGACCCTGAATAGCCAAAGCAATCTTGAAAAAGAAGAATGGAGCTGGAGGAATCAGGCTCCCTGACTTCAGACTATACTACAAAACTACAGTCATCAAAACAGTATGGCACTGGCAGAATATAGACCAATGGAACAGGATAGAAAGCCCAGAAATAAACCCACACACTTATGGGCAATTAATCTATGGCAAAGGAGGCAAGAATATACAAAACAATGGAGAAAAGATAGTCTCTTCAATAAGTGGTGCTGGGAAAACTGGACAGCTACATGTAAAAAGATGAAATTAGAACACTCCCTAACACCATACACAAAAATAAACTCAAAATGGATTAAAGACCTAAATGTAAGGTCAGACACTATAAAACTCTTAGAGGAAAACATAGGAAGAACACTCTTTGATATAAATTGCAGCAATAATTTTTGGATCTGTCTCCTAGAATAATGGAAATAAAAACAAAAATAAACAAATGGCTCCTAATTAAACTTAAAAGCTTTTGCACAGCAAAGGAAACCATAAACAAAATGAAAAGATAACCTATGGAATGGGAGAAAATATTTGCAAACTATGTGATGGAGAAGGGATTGATTTCCAAAATATACAAACAACACATACAGCTCAATATAAAAAAAAACAAACAACCCAATCAAAAAAATGGGCAGAAGATGTAAATAGTTATTTCTCCAATGAAGACATACAGATGGTCAATAGGCACATGAAAAAATGCTCAATGTTGTTAATTACTAGAGAAATGCAAATCAAAACTACAATGAGGTATCACCTCATACCAGTCAGAATGACCATCATCAAAAAGTCTACAAATAATAAATGCTGGAGAGGGTGTGGAGAAAAGGGAACTCTCCTGCACTGTTTGTGGGAATGTAAATTGGTACAGCCACTATGGGGAACAGTATGGAGTTTCCTTAAAAAACTAAAAATAGAGTAACCATAAGATCCAGCAATCCCACTCCTGGGCATATATCCAGAGAAACCATACTTTGAAAAGACACATGTGCCCCAGTGTTCACTGCAGCACTATTTAAAATAGCCAGGACATGGAAGCAACCTAAATGTCCATCAACAGAGAAATGGATGAAGAAGATGTGGTACATATATACAATGGAATATTACTCAGCCATAAAAAGGAACAAAACTGGTCATTTATAGAGATGTTGATAGACATAGAGAGTATCATACAGACTGAAGTCCGAAAGAGAGAAACAAATATCATATATTAATGCATATATATGGAATCTAGAAAAATGGTATAGATGATCTTATTTGCAAAGCAGAAATAGAGACACAGACATAGAGAACAAATATATGGATACCAAGGGAGAAAGGGGTGGGGTGGGAGGAACTGGGAGATTGGGATTGACACATATACACTATTGATACTAGATATAAAATAGACAACTAATGAGAACATACTGTATAGCACAGGGAACTCTACTTACTGCACTGTGGTGACCTAAATGGGAAGGAAATCCAAAAAAAGAGGGGATGTATGTATATGTATAGTTGATTCATTTTGCTCTACAGCAGAAAGTAACACAACATGGTAAAGCAACTATACTCCAATAAAAATTAACTTAAAAATAATAAAAAAATTTAATAATACAATACCTTATTTGCCTAAAAAAAAAGAGAAAGAAATCAACTAAAAATTGTAGACTATGAATTATGGTTACACAACATCTTCATTTGGAAGGTAAAACATATCTCAAACTCAACATGCCCCAAATCAAACCCCTGATCTTCCACTCCAAACTGCTCATCAAGCCCTTTGGCCTCTTAGCTGATGGCAAGTCTGCACTTGTCATCAGGTTGTGTTGAATAGGTCAAATACCCTGAAGTTATCTTTGACTACTCTTGTTTCTCATGTTCTTCTTCCAATATGTCAGGAAATCCAAATGATTTTTTAAAACATATTTGAAATACATTCAGAATCTGATCACTTCTCACTCCCTTTACCACTATTGTCCTGGTCTGTCACTACCACCTTTTGCTAGGATTGCTGCCATAGACTCCCAACAAGTCTCCTTGTTCCTACCCTCGACCCCCTGTAGTCTATTCTAGAGAGAGCGAGTAGGAAGATCCCTTTCATCCTTAAGTCATATCATGTCTCTCTTATGCTCAGGACCCTTCAATAAGTCTGCATTTCAAACAAAACCCAGAATCATGAGTACTAATCTGTGATGAGAGAACACAGATATGTATATTTCAAATGAGATAACAAAATAAGGAATATTTTAGCATTCAATGATTCAGGAAATTTGCCACCCACAGATACTTTCTGAAAGAACTACTCACAAATGTATTCCAGCTGCGTTAAGAAAAAACATCCAAGACAACACGGGATATAAGTAAGAGTTGAGAAATAATAATACTTACAATTAAATGTAGGTAACTATGTATGCCACTTATTTATGATTAAAAAATATTACTTTACAATTGGAAATAAAATTTTTCGGCAATTTCTAAATGGGAGGTAGGAGATTTGTTGGGAGTAAGTGAAAATATGTTAAAGATTTTAACATTTTCTGTGAAATGATATTAATATTCTTTAACCCTAGCTATTATATAAAAATGTTTAAATATGTGATTTAAAAGGATAAGTGTAACTTCTAGAAGAATATAAATACAATGTATGACTTCTAAAAATCACATGCTAAGAATGAACTAAGAAAATTGAATCTAACAAAAGGAAGGAAAGGGATTAATCCTGAAGTAAAAATGTGTGTTTATAAATTTAATGGTAAGACACGGCCCCCGGCTGCCATCTTGGATGCAGTGTCTTTTGTCTCACTTCTACAGATGGCCCGCCTGAGCTGAAGTGTTGGTGGCAGCCATTCGGCACTAGGAACTCTGGTCGGAAGAGCTGGGTGCAAGGCCTCTGCACGTGGCCCTCTGTGAGCAAGGGAAACCCGACTAAGCACAAAGGGAAAAAAAGCCATCTCAGAGCTGTGACTATTTTCAAGGCTATTGTTTTTCTCTGTGGAACACTGCCTTTGGGGCAAAACAAAGAAGCAGCAGCTGATTCTAATGTGCAGTGCAGAAGGAGAGACACTGCAAGCCAGCTTCTCCAACTCTGAAGGCACTCCAGCCGTGTGGCTGACAGGGTCTTGGTGCTCCGGCTGGGTGTCAGGCCTGACCCTCTGAGGTGTGAGAGCCAAGTTCAGGACACTGGACCACCACAAGCCTCCTGGCCCCACATAATACCAATCGGTGAGAGCTCTCCCAGAGATCTCCATCTCAATGCTAAGACCCAGCTCCAATCAATGACCAGCAAACTCCAGTGTTGGACATCCCACGCCAAACAGCTAGCAAGATGGGAACACAACCCCACCCATTAGCAGAGAGGCTGCCTAAAATCATATTGAGTTCACAGACACCCCAAAACACACCACCAGATGTGGTCCTGCCCACCAGAAAGACAAGATCCAACTTAATCCACCAGAACACATGTACTAGTCTACTCCACCAGGAAGCCCACACAACCCACTGAACCAACCTTAGCCACTGGGGGCAGACACCAAAAACAACAGGAACTATGAACCTGCAGCCTGCGAAAAGGAGACCTCAAACACAGTAAGTTAAGAAAAATGAGAAGACAGAGAAACACACAGCAGATGAAGGAGCAAGGTAAAAACCCACCAGACCAAACAAATGAAGAGGAAATAGGCAGTCTACCTGAAAAAGAATTCAGAGTAATGATAGTAAAGATGATAAAAAATCTTGGAAATAGAATGGAGAAAAATACAAGAACCATTTAACAAGGACCTAGAAGAACTAAAGAGCAAACAAATAATGATGAACACCACAATAGATGAAATGAAAAATTCTCTAGAAGGACTCAATAGCAGAATAACTGAGGCAGAAGAACGGATAAGTGACCCGGAAGATAAAATAGTGGAAAAAACTACTGCAGAGCAGAATAAAGAAAAAAGAATGAAAAGAATTGAGGACAGTCTTAGAGACCTCTGGACAACATTAAATGCACCAACATTCGAATTATAGGGGTCCCAGAAGAAGAAGAGGAAAAGAAAGGGACTGAGAAAACATTTGAAGAGACCATAGTTGAAAACTTCCCTAATATGGGAAAGGAAATAGTCAATCAAGTCCAGGAAGTACAGAGAGTCCCATACAAGATAAATCCAAGGAGAAACACACCAAGACACATATTAATCAAACTATCAAGAATTAAATACAAAGAAAAAATATTAAAAGCAGCAAGGGAAAAACAACAAATAACATACAAAGGAATCCCCATAAGGTTAAGAGCTGATCTTACAGCAGAAACTCTGCAAGCCAGAAGGTAGTGGCAGGACATATTTAAAGTGATGAAAGGGAAAAACCAACAGCCAAGATGACTCTACCCAGCAAGGATCTCATTCAGATTGCACGGAGAAATTAAAACCTTTTCAGACAAGCAAAACCTAAGAGAATTCAGCACCACCAAACCAGCTTTACAACAAATGCTGAAGGAACTTCTCTAGGCAGGAAACACAAGAGAAGGAAAAGTCCTACATAAACAAAACAAAACAAGTATGAAAATGGTAATAGGAACATACATATCGATAATTACCTTAAATGTAAACGGATTAAATGCTCTAACCAAAAGACACACACTGGCTGAATGGATACAAAAACAAGACCTGTATATATGTTGTCTACAAGAGACCATTTCAGACCTAAGGAAACATATAGACTGAAAGGGAGGGGATGGAAACAGATATTCCATGCAAATGGAAATCAAAAGAAAGGTGGAGTAGCAATTCTCATATAAGAAAAAGTACACTTTAACATAAAGACTATTAGAAGAGAAAAAGAAGGACACTACATAATGATCAAGGGACCAATCCAAGAAGAAGATATAATAACAATTGTAAATATTTATGCACCCAACATAGCAGTACCTCAATACATAAGGCAAATGCTAACAGCCATAAAAGGGGAATTTGACAGGAGCACAATCATAGTAGGGGACTTTAACACCCCACTTTCACCAATGGACAGATCAAGCAAAATGAAAATAAATAAGGAAAAACAAGCTTTAAATGACACCTTAAACAAGATGGACTTAATTGATATTTATAGGACATTGTATCCAAAAAAAACAGAATACACTTTCTTCTCAAGAGCTCATGGAGCATTCTCCAGGATAGATCATATTTTGGGTCACAAATCAAGCCTTGGTAAATTTACGAAAACTGAAATCGTTTCATGTATCTTTTCTGACCACAACGCTATGAGACTAGATATCAATTACAGGAAAAGAAACTGCAAAAAATACAAACACATGGAGGCTAAACAAAATAACCAGGAGATCACTGAAGAAATCAAAGACGAAATCAAAAAATACCTAGAAACAAAGGACAATGAAAACATGATGACCCAAAACCTATGGGATGCAGCAAAAGCAGTTCTAAGAGGGAAGTTTATAGCAATACAATCTTACCTCAAGAAACAAGAAACATCTCAAATAAACAACCTAAACTTACATCTAAAGTAATTAGAGAAAGAAGAACAAAAACCCTAAACTTAGCAGAAGGAAAGAAATCATAACTATCAGATCAGAAATAAATGAAAAAGAGATGAAGAAAACAATTACAAAGATCAATAAAACTAAAAGCTGGTTCTTTGAGCAGATAAACAAAATTGATAAACCATTAGCCAGACTCATCAAGAAAAAGAGGAAGAAGATTCAAATCAACATAATTAGAAATGAAAAAGGAGAAGTAACAACTGACACTGCAGAAATACAAAGGATCATGAGAGATTACTACAAGCATCTATATGCCAATAAAATGGACAACCTGGAAGAAATGGACCAATTCTTAGAAAAGCACAACCTTCCGAGACTAAACGAGGAAGAAATAGAAAATATAAACAGACCGATCACAAGCACTGAAATTGAAACTGTGATTAACAATCTTCCAACAAACAAAAGCCCAGGACCAGATGGCTTCACAGGCGAATTCTATCAAATATTTAGAGAAGAGCTAACACCCATCCTTCTCCAATTCTTCCAAAAAATAGCAGAGGGAGGAAGACTCCCTAACTCATTCTACAAGACCACAATCACCCTGATACCAAAACCAGACAAAGATGTTACAAAAAAAGAAAACTACAGGCCAATATCACTGTTGAACATAGATGCAAAAATCCTCAACAAAATACTAGCAAACAGAATCCAGCAGCACATGAAAAAGATCATACACCATGATCAAGTGGGGTTTATCCCAGGAATGCAAGGATTCTTTAATATGCACAAATCAATCAATGTGATACACCATATTAACAAACTGAAAGATGAAAACCATATGATAATCTCAATAGATGCAGAAAAAGCTTTCGACAAAATTCAACACCCATTTATGATAAAAACTCTCCAGAAAGTAGTCATAGAGGGAACTTACATCAACATAATAAAGGCCATATATGACAAACCCACAGCCAACATCATTCTCAATGGTAAAAAACTGAAACCATTTCCACTAAGATTAGGAACAAGGTTGCCCACTCTCATCACTATTATTCAACATAGTTTGGAAGTTTTAGCCACAGCAATCAGAGAAGAAAATGAAATAAAAGGAATCCAAATTGGAAAAGAAGAAGTAAAGCTGTCGCTGTTTGCAGAGGACATGATACTATATATAGAGCATCCTAAAGATGTTACCAAAAACTACTAGAGCTAATCAAAATATGGTAAATGAATGAATATGGTAAAGTAGCAGGGTACAAAATTAATGCACAGAAATCTCTTGCATTCCTATACACTAATGATGAAAAATCTGAAAGAGAAATTAAGGAAACGCTCCCATTTACCACTGCAACAAAAAGAACACAATACCTAGGAATAAACCTACCTAAGGAGAAATAAGACCTATAGCAGAAAACTATAAGACACTGATGAAAGAAATTAAAGATGATACAAACAGATGGAGAGATATACCATACTCTTGGATTGGAAGAATCAACATTGTGAAAATGACTATACTACCCAAAGCAATCTACAGAGTCAATGCAACCCCTATCAAATTACAAATGGCATTTTTCACAGAACTAGAAGAAAAAATATCACAATTTGTTTGGAGACACAAAAGACCCCGAATAGCCAAAGCAATCTTGAGAAAGTAAAATGGAGCTGGAGGAATCAGGCCGCCAGACTTCAGGCTGTACTACAAAGCTACAGTAATCAAGACAGTATGGTACTGGCACAAAAACAAATATAGATCAATGGAACAGGCTAGAAAGCCCAGAGAGAAACCCATGCACATATAGTCACCTTATGTTTGATAAAGGAGGCAAGAATATACAATGAAGAAAAGACAGCCTCTTCAATAAGTGGTGCTGGGAAAACTGGACAGCTATATGTAAAAGAATGAAATTAGAACACTCCCTAACACCATACACAAAAGCCAACTCAAAATGGATTAAAGACCTAAATGTAAGGCCAGACACTATAAAACTCTTAGAGGAAAACATAGGCAGAACACTATGACATAAACCACAGCAAGGTCCTTTTTGACCCACCTCCTAGAGAAATGGAACTAAAAACAAAAATAAACAAATGGGACCTAATGAAACTTAAAAGCTTTTGCACAGCAAAGGAAACCAGAAACAAGATGAAAAGACAACCCTCAAAATGGGAGAAAATATTTACAAATGAAGCAACTGACAAAGGATTAATCTCCAAAATATACAAGCAGCTCATGCAGCTCAATATGAAAAAAACAAACAACCCAATCCAAAAATGGGCAGAAGACCTAAATAGACATTTCTCCATAGAAGATATATAGATTGCCAACAAACACATGAAAGGATGCTCAACATCACTAATCATTAAAGAAATGCAAATCAAAACTACAGTGAGGTATCACCTTATACCAGTCAGAATGGCCATCATCAAAAAATCTACAAACAATAAACGCTGGAGAGGGTGTGGAGAAAAGGGAACCCTCTTGCATTGTTGGTGGGAATGTAAATTGATACAGCCACTATGGAGAACAGTATGGAGGTTCCTTAAAAAACTAAAAATAGAACTACCATATTACCCAGGAATCCCACTACTGGGTATATACCCTGAGAAAACCATAATTCAAAAAGAGATATGTAGGGCTTCCTTGGTGGCGCAGTGGTTAAGAATCTGCCTGCCAATGCAGGGGATACGGGTTCGAGCCCTGGTCCGGGAAGATGCCACATGCCGCAGAGCAACTAAGCCCGTGCGCCACAACTACTGAGCCTGTTCTCTAGAGCCCGTGAGCAACAATTACTGAGCCAACGTGCCACAACTACTGAAGCCCGTGTGCCTAGAGTCCGTGCTCCGCAACAAGAGAAGCCACCGCAATAAGAAGCCTGCGCACCGCAACGAAGATTAGCCCCCGCTCGCTGCAACTAGAGAAAGCCCGCACCCAGCAACGAAGACCCAACACAGCCAAAAATAAATAAATAAAATAAATAAATTTATTTAAAAAAAGTAAATAAAATAAAATAAAAAGAGACATGTACCATAAGTTCATTGCAGCACTATTTACAATAGCCAGGACATGGAAGCAAGCTAAGTGTCCATCGACAGATGAATGGATAAAGAAGATGTGGCACATATATATAGAATGGAATATTACTCAGCCATAGAAAGAAACGAAACTGAGTTATTTGTAGTGAGGTGGATGGACCTAGAGTCTGTCATACAGAGTGAAGTAAGTCAGAAAGAGAAAAACAAATACCGTATGCTACTACATATATATGGAATCTAAAAAACTAAAGAGGTTCTGAAGAACCTAGAGGCAGGACAGGAACAAAAACTCAGATGTAGAGAATGGACTTGAGGACACGGAGAGGGGGAAGGGTAAGCTGAGACGAAGTGAGAGAGTGGCATTGACATATACACACTACCAAATGTAAAATAGATAGCTAGTGGGAAGCAGTTGCATAGCACAGGGAGATCAACTCGGTGCTTTGTGACCACCTAGAGGGGTGGGGTAGGGAGGGTGGAAGGGAGACGCAAGAGGGAGGAGATATGGGGATATATGTATATGTATAGCTGATTCACTTTGTTATAAAGCAGAAACTAACACACAATTGTAAAGCAATTATACTCCAATAAAGATGTTAAAATAAATAAATGAATAAGTAAATAAGTAAATAAATAAATAGAAAACCCAAAGAGTCTAATAACCATGACAGACGTTGTATCAGTAATTAAACATTGTCCCAGGTCCAGATGTTCTTATTTGGAAGTTTTACCAAATGCCAAAGGAACATATACCTTAGTCTTGCACAAACTCATTCAGAAAATCAAAATATAGAAATGAAAAAGGAGGACATCTGCCCATTAATTTACGAGGCTAATAAAATCCCAATATGAAAGCCAGACAAGAACGTTTAAAGAAGGGAAAATTATAGCTGAGTCTTACCCACGAATACAGATTCAAATATTGTAAATAATCTATTAGCAAACCTAATGCAGTAATTTATAAAAAAAAAGATAACATAATGGACAAATTGGATTTTCACAGGAATAAGGTTGAACACTAGAATATCTATTAATAAAATTCAGCACTTTAACGAATAAAAAAGAACACCTAAATTGATGCAGAAAAATCATTTGATATGATTTAATAGTCACTTATGATTAAGAACTCAGAGCAAACTAGTAACAGGAGGAACTTTTCTAACCTAATAAGGAGTATTTACATAAACCCTACAGCAGAAAAACAAAAGCAAAAACATACTTAATAGATGAATATTCAAAACCTAGAGCAAGACAATGATGTTCTCAAAATTGTATTGGAAGTCCTAGTCGGCAAAGAAATGAAAAGTATAATTACTGGAATGAGAAACAAAACAAAGAAAAGCACAGTTTAAGATATTAGCTTGGTACATCTGTTGTGTGCCTTAATTTTGAAAAATCATCTCATGACTTTAAAATGTGTGTTCCTGTGTATGCATATATGTGTGCACACAACCTATTTCCCCAATTATTCTATAAGACCATGTTCGTCCTCTCTATTTTTCTGTATCCCTTAGACTAAAACAATTGTATACAAATAATAAATACTGAATATACATTAACCAGTATTGAAAAATAATTAAAAGTCCTCATTATTAATAAGAAGAGAAAGCAAAATTTTAAGTTAGCAATGGAATAAGGATCTGGGAAGAAAAAAAAATCACTGATTCCTAGAGGCCTCAGTTTGCTGGGAACCTGACTGCATGTGTCACTCAGCTGCCCTACTTTTGAGTCTTCCCTAGATCAAGTGGAGTTACCACAAACCAGCATGCGGAATGTCATGTTTTGTAGTTCCTCCTTTAAATCTTTCAGAGGCTGTTTTATTGGAGTCTAAATGAATCAAATGTAATTTAATAATATCCCCACTAGATTCAACGGGATAGGGAATGACGTCTGTCTTCCTCAGGGAGATAGTTTCAATGCCTATCACAGTGCCTGGCACACACATTCAACTTGGTGAGCTGGATTGAATCTATAATATCACACAAATGTTTTTATCAAGTTGAACCACCCAGCTTAGGCTATAAGAACTAAAAACTAGGTAACTAACAAACTAAGCTAAGACAACTAACTAACCAAACTATCTAAGTTGGTTACCTGAATCCAACATTAGAGTGAAGAGCAATGTTCCAATGTTCACAGCGCAGACGTTGCAAATTCATTGGATTATGAAAGACCAACAGTAAAGAGTTATCTTGGGTGTGGTAATAAGAATCAATACACCTGTATTGCTCATTGGCTTCTTGAAGAACCTGAAAATCAAAACAAATCCATTGTTGTGTCTTTTTTTCCCAAGAGAAAGGTCTCCTGCTAGGGCATTTCTCTGCCCCCTTCTTTTTCTCCACTTATCTCCATGATGTTAGTCAAGGTGAGAGCATAGATGGCAGACGTTTTCAGGAGCATTTTAGCAACTTTTAAAGAAAAACAAATCCTAGGCTCCAGGCATAGAGGCATTTGCTCAAGTGTTCTTCATTAACGCTGGGAGATAATAATTAAGTCTAGGAGTTATTTATTTAATGTTTTCCATGCCTTCATATAGATCATCTCATTTTGTCATCATAAAAGCCCCAGATAAATAGGTATGATTATTTTTTCCATTTCAAAATATTAAAAGCTGCATTTTTCAGCATCAGTTGTGGCCAAGAGGGGATAAGATACTTGTCCAAGAATATGGAGTCCCTAAGTTCTGGTGCCAGGGCTCATACCAGTCTTTCGGCTCTACATGTCACATTTCACACTCCACACAGTGCTCTCCACTACACCACGCTGTAGTACAGAGACATGCTGTGAGTGGTCCTCTTGATACATATTGTTTCTACACAACTTCTATCCCTGGCCCTTTCCAAAACATTCTATCTTCAGCATTGCAATTGCAGCCACAGAGGGGCAGAGTAGGCAGCTCGCTGTCCTGTTGCCTTTTCCTTATGCCAATCAACATAAAGAAATATGTGCATAGGGAAAGCAATTAGACAGCTGTGGGTTTTTGTTTTTGTTTTCCTTGTCCATATCAATTCGGTGGCGGCAGCTTTCTGTTCTCTACCTTTCGGATGATCTGAAGGCATGGAATTGCATATTATGTCAGGAAAGGACTGTTTCACTTTTGCTTTCAATTTTACACTGGTAGCATAACTAAAATAATACATGTACTTCCCCAATCTAGTCCCCTCTATGAGTGTCTTTATGAAGTGGAATTTAAATTTTTACATCTGTTCCCTGAGAGCCAATACAAGAAACACACATGCGGTAAATATTTTTGCGTTAAAAATATTTTGCTGTATGGGGTGCTATCCATTACTTTACTTTTTTGGCAAATTCCTTTCATATTTTAAGTCCAAAAAACAAATATTTTTATTTCTGATGAATGCGTATTCTTCCTTGTATTAGAGAGCTCCACAATCTTTGTGTTTTCCCATTTACTTTGACTGCTGGGGTAGACATCTATTAAGTATGTTTTTGTTTTTGTTTTTTTGCTGTAGGGTTTATGTAACCTAATGCTCCTTATTAGGTTAGAAAAGTTCCTCCTGTTACTAGTTTGTTCTGAGTTCTTAATCATTAGTGACTATTAAATCATATCAAATGATTTTTCTGCATCAATTTAGGTGTTCTTTTTTATTCTTTAATCTGTTAAAGTGCTAAATTTTATTAATAGATATTCTAGTGTTCAACCTTACATTCCTGTGAAAATCCAAATTGTACATTGTTATCTTTTTTCTTTTTTATAAATTACTGCATTTGGTTTGCTAATAGCACTAAGTTTCTCAGAGCTGTAGTTGTTCTTAATATTTGATAAGCTTTCATACAATGTATTTCCTGTCCTTTTTTGAAACTTGGCCACAACACTGTAAATCAACTATACTCCAATAAAATAAATTTTAAAAACTTGGCTTTTACCTATTATTCTGCATTAATATTGTTGTTCTCATTAACTACTTTTTTCATTAAAAATGAAGACCTACTATGTGCCAGGAACCGTGTAGTTTCTAGAAAAACAAAATGAACAAGATAGGTAAGATTCTTCTCCAAAATCTGATTAAGATTTTTCTAGAGAATTCTGGAGTTCAGAGATGTGTGTCTAAGAAGATGAAACTGATGGAACATCTGATATGGACAGAATGGATTGGCATGGACCAAGAGTGGAGCAGGCTGATGACTAGGAGGATATTACAGTAGATGGAGAGGATGGTACTTGAATTAAAGTAGCAGCAGTGGAGATGGTGAAGAGCTTGAAGATATATTTTGAGGTTATACCCTCAAAACTTGATGGATCAGACATGCAGGACAAAGGAAAAGCTGAAGTAAGGCATGACTCTTAGCCTTTTGGCTTGATGGTGACATTTTCTGAGATGGATGAGGGGAGAAACATGCTTAGGTGGGAAAATTATCTGCTTCATGTGGGACACTAAATATTTAACAGGCCTATCAGAAATTCAAGTGGAATTTAGAGGTAGGTATACTAATGTGGAGCTCAAGATAGAGATAATTTGGAAGATAAAATTTTATGAGTCATTAGGATTAGACATATATAATAGATGAAATCATTAAAAGAATGTTTACAGAGGAAAGAAGACAATTCAGGACTGAGACTTGAGGCACCTCAATATTTAGATATTAGGTGGAGGAGAAGTATTTGACAAAATTCCAAATGGAGCACTGAGGAGGAATCCAGTATGGTGTCTTGGAAACCAAGAGTGAAGAGTGTTTCACAGGGAATTGATCAGCTTTGTGATGAAAAGGTCAAGGAAGATGGACAGAGATAAGTGTTCATTTAGGTTTGGCAGGACAATTACGTGTGACCTTGAAAAGTGAAGCTTCATGGAGTGGGAAGGACAGAGCTAAATTGAAATAAAGTCTGAAGTGAACTTCCAGTTAAAAATGGAAGATTAAACACATGTACTCCCTAACCCCTCAGTAAAGGAACTGTAAAAATTTTGAGTTTTAATACCACAAAGTTGAAGGCCACAGAAGAGGAGACAAAAGCAACAGCATTTTAGAAGCTAGAAAGCAGAAGGATAAGTGGTAACTGATTTAGCAGAACATGGAAAGCCAAATCCTAAGAGCAGTTTTAAGAGAGACCAGACGGAATTTTATTTGTGTGCAGAAATACAGAAAGGCTCAAGAAATGGCAGAGTGAGGTACCTCTGAAAGTGGAGTGAAAGTGGCATTGAAAATAGGAAGATTAAAGTCTTTTAAGAAGCCTCAACAGTTCTGAGCAGCCGGGGCACTGTCCATCTCCCACCTCAGCAGAAGGGAGGATTATTACCAACAGAAGGTGACCCTGTGGATTCTAAGAAGAGGGACCCTAGCCACCACTGAAGGAGACCTATACCACAGAAAAAAGAGAATTCTGTAAAAGTCTAAATTGGCATGGTCCAAGAGAAATATAAGGTAAGCCACAAATGTGAGCCATGTGTGTAATATAAAATTTTATAGTAGCCATATTTTAAAAGTTAAAAAAAGGTAAAATTATAACTGTATATTTTATTTAACCTAATAAGTCAAAAATATATTATCATTTCAATATGTAATCAATATAAAAATTGCTAATGAAATGTATCACTTTCTTTTTCAACTAAATCCTTGAAATCTGGTGTGCATAGCGTTTATATAGCTATACTTATGTAGTGTATAGCCTACTTAGAGCCCATCTCACTTTAACTCGCAACATTTCAAGTACTCAGAAGCTACATGTGACTAGTGGTTACCACATTGGACAACGCAGATCTGGAGGCTGAGTGGGAAGACACCTTAAACTCTTTCCCTCTATCACTCAGCTCCTAAAACCCTACTGGTAAGTTATATCTTGAAGACAGGAGATTAGATTTTTCTTTTTTTCCTGGAGACTCTAAATGGCCCAAGAGTACAGAACTCAATACATCAACACTGATGGGTCTCCCAAGAAAACCCCCCAGCCAAATCACCCAACAACAAAGTCCGGTTATTGACAACTTCCCCCCACCCTGACCTCAGGTAGCACTTCCTATCATATTTTTAGTATCTCATTATTAATATGAACAAAGAGGCAAATATCACTAGATATTATTCTCCAACATGAAAAATGAAGATCTCCTCTCCTCTCCCCAAAAGAACAAAAAATTTTAAAAAAAATTTGAGGAAAAGAGACAATGCAGGGAGAAGACACTATGACTTCAAAGGACTTTAATATCCTCATAGAGATAAGAGAAGATATGGTACCAGGGAATGTGAACAGTATGCTCTATAAAGGTAATTTTTAATTATAAATAGAACTTTAGGAAATTAACATTATAACAACAGACACAGAAGACGCAATAGAAAAATTGAATGAGAGCAGAGCCATATTTCCAGAATAAGAAGAAAAGGTGTTGTAAACTAGGAGGTAAAAGGCAAAGAAACTGGAAGTTCAGTCCAGGAAGTCCAACACCAGGATAATAGGAGTTTCAGGAAGAAAGACCAAAGAAAACAGAGGGGAGATGATTATTAGAGTGATGATTGTATAACATTTCCCAGAATATAAAGACAGGAGCCTCTGGATTATACTGGGCTCCCCAGTACAATATGAGGAATAGAACCACACACCAAGGCACATCAACAGGAAATCCAGAACACTGGAACAAAGGGAAAATCTTAAAAACCTCACAGAGAAAAGAAAAAAAAAAAAAACAAAAACCAGACTCAAGTGATCAGGAATCAGAATTTCATTGTTTTTTCTCAAGGACAATCTGGAAAGCTAAAAGACTATTGAGGAATGCCTTCAAAATGTCAAAGGAAAATATTTTTTAACTTAGCATTTTATATAAAGCCAAACTGGCAGTCAAATGTAAGGATAGAATTAAGATACTTTCAAACATCCAATGCCTCAAAAATTTATGGAAGCAACTTGAAGAGACGGTCCCCTACAAAAAGAGAGTAACCCAAGACCGAGGACAACATGGGATTCAGAGGACAGAGTATCTAACTGGAAATAGAGGCAAAGGATGTGGCCATGATAGTGAAGGGAGATCGCAGGACCACAGCTGTGCAGCAGGCTTTCTCTGAAAATTGGTAGAATTTTCTTTGCTGCTTTGTAGCTTCTGGCAGTGGCCATCAATCCTTGGTGTATTTTGGCTTACATCTGCATCATTCTAATCTCCGCCTCTCTGGTCACAAAATATTCTCCCTGTGTGTCTTTGTCTTTACTTGGTATTTTCTTCTTCTTACAAGGACGTCAGTCATATTTGATTAGAGCTCACCATAATGCCCTCATCCTAACTTGATTACATCTTTTAGACACCCTAATTCCAAATAAGGTAACACTTTTAGGTCCTGGGTGTAAGGATTCTAAAAAATCCTTTCAGGGACACTGCTCAACACATAACAATCCACACTGTGGCCTCTCAAATTCATATCCTCCCCATATGTAAAATATATTCACCCAATCCCAATATCCCTCAAAGTTTTAACCCTTTCCAGCATCAACTCTAAGGCCCAAATTTTATCTAAATATCTTCTAAATCAGTTATGGGTGAGACTCAGTTCCTGGTCCCTCCTTGGGCAAAATTCCTATTCATGTGTGACCCTGTGAACCCAGAAGACAAGTAGAGAGCAAGCAGAGGTTGAGAGCACACAGGAAAGGCATTGCTTAGACAACAAAACTGATAGAATACCTGTTAGGTTTGAATGTATTGAGAGGAGATTTACTCTTTGGTAGAGAATTTGGGGGGTAGGAATGATAAATGCATAACAAACTAAACAAATGAAAAGGAAATGTAATCATAGGATACTATACAGTTCAGTTGTGAATAGTTTTTATGTAACTGAAATAAGGTAAATCTTGAAATCTAACCAAAAATTATCATATAGTTAACAGTGTTGGAGAATGGCAAGGAGAAATGCTGCTGTGAGTGTAGGAGTGTATGAGTGAGTGTATGTGCATTTGCATGTGTGTGTGTATGTGTCTGAGTGTGTGTTATATGCGGGGTGGGCAAGCTGTTTTCTCAAGAAGCAGTTAATTGATGATGATGCCCCAAACTAAAACTAAGACTAAATATACTTGTTATTTAGAGACAATTAACTAACAAAAGAAACAGGTAAATACCTTGAAGATTTTTACCTCTGGGAATTTTGGCATGGGAGTGGGAGGGAGCTTCTATTTTTCGTAAGACTCTTTATACAATTTTTTGGCTTTAAAAATATGTGGGGCTTCCCTGGTGGCGCAGTGGTTGAGAGTCTGCCTGCTGGTGCGGGGGACACGGGTTCGAGCCCTGGTCTGGGAGGATCCCACATGCCGCGGAGCGGCTGGGCCCGTGGGCCACAATTACTGAGCCTGCGCGTCTGGAGCCTGTGCCCCGCAACGGGAGGGGCCGCGATAGTGAAAGGCCCGTGCACCGCGATGAGGAGCAGTCCCCGCACCGCGATGAAGGGTGGCCCCCGCTTGCCGCAACTAGAGAAAGCCCTCGCACGAACCGAAGACCCAACACAGCCAAAAATAATAAATAAACAAATAAATAAATAAAGTAGCTATAAAAATATGTGGATGACTATGGAGAACAGTACGGAGGTTCCTTAAAAAACTAAAAATAGAACTACCATATGATCCAGCAATCCCACTCCTGGGCATATACCCTGAGAAAACCAGAATTCGAAAAGAGTCATGTACCACAATGTTCATTGCAGCTCTATTTCCAATAGCCAGGACATGGAAGCAACCTTAGTGTCCATCCACAGATGAATGGATAAAGAAGATGTGGCACGTATATACAATGGAATATTACTCAGCCATAAAAAGAAATGAAATTGAGTTATTTGTAGTGAGGTGGATGGACCTAGAGTCTGTCATACAGAGTGAAGTCAGAAAGAGAAAACAAATACCGTATGCTAACACATATATATGGAATCTAAAAAAAAAAAAAAAAAAAAGGTTCTGAAGAACCTAGGGGCAGGACAGGAATAAAGATGCAGACGTAGAGAATGGATTTGAGGACACGGGGAGGGGGAAGGGTAAGCTGAGACGAAGTGAGAGAGTGGCATGGACATATATACACTACCAAATGTAAAACAGATAGCTAGTGGGAAGCAGCTGCATAGCACAGGGAGATCAGCTCGGTGCTTTGTGACCACATAGAGGGGTGGGATAGGGAGGGTGGGAGGCAGACACAAGAGGGAGGAGATATGGGGATATATGTATAGCTAATTCACTTTGTTATAAAGCAGAAAGTAACACACCACTGTAAAGCAATTATACTCCAATAAAGATGTTAAAAAAATATGTGGATGTAAAACTTTGATAAAAGTAAAATTGAAATTAAAAAGATAAAACAAAAGAGTACAGGTTTTTGCATAAAACGTAAAAGCAACAAAAAGAGTTCATTTTAGCGTTACTCATTTTTTGGCTTAGTGGTTAAGGGCACAAGTTCTGGGGCCGGATTTCTTGGGTTCGTATCTTGCTTCTCTCACTCATCAGCCATGTGACCTTGGACAAAAGTTACTGTTGGTCAAGGTGCCTCAGTTTCCTACTATTTAAATAGTTTCTACTTCACAGGATTACTGAAGAGATTAAATAAGCTAATAATACATATTAATCATTGACTAGCATATGGTAAGTGCTCAGTAAATGTTAGCTATCACAGCTTCCACTGACCTGTTAATTGTATCAGAAAATACCTTGAAACGTTGTGAAAACTGAAGAGAACTGGCAGGCAATATGGGGAAAAATAAGGTTGCTTCCCAATGTCTTACCTTTATTACTATGTTTTGTTTTTTTTTTTAAAATGTGCAACAGTCATGCATATATGTATTTTTTTCCCTTAAAAGACTTTATAAAAAACATCCTTTCAGAAAGTATATTTTAAACTATTTTGGGCATGCAAAGCTCAATCTGGGATTAAACTTACTTTATAGGTGAAGTAAATGGGAATATTGATCTGAACTAGATCTGAGAGTGACCTAGAAGTGAACTGTTCTAAATCACACCATGCCTCTCCAGACCCATCTGACCGTCTTCCAGAGACTCACAGACCATTAATACCTGAAGCAGAACTTTTGGCTTGAAATGTTCAGTAAAACTCCAGTCCATTAGATTGCGTTGCTGCATTTTCTTTATGTCCTGTAACTCTGCTTCCACAGTCATCTTCTTGGGTTTCTAAAAAATCATAGGAATCCAATTTCAGCCTTAATTTGTTTAAGTCCAAATGGAGCCCTCTTGGACTCCATCAACTAACCAGCATGCACTCCATCTAATTGGGGAAATCTGCATATGTATAAATCCATATGGCAACACTTTAAGAGAACTGCTGCCAGAAAGAGTATGCCTTTGACTTTTTTTTCATGGGCAACATAATCTAAATATTTTTATTGTTAGGTTATACTCTTCTGAGTCCTGTTAACAATTATAGGCAGGTTTTCTGAACTCACTTCAAGACAGCATTAATTCTACATGGCTGTATGGTCAGCAGGTGTTCGTGACGTTGCCAAGCCACACTGTCTAGAGAGGAGCATGGAGCCTGGAAGTTTTGCTTGAGCGGCTGGTGAAATTAACTCCTTTCTCTCCAGTTGGAGCTGGTCAGGGGATGTCTGAATAGTCCCTTCTCCTCTAGCATCAGCATTCTCCTGCTAAGCTTCTCTCTCTCTCCTTTTTTTAGTTCATGGTTTTCTCAGATCATCTTACTTGCATCTACACGTTTAGAATAATAATTTCCTACCTTTTCAAGAGGATCAGCATTTGTGACCGCTTTATCTTTGATCTCATTGTTCATGGTCTGCTCTGTAAATCAAAGACACCAACATCCAGTTGTGTTTGGGCTTTGTTCTCATTTTAGTCAACGTTGTGCATTTTTGTTGCCATATGATCTAGGTTTCCGTGCTGAAAAGGTAATTCCTAAAAGGCATGTTTCATGCCTCCAAAAAGGTGTCTGTGTCAATAATTCTAAACCAGTGTCTACCTAGAAAATTTATGCTAAGTCCGTTGAAAAGAACCCAGCTTCCTATACAATACATTCCTAAATCATGTTAGATAGTCTGCCTTCAGACTGTATGGCTCACTTCTAACAATGTACCTTTACCTTACAAGCTGCAAATATTTACTGATTAAACTATGTCACCTGCTCACTACACACTGTTGTGTCTTGTCATGCTGGCAACTATCACAAAGGCTTTTCAAACTTCTTGGTCATATCTTATGGGTGACAGACTAGGACAGGGGCAGGGGATGTATGGAAAGGATAACTACCAGATAAAGGCAACTCCTACCAGAAAAAATAATACTATACACCATCCTGTAAAGCTTTTTTTCCATTCATTAATCATTTATTAATTTTAAACCCATTTAATGGGCATCTGCAGATTTATAGAGTTTTTAAAAGTTAAATGAATAAAATGAATCGGGAGCTGGACTCCACGGCCCCATACCATGGACCAATGTGAGTCATGCACATTAGTTCTCCCTGTGACCAAACAGTAGACTTATACGATAATTGGGATTGTGATATCCTTCTTGAGTACCGAGCAAACAGCCATATAAATGGACAGAGAGGAAACAGAATCATGCTGTTGATTTCTGAATCACCATGCTTCAGTAATTACTAAAGTTAACAAATGTTACGTAGAAGAGTTCCAGGATATATGTTTCACACGGATAGACATCTTTACTGTGAATGTCTCAGAGTTTGTAATATGCTCTTGTGACTGTGAATCTCTAACAAAGAAATGGATAAAGTACATAGCATATTCCAAATTTGACCCAAGTAGTAGAGTAAGAGGAGGAATCTTGTAACATACCTGTCATTCTGCTGAATAACAGCCAGCCAGACTTTTTAGCACCCTTAGAATAATAGCAAATTAATCCCTACAAAGTCATATATGAAATGGCTCCAGCTTAACTCTCCAATCACATCTCCTTCCACTCTCCCTTGCTCATTCCACACCAGACTCACTGGCTTGCTTGTTGTGTCTTGAAGTTTTTGAACTTGCTTTTCTCTGTCTGGCATGCTTTGCCTTAGACAGTCATCTGTTTCAAACCCTTACTTCATTCATATTGCTGCTCAAATGTCACCTCCTCAAGAGACTTCTGCTTCTTACCCTGCTTTAGTTTTGATCATGGTATTTATCAGTGCCTAATAATATTTGTTTATGTCTGTCTCTCCATATCAAATGTGAATTCCTGGAGAATAAGAACTTTATCTTATTTTCCCTAACTGTATTCTGAGCAACCAACACATGGTAGGAACTCAGTAAATATATATATTTTTTGATCGAATGAGAGAAATCTATACCATATCCTGAAACTGGAAATAAATATAGAGCCATATAGAGAGAGCAGAAATGTGGAAGAAATCCTACAACAAAAGCTTATTTGGGGGTAAGCATAAGATTTAAGTTTTCATTCTGCGACAAAGAGAACCATATCTGGGCTTCTAGAGGGAGTAGTTAATTACGTCTAAGCAGGATAGGCCAATGTTTCCCTTGCTTTTAGGAGCATAGCTACATATATTTTTGCTACTAGTTCCACCTCACCTTGGGCTGGTGAGGGTGACAGCATGAATGTTCCATTTTGATTTAGAAGAAAACTATAAAGACAATTCAGTATTTATATAAATACAGCCACTCAAGAGGAAACTCAGGCCAACTATAACTCTAAATAGACCATGATGTCCCATGTGTCCTTGAAGCAATTGATATGAAATCTGTGGAATAAAAATTATTCTATTCTGTGGGCTGCCAGATTTCCGGGAGATTTGATATTCCCTCTTGTGTCTAAGGATCCAGCAGAAAAAAGTCTCCAGTTTAAAAAATATGTTCTAAAAATTTGTGCACCAGTTATTTCGTCAAAGGAAAGAACATTCTAAGACTAATCTAAACTCTCTATTTAATAGTAAAGCAAGAGTCATTTTTTCTTTCTTCCTGATTTCTTCCTTCAACTGCATAATCCCTTGACAGTGTGATTCAGTAGTTTTTGACACATCTGGAAAGGGATGCATTCTCATCCCTTTGAAAAACAACTTTCCTAATCTGTTTTACTTTAGAGATAACAAGATCCCTCTGCAAAGCAGTTACTTTATTAAAAAAACACCCAACAAGCATAAAGGGCACATCTAAACCTATAGCCTCACAGTTATCAACTCTCAGGTTTTTCATAAATATCCAATAGGCCCTGTCAAGTTCAAAAACGGTCTCAGATGGATGTTTGGTTGAGAAAAGCACAAATACTCAGCCCTTCATGTCCAGGAACAGGCTTTTATATATATCTGATGTTAAGGTGGTTGTGCAGGAAATACATGAACAATTTCTGCTTTGTTTAAAGAGATCTAAAGTCGATGCTTTAGAAATGTGACTCAGGGTTAGGGGAAAAAGCAAAAAAAAAAAAAAAAAAAAAATTAGCAACAACAACAAAAAATTCCCTTACATATAACAGCCGCAGTGAGGCACCAAGGCTCAGCTGCCCTCCCCCACCCAAATGTAACAGTTTCTTGATGTAGGCCAGCCTACACCCTGTAGAATCCCTTACAGGCCAACCCTTACAGGGTTCAGCTCTCAAGATTGCTCGGCCTCTAGGATACATTGTCCATCACAGCATTTTCAGTCTTGATGATTTAGGGAGTTGCTATAAACATTCACTTTGCACCAGGGTCCAGAACACCAACTTATGTGGTTTGACCACCAGGTGGCAAAAGTTGCCTGAGAAAAAACTATATACCAACTGATCTAAAAAAAAAAAAAAAATTAAAAAAATTAAAAAAGCAAAATAAAACAAAAAACAACCCTCAGGCCTTATATCTCTCCTGGCTTATTCTGGCTCTACATTAACTCAAAATGACTTCTTTGGAACTTCCTTGGTGGTCCGGTGGCTAAGGCTCTGCACTCCCAGTGCAGGGGGCCCAGGTTCGATCCCTGGTCAGGAAAGTAGATCCCACATGCTGCAACTACGAGTTCGCATGCCCCAACTAAAGATCCTGCATGCTGCAAGGAAGATCCTGCATGCCACAACTAAGACCAGGTGCAGCCAAATAAATAAATAAATAAAGTATTTAAAAGAAAAAATGACTTCTTTGTCATACATGTACATTCCCATAGGATTCACTAATACCATAACATCTCAGGCTAACTTATTTGGCTTAATTTTTGTGAGCTAGGCTAATAGGTAAGGGTATTTAGAACAGAGAAATAGGGAACCAGCCCTAATGGTAAGGAACCAGCCCTAGGAAGACCTTTAGGCAACAAAATCAGGTTAAGTATTACCACGAAGAAGAGACTATGAATATGGCTAAACTATCAGATGCATCACAAGGAATTTCTGGAACTGAGGAAGCCACAAGACACAGTGGAGGAAGCATTGATTTGGAGTTAGATAGTCCTCTTTGGAATCCTGACTTCCTGCTTGTATGTGGTTGAGAAAGTTACTTAACCACTCTGAGTCTTTGTTTCCTTGTCTTCAGAATTAGGCTAATAGTAACTTCCTCATAGGCTTGATGTTTATAAAAAGTATTAGTTAATATATGTAAAATAGCACAGTGCTTGGAATATAGCAGGCAATATTAAATAAATGTTATCTCCCTCCCTCCTCTGTCCCCCTCATCCTCACTTATCTGCTCTGCTAACAGGCAAGGAGATTTTCCCTAATTCCACTCCACTGATGACTTCCTCTTCTACCCTCATTTAAGTAAATGAAAATGGTAAGATGACCATTTAGTCAATACTGACTTAACACCTATTCTTCTGTGGCACTGACCATTTTTTAATGCTTTTTAAAATTATGAAACATAACAATACAGAAAAGTAAAAACAACATAAATGCTTGGTATAATGAATAATGATAAAGAAAAGTCCCAGCACTCCAGACATCTTATGCATGTTCTTTCACAATCACACTTCTTTATTAAACTTTCATATTATTCCTGATTTTTTTTTTTGTGGAATATTTTGGGTTTTCTACATACACACTATTTACAAATAATAACAGTTTTGTTTCTTCCTTTTCAACCTTTACAATATTATCTTTTTCTTGCCTTACTGAGTTGGCTAGCATCTCCAGTGTAATCTTAAATATGAGTGTTTATAGTGGATAGCCTCCTGATCCAGGGAAATCTTTCAACTTTTCATCTTGATATATAATGTTTATTATAGTAATTTAAAAAATAACATTTGTAAGGTAGAGAAATTTTCTTTCTATTGCTAGTTTGTTAAATTGACTTCATAAATTGCTGTAGAATTTTAAGTGCTTTTTCTACATCTATTGAGATTATATTTTTCTTACTGTGTTAATTGATAAATGGTGTTGATTTTACAATGTATGTTTTTTCCTTCAATCTTGTATAAAAACTTATACTTGATTATTATCATTTTGTATATTGCTAGATCAATTTGCTTATGTTTTATTCAGGATTTTGGCCTATATGTTCATGAATAACTTTGATTTATAATTTTCTTTTATCGTACTATCCTTGACAGTTTTATTACAAGGCTGATGTTAGTTTCATAAAATGAGTGGGAGAGAATATCCCTTCTATAGTTCCTGGAATTAATTTTTGTTAAGATTAGAACTATTTCTTTTTTTGAGTGTTGAATATCACTAGCCAATGACATTATTTGGGTTTAGCATGCCCTATTTGGGAAGATTTTAAATTATTGATTTAATTTATTTAGATAGTTACAAGACTATTCAGGTTCTCTATTTCTTCTTGAGTGAATGTTAGTAAGTTATACTCTTCTAGTAATTTGCTCATTCATTTTTAGACTTAGTGGAATAAAGTTGTTTATATCCTTTTACTGTCTTTTAAATTTCTATAGTAGTAAAAGGAAGCCCATTTCTTTATTCCTAATGATTTTTATTCCTGATACAGCTTTATTTCTAATATGGCTATTCATGCTTCTTTTTGTGATCAGCCTTTTGTAAAAAAAATTCTCAATTTAAAAAATCTTTTCAAAGAACTGAACTTTTTCATTTTATTTGCTCTACCTATTGCATCTATATTTTCCATAATTTCTTTGTGGTTTGAGAGCATACTCTGTAGTTTTGATCTGGGAAAATTTGTTTTAGGACTTGTTTTCTGATGTAGTATATGATTAATATTTTTAAGATAAACATACTTATGACGTCTAAGAAGCTATAGTATTAAGGAGGCCTTAATATAGGAATATATGAATAATGGTAGTAAATAGTAGGAAATGATAACTGATGCCATAAAGGAAGCATAGATTAATTACGACCATGGGAATGGTAAGGGAGGCATTTCCTGGTGAACACATGTAACAAAGCTTCATGGAGGTGCCATTCAAGCCTAATAATAATCAAAAAGAGAACTCTAGTTGGAGGGTATTGTGGGGAAAAGTCGCAGAGATTGAAAAGAGCAGGCTGCCTAGAGGAAATAGGGCCTAATTCTGTTTGGCTAGAGCATAGGATAAGTGAGCAAAAGGGAAAAAGTAGAAAGGGTTTGGGAAAAGTAATTTGGTACTGCTGAAGAAGCACGTAAAGCAGGCCAAGAAGTTGGGTTCTATATTGCAGGTAGCAGGGAGCCACTGAAGGTTATAAGCAGGGGCATAACAGAAGTGTATTTTAAGTAATTAATCTGACAGTTGTGTGTAAGATAGCTCAATAAAAATTTAGCCTAATATTCTTCGATGCTTCTATACCTCCTAATATAACAATATTTATTATGCTTTATTCTAGAATGAGAGTAACTGCCTAAGCCATGAGCAGGAGGGAAGGGAACTGATGTTCATTGAGCACTGATTTTGTACCAAGCTCTGCACTGGGCCGTTCATTATGTTACTGCAGGTAATTTTTAATAATTTTTTCAAATAATCACAATAGCCTTGTGAAATACTAATGATGAAAGTTTTAATTATGTACACTGTACTACATTTATGAAGGTAAGAGTGGACTAAGAGGCTTTATGATATTTTGGAAAATAAAGGGTTGAAATAATGAGGACTTACTCTACAAATAATAAATGCTGGAGAGGGTGTGGAGAAAAGGGAACCCTCCTACACTGTTGGTGGGAATGGAAATTGGTACACCCACTATGGAGAACAGTATGGAGGTTCCTTAAAAAACGAAAAATAGAGCTACCATAGGATACAGCAATCCCACTCCTGGGCATATACTGTATCCAGACACAACTATAATTCAAAGAGATACCCGCACTCCTATGTTCATAGCAGCACTATTTTCAATAGCCAAGACGTGGAAGCAACCTAAATGTCTATTGAAAGATGAAAGGATAAAGAAGATATGGTATACACACACACACACACACACGCACACACACACACACACACGGGAATATTACTCAGTCATAAAAAAGAATAAAATAATGCCATTTGCAACAACATGGATGGACCTAGATCATATTAAATGAAGTAAGTCAGACAGAGAAAGACAAATATCATATTATATCATTTATATGTGGAGTCTAAAAAATGATACAAATGAACTTATTTACAAAACAGAAAGAGGCTCACATAGAAAACAAACTTGGGGAGGGGAGGAATAAATTAGGTGTTTGGGATCAACAGATACACACAATTATATATAAAATAGATAATCAACAGGGACCAACTGATAGCACAGGGAACTATATTCAATATCTTGTAATAACCTATAATGGAAAAGAATCTGAAAGAGAATATATATATATATATATATATATATATATAACTGAATCACTTTGTTATATATCAGAAACATTGTAAATCAACACTACTTCAATAAAAAAAATTTTTTTTAAATAATGAGGACTTACTAACAACACTCAGTAACAAAGTTTAATTAAGCAAATAATTTAGATATTAAACAGTTTTTCAACTGAAATAGGGAGGCATTTAAATAATGCATCTTGAATCTTTTTTTTTTTTTCGGTTTATACATTCTCTAGTAGCGTCTATACACACGCACGCACACACGTACAGACACACATACACACACAGAGACACAAGTTTACTTACTCAAAGGCTGAGGTTGGAGCTGCGACTTCAAGCTGTTCTCCTGCTCTGACGGTCCTCTGTAATCGGAGTCTAAGGATTTCCTATTATCCAGGTCAGAATACTTCATATTGTTAGTATGAGGCTGACTAGGATCGGAAGGTTCTTTGTTGATCTCATCATCTTGCATAGATGTTGACCAATTCTGATCCAGAAATAAAATTCTGTCTTTGATTCCACTATCTAGGCAGTGTAAAGAGGATCCATAAGATACAATGCTAGACAAATGGACAATCATACAATGCGAGAATGCTTTTTGTTCCTTCCAGGCAGTGTACCTGTTTGCTGTCTGGTCTCTTGGGTATTCATTTTCATGATGTATTTTTGCCTTATCTGTTCAGCAAATCTGGCAGGGTTGTCCCATGGTATGTTGAACATCTCAGAATCTGTCCCATACATCATTCTAGAATGCTTCAGTTTCCCTTCTTCATCAACCTCAGAGAGTTTCAGGCTTTCAAAAGTAAACACTTTGAAGGCTCGTTCTACTTCATTCCAGCTCAAGACTTCTGTAAGAAAGTAGGACAAGTGCTGCTAGGAATGCTCTTTATTACCACATGGTACAGGGCTAAAAGAGGGACAACCAGAGAGTCAGTCCACCAAAATGACAAAGGAGTCACGCCATGATGGGTGTTGACCTGACTTTACACACGGGCTCCACAATTCTGCAACAAATACCAAAGGTAACTAATAATAAGAAAGCTGCACAATCAAGATATAATTTATCAAGATAATGCTCACAAACTGCTTCATAGCTGAATGAATATTAGGTGTCCAGATTAATTCACATGGACTTTCCGGGGTATCATATTGGTTGAATATATTTAAAACTTGTCATTTTTCATAGAGAGCAGACTTGTGGTTGCCAAGGCGGAGGGGGTAGGAGAGGGATGGACTGGGAGTTTGGGGTTAGTAGATGCCAACTATTACATACAGAATGGATAAACAACAAGGTCCTACTGTATAGCACAGGGAACTACATTCAATATCCGTGGATAAACCATAACAGAAAAGAATGTAAAAAAGAATGTGTGTGTATAACTGAGCCACTTTGCTGTACAGCAGAAATTAACATAACATTGTAAATCAACTATACTTCAATAAATAAATTAAGAAAACGTCATTTTTAAGCAAAAGCACCTTTTGCTGCTGTTGTAATTTAAAACAGAGAAATCACTCACTTGTGTCTAACATAGGCTGTTATGTTCAGTAGGCTTTTCTGTTCACTCAGGCTAAGAAAAGGCCTCTTTCCACCCAATGAACTGGTACAGTACCTTTCGTAATTTTACTTTAAAGGTTATGAGCCTTCCAGGGGCTATATTAACTTGTGTATTTATTCTTCTATAGCATTTATTCATGCGTTCAATTACTCACCTGTTTTTGTTTTCTATGTATTAGGCTTTGTACTCTATGTATTTTTCTTTGCCTGAGATTCAAAGAAAAGATTTGGTTCTTGTGCTTTAGAAGTTCAAGATAGAGAGGTGGGAGGTAGGTGTTAACAAATAACCATTGAATTCAGTGAGGGAAGGTGAAATGATAGTGACAGATCAATGAATCAGAGGTCACCTACACTTCCTCTCCAACAGAGGTGAGGGCAGCGGGAAGGTTCCTTTTGGAAAAAATACAAGGAAATTCAGAAGAGAGACAGGAAGGAGGTAAAAGTGACAGAATTAAGTTTGTTCATTCATTCATTTCAAAAATATTTTTTGAGCACCTACTAGTTGCCAGTGACTTTAGTAAAGGGACCACAGCAATAAACAAATCAACGAACTCCTGATTTTATGGAGTACCCATTGTAGCAGTTAGAAACAGAATAAACAGGTAAGTGTATAGTGTATCAGAGATGATAAGAAGAATAAAGCCAGGTGAGGGGATAAGAAGTGATAATGGTTCGGGAGAGGCTTCTATTTTATATAAGGTAGCCAGAAAAAAGCCCTCTGAACAAGTAAAGCAAAAATGTGAAAGAAGTGGGGGAGCCATATCGATACCTGGAAAAGAGCAAATGCAGAGATGGAGGCAGGGGTGCAAGTGACTTGTCCAAGGAATCACAGTAAGGCCAACTAGATAGAGTGGAGTAGAACAACGAGAGCTTGACAGATGATGAGCTCCAAAAGTGGGCGGCAGAACAGTTTAGATTTTATTAATACTTTGAGGGAAATGGGTGATCACTAGGGGGTTTTGGGCTAAGAAGACACATGATCTGACTGACATTTTAGAAGGGTCATTCCCATTATTGTGTGAAGAAAAGACTGTAGGTAAAATGGGGAAAGCCTGGAGACCAACTGCAAAGCTATTGAAATAGTCCAAGTGAGAGGTGGTGCTGGACTGGCCTGGTAGTGAGGGATGTGGTGGGATTGGTTGTGGGGCGTGAGAAAAAAGAGGAACCAGGGATGACTCCAAGGTTTTGGTAGAAAATAGACGCCATTTACTGAAATAAGGAGGACCATGAAGGGACACGTTTTGAGGAAATCAAGAGTTTGGTTTTGGACGTGTTAAGCATGAGGAAAGAGAAAAGGAGAAGAGGCAGAGGGACAAGGGTTTGGGATGGGATATGGGAGCAGGATATGTGGGCAGTTTCAGTGGTGGCAACACAAACAAGAATCTTGTGTATTGTATAACACAGGGAATATAGCTCATATTTTGTAGTAACTGGAGTGTGACCTTTAAAAATTGTATAAAAAAGAATGTGTACATATTCTCCCATAAAAGACAAAAGCAAATGTGAGCATACGAATCATACTCTTCTTATCTTTTGTTTCCTTTCCTTTTATAACTTAATTATCTGGGAGACTGTTCCACATCATGATATAGATATGCCTCATTGTTGTTAAGTCGCATGATTTTGTACCACATAGGTGTCTGATATTTTAATGAGAGCTTTTGATGGACATTCAATTTGTTTCCAGTATTTTGCTACTGTAAAAAAAAATGATTCAATAAATGTGCTTGTTCATATAAAAAACCCCCAAGAATCCTGTGCTGTGGAGGGTAGAACTGAGGTGGAGAGAGAATGAAATCATATCACAGGGCAGAAGGAGAATAGGAGTGTGGCAGGATAGAGGTAAAGGCCGGATGTTCTCAGGACACCAGGAAGAGGGTGATCATGTAAACAATAGACATGACATACCCAGGCCCACTAGGCTACACCCCACATTTCCATGAGGTGAAGGCATGGCAGTATTAAAAATTTTAGCTTTTTCTATTACTAAGCCTACTAAAAAAATGAGAAAAGAAATCAAGATTAAAATATTTCATAATTTGCTTAGAGTTAGAAATGAAAGGAGAAGGAAGAATCTGCACATGCTTTTTTCTTTTCTAGGTCAAATCAAGATGTCTATGTAATTTCATATTTCTTCTTATAAGCAGGAAGGTATTTGCATATCGCCTCAAGTGGAAATAGGATATGTTTTAGGAAATGACTGTCTATATCATAGAATTCCCATGAACTCTGCAATGAGAAGCTGATTTTTGATATTTTTAATGACCCCTCTTTCCACTGTCCTCAAAGAGCAGACAATGGCCCTTCCTGCTTTGAGAGGAGGTGAACTGGTATTAACACTCTCAGCACCACACCACAGGGGGCACTCTAAGTTCTCCTCTTAACCAGGATGGGGACCACCATGTCATCTCCAATGATGTCAATGAGGGGATGTGGGATTGGGAGGCGGGGGGGAGGAATAAAGAAGGGGATTATGCTTGTTGTAGAAACACAGTGGAAAGAAAAGCCAGGGCATCAAATTGAAGAATGTTATGCATCATAGCTATCATCCTATTGTTAATGACATTATTCAAGATAAGAAAAGTGCAGTCAATCAAAATACCCACCCCAGCCTCTGAAAGGTCAATAATCAAAATACTTCTTGCAGATGGGGGTGTAATCGTTAGAGGCACACGTGACCATAAATGAATGAATTTAAGCTACGATAAAGCAATGCACTCACCACTTGTACAAAAGTGCATGAGCTCATGAATTGTAGCTAGACGTTTCGTGCTGTTCCATGGCGGGGGCAGAGGGAATTCAAGGAATTCCCACAGTGGCAACTTAGACTGCATCTTCTGCTCAATTTGAACCAGGTCAAAATTCTTTAGGTCCTGATGAAAAAGAGCAACATGACAGAAGACATTAAAATAAGCTGTCAAGTGCCTTATGCATATGGAGAAGGCAAAACATGATACCCTTGCTCTCATTATTTGGGAACAGGGGAAATCAATGGTAATTGGGGAAGACAAACTGTTGGTATTTTGCTGACGGTCAAAAAAGCTAGTTCTCACTTTGCCAGAGGTTCTTGGTGCACACAAATGATGGATTCCTCATTCACAGTGACAAACTGCCAAAGTCTCAAATGTATTCCTCCCTCCCTTCTGAGATCCTTTTCTGGCCTCCACTGGTTTTTTCATATTAGCAGATGTATAAAGCAAATAACTACAAGGCTTTAATGCAAATTTGGTGTAGTCGCAATCAATTTAATGGTCCGTTGGACCTCTGTACTTAGGCCAGTTTTCTTGGCTGATGTAATTTCTCCTTTATTCATTTCCATTTTCTGAGATCTTACTTTGCAAGCAGGTATCTACTTCGTACATTACTGGTTATTAGCATTGGTAAAGCTATCTCATTAAGATTTCTTCAACTGAATAATTACTAATGAGCTTTTTTGCATCCGTTATCCTCAGGGTAACCTGGTTACTTATTACCTTTAGCACGTATTTCTTGTGGGCGAGGGCATCGTGATAGTTCAGTAGGAGAGGGCCTCTGGGCACTGGTTTGCTTTCATTTTCCTCTTCAGATAAGAATATTTCATGGAGATTCTATTCAAATTAAAACAGTATTGATGTAAAGAGACAGTTCATACTTTTCAAAGCACGCACACTTTTTGGTTTTCTCACACCATCTGACCTTTTTCTCCCTCTCTGTCAGACAGAGAGAGGGCAGGATGGACATGATATGAGCTGCGATTCTGTGGTCCAGCCCATCTGCTCTGGGAGGCGGCTCCACCAGACTCGGTGGGACAAGGTCTTCTTCACTTGCCACAACCTGTTGATATAAAGAGTTGGGAGGAATCGGTTTAATGGTCAGTTCCTTACTGATAGTCATGTATTTCCATTGCTTTTAGTAAAAACAAGGCAGTTTCTACCAAAAAGTTTGGTGATTATACAAAGTGGCAGTATAATTACCAGTGACTACCAAAATAAAAGGGAAAACGTTTATAATCCATTAAAACATTAATTTATATATAATTATATATATATTAAATTATTAAAGTATATATAATTTTCATACATGTACTAGAATAGATAATACAAAATGCAAATGGTAAACAGGAAAATTTACCATGGTAGAAATCAAACTAACAATATTAATATAATTTTCCTTAATGATTTACTCTTTCTTTTAAAGCACTCAAAACTGTGCTCTCACATCTTTGGATTCAATAAGTATTTATTGAGTGCCTACCACATGCCAAGCACTGTGTGGGCCACCCTCACATACATTATCTCATAAGCCTCACAGCAATATTGCTGAGGAGCTATTATTTTCCATTTTACAGAAATGGAATTAGGGTGAGGGAAATTATGTGACTGCCCCAAGCCCAAGGCTGCTTACTGGGAGGAACTGGGGTTCAGGTCAAGTCCTTAAGATAGAAAAGTTATACATGGTGAGATCAGTGAAGGGTAATAGTCCCCTTAATACGGAGAAAACGAGGCCTAGAAAGATTAAATGCCTTGTTCAATTTCACGTGGTAAACAAGAAGTTGAAATATAATCAAGATAGGCACCTAATTTATAATTGTTCTCTTCACCTTAAATACCAAAATCATCCTCTATGATTTCACACCACTCTACAGGATTTTTCAACCTTGAAATTTAAAGACATTTGGACTAGATTTTTGTCATGGGGGCTATCTTGGGCACTACAGAATGTTTAGCAGCATCCCTGGCCTCTACCCATTTGATGCCAGTAGTACCCCTCCAATTGTGGCAGCCAAAAGTATCTCCAGACGTTGCCAAATGTCCCCTGGGAGGCAAACCCCCCTGTTGAGAACAATGACAAAATAGTCATATACTCTTCACTGTTTATCAACACATTACTTTTAAAAGAGTCACTCCTGTCTCCACTTTCTCTCTTCCTACCATCTCTTGGACCCTCTCCAATCACAAGGGACCATGCAGAACTGTTCCATCTCTGAAATGTTAAACTCTAATATCCCCCTCCTATAAAATCCCACCCGATTCCTCTTATATTTCAATTTTTCATCCCTTTATTATTAAGCACTTATTCAGTCAACATGTATCTCTTATTGGAGCCTTCTATGTGTCAGGCACTGAGCTCATCAACTGTCCCCTTTGGTACACAGAAAATAGTAGATGGTTAATAAATATTTGTTGCTTTGAGTTGAGTTGAATAAAATAAGTAAGATTAAGATAAATAAAATGATGATACTGTAAGCCATATAGGGCTATTAAACTTTTACAAATTTATTGCTATAATAAAACTATTGATCTTCCAAAAGCCTTACAGGGTAATAATTAAAGGCAAATATGAGTGTGCTTACCTAATTGGTTAGAAAACTAAAGAAGTCAACAAGCATAAAAATGTATGCTGGAGGTAACAGATGATTAGAGTCTAAAACTATTTTAATATTCAGTGAGATAAAGGAATATGTTACATACATGAAATAAGAAGGACAGTTATTAAAAGAAATTAGAGAATTTATAAATTAAAAATGTTATTGTTGAAACAAAACTTCAGTAGCAGACTAGACTCCACCTAAGAATAAATTAGTTGGAAGTTAAGCTGAAATTCCCAAAGGGGTAAAATTGAAAGAAAATTTAAAATACATGGAGGGAAAAACTAGAAATTCCAACATCTGTCTAATAATAATTAGGATAAATCAAAAGAAATAATATTTGAAGATATAATTTAATTGAACAAATATATATTCAGGGTCTACTATGGGCTAGGTGTGGTTACTGTGTGCTGAGCAGAGAGCAATGAACAAGACTAGATTAGGTCCCTGCTTGCATGGAGCTTACCTTCTAGTGAGAAGAAGGTAATACATAAAGCAAATAAACATTCTTTTTTTTTAAAGAGCAGTTGTTGATAAGAAAATAAAACAAGGTGAAGTGGTAGAGAGCACTCTGTGTTGTTGTGGGCCTTCTTTAGATCAGGTGGTCAGAGAAAGCCTATCTCAGAAATGCCACTTTCACTGGGGACTGAATGACAAGGAGTATCCACCAGGCAGACAGACATGTGGGAACAAAACTTTCTAGGAAGAGAAGTTAGTGTAAAAAAACTAAGGTGTAATTAGTGAATGTGAGGAAAAACCAGAAGGTCTATGTAGATGACCAGTAGCGAGAGAGAGAGAGAGAGTGTGGGAGAGAGGGAGAGAGATGGGGGGTAGGAGATGAGATGACAAACATCCCAGAACCATATTTTTAGGGTCTTTATGGACCAGCACAAGGAATTTTGATTTAACTCAGAATGTGATCAGAAACCAGATTATAATCCTTTAGATCACAGAGGCAATGAAAAAACAATACCATAACTATACGTAGCCTTGGAGGGAGGAGATATGGGCATATATGTATATGTGTAGCTGATTCACTTTGTTATAAAGCAGAAACTAACACACCATTGTAAAACAATTATACTCCAGTAAAGATGTTAAAAAAAAAAAAAGAAAAAGAAAAAACTCTAATAACTGCCAGAAAGAAAAAATAGATTACCTACAAAGGAAAAAGTATCAGGTTGACATCAGACTTCTCATGAGCAGCGTTAGAAGTGAAGACCACAACGGAGCAATGCTATCAAAATACTTTTCCACTTAGACTGACGAGCTTCAAAAGCGGTTTCTGTCACTTACTACTTGGATAATTTACTTAACTTTTTAGGCCTCAGTTTCCTTATCTGAGAAATGAGGAATAAAAATAGTTCCTGCTCCATAGGGCTGTTCTAAGGATTAAATGAGTTAATTAACAGCAAATTCTTTTCAAATGCATATACAGTACTCACAAGAATTGACCATGTACACCAGGTCACACAGGAAGCCCAGGAAATTAAAAAATATTTTTAACATCCAGATCATGCTTATTGACCATAATGCAATAAAATTAGAAATGGACAATAAACAGTGGAAATTAAAAGATTTAGAACTGAATACATTGAAAGCATCATGATGCAGCCAAAGAAATACTCAAAAGGAAATGCATAGCCTTAGGTAAAGTAAAATAGACTAAAAATAAACAAAGTGAGCTTTCAGTAAAAGTGAAATACGAAATAAACCCAAACAAAGTAGGAAGAAGGAAATAATAAAGATAAATGAAGAAATTCATAAAATAAAAAGTAAAAAGGAGTGGATGGGTGAAACAAAATGCCGGTTCTTTGAAAAGACCAATAATCGATATACAATTGACATCCATGATCAAAAAAAAAAGGGCACCAATAAATAACATCAGTCATAGGAAAAGAACATAACTAGATACAGAGGAAAACTTTTCAATGTATATTAGTGAATAAAGAACTTTTATGATATTGAAAACAAATAAAATGGACATGTTCATTTAAAAATATGAATGACTAAAATTGCCCTCAGAAATAGAAAAATCTGATTAAATCTACAAGTGTAAAAGAAATTTTAAATGCAGTTGAGGACCATTAACCACCCCACCCACCTGCCCAACTCCTTTCTCTTTCATTAAAACAACACCTGATAGTTTTAAAGATATGCCTACCAAAACTTCAGTGAAAGTTATATAAAATCATTCCAAAATGTAGCAAGAAAAAGAGGATTGAAGCTGATAAAGCAGATTTTAGCTTTATCTAAAATGTTGTAATCTTTGCAAAGGAGAATGCATTCAGGTATTATGAGCGTAATTTTAAAACAGTTAAAAAAAAAAACAAAAAAACCCCCAGAAGCAAAGAGAGATGAAGTGATTGACTCAAGGTTGCCCACCTGGCAAGAAAGCTTCAGCGTGTAACCACTTACCTGTTCCAGCATACAATGCAGTATCAAGGGCACAGAAATGAATTCTTCTGGAATTGGATTCAGCAAATCATTGTAATATCGCATGTCTACTTCATTTGTGATGACGGAAGCCACTGTAAAAGATACAAAATACCGCTGTTCAATTAAGATGTGTTCTCTGTTTCTCCCATCAAAATTTCATCCACAGATTCAAACTCTGATCATGCACTGATAAATGTAGGATCTTGAGGTGGAGAGAGATGTGAAAGCAACACCAAGGACAGTCATTCCTCAAAGCACCAGCTCCTGGCACTGATCCTCCAGCAACAGGTTTCATACATGCCTGGTGGTGGTGGTGGTGGTGGTGGAGCTGGAGCTTGCAGCTCTTCACATTGTTGTGTTTTCTTCTTTCCAGGGGTTACAGCAACAGTTTGTGGGGGCTAAAATAAGAATAATTAAAAAAACAATTGAAACATCCAGCTGAGAGATGCTTTCATTCAATGCTGGTATAATGGGACTCTGACGGGATGCCGGGATTCTGAAATTGTATGATTATGTTCACACCACAAAATAATTTGCTAATATTAGGATCAAATAAATGGGTTTTGTCTGAGGAAGGAAAGAAGTTAATGGGTATGGACACTTTTCAGTTTTTCCTAACAGAGCCCACTGAGAAATTGCCAGGAAAGAGATGGGAAGATGGGGCATTTTCTCTTCTCTTCTGTGTCACCCCGGGGTGACACAGAATCATGCCATTCTCCCTCTAAGAATCCGTCAATGGTTCTCCCACAACCTTCAGGATAAAACCGAAACTCTTGAGCTCAGCACCAAAGAACATTCTGGCTCCTGCCTTTCCAGCTCGTGTTGCTGCTCTCCACTTTGCATGTATGACCTGAGAGCACTGCCCTACCCCGTGGTGTGGTCCTGGACGCAATACTTCTTTTCTTTGACCTCCATGTCTTCGTACGTCTTTGCCCCCTTCTTGAGAATACCACTCTGTCCCTCTCCCCAGTCAGGTTTTGCCCAGGCAATTCATCCTCAGCCTTCAGCACATTACTTACCCTGCCTGGTAACATCTTCCCGACTCCCGTCTCTCCATCCTACTCTGCTCAGGAGCAGGTTAGGTGCCGTATTTATAGCTTCTCCTGCAAGCTCAGCTGACTGTCCTCACAGCGCTCATCATGCTAAATTGAAACCACCTTTGACTTGACTGCCATTTCCCCTTTAAAGGTTAACCACAATGAGGAGGAGAGAGGACGGGTCTTGTTCGTTACAGTATCGCCAGCACCTGGTACAGTGCCAGCACACGGTAGGTGCTAAAATAACATGGTGATTAAGTTATCAGTAGCCCTCCTTGTTCCAGATGTTATTTATTGCTCCATGGCTGAAAAGTGGGTTCTATCATCCCCTCTGTGTGTGGCAGGTAGTTGGGGGTTTCATAAAGCCCCCATCACATGGATGCCCTTTAATGCTGTGCCTGGGGGCCTGGATCCCACCCTCACCCATTAAATCCCAGCAGGCAGTGTTCCCTTGCTACCAGTATTTATGTGATTTTTTTTCTTCATGTTTTATAAACGTGAAAATTAAGTTGTTCAGCAAATCATTTGGCCAACTAAAGACATTCTAGCATATGCTTACCTCAGAAGTCAACGTAGCTTCTAAGACAGGTTTCTCACTAACCACCTGTGGGACGTTAATAAGCTGCATGTTTTCCAAATAGTGTTGGTGCTGCCTTTTCCAATCCAGGCTGTCGTACATCAAACAGGCAATATTTTCAAAAATGTTGGTGCCCAATTCCAGCTACAGGTGAGAGAATTCATGACAATTAGTCCTTAGTTTCATATTGTTGGAATCAGATGCATGATTTGTATCTCCCTTATAGCCAAACCTATCACTTTTTACAGGGAAGCCCTTCCCCAGCTGGTCCCCAAACCACTGAATCCCAGTCATGGTGACCAAGTCTTCATTTGCTGAACACTTCGGGCCCTTCTTGTTCACCACAATGCAGACTGTTCCCTTTGGAGGGCCTATGGCTGCCTAGTATTGTTAAGACCCTAATTAATGCTTCAACGAGGTGAAAAGTGCCCTATTCATTCATTTCAGCAATGTGGCCTATTTTCTAGGTATCTCCATTCCTAAAGCAACTCATTAGATAGGTAATTTCCATATCCTCAGCCCAAGACAAGCTGGGGATGAGCTCTTGCTTGGCGACAGACACAAGAATCGCAATGGAAATCACCCTCTCGGCTTTGCGCACCATCCCCACAAGTCCACTGCAGTATGTGTGCAATCAGGATTTCTTCCTTTCCTCACCTGTGCTACCTTTAGGGAAAAAAAACCCTAAGAAGTCCTGATAGACTAGTACTACTATAATACCCACAAGTTTTATGATCTGGCAAGCGGGTTATGGATCAGATACCTCTATTACCTAGGCTTTCATTTCCAGAAGCGGAAAAGCACTGTTATCACTAGGTGTGTCTGCTTGAAAGCAAAGAAGGACTAAATAGGCTCCTCCTATGTCCGAGCCACAGCGGTAAGGTAGGGCGAGAAAGCACCTGGTGGGAGCCAGTGAATCACAGTCTGGCGTGAGACCAGGCAAGTGCCAAACCTCGCCCATCCTCACAGCACAGCTGTCAGTCTGGACTTCACGTGTCCCCTCTAAGACAGGATTCTTCAGTTAAGCTTCAAGCTGATATTCTTTGCCCACATTCTGGCATATAAACACATTTTGGTTTGTTTGTATTTATAAGAAATATAGTAAAAGCTTCTGCCCTATTATCCCTTAGGGTAACTAGCTAATGTCTTTTTAAATCAAATAGCAACTCGCATGTTAAAAGCCAGATAATTATTTCAGCAACCAAGGGCTTAACCTGAGATGTCGCAGATGTCGTTCATAGGTGGTTAGCACTTCTTGATGGGCATTTATTTGATATAAAGCTTTCGTTACCTGGGTTCAGCAGAAATACAGCTTGCCTGCTTGCAGCCAAGGGTACTGATGCTTTCCTTCTTCCAGAGAGGAAGAAGGACTACGAATACTTGGCTGGCTCCTGGCTCGGATATGAGGCCATTATCGACTTACAGATATAGCGGAGAGTGCGACACCATGTATCTACACCATGTATTTGGGCTACTGGCATTAGAAATAGGTTTATTACTTTTATATTTCGTAAGTAATCCCAAGTTGAAAATGAATTTTGACCTTCAATATTAAATCCAATGGCCTTTTCTTCTGTAACCCAAGTCTATTACTGAATCACTTTCAAGGCTTTCTTTCCCCGTCATCCTCCGTGCTGGGCTGTTCACTCACAAACCATACCTTACAGAGGCATGCCTTGGCCGAAAAGTCTACTGCAGTTGGACCCAGACTGCAGCCCTGGCGTGAAGGAGATGTTCAATAAATATTTGCAAAGTGACCGACAGAAGATCGGTGTGTCCAGTTGGGCAGCATAGCTAAATGGTCTCTTTCCTCAGTTACCTTCATGGCCCAACTAGAGACCCTAGACACTAATCCTCTAGTTCTGAAGTCAGTATTTCAACGAAGCTGTTACTAGTTTTTTCAACATGAAATTTATGAACTTTAATTGCCATTTAAACTCTTCCACTCTCTATTTTTAAAAAGGAAAATATAGTCACATTTACTGTCTTTAAAAATGGAGGGATTAAAATCTGATGAACACTAAGTTGTTAACACTGGAATAAGAAACAGGATGCTGGGAACGGTGCTGAGTCTTTTGGAGCTGCAATTGTGTGCCTTGCTGTTCACATCTATGTACTGATGATGCAACAGAATGTCTTCTACCTTGGGCTCAATGCACATCAGCTCTTCTCAGTCTATGCCTGGGGAGTAAATAAGACACATGGAAGGCAGCCCTAGTTAGAGCAGGAGCAAAAGGTTCTTGGTTTGAGGCTGCCTTAGAAGACTCTTGGTATTGCCTCCTCTGAATTAGGATTCAAGATCTGTATGGCTGGGACCTCCTAGGCCTTATTGAACCAAAATTGCATATAAGTTCTTTACAAGGTATGTGGCCAGAACTTGGCCCAAATGAGAGGAGGACTGTTTCCACAAAACTTAAATTTGTGGATGTGGGTTTTAAAGTTAGGCATCGATTTTTATGTTCTCAGGAGAAGAGCTGGTCTATTATAGAGCAAGAGTAGAAAGCTGTCTTTCAGATGGTGTTTCAGGATCCCAGGGATATGACCTCTTTCTCAAACATATCTCATGTTGGCTGGGCATAATCTGGAATTCCAATAAAATAGGATGGAATAGTCATAGTATGACGGTACCTGGTATACCAGTCTCTCTGGGATAGAGAAACACGGCCCAACTTAACACGAAGTAGTAGAGGACAGATGGACTCTTTTCTGAGCTCAGGTTTAGAGGCAGGGGAGTGAAAGACAAAGCAGGAAAGAGGAAGGTATCTAGATGAAGGAGTGGGACGACACAAAGCAAAGGGAGTCCACAGTAACCAGTTTTGCCTACAACAAGCTCTGCCTTCAGCCACAGCTTTTCTATGTTCAGCGTTGCTTCCACATATAGGTCAAGGCTTACATTTATTCTTACTATTGCCAAGGTATCAGACTTAAGTGTTCTGTTTCTACGTGGTGACCTCTAACGCCTTATGTTGACAGTCTCTGTAACTCAAACTGATCTCTCCATTGCTACTAATTCAAATCCTGCCCATCCTTCAAGGTCCAGATCTAGGCTTCCCTCCTCAGTGTTTTCACTTACTTCACCCGGTGCACATCCATTTCAAGGTAACAGAATCAGAGACTCTCATAGTGAGAACTGTCCACGCTCCAATCCATGGCCCTGGGCAGCCTACCCTTTGGCTCGGAAACTGCTCCCGGTTTTGGTGTCATTCTCCTCCTCTTACACAAGGTTTGGTTGTTTGTTTGGCAGCTACCCACAGTCATTGCCCACAGACACCTATCCCCCTCCTCCACCCTGCTTTTCCCGGCTCCCTTCACGGCACACTTGATGTGGTCCATCTCCAAGACTCTGCTTTCGGTTCAATTCCCTTTAATGCTGATATATATCACCCTGCAAGGGATTCAACACTCCTGGGCCCCTGTTTGTTGGGACAGGGGGTCAACCAGAAAGAGACCTGAGAGGTCTCTTTTTTTTTTTTTACAACAGGAATGCCTGGATAACTTCCCCAACAACGATAAATAGTTACTCAACGTTCTTTTTAAAAACACCCTCATGTATTTAGCATTTGTTACTTTTCAAAGCATCCCATGTCTTCTTTTTCTGAATTAACAGGAAACTTAGAGTGTGTTTCACATAACACATAGGTGTGTGGCACCTTGAACACTGTCTCTCTGTTTCACGGTTTTGGTCTGGCCTCTCTGCGAGCACCTCAATAGCAGGGGCCAATAAATACTCTCAGGAAATGTCTACTAACTGTTGGGCTGGGGTCAAGTCATTCTATTAAGATAGACCTTGCTGGGAAAATACATGAAAAATACAATTTTGGCAATAAAAGCAAGGGCCTAGAAGAACAATGTTTTGAACTGATACATAAAAAAAAAGACAATGTAGTTTGACAAACTGTAAAATTTACTATCTTCACAATTAACGTATATTAAGACTCTACTGCCTAGAACATTGTTAAGGTATGAAGCAAAGCCACATCACCAAATAAAATAACTACCATCCTTTATCTTCATCTCATCTTATTCCTTTGTCATTAATTCATACACTAAAAGCTGAAGAATCAGGCTATAGCCATTATTGGGCATTCAATGTGATCACTGTCTTGGAGACAAAGGAACCTAGCACAAAGCCTTCTCTGTAGACAGTGATTAATAAATATCTGTGGAATGAATGAATGCAGTAAATGGAACCACAGTGTCACATGTTCAAACTAGTCACTCTCATTAATGCGTGTACTAACCAACATCTCGCTGTCCAACCAGTCGGAAGGAAACTTGTCAGCCTTGACCATGTATTCAAGCCGAGCGACATCAAAGAGATTTGTTTCCGGTTTCTCATTATTCAGGATTGGTTCCAAGTACTTCCAGAAGATTTCAAGTTCTTTTATGTCGTTCTCTTTCTTCAATTTTTCAGCTTCTATATCTAATAAGAGCAACATGTTTATACTACAAAATGAGAGTGTCGAATTTCTTCCCACTTTAAGTGTTTGTGGTGAGTCACATGCATTGCACGATGTCTGTACAGTACCAGAAAATGCAAATAAAGAAATGTAATTTTGGGAAGTGTTTGGACCTAGACTATATAGTTAAATATCAGAGGATTTTACTCCTGAAATTGTTATTAACTATGAGCTTTTTCCACCCCTTTATTTTATAGTTGAGGCCCAGAAAGATTATAAGGTCACACATTTGGGGAGCTAAATATAGTCAATACTTCCATCACTCTGAGATTGTATCTATATAGGAGCAGTTTTTCTGCCAGATCACTTTTTGACTATTTTAGCATTTGTTTGCTGCATAACTGGTTAGAAATGCAGTTGATCCAGTTCTCCTTCCCACGTGGGTAAAAACAGACTGGATCCATGATTTCTGCTTCAGTTAACTTTTGGTCACATTGAAATAGTTACTGGCTTCTCTGGGCATTTGTGCTCTGACTGTATAAAATAATGACGGTTTTCCATAAAGTTACACTTGACAATTTGTCTGACATGGTTTGGTTTTTCCATCTATAACTAAATAGGTTCTACTACTAAGATCTCACTATTCTACTGTAAAGTCTCTTTTTCTATGATTTTATTTTTATATATTAAATATTTTTAACACAAAGACTATGGAGTTTATGCAGCATTTTCTCACTGGCTTCAATAATAAGTTATTGAATGTTACAACTAGCCTTTGAGATAGAAATAGCTAGGTTTGAATCTCAACTCTTTTACATAATAGCTGCCTCTAGACAGGGTCGTTTTCGGTAAAATGGAAATAATAAAACATACTTCCGAGGGTTGTCATGGAAACTACATGAATCAACACACTTAAAGCCCTTAGCATTGAGGCTAGTCCCAAGGCCTGTGCCCAATAAATGGTAGCTATTATTATTATCAGGGGTAGCCATTTCTAACCTGGAACAGCAATTTAAAAAACGTTGTGTTATAGAAATCCGGATGCGGCTGTATAAGTTACAAAGCCCTGTGGAAGGATATTACTAATAAATGACAAAAAAGCACAATAGCATATGGCAAAAAGAGCTTGGACTTCCAGGTCACGCAGGCTTATACTGCATCCTAATTTTACTATCTGAAGTAGACAGTAGACTTTGTTCCCATCCCACAGAGGGAGTCTAGTACGATTCCCTTAGATGAAGACCCTGAGGTCTGAATAGTAGTGTAGTGGCTGAATAGTAGTGTAGTTGGGACTTCATCCCACAGCTTCCTGGTCTAAGGCCTGGAAGATAAGCGTCCCCTCTGATTTATCAGAATAAGCCAGTAGCAAAGCTGAGCAAGAATCCAAGGCTATGACCTCCCTTGGGCCATTTGGTGACTGTGGCTTCTGGCAGAATAGATTATCTACAGATGATCCATCCCATTCACGCTTTAGGTAAAAGTTATAGAGCAAAGTTCCTGAGAAATATAGTTGGATAACCAAGTCTATGTTCCCTGTGGCTACACAGGGATAGAAACACAGGGTATGATTTGAATTTGCAAAATTTACAACACCTGGCTAGTGCAAGTGGCATAAATAGCAACTCAAAGTCTCGAAAGGATTTAATAATGTATGTATTGTATGACTATGGTTTGGGCAGAAAATTGTATTTGTACCTTAAGGACAGTGGGTAATATTGAAGGATTCAGTAAGTTGTGTAGCAGACTGCATACCTTCTGGCTGAAGAAAACTTTCCTGCTGCTGGCTAACTGCTGCCAGGTGTGTCTGCAGAGGTTCATAATTCTCTGATGATATTTTAATCACGCTGCTTATGGGAATGCCCAGCTCAGTCATGATCGCTAATAACTGAGGATTGTTGAAGCCCACAACTATAATGTAATGCTGGGCACCGTCATCTGGCTCATCGTCTGTTCAAAATACCGTAGAGAAGAGCAGCCGTCATTTTAAAAGAGAACAGGTTGCACTCAGCCAGTTCAATGGCTCTATACATTATGCATGCGTTTGTCATCCCTCGGGCTTGCCAAAAGCAGTCCGGTTGGCTGGAATGCAGTCATGTTGACTGGTTTTCATTATTGCCCTTCCAGTAAGAAGGCTGTGGCCATTTTACAAAATATTAAATCACTTTTGCAAATGAGACATAGGCGTAATAGGGGGACAAATATACAGAGGGCCTGTCGTCATGGAAAATGTGTGCTTGGGTTTTTCTAAAAAAAAAAAAAAGTCTAGGCTGTAATTTTTCTTGGTTCTAATCTCTTTTGAGCAACATCTGGCTTTACTCCTGAATTACAAGTAGCTGCAGCTTTGTGGTATTTTATATGCAGAGGTGTTTACAGAAGAGGGAAATATTGAATATGAACAAACTCCCTACCAAAGCATTCTGTGTGTTTATGCCAATAGGTGTGCATGCTGAGTATGGGTTATGTAGCAACTATATATTTATTGTATTCAAATTTAAAAATATATATTGCTCACTTTCCTAAAATTTTTCTCCTCAATTTTGTCCTGGCTATACTGTTCTATAAGTGTCAAAACATGAGTTTATATTAGAATGTGAGATTCTGGGGGGTGACAATAATTGTTGTACTTTAATATCAATACTAGATGGTACACAAAAACATTATGTCTCACAATGGTTCATCAAGATCAATTTAAAAATAGAGCAACAGATGCACAAACTTTTTATCTTCAAGTAGTGATTTTTCTTCAGCTACTGAAACAAATCAGTATTGATACTGCTCACGGAATCCATAATATAATTGCTTCTATGTCTAGTGGGTTTAGAGCAGAGATATATTAGGGGAGTCAGACTGTCAAAGGATGTGAAGAGGTGCCATCTCATTTAAATACGACGCAAATAAAAAACAGCAGCTCCACTTGGGTTCATGGGAAGGCGGCAATGAATTACTCATAGCTGCCCAAGTCAAATCATTTTTTTATATCAATAGTCTAAATGAAAGAAAATTCTGGTTGTTCTATCTAGGACAGATAGTGGGAGAAGCTGAGGTCAGGAAGACACGTGCTCTGAGTCACAAATTAACAGGTCTGATTTTATTACCACTGTATTACACTCGTGACAATAATCACTTTTTACTTTGCCTTATAAGTGTTTCTGACTTTCTCAAATGTTCCCAACAAGATAGTAAGCTCCTCGGTGGCACAGTCAGCTAGTTAATTCATCTTTTATCTGCACTATGAAAATGTGCCTATAGAAAGACACATGCTAAAGAAATATTGGCTGAAAACAAAAATGTATTGCAAATAGAAATATTTTTCTATTAGGGTGTCATGGGGAGTATAGGATTTATGCTTTTAAAAAGGTGAAAAGGCTGGGGAAGATTAAGTATAGTGGTTGGAATGATGAATTTTCAAGTTTGTAGGTCATCAGGCAAGAAGTGAAAGGAGCATCTTACTGACCAATGTAATGTTTGGTGTCATCCTCTTCTCCCCTTCTTACTAACTGGGTGGTCTTTTTTACTGCTGTGTTTGCCTCAGGCTGGTCCTTTCCCTTTCCTTTGGCAACCTTGGCCATTGGGGACTTTTTCTCCTTGGGAGATTTTGCTTTCCCTTTATCCTTTTCTACCTTAAATCTGTCTTCTATCACCTGGAAAGACAGAATACTTTTGATTAAACCATACAGTGAGCAGGCAATGGCTTTTCTACTGTCAGGTAAATTAAATCTTTATTTCATTCAATCACTCCTTTACTCACTGATTCACTCTTCAAGCCAGGATAGTGGAGATTCCAGGTTGAGCCTAAGCTGTGAGAAGGCACATCAAGCACAAAGACTAGAGGGGTGGATGCTAGGAGACTGTCACACACACACATCTTTCTGGAAGGGAATTCATCTTAAAGGAGCCTCCCTTGGCCTAATAAACAACCTCAGTTAGTGGCTGGCAGGGAGAGTGGTGGATTCTGAGTACATTGTGATGGCAGGGACTTAAGTTTATCAAGTAGCCTAACCCTGGGGTCTCTATCTGGGTCTAACAAAGGTTTTCCTTTCAAACAATTGCCAAAACCTTTGTACATTATGTCATAATGTAATTACACTTTCCATTCATGTGTTATAAATACATATAGGTTGAGTTCATTGAAATGATGTGGTAGTATTGGACCATACAGAAGATCCAGAATATGCTTATGTTATTTATTTTTCCCATGTTCAACAAAGTTGGGCACAAAAATAACTAAACTAAATTACTGTAGCAACATTGGGGGTTCTGTATTTTCCTGAGGTCGTGAAACCAAATTTGAAGAACTCAGTCCTAAGACGTTAGAGACAAGGAAAGTAGAAGATATATTGCTTTGGCACCCAGCTAACAGAAGGTAGCACAGGAGGGGAGAGAAGCATCTGCCTCCTGTACGTGGCTTCTGGATGTTGACGGTTCCAGAGAACCCAGTTGTTGTTGTTTTTTTTAATCTTTTTCACCACTCCGCATGGCATGTGGGATCTTTGTTCCTTGACCAGGGATCGAACCCATGCCCCCTGCAGTAGAAGCGTGGGGTCTTAACCACTGGACTGCCAGGGAAGTCCCAAACCCAGTTTAGCTGTAGCACCTGGAGGAAGCATCAGAGGTGCCCATGGACCCTCCGTGCATGCCTGGCACCTGTGGCTCCAGTGGTGGGGAAAGTCGACCTCCCCACCACCTGCTCCTCAACAGAGGGAAATATCAGTGGAGGCTGCAGATGTCACTAATAGCCTTGGATAGAGGCAGCAAGGAAAGCACAAGGGAAAGTACAGAGGTATGAAAAGCCCCAGTGTTTCTCTCTGCACCAGACACAAATTGGCCCATAAAAATAGGGTTGGCATATGCTAATGCATATATATGGAATCTCAAAAAACGGTACTGATGAACCTAGTGGCAGGGCAGGAATAAAGATGCAGACGTAGAGAACGGACTTGAGGACACAGTGGGGAAAGGGGAAGCTGGGATGAAGTGAGACAGTAGCATTGACATATATACACTACCAAATGTAAAATGGATAGCTAGTGGGAAGCAGCTGCATAGTGCAGGGAGATCAACTCGATGTCTTGTGACGACCTAGAGGGGTGGAGTAGGGAGGGTGGGAAGGAGGCTCAAGAGGGAGGGAATATGGGGATATATGTATACATATAGCTGATTCACTTTGTTGCAGAGCAGAAACTAACACAACATTGTAATGTAATTATACTCCAATAAAGGCATGAAAAAAAAATAGGGTTGAGCTCTATCCCCTTGAGTTCCTACTCTACTGGGGAAGAAAGAGAAAAAAGCATATGAACAGAGAAACAAAAGTATGACTGAAAAATTTCATGAATTTTATGAAGGATAAAACCCAATGTAGTAATAGACACACAATTCACCACTCACTAGTAAGCTGGTGATGGAAGGCCTCTGAGGGAGTGACATTTGAGTGAAGACCTCAAGGATGAGGAGCATCCATGTGAGAAGCAGGGGAAAGGTGAAGTGTGTGCCAGAGGCCCTGAGTTATAAAGGAGATGGGTATGTGCAAGGAACTGAAAGGAGGTGAGTATAGCAGGAGAATAGTGGGCAAGGGAGAGAGTGGCCAGGATGAGGCGGGGAAGGCAGGGTATGGGCCAGGTCATCCAGGGCTTTGGTGGGGGCTGGTTCACAAGTTTATATTTTATTAAAAATGCATTGGAAAGGCCATAAAGGGATTAAATGGAGGACTACTGTGATTTTGCAAGACAGGAAACCAGAAGACCAGTAAGGAAACTCTAGCAGTAGTCCAGATAAGACCTAACAGTAACTCAGTTTAAAGTATTGGTAGAGTGGAGAAATGTAGATGGATTTAAGATCTATTGTGGATGCTGAAATTACAGGGGTTGAAAGATTAGAGACAAGGAATGAAGGAGGAGGCAACAAAGATAATGCTCTGGATTTAGTTTGAATAACAAGTTGGTTGATGGCACCACTCACAGAGACAGAAGCATTGGGGTGAGAAATAATTTTTACTTAAGGTGGGAGGACTATTCAGAAAGATCTTGTTAAATCCAAGATGCTCCTGAGATGACAAGGAGACAATTGAATACACATGTTCTCCTCTCAGAAGAGAGATGTGGCTGGAGTTACAAATTCAGGTGTGGGTAACAGAGAGATAGTAGTTAACTGCACAGGAAGAGATTAGACCCCCTGGGGAAAGAGGTCTCAAGAAATATGAGAATTGAACCTGGGATCATGCTGGAAACTCCAATACTTACCAACTGGGTATAGGAGGGGATGTGGGTAAAAGAGAGAAGTGACTTAGAAGGTTGGAAAAATTACAGAGTATGCAGCTAGAGAACCAAGGGACTGAAAAGTATGGGGAGTTATAGGCGACATTATGGGAGCAGTTATGGTGGAGTGTGGAGGTAGTGAACACAGAGGCAGGAACAGTTGGGCGACCACTTGTGTGGACAACGGTTTCAAGAAGTTTCCTTGTGAGCACTATGCACAATAGCCAAGACATGGAAACAACCTAAATGTCCATCAACAGATGAATGGATAAAGAAGATGTGGTGCATATATACAGTGGAATACTACTCAACCATAAGAAAGAACGAAATAATGCCATTTGCAGTATGGATGGACCTAGAGATTATCATGCTAAGTAATGTAAGTCAGAAAGAGAAAGACAAATACCATATGATATTACTTATATGTGGACTCTAAAATATGGCACAAATGAACCTATCTATGAAACAGAAACAGACTCATGGACATAGAGAACAGACTTGTTGTTGCCAAGGGGAAGGGGGTGGGGGAGGGAGGGAGTGGGAGTTTGCGGTTAGCAGAGGTGAGCTATTATATAGAGAATGGATAAACAACAAGGTCCTACTGTATAGCACAGGGAACTAGATTCAATATCTTTTGATAAACCATATTGGAAAAGAATATTAAAAAATGCATGTATATATGTATAACTGAATCACTTTGCTGTATAGCAGAGATTAACACAACATTGTAAATTAACTATACTTCAGTAAAAAAATAAAAAACAAAACTAATGTAAATGCATTAAAAAAAAAAGAAAAAGAGAACAGCCTTAAAAGAAAAAAAAAAAAGACGTTTGTTTGTAAAGGGGAACTGGGGATCTGAGATTGTTCAGTGGATGAGTGGGCAGAAGGGGAGTAAAACGTCAAGCTATGTACGTATGTAAGTAAAGTCAGGAGATACTGTGTTTGCAGGCTGATGGAATGAGCCAGCAGAGAGGGGGACATTGAAAACACGGGGGAGACTAAAGTCCTTGAGGAGAAAAGATGGGATAAGATGAAGAGAATGTGTCAATAACTGGACTTTGATAGGAAGAAAGGCAATTTCTCAGTTTAATGAAAGGAGCAAAGACGGGATGAGTGGCTGGGTGTAGGTGCAAGAAAGAGAGAGGTCTTGATGGTGTTTGGGGAATGTTTCAATGTTTTCAAGTGAAGGATGAGGCAAGGTTATCAACTCAAGATGGGCAGGTATGAGGTAGGAGGTTTGACTAGAGAAGAGAATGTGAGTCATCTCAGAAAGTGGGAGAGCAAGCTTACTGAAGAAATATGGTAGAACTCTCTGCCAACGTGGAGAGCTTATTGGAAATTTTGAGATTGTTCATTGAAAATGAAACCAGAGCCCAAATCAGTGCCCCTGACTCCAATCAGCTAGGAGGTACTGGTGAGACTCGTGCAAGCAGGCGCTCTCCCAGCCACACCTTGGATCATGGTGATTCCACTAGAGGGAAGAACACCTGTGCAGCTGTGAGGTGGACAGCTAGCCTCACCACAGAGAAGTCCCAACTTGGCCAAAAAAAATCTGCCAGAAACTTCTACAGCTATCATTTGAAATAAAATCGCAGGGTGATCTTTAGAACTGAAGAGAAGAAACTGTTTTAGATTAAATTATTGTGAAGTTCACCTTCATTCATTTCATTCAACTTTATACATGCATTCATATTCCATCATTCCAAAAAACATTTCCTGACTGCAGGGGACATTTGTGTCACAGTAAGGCAGTAAAAGGGCCCTCTGGCCCTGCAGGCTCTCCTAGGTGGGGTGTAGGACCTGTGCAGACACATAGCTCTCATTGCTTTGGAGTCTCTCTAGCAAAGATTGGGGTTCTATAAGGTAAGCAACTTCCTGAGCCCTTTCTCCTGTAAGGTTTCTTAGGATCCTAGAGAAAGCAAGGCTGATCACAACCAAAATTTCAAAGTAAGTGGTAACTTAGCAGAGACACAGCTATACAGTGTGATACATGCTTTCCAGACGTCATCGTCTTTAATTTGTTCTCACAAAGCAACATGCCAAATCGGTAATTTTATTCCCATTGTATAAATTAAGACCCACAGTTTCCCTCACAAACACACAGCTGTGGTAGAGACACAAGTTGGTGTGACTCCAAACCTCAAACTCATTTTATTTCCATGGTTCTCCTGTAGCCTCAGCCTTCGACGTCCTCGCAACCTTCTTTACCATGCTTGTCTGCCCTCTCTCTACTCCATCTTTCCAAGGGCTGAATAATACTAGCTGAATGCTCTTCTGTTTCTCCGTGTACTTCACCTCCCTCAGCTCCTTTTTCTGCTCCGTGCCCTCTTTCCCTCTCTTTCTTTTTGCCTTTGTATTCCCTTAGCAAGGCCACACTTGGTACCCTGGAGACAAGCATCTTTTAAACTAATTTCCAGTAACACTGAAATTAGCAATATCAATCTCCCTCCTTTCACAAAAGCCTTTAAAAAGTACTTCTAGACCTTCTAGAGAATGGACTTGAGGACACGGGGAGGGGGAAGGGTAAGCTGGGACGAGGTGAGAGAGTGGCATGGACATGTATACAGTACCAAACATAAAATAGATAGCTAGTGGGAAGCAACCGCATAGCACAGGGAGATTAGTTCGGTGCTTTGTGACCACCTAGAGGGGTGGGATAGGGAGGGTGGGAGGGAGACGCAAGAGGGAGGAGATATGGGAACATATGTATATGTATTACTGATTCACTTTGTTATAAAGCAGAAACTAACACACCATTTTAAAGTAATTATACTCCAATAAAGATGTTAAAAAAATTTTTTTTAATAAAATAAAATAAAATAAAAAGTACTTCTAAATTCTGATTTACTTCTTTAAGTATGTTTTTAAATTCTAAAAATAATCATTATGAAAAATTGAAAAAAAACATAGAGAACTTACAAAAATCACAATTCCACCATCCAGAGAAGATGAGTGAAGAGGCTATTATAAATGCATTCTTTCAAATTATGTTTAGGCATCATTTTAATGTAATCGTTATTGTTGTCTCTACATAACCTAGTGTTCTGCATTTTCCATTTAACAGTGGATGTATGTTTAATTGGTAGCATATCAAGAAGTACTGCTATGTAAAGTATTTCTCATAGCGACTATATATGCGATTTCCTGGTGTGCAGAGACACTAAATGGTGGAGAACAGAAGCAAATGGAAGCACCTGGGTCCTCCTGGGTGCCAGGGGCAGGCAGAGAAGTCCTTGGTAAATTTCTGAACATGTTCTTTGCCCTACCCTGTCCCCACTACTCCCCTGTGCCTGACTCTAGTGGTGGTCTCCCTACTCCTCTCCTGTATCCAGTCTGTATCTCCCAACCTCCACACCTGAGCTGAACCAGGACAGTCCCTTTGTTCCTCTGCTTCTGAACAATGATTGACTACTTGGCCCCTTAGAATTCTACTCTGGTCAAAAGGTCCATCCTTTTCTACTAAGTCCCAACTGCAGGAAAATCACCTCCTATCTCCTTCCCTTTCCCTCTCTTCTCTCACATTCTGAATAAGCCCCTCCCCTCTATGGGTTTACGTCTTGGGATTTGAGGGCGGGAGTGGGGAGAAGTGAACCAGGTTTGCTGAGCCCCCTCCTAAATCATAAGCTAAAATTTGTTCAACACCGACCTCTTTTGCCTTTCTTGCTTTTGGGTAGCATAACATGCGTGTTCCCATTTAGGGTCATCTACTTACAACTGAAAGAACTCAGAGGAAACTCTTGCCAATTCAAGATAAAAATTTAGGAGGTGTGTATCTAACAGGCCCCTCTTTCTACCATGTTTGGGGAACACATGCTCCCCAGCATATGAAGGGAGAGTCAAGTTCCTTACAGAGTACATTTTCTTTAAAATGCACTGTGTACCAAAAGCATCTGGATGCCTCCTCGTCCTGTGGGAAGGCTTTGGGTAGGCATGGAGATTTCTTACCAGTTAAGCTACATAGCAGATGTGGGGCTCTTGTCTTAGCAACAAACAAAAATGTATTAGGGTTTCACACACTCGCTTGAGTATTAACGTGACACCTACCTAGAATCCTTAATCTTGTTATTCCCACCTCTTAAAGGGAAAAATACAAAATTCTCCCTCTCTGGAATTGGGCAACCTAGTTATTTGATGCTTCAAAAATATTTTAGACTGTATTTTATTTCTAAATTACTTCTTAATACCAAAATTCAAATACCTCGATGGGTATTCATTCTGTTGTTCTTCACAGTGAAAGGGAAGTAAATGGTAAAAGTCAGTGGAACTGGTGGTAAATACCTATACTTCCTCTTACTTTTATAGATAACAGCACATCTACATATTTGTGTATAACTTTGTGTTTCATATATGTTCTATCATAAGATTCCCACAATAATATTATTAAGGATATAGATAAGAAAAGATGTCACGGCAGTTAAATGACTAAGTCACTCCACTATTATGTGACTTATGAGAAACAGGGTCTATCTTCTGAGTGCTACTCAGTTCTCTTTCAAGATATCACTCTATCTCATAAACAATCTATTCGTCACAGATGATGAGAGGACAATAGATGGACTAAAAGAAATGTATGGTGTCAAGTAAGTTTGAGAGACAATAGATTAAACAATATTAAAGAGATTTGTTTTCATGAAACTCCTCCATCTTTAATAAGCTAATATAAAGTTAATTTGAACAGGGGGTCATTTGTTATCTTTTTTAATGGAGAACTGGGTCTAAATGGTTCCAGAACCTATTTTGGAAAGAAAAGGTTGTGGAACATTTGGGGGCCCAATTAATCCATTTCTATAAATGTATGCTAAGGAAATTATCCAAAATATGAAGAATTGTATATGGTAAGGTTGTTCATCACAACATTGTTTATTATGAAACAACACAGAAATAATGGAAATGTTCAACAGTAAAGGAACTTTAAGAAAAGTATGGTAGTCAATAGAATGTCACCTAGCCAATAACAATGATAGATGTGGATGCTGTGATAATGAGAAAAAATCATGGTGTATTTTAATTGAAAAAACTGGATTAAAATTTCTTTTTACAATGATTACAGCTATGTAAAGAAATCCACAGAAACAAAGGAAATATACCAAAATGTTAACATTAGTTATAACAGGGTTATGGCATCATGAACATTTTGTTTTCCCTTTTCTATATTTTCTATTTCTTTCCCCTCCCTGCTTACCTGCCACATAGAAAATATAATATATGGGATTGAGTTAGGAGCTTGCTTTTCTAGAGAGTGGCTGAGGTGTAGAAAACGTAAGCCTACGAATATACTGGGTTCACTTGACCAAATGATGCAATCTAAAGATTGCACAAAGTCCTGGGGTGCCACATTGCCATCTTCAGGGTGCAATTCTTCATCCACAGACTCTGAACATGGCCCTGTCTGTGTGTGGTGGTGGTGAGGGGGTGGGTCTGATGGCTACCTGATGTCTGTCTCAAGCACGATCCTACGTGATTTAGAGGTTTTAGCAGCGGATCAGCCAATGCTATCCAACTTCAACATCCAGAAGGGCAGAGAGAAGGGCTAAGGATGTTTGAAAGAATCCCAGGAAGTCTCCTTCTAAGAGATTCCCCCAGAGACCAGCTCATTTCTGGGCAGGGGGTTGGGACTGGCTAAGAAGTCAGGATTCCCTTGGGAATTGGTGGTTGGTTAGCTCAGTGGCCTTTGTCTTTGGTGGGCTTTGTTCCTTTCTTTGACCAGTCCCCCCCACTTAACCTCAGGATGTTTTATGCAACATGGAATTACATGATATAATTAGCGAGTTGGTAGATCCCACTGAGCAAAGCCATTTGCTCCTTTAAAGAGGCGTCCCTGGGAAGTTCTCTACTGATTGTGAGCCAAGAGTGCTGTTTTGCGTAATTATTGAGACACACTCAGAAGGGGTATGTACAGTGGTTAAGAACATAATCTTAGAGTCTGACAGTTCTGGATTTAAATCCTGAGTAGCTATTTAGCCTTGGGAAAGTTACTTAGCTTTTCACACCCTCAGTTTCCCCATCTGCAAATTGAGAATAATACTCTGTAACTCATAAAGTCATTTAAAACATTAAATGTTAAAGCATATGTAAAGAGCTTAGTATAGTGGCAAGCAGTCAATAATGGTAGCTAATTACTATTATTAGCTGCTGTTAACTGTAGCTATTTGTATTTCAAAATACTGCTCTAGGGCTTCCCCGGTGGCGCAGTGGTTGAGAATCTGCCTGCCAATGCAGGGGACACGGGTTCGAGCCCTGGTCTGGGAAGATCCCACATGCCGCGGAGCAACTAGGCCCGTGAGCCACAACTACTGAGCCTGCGCGTCTGGAGCCTGTGCTCCGCAACAAGAGAGGCCGCGATAGTGAGAGACCCGCGCACCGCGATGAAGAGTGGCCCCTGCTTGCCGCAACTAGAGAAAGCCCTTGCACAGAAACGAAGACCCAACACAGCCAAAAATAAATAAATAAATAAATAAATAAAAATAAAGGAATTCCTTTAAAAAAAAATACTGCTCTATTTTAAATGTGTGTGTTTCTTTACATTTTTCCTGAAGTCTGTAAAAAGGTTTCATTAATTAATAGCACCCCAATTAGGAAAGCACTGCTCTAGTTTACAGATAAGCCAGCCAGGGAATCAGTTATAATTTACCCTGAATTGTTGAATTTTGTAGCTCTTCAGATCCAACAGTTTTGTTGGTAGTATCCTCATTTCGATAATCCAGCCTCAAAGAATTCCATCCAGTTAGTGAGGCAAGTTATTCCTTTCCTGAAACCACACGGGTCCCTCTAAACTGAGTTTCTGCTCTTCCTCTATTTGATTTCTTAGAATAGTTTCTGAAGATTTTAACCACAACTGAATCAAAACTAACCAGCCTGTAATTTCCTGGTATGTCCCTATGGCCTTTCTTTTAAAACAAAACACACACACAAAATGGCATTACATTGGCTGGTTTCCAGTGTTTCGGGGTTTTAACTGGAGTAAGCTGGAAAACGTCTGTGAAATTTACCCTAATTTCTCTTTGTCGGTCCTTTGGAGCAGCCTCTGGGTTGTTTGGGCTTCATCATGATATCTGATCAAATTTAGGTGCTTTTAATTTTGAGATGTTTTAAGAAAAGTTTACCAATACCATCTGTCCATATTCTTTACTGCCTGTCTTCCACCTATTCAATTCTAGGACATTGAAAAATAAGGCAACTTGTACTAAGTAGATAAGCCAGAAAGAGAAAGAACTGTTCTGCTTTTACATAAAAGATATGCTAAAAATAATCCAAGAAAATATGGACTGGTTATTTGAATTCACAAATTAAAAGCACAGTTAGAATATATTTGGATCTTTTCCTAAAACCTATCCAAATGTTCTGAACTCAACTCAGAGGCACAGACTAGATTTAGTTTGGCTGATTATTTAAATGGGTTAACTTTGCTTGTATTATAGCCATTTTTAATTTTTTGATGATTAAATGTTTTCTTTTAGCTGAATTCTCAATATATTTTAAATATTTTGATTCACAATGAAGTGTTTTGGTTTTAAAAAATGTTTGTAATTAATATATGACGTAAAAGTTGGAGTTAAAAAGAGGTAAAAATGTGAAAAATACTGTAATATTCAGATAATGACTAAATTAAAACATGGTCAGAATAGAAACCAAGCAATTTATTTTAAAGTTATAATGAACCTTACAAAAATATATGTGCCCAATACATTGTTTCTCTAAATGTTTGTTAAGTTAATGAATTAACAACAAATTGATAATGATATAACTAAAAATGCAGAATAAATGTTGAGATAATGATGTGCACAAGGAAAACTTATTTCTAAACAAAACACTCTCTTATTCAGATTTTAAGATATAATAAAATCTAATTCGGGATTAATTATATGAAAGAATCATATTCAGAAGTTCTGAAATGCTGAAATACATTTCGAGAAATAAAGTGTATTTTCTTCATTATATGTATATTTGGAAGTAATCAACAAGATGCTTCTGAATATATAAAAGTTTTGAAATATATTCAACTTATTACAATTAGAGGCAGGGATTTGCCTCTCAGAAATTTATATGCTAAAGGCTTCTAAGCTGTCCTTCTAAGAAATATCTTCCTTGTGTTATTTTTTATAATATTAATTATCCAGCAAACTTTCTTCATGGACCAAGCAAATGCAATGTTAAGCATAGCCCGGACTAAAGTGTTATAAATTATTAAAATTAGTGGAATCTAAAATAATGATATTTTCACTGTATCTGGCTATTGTAACTATATTCTTAAGAAAAGTTTTGATGGTTAAAACAGAATCAAATATGTAGTATACATTACATTTTTTTCCATTGGGTTAAAAGGACAAGGACGTACTCATATTAGTAGCTTTTGTCCTCACCGTCTCCCTAGTATTTTCTGTAATTACTGCTATGGATATTTTTCAAGCATTCATTTTTAAAAATTCAATTCCAAAATTTCAACAGAGAAGATACAAAACACTCTGGGTTGTACAGATGTAGACATATAACTAGTATTTGAGAGAAAGCAACCACATATATCTCATGTTGATGTTAAAAAGCCGAAGAGATAGTCACTCCCTTTGCAGGAATCTCAGAATCTCACCCGGGGTTCAGAAAGAGGAAGAAATTGGGTAAAGTCCTCTTTCCTTTTTTTCCATTTTCTAAACCACAGCGTGGTGTCAGTTTTACATACTTTATACTTATTTTGCTTTCTGCTAAACTCCCTGGCTGAGAAGCATTAACCTCCGTTGTTCCAAATGACCTGCTGGGCAGTGTTGTTGAAATGAACACAGATTATATCATCCCTCCAACAACTCCCTTAGTCTTGCCTTTACCGAGAATATTTTTCTGGAGAGTTCTCCCTTCCAATCAGTTTTCATCAATTTATTTAGTACTGACTCGTGTGGTTGCAACTCAGAGATTTGGGGCTGGTGTTTTGGGAACCCAATCTAATAAAGACATCAAATTAGATTATGTAATTGCTGGCTCTTAATTGCTCAAAGAGTCCTCTTATGCATCTAGTACTTTTTTATTTTTATAAATCTAAAATTCAACTCCCAATTCCTTAAGACTCTTGAATTTTCAACAAATAAAGATTATTTCCGTATCTTCAGAATCTCATAACTGTATTATATTGTTCACATTTCAAAAAAAAATGCTGAGCAAAATAACAGTGCAGAAATATCTTTATACTGTTAGTTTTAAAAACGTTTCCTCGGTTGCCAGGATATTCCATTTATTGTTACTTAAAATTTGTTAACTGAAATCTGAAACCTACTCCTATTACAATTACCGACTTAAAGCAGGTGGCAAACAAAGAAATTGACACTCTTAATGTGTTATGTATATTTGTAGGTGCTGTGGGAAAGCACAAAGCAAACACAAGGTGCAAGAATTTTTGCAGGACTCACAGTCTACTTTTTGTAATTCAGATTCCCATGTGACATTTGAATTTTAAAAAGACAAGAAAAGATCTTTCTATACTAGTTTCAAATTTTCCAATTTTTCTTCTGCCAAGTCTTAACGTCCCTGAGTATTTTTTAAGGTATGAATCTCCTGTATACGTTGGAAAGAGCTTCATATAGATGGAAAACTATACCATCAACTATTTTCAAATAAGTAGAATTTTTCTGGGGACAATATACACCACCCTAGTAAGATGCTAAATGCGGAATCTCTTTGAAAAACATAAAGCCCTATATTACAAATTTAAGGTGGCATTATTATTTTTTTCTACAGTTACCCTGTCAAGAGTTCAATTCAAATAGGAAAGCCAGATTTGGGGGGTTCTTACAAAGGGGAAGTAGGTATTATTGGAACATGTTCACTTTTCTCTTTCTTCTTCCATGACTTGGTTTTGCCTCTCCCACTTAGAGGCATAAAGAAACAATTTACTTATAAATCCATTTCATACATACACACGCACACATACACATTACACATGTACATACAGAAGCATTTGGCTTTCCAAAAATATTTCAGCATGATTTGGAAAATAAGAAAAACATCTCTCATTTTGACTAAGGTTAAATAGTAAATGGACTTGAAACTGGCATCACTTTGCTAAAACTATTTTAAAATACTTTTTCAGATGAAAAATACAAATCTTTGGAAAACACACAGATTGACTTCCATAGGCAAATTAAACGAAAAATCTACACATGAAGAAATAAGCAGGTATATAATATAGGAGTAGAAGTAATGGAGCGCTGCTGAAATATTTAGATTATTAGGAAGGTGCAGATGTAGCCCATTATTTTAATAGGTACTCCTATTGAATATCATGTAAAATATTTAAAATAGTTAGACCCTAACTTTGTGGGGTTTTCTCACCTTTTTATATTTACTTCTCCTGACTCTGTGTCTCTCCTTTGGTCCCCTAATTTGTTCCTAACATATAAATAGACTACCATAAAAACCACCTCAGCCACATGCCCTGGGATACTGTCACATTTCTGCATAGGAGCACTTATTTTTAATGGGTTTGTCTTTGAGAAAATGTAATTCCTCCAACAGCTCTTTGGATAGGCTTTTCCCTAAAAAGTTGAGGCAACAGTTAAATGTGCTAGGTAACACATCGTGGCAGGCTTACGGAGAGAGGAAGTGCCCCAGAGAACCTGGCTGCAGTTCACTCACTCCTTGCCGTCTTTAGAAAACCCACCATCGCCCTCCCAGTACCTTCTTCTCGTTTTCCCGTCGCTGTTGGTCCTTCAATTTAACCTGGAGAAGCTGAAATTTCAAGAGTTTCCCTATCAGTGGTAAGGTGAATTTCTCTCCGCTGTCCATAATTGCTTTTGCTGCCGTTAAAACCTATGAAGAAACACAATTATTAGGAAAGTGGCATTTTATAACCTTTGGCATGTCTGCCAGTGATGAAAAGATGAAATGGTATTTTGAGTTTTGTAATATTTGTCTTGCCGCAAAGGTGCCTCATTGCGGGCCAAAAAAATTAGGGGAAAATGCCCCAACGCCATAAAGAGAGGCATTTACCCTCTACTCTAAGTAGATTGGGTTGTCTGAAAATGAACTTTTTCCAATAAGTGCTTCCCATGATGGTGCTAGACTCAGACTCCCAAACATGGGTGGAGGAAAGACAGGTGGAGCTCTGTGTTAGGATGACCGGTAGGTCAGTTTCATGCTACAGAAAGTCTGTTGTTTGGCACAGCCAATAGTCCAAACTGTCAAACCCTGACTTCTTAGGACGCTATAAATTAAATAGGGTTTTATAAAAATGGAAATGGCTATGTTAGTTCTTGGTGACCAAATTCAAATGAAAGATAAAAGCTGTTTGACACAGAGGCGCCGTTCGAACGCTGCTCCCCCACCCCCTTGCAATTTAAGATTGATCCTGTTGGTATGCAGCCTAATTGGGGTGAAATAAGGTTACTGAGTTTTCTTTGGGTGACGACAGCCACTAGGAACATACAGCTGTATTGTCCAGATGTGTGGCACTGACAGCCTGTTTTATAACTGCACTTTTTACAGCTTGTTTCCTCTGAATTTCACACAACTTCTCTAACATCTGGGCCCTTTTCCTTGGAGCCCTATAACCACTTTATTTACTGCAAAAAAATAAAAAATAAAATCACGTAAAATATACCATAAGAAGTTGTTATGTATTTCTCTCTCTTCATGTTGTCTCCCTAATAAAGTTCACCTCGGCCAGAAGCACTGTCACAAAGGTAATCTAGTCAAACTGTTTTTCGACTTTTGTTTTCAGGCAAGCATCAGATTTATTTATAGCCTCGGGATGAATTAGGTGTTACTAAAATGTCCTGACATGTTGCTTTTCTCCCCCCTTGGTGCAATTACTCCTCCGGGCGCATATGGTGTCAATTTCACAGCCTCAGTCTCAGATAATGACGGCTCACACTGCATCTCATCGGGCTGCGTCTTGTCTGAGGTTCATACCAGCCCTTGGTCTAGGGCTTTCCTGACCAATCCGGTTCCTTATGACTTTTCACTTTGCCAAGGGAAATAGCTGAAAGAAAGGGAGATGGCTATTTTGCTTCTAACTGCAGATGGCCCTGTGGATTATCATATGCCAAAATGTAATCGGACCGCCTCGAGACCACATCGGGGTTTCCTGCATTGCAACGCAGGAGGGAGAAGCCAGGGAAAGGACTCCTTTAAAGCTGCCGTTCCCAAAAACCAAAGGAACAAACCAAATGTCAGAAAGCTTTGCATGTGTCTAAGCAAACACCCTCCATGAAACAGAGCTCTTTGCTTTTTATGGCAGTTCTGCTCCTGCTAACACGATTTAGGGAAAGGGACATGGTGGCTGTGATTTCTGGGAGCTGGAAAACATAAGGGTACACCTGTAGAATCTCACCACTTAATGATGACCAGACTCAAGAGAGAAGGGAATCCTAAGGGGACGGACAGTCACACATAAAATGAAAGCTGTCCGATTGGGTCCAGCCTCAAAGGGTAGGTGTATTTCGTTTGAAATGTTTTTTTTTCAATACCAGCTAAACAGTGTGTCGACTATCAGACTTCTCTGTGACATCTGGTTCAAAATACACAGCTTTGAGTTTCGAAGCTCATAGCAGTCTAGCATGGGGCGTCTCCCTGTGATACAAATATAATGACAGCGTTGAAGGGAAGTCAACACTGGACTGGGTCTCTTTTCCTGATGACCTGTGAAAACAGGATATTTACCTATGTCTCGGGTGGTGTGGGTGAAGCCTGCCTGCCGTCACGGTGATGGATGGGATGTCTCTGGAGTTGTTTTCTATCCCCGTGTACCTATTAGGCTACGAATGTTACCTCACTGTGTTAAAATGTACTCAAAGCACAACAAAATGTCCCAAGAGAAAGGTGTTTTGCGGGCCATAAATGTTATTTCTGGTCAATCGAAAACCGTCTGTAGAGAGCTGGGTTTAAAACAAAAATCTGGCACAGCCTCAAAATAAGAATGATACCCTACTGTGAAAAGGGGAGATTAGGAATAGCTGGGCACCCGTGATCTCATGGACACAGAGCCAGTAAGAGCAGTGGCGGGGCGAGCCCGGAGGACGCTCCCTCCTCCCTGAGCAGCCCAGGGCGGCCCAGTCGGAGGCAGACTCAGTGCCAATGCCCACAGTCCCGGAGAAGGGCACAGCGCTGCACGTGGCACTGTGGCAATGGCAGAAACCGGCACGCTGGTCCTTCTCAGAGGAGGTTGCTCGGAGGAGGTTTGACTGCCACGCATGCCATTTTCTCTCTGTGCTTCTCCCGAAGGGAATGGTAATGTGAATCCTTGGGATAATTAATGTAAATGAAAGTCTCCGCTGAAAAACATCTTAGACTGAAATTTTTTAATGGAATGTGGGTCATCTCCAGGAGAGGCAGAAAAAGAAAAATGTTTATAAGTGAATTTCTACTGAAAAGTCTTTCTTCTCACACCCCCTAGTTCACACTTCCAGCCAGTCAACAGCCAGTAGTTTGGGCTCAGATGAAAAACAAATCCTTAGAGGGCCTTTGTTTGAAGGATACGTCTTTGAGGGAAGAAAAATCATCTGCAGAAGACACAGATTTTAAGAGGCAGTGCAGCTTCTCACGTGACATTCCAGAAAGGCTTCCCTTCCCTTGCCTTACTCGTATTAACTGAGATAATAATCAAATCTTCAACCTTCCAGCATTGTAAGGGTTACTTGTCCAGTATCTAGTCCATGTGTGTGTGTCTCTGTGTGTGTCTGTGTATCTGTACATCTCTGTGTGTGTCTGTGTATCTGTACATCTCTGTGTGTCTGTGTGTATCTATGTGTCTGTGTATCTGTGTGTCTGTGTGTCTGTGTATCTGTGTGTCTGTGTATCTGTATGTCTCTGTGTGTCTGTCTGTGCATCTGTGTGTCTCTGTGTGTGTCCGTGTGCCTGTGTGCTGGGGAGGCAAGCCGACAAGGGCAGTAGGTCTTGGGAGGATGAGGGATACAAGAGAAAAAGGGAGCTGTGAGCTGATCAGGGTTGAGGAGTAATTAGACAAACCCCAAAGTTTCCAGAACTAGGCAGAAAAACAGCCCTAAGTGGGTTAAAACCTGGGTACTCAACAAGCCAAAATACCATATAAATGAGCCTGGCATGAGTCAGAAACTTAAAAAATACATCTTATGGGCAAATGAGACTTATTAAATGGAGAAAAACTGTTCCCAGACGAGGCCTGTACATGTCTCCTGGACCTACTCAGGCCAGGCCTCGGGGCCTGCCAGGGCTGGGGGGACATCCAGGCCAAGCTACCCGAGGTGCTTAGTTCTGGGAAAGACTGGTGTAGGAGGAAATTTAGCATCCAAGAGTGCAGCTGAGGCAGGAAGACATGACTGTAAAGATCTTATTTTGAGGGTGGATGCCCTTTGTCTGTTAGGAAGTTTGTGATTCTGAGCACACTAAGAAATAAAAACATTTCTCTCTTTATCACTGACCTGATTCAAAGACTTATGTCATATTTACTATCTAATGATCTGATCCAACACAAATACACCAAATGAACCAAATTCTTTCCTTGCCTGGGGATCAGGCCCACCCACAGACACTAATGCCCTCCCTTCCCCTCTTCCATCCTCCTCTCTGTGGATCCTCCCCACATTAGTAGTAAGCACGGCATCGGTTGGGACAAACACTTAGAACTGTTCCACAGATTCCCATGAAAACCAAATGTATGTGTGTGCACAAGTGCATGTATACATACAGACATATAAACACATATGCATACATATATGTATGTGTATACATGATACATAAATAGATAGATGATAGATAGATAGATAGTTAGATAGTTAGATAGATAGATAGATAGGACTTCCATGAGGTCTGCAGGTCTGCTGCCTGGCTTCCCTGGTGTGCTTACAACGAGGCACAAGGAACAGCTTGAACCGTTGCTTAACCTGCTGCATGTTCAATCCAGGTGAGTTCTGAGGAAGGGTAAAGATTTTGGATCTGCATTTCTCTTGCCTGGAACAAACCAGGGAAAAGAGGTGGTGGAGGAGAGGGAAAGGTGTGGTTATGTGGGGCAGAGAAGGGAAGGATGATGGGAGAGGGATGGGATGAGGAAAGGCTTTTCCTCCAGGAACTCCAAATATAGTCACCATTTTTCCTAAAAGTCTTTTGGTTTCAGGGCCCTCCTTGAGGGTCCATGGTATTTGTTACAGTAGCTGTAACAATGCATAAGATATGATTTCACATTTAACCCATTATTCTTGGGTCAACGACTTAGGATCGGTTTGGATATGTAAAGACCTCAGCAAATAGGAACAGAATCCATAAACTTGGCTCAGTCCAAACTAGCCTAGGGCTGAGCAAACAGGTTTTTGACATGCAGATCTAATTCGCTTTGTTTCTTTCTTCGTTCGTTCGTTCATTCATTCATTTGGTACCACATTCTTTTGTTTCTCTCATTTCCTTAATATATGACCAAGTGCAATAGTTCCTCATCATGGTAAAAAGTGCAAGCAGTACCAGAAGGACGTACAATGAAAAGAAAATGCTTCCCCAATCTCCTGCATTCCATTAACCAATTCTTGTGTATCCTTATGTAATTTCCTATGCATATATAGACATATACTTATATCTTTTTATATTTTAATACAAATAGTATCACACTTTCATATTGTCAAGTGGTTTGTGTTTTTACATCCAAAGTTATCTAGGACACCTCTGTATGAGAGAAGAGCCCATTTATTACTCATAGCCCAAAGGTAGCTGTGTATGTGTTTATGTGTCTTCATGTATCAATAGTCTTTGCATAAATGTAATTATGAATGTTAATAGAATTCAGGCCAATCTTAAGGTAAAAATCAGCGTAAAACATTATATTTGGGTTTCTTGAAATTATATTCTAAAACTAAGCATTAAAGTATGCCCAAATAAATATGTTTTTTAAAAAAAGTTATCTAGGACAGCTTTCTGTGCTGACACGTATTGTTTACACATGTATTTTTAAATTATTGGCATAACCTCCTATTGTATGGGTGTTTGGTCATTTATTTATAACCAGTTTCCTATTGATGGACATTTAGGTAATTTCAGGGTTTTTTCCTACTAAGTGCATGCGTATTTTAAATATTTATTGATACTTCCAAATTGACATTTGAAAAGTTAGCAGCACTTTTATTTCCACCACCACTATACGAAAGGGTCTGTTTCCCCACTGCCCGCATTAACGCTGGATATTCTCCAACTTTTCTTTGTCTATATCACTGCTGACAGATCTTCCTGTGATCATGGAAGTGTTCTTTACCTGTACCATACAAAAGAGTAGCCACCAGCCACTCGTGGTTATTGAGCACTTGAATATTGCTAGTGTGACTGAGGAACTGAAGTTTTAATTTTATTTTTTAATGGATTAAATTAAAACGTAAATAGCCACATGTAACTAGTGGCTCCTGTTTTGGTCAGAACATGTCTGTGTGATAGTGAAAAGTGATTCAGTTATATATATATATATATATATATATATATATATTCAGTTATATATATATATAAAACTGAATCACTCTGCTGTACACCTGAAACTAACACAATACTGTAAATCAACTATACTTCAATATATAAAATAAAATAATGTTTGTTTAATCATCCCATCACTTTGTCCCTTAGATTTTATGCCAAAACTGAAAGGAAAGATATCCTATTTGGCACCATCCTTGGCAAAGTTTATTAATGTAGGAAATGCTTACATGCCTTATAAAATAGTAATGGTGCACTCAGATATTACACAGTGAAAGGTAATGGAAATCTGTGACTTCCAGGCTAAGACATTTTTTCCTGGTCATTTAAGAAATGTGCCCTTGTATAGGTGAGGATAAGCAGGGCTGGTCCAAGGCAAAATTCAGGAAGATACAGAGCACCTTTTTGCTTTCTAAATCCCTCCTGCTGCTAAAATAGAAAAGATTTAACTTGGTAACTCACTTTGAATGAATTTTACTCATACCAGTGAGTAAGCTGTATTATAAAATTTTATCCCTTATTTATAGAATGAAAGGGACTAGCAACTGATGATAGAATTTCAAGCAATAAGTCACAGATGTGGCATTTGAGAACTTAGGACGGGAGGTAGCTATTCTCTCTAACCTGAAATCTTGCAATGCCTAAGGCTGGCTCTGAAGATAAATATGGTTTCACCTTTGTGGCACTGGGAGGCTGCAGTGTGACAGCAGTCTTGCAGCCATGACTAGTTTCCCATGCATCCAACTCCAAGTTTCACTGCCTGAAGTTGCTCTTACACACCAGGGCTAGGTCATTCAGAGGAAGGGCTCTGAAGGGAAAATGGAAATACCCTTCAGATTACTGTCAGAGGAGAAGCATCAGAGAGGGTGAGTGGGTAGGTGGGGCAGAAAACTGGTGAGACAGCAGCTCTGTATTGTGAGGCAGGAGTAAAGGCAAAGGAAACTGCTCTGGGGGGTAAGACCTGGGACTTGTCTGTGTGTGATTGTGTCCAAGTGTGTGTGGCTATGTGGTGTGTGACTGTGTGTGACCACGAGACTGTGCACAGACTCATGGGTCTGTGTGCATGCATGTGCCTGTGTGTGCATGTCTGCACAAGAGTATGTGTGTTTTGGTGGCTGCCTTTGGGGATGATTAAGATTATTAAAAGATACTCAGTTTCTCAAAACATGGGCAAAACTGAGATTGTAGATACTGAAGAATTAATAAAAAGAGAATAATACTAACATCTTTGATTGACACCTTAAAAGTAATACTGCTGTTTACCATTTTTAGCTAATTATTCTGCAGAACACAAGTGCTTATGTTTATCATTAAACACATGTCAGATTAAATATGTATAATCTATTCATCAAACTGTAACTATATATGCCATCTTCAAAGTTTGTTGCTTATGCATTCTGCTTTTGTCTTATATACGCTATATCTGCTTATAAAATGACAAAGTCAGAGGAAGTATTGCCCTAGTGTGTGTGTGTGTGTGTGTGTGTGTGTGTGTGTGTGTATGTACGAGTGTGTTTTTCACAAAATTTTCAATGTCTAGAGTGAAGGGCTGCTTTAGATGGGACTGATTCTGCATATTTGATGAAAAGGATGGATGAGCAGGTGATTTCAAGTGACTGAAAGGTGACATATGGAGATGCCCTCATAGGAAAAGATTCCTGTTGGGAATTTTAGGTCCTCTGGTACAAGGGATGATGAACCAGCTGCTGAAGCCATAACTACTCACGGGCAGCGTAAAACAGAACCACAGGCTGCGCCTGTATTCCAGTCTTCTCAAATACCACTGGGTGGCCTTGGGAAAGTTACTCAACTCCTTTAAACTTCAGCTTTTTAAGCTACAGCAGGGTTTCTCAACAGTGGCACTATTGACATTTTGAGCCAGCTAATTCTTTATTGCAGGAGGTTTTTGCATGCACTAGAGGATGCTTTTAGCACATCCCTGGCTACCCCACTGTGACAACCAAGGGTGTCTCCAGACATTGTCAAATTTCCCTGGGGGACAAAACTGTCCCTGGTTGAGAACCACTGATGTACAGAAAGAGAATATGAAGAGTGCTGATCTCACAAGACTGTATCGAGCACCGCATGAAGAAACACATAAAAAGACTTAGCATGGAATGGTCTATGCACAGTAAACCCTCACTAAAGTGAGCTCTTACTGTTGTTATGCTTACATCCAGGGCAGGATTGGAATTCTTGAAGACCTTTCAGCTCAGGCTGGGGGAAAGACAAAAGTAATGGTGGAGAGATGTGCATTTGGGCAGGCAGAAGGGGAACCTTAATTTATTATCAGCTGGTGGTAACCTGGTTGCTTTCATTTAACCCTTTCTCTGCTCTGACAAGGACAGATCAAGATGCATTTAGGGAAAGCAGAGATAAAAAGAAAAGGTGTAAAACAGATTCCGTCATGGTGCAGCGTATTCTGGGAGGGGGAGAGGAGGAAGTCTGTTATTCTTTTTTTTTTTAAAGGAATTCCTTTATTTTTATTATTTATTTATTTTTAGCTGTGTTGGGTCTTCGTTTCTGTGCAAGGGCTTTCTCTAGTTGCGGCAAGCGGGGCCACCTCTTCATCGCGGTGCGTGGGCCTCTCACTATCGCGGCCTCTCTTGTTGCAGAGCACAGGCTCCAGACGCGCAGGCTCAGTAGTTGTGGCTCACGGGCCCAGTTGCTCCGCGGCACGTGGGATCTTCCCAGACCAGGGCTCGAACCCATGTCCCCCGCATTGGCAGGCAGATTCTCAACCACTGTGCCACCAGGGAAGCCCTGTTATTCTTAATTTCTTCTAAAATGAGACAGAGTAATGATCTGAGTGTTCTGCAACTCCTCAGCGTCCCTTCCTGTTCCCTCCACTCTCTTCCCTCCTTCATTCCTCCTGCATTTACTGGGTGCCAACTACATTGCAGTCATTGCATTGCTTGATCCTTTATGTATCTAGTCTATCCAGTTCACATTCTTTAAGTAATGAATAATTTCCAATGAGGCATAATTGGAAAAACAGCTGGAAGGAGCAGGGTAGCAGTGAGAGAAGGCAATGGAGAGAGACAAGAGGAAAGAAAAAGGATAGGAATGACTGAAACATATTTTCTCACTTTGAGCAGAGGAAAAGAAAATAATCAAGCAATATGAAGCTGTCCCTACATCAATTTCAAGGTGACAGAAGATCTGGGTTCCATGTAGGTCATCCTGTCTGTCGAACGCAAATGGAACGTTATGAAAGGGCTCAGACAACAGCTTGGTGAGAAGTTCATAATGATGATAAATATCCATAGCAGGTGACTCCTGGATCATTTTCAGCTGTCCATAATTAAACTGGTATCCATCTCTCGACAATGTCAGGGCTGTGAAATAATTCCAGTCATTGGACCCCTTACATCTGGGCTGAAATGAAATAATATTTGGCAGTAACAAGGAGTCACTGAAACTAAATAAACAACCCCTTTCAAGACTATATAAAAGTCGGTAACATAATAACATTTGACAGGGATTAAGACCTCTTTGGGGCCATAAGGAAGTTTCAGAAGCAGCAATAACAAATACGTAGAAGGTAGAACAGATCTATGCTTTAACAGACATGTATGATTTGAAATGTGATGAATTTCCCAAGGGAGAGGTGCATTTTGAACATCTAGTATGCTCACGTCAAAAAGCACAGGACTTATCTTAGAAACGTTTGTTGGACTTACTCTTCCAAAGAAGGAAAAAGCAAAAGCTTTCCTTCTTTTTTAATTTAAATTTATTTATTTTTTATTTATTTATTTTTGGCTGCATTGGGCCTTTGTTGCTGCGCGCGGGCTTTCTCTAGTTGCGGCGAGCGGGGGCTACTCTTCGTTGCGGTGCACGGGCTTCTCATTGCCGTGGCTTCTCTTGTTGCAGAGCATGGGCTCTAGATGCACGGGCTTCAGTACTTGTGGCGGGCAGGCTCAGTAGTTGTGGCTCGTGGGCTCTAGAGCGCAGGCTCAGTAGTTGTGGCACACAGGCTTAGTTGCTCCATGGAATGCGGGATCTTCCCGGACCAGGGATCGAACCCATGTCCCCTGCACTGGCAGGCGGATTCTTAACCACTGCGCCAACAGGGAAGTCCCTAAACCTTTCCTTTTTTAAGTAGCGTTTGGGTTTTTGTATACCCACAAAATAAAGGCACATGAAGCTGAATGTGATAATATGGGGAAGGATGATATAGAAAGTTTAGATATATATTAGCTTTAGGTGTATATTAGTAGCATATGATTCTATTATCATGGTAATCCTTTTTTTATTTTAGATCAAGCTCTTTTCCTCAGTCCCAAGATGCCCCCACCCCTCTGAAGTCATTCTTGGTTCTTTCAGCTTGTCATGAAAGCTACAACTGAACAACCTTATGACTTTTTTGAAACTTCCCTAAGGGAGTTGGCTCTCTTGTTTTGGAATTATTTGTGTGCAGGGTTTGTAATCTCTAGGAGCTTGGAAGGGCTGATCCTGATCTGATTCATCTGTCTCCAACCCCGCATAGAATCGATGCACATGTCATTCAATAAATTTAAAATGGCTTTTGGAGTTATTTCTTGTTTGACTTGAAGTTGGGTGTTTTCCAATATTCATAGCTACCATCACAAAGGTCTAGGAGTAGACTGCAAGTAGCAGTAGGTTCTCAGGCTAAATAAGTAACACATAAGCGGCTACATAGCACACACTGTGCCAGATAAGGACTGTTCCAACAGTGGCACTATAATAATCTAAGGATTGCACTTTAGATAGTCTACCTCATTTAACTCTCAACTTCCCTCCGGGGTGGGGACTCATCACCCCATTTTATAGATAAAGAAACTGAGGCCTGGTGATCACAAGTAAGTAGTAGCTGTGGGATCTGAACTCAGGCCACCTAGTTCCAAGGTCCTACTCATCATCACCATATTCGGTGGCCTCACAGAAGCCTTTTCACCCCTGAAATGGAGCTACCGGGCTCCCATCTAGTATCCCAGCCCCTCCCCAGTTTCTATACCCAGTCCCCATCTTAGCTGGAGGGATGTAGAGCTTTTTAGCTTTGTAGCTTTTTTTTTTTATGTTTAAGTACTCTTGACTCTCTTACTAGTTTTGTCTTTACCTGGTGCCTCCACTCTAGAGAGCTGTGCTTCTTTTTTTTCCTGAGACCTAGTGGGGATCTGAGACCCCTCAGATCCTAAAATAGCTCTGAAAGGTGGCAGAATGTGCCACTTCGGCATAAGGATTATTCTGAACCAAAGGCACTTGAAAAATGGCAGATGCAAGGGCATTCTAATCTCCCTTTTTCTTCACGAAAACAGGAGATAAAAGCTTCCATGTGAAAGATGCCCTCCCTGTACCAGAAGGAAATTAACATCATTGTCACTGAGGACCCGAAGTTGACACAGAGAATTCTGTACACGAAGACCTTGCTAAAATAATTCTTAACTTCTTTTCGCCTCCCCACATAGTTTACCTACTTTTCCACACTGCCTCTCTCTGTTCAACCCAATATAAAGGTCCATAGTTCTTGCCATTTCTTTGGGAGTGGGGCTTCATTTCCTTACGAGGGCTCCTGTGTCAGGTAAAATGTATGCAAATGTGCATGCTTTTCTCCTGTCCATCTGTCCAACGTCAATTTAATTCTTGGACCCTGCCGAGAAGAAGCCTAGAAGGGTAAAGGTAAAAAGTTACCTCCCCTGTACTTCATCTGTCTCTCGCCCCCTGGCCTGAGCTCATGTCTTAGAAACTTAGAAACTCAGGCTGGCATCCACCTTCCTTTCCTAGTCGTCTTCTCCTTCGATCCTAGACCATTCCCCTAAAATCCTGCCTCAGTCTGAGTCCAGTGACTGATACCCTGCTAGTCACTGACTGGCCTAGATACCTGAGTACGGCTGGTCCCCGAACTTCCTGCACCCCAACGCCAGACCACTAGGTGAGTCATTTGCCATTTAGTTAGATTCTACGTTCCACTTCCTACACTGGACGTTGCTGGGTGCCCCACCCACACCTTCCTTCCTTTCTGGGAGAATCTGACTCTTTTTAGGCATTCACCCCTCTCCCAACTGGCTTGTGTGCCTCTGGGGACTTGCAGCTCCAGGGGTGGACCCCTTTGCACTAGAAATAATCCTTACCTCCCTGGTCCAGGATTGGTTCCGGATGAGCTTGTGACCTAGTTCAGGCCAGTGGGATGTGAGGAGTGGTCTCCTGGGGTTGCCGGATCCCATTTCCTCAGTCCTGATGCTTTCGGAAGAGGCTGCAGCCATCCCACCTCCATAGGAAGCTGGAGCCGCCACACAGATGGAGGAAGGGTCGTTCCTCACAGATGCAGCTAGTGGGGCTGGAGCCTGTGGGCTAAGCTGACCCCAAAACCTGTCTAGACTTCTAGTTACACGAGCCAGTACACTCCCTTCTGTTTAAGCCAGTTTTAATTTTTTTCCGGTGAATTTAGAAGTAAGGTGACCAAGCTGGTACCGATATGGTGAGATTCATGCCTTCAAACTAATAGGGACTTTTTTCAAAAACCAGTGATTATGTGTCTTTCAGGTCAGCAGCATCAGCATCACCTGGGAACTTGTTAGTTACGCGAATTCTTGGGCTCGGCCCAGACCTGCTGCATCTGAGGCTCTGGGGGTGGGCCCAGCAGTCTGTGGTTTAACAAGCCCTCAGGTGATCCTCATGGACTCGAGGTTTGAGAGCCACTGCTTTCTGGTTTCTTTGGTGGCCTTTCATACTAACGTACTTAACTCACATAGTATCAGCACCGCTGCGTCCCTTGTTCTTAGTAATGTGCATCTATATTGCTTAATTTTGTATATCTATCTTTCTAAAATATAGAGTCACCAAGCTGCTCATTTCAGAGGACAGCCTGGAGTGGGATTTCTGCTAATGTCCTGCTGGGCAAAGAATGTATTCAGTGTGTCAACTGTCTCCTCTTTCCCCCTCAAAACTCCACTCCTTTGCAATTATAAAAAAGGTGTAGTGTTTCTCTAGCTTGGTTGTGGACAGTATTCTTCAAGGCTATTGCTGCCTCCTAACTTTCAATCGATTCCAAACCTGTCCCCTAAAGAGGCTTGCTTTTTAAGTTTCCCGTGTCCTCTCCCAATCTCTTGGACTCATAGAGGAAGCATACAGGGTACTGATGTCTCCTGGCTGGCTACTGGGAGAGCCCTTTGTGCGCAGACGAATGCTGCCTAGTTTCCCATAAGTGTTCCTCTGTGTGCCCTGTGGACCACCTGCCCCATAATCCCTGGGACCCTAGTTAAAGATACAGATTACCAGGGATCTACCCCCAGAACCACCAAATCAATCTCTGGAGGTGAGGTTCTAGGAGCATAAAGTTTCAATAAGCATTCTAGAGATTCTTAAATACCCTTGAGTTTAAGAACTGGGGCAAAGGTCATTTACATATTGACCCTAGGATGACTAACCGAGGGTTTTCCCAGGGCTTGGTACTTTCAGTGCTAAAACTGAAAGTCCCTGGCACCCAGGACAGTTGGTCACCCTAAGATAGCAAGTTCTCAAGGCGAACCATTCTGAGACTGTCAGAGCTAAGGTGATAGTGTCATTAGTCTGACTTTATCCCTTGCTTTGCTTTCCCCAGTCTTTCTAGCCCATAGAACAGTTGTGTATTCCGGAAACTGAGAGTGATTGAAAGCACTCGATGGGTGTGGGGGGCCAAGAGTGGCAGGTGAGGGGACGGGGAGGGGAGAGAATTAGGGGAAACTTGACATTAAAGAGGTAAGCAGGGGTGAGACCACCAGCTGCTCAAATAACATACTACAGGAATTTGGATTTTATCTTGAAAGTGATAAGGAGACACAGAGTTTTAAGCAGGTAAGAGACATGATCAGATGTACAGAGGTCTCCTTCTGAGTCCTGGCATTTCATTTATCTTCAGTGACTGTTCTTATGCAGCAAAAACCCTAGGCTTTCTTAGATGTCTTGGTAACGCATGGCAAACCTCAAAACCCTTGAATGTGTATTTCAGGGCTTACACTCTGTACCCTCCGCCTCCAGCTTTGTTTGACTGTCATTTGCTCCTAGCGCTAGAGGCATGTATGTTGATCAGAGGTATTCTGATTTGCTCAGAGGCTATAGACAAAGAAGTGGGCAGGCAGGCAGTACCATCTGCCTTGAAGAGCAGGGGAATGAGCAAAGCATGAACATTCTCTGGCCCTTCTCAGATCACTGTTACTTTGGCAGAACTCAACAGATTGGAGAATGTAAATATCCTAAAGGCAAGGGCCTTCAATGGTACTTCTGTTTCTCCAGCTCTGGGAACAGTGCCTGGCACAAGTGCTCAAAAGTGAAAGAATGGATGGATGCATGAACACTGGGCAATGGAGAATGGGAGGAGGAGAATAAGCGGGGCCATTGTCCTGTTCTGGGTGGTGGCGAGGGGGAGCCAGAGCACAGATGGAGAGTTCACCTTTGGGGAGGATGGCCCCTCTCCCGGCCCCGTGAGCAGCACGTGGACACAGGTGTGGCTGCGTCTCTCCAAGTGCAGGCTTGGGAGTGCCGGGATGCTTGTTGAGAAGGTGTGTTCCTGGACTTTCCTGAAGACACCCCCGATCCCCATCACTGTGGCTGGGATCTCGCATAGGCATTTTTAAGTGAGCTCTGCAGGTGATTTTGAGGCTTGCCACTTTGAGGACCACTGACACAAAGAGGCAAGAAGAGGTTTAGCAGTCGGAAGGGCTCACACCAAAGGCCTTCCTGCAACAACCCTTCCCAGATTCCCCTGTCTGAGACAATTCTCCCTGGTCCCGCTCCCCGGCCCTTGTTCATATTTCCATCCAGTCCCCTCCTGCAGGTGCGCCTGTATTAGCAGCCTTGCACGTGTGTCCTTTACCTGCAGAGCACCTTGAGCTTGGCAGGGCCCCCACCGATGGCTTCTTCCTTTTTGTAACCCTCACAGCATCTAAAATCTGCTTTGAAATCAAAGCAAATATTCCTCATTCCGAATTTAGACAACAGCGGGTCCCCTCCCATTATCACAAGAAATCCGAAAACAAACTTACATAATCATTTCACTTTCATGAATTCCGTAATCACAAAACACAGCCAATAAAAATATGATTATGGGGCTTCCCCGGTGGCGCAGTGGTTGAGAATCTGCCTGCCAATGCAGGGGACACGGGTTCGAGCCCTGGTCTGGGAAGATCCCACATGCCGCGGAGCAACTGGGCCCGTGAGCCACAACTACTGAGCCTGCGCGTCTGGAGCCTGTGCTCCGCAACAAGAGAGGCCGCGATGGTGAGAGGCCCGCGCACCGCGATGAAGAGTGGCCCCCACTTGCCGCAACTGGAGAGGGCCCTCGCGCAGAAACGAAGACCCAACACAGCCATAAATAAATAAATAAAATTAAAAAAAATATATACGATTAAATGTTTAACCCTACAATTTTTGCTTATCAAATTGACTAAGATAAAAAATACAATGTTGAAGAGGGTGTGGTTAAATTGGAACTGTTAGAAGGAATGTAAATTGGCACAAATTATCTCGAATGCATTTTGACAATGTATGTCAAGAGCTTTACAAAGATGTATATACTTTGACTCAGTAATTACACTTCTTGAAATTTTTCATAAGGAAACAATCAGGGTCCTCACTATTGGTAAACAGTCTAAATTTAGCAAAAGGGGGAGTGGTTAAATGAATTATTGAATAGAGACATGCTTTCTATTATATAGACACTGTATATGGATTTAGAAAAAGGCTAATGTCATAATATATGAAAAGGATATGATAGAAAGTATATATAGTTCCTATTTTTTAAAAAGAAGCATTCATCTCTGAATGGTGGAATAGTCTACAGATACTTAAGCGCCTACTACTATATGGGCTATGCTCTTTCTACATTTCCCAAATTTTCTACAATTAACATGTACTGTATTGCTTTTTTAATAAAACAGCTAATAAATGAAATATACAATGTAAATGCTATACAGCAATGGACTGTTTTTAATAGTGCCACCCTTCCATCCTCCTGCAGAATTTTTCCTGCACGTTGATTCTAATATCTTCACCTCTCATATTACTTTCCAGCTCAGAATTCCTCAATGGATCCCATACCGAAAGGATAAAGTGTTCACACCTTAGCAGGGCACACCAAGCCCTTTATGACCTAGTCTTGACACACTTGTCTGGCCTCGTTCCTAGCTGCTCCTTCCACTTTCCCTCCTATCCTTCAGGGATGCCCACTATTTGGAATTTCTTGGTTATGCCGTGCTGTCTATGTCTGCCTGAGTTTGCCTGGGCTGATTCCTCTGCCTAGAATTCCCCCTCCTCCTTCCTTACTTCATAAATTCCCCATTCAGCTTTCTAGCCATTTTCCTAAAACCTTTCCCTCAAAACTTTAGAGAGATTTAGGCATTGCTCCGTGCGTTCAATGTACCCTTAACAACTTTGTTGTTATCATATGGTAATAAACTGCTCATTTCCATATCTGTCTTTTAGGTTGAAGGCTGGAATTAACTTTATGATGGGCACATGGTAAACAACCAATACAATACATGCTGAATGAAAGAATCAGCACACAAATCACAAAGCCCTTCACAAACATCGTGCAGGTTGTCCCTTGTAAAAGGGTACCCTGTGATGGCCAGCCAGCCCTCCTCTTGCGAAGCCAGTGTGCTCAGAGGCTGGGAAAACACTTGGCACTAGCTCACTAATTGAGAAAGTGACTGGTGTCAGGGGAAGTGCCTGATGTGCCAGAGACTCATTCCACAGACCCATTGCACAAACATTTATTGCGTCCAGCCAAAGTGCAAAAATCAGTGGATTCGGTCTCCAAATGCACCCCTGGGCATAAGCAAGACTATCCACCAAGAGGGGGGAAAATATTAGAACCCCTGATTGCATTTGCCTTTATTTTGTCCTTTTTAGCTCTTAATTTTGAGGATGTTCCATGATATTTGTAATATGTTCATATACACACGCACAATGTACACAGAACAAACGCTTAATTTTTTTTTTTTGAACTGATGGGATATGTGATCAAAATAACTTGGGATTGCTAGCCTAGAGCGCTGGGGTTTTAGTGATGAATAACACATGTCCTCTAATGCTCATGCCGTTCACTACAAAGTAGGGGGAGGCAGATACAAACAAATAACCACAATATAACACAGCAAGATGAACTTTGCCTGCGGGAATCCAAGAAGATTTCACAAAAGAGATGGCATTTGAACAGGGTTATTTGGCTGCTAAATGGGAGCATATAAGTCTAAATTTTACATAATTCTATTTAACTCGGTGCACTTTGCACTTACTGAGGAAGGAGTATAAAGTGAATGAAGTGCAAAATGGCTAAAAAGGGATGAGCTAGAGCCGCTACAAAACTGTGGCTTCATCCCCTAAAGGGATGGAGATGTGTGGGTGTTTGCTTACGGTGCAAGGTAGACGTGATTTGATACAGAAATGCCAGATTTACAGTCACTTCATCATTCTTGACCAAGTTCTACCCCAACCTTCTATCTCCTCAAAAAACCCCCAGGTCTCAAGGGCTCTAGAGAAAAGCCTAAGTTAATATCTGCCAATTCGTATTTGTATTTTCCCTATCTAATTTGGTTTATTTATTTTACAACTTTGTGCAGAGGGCTCAGGTGTTCTAAGTGGGGAATGTCTTTAGCCCTGGGAATGATGTGAATGACTGATAAAGTCTAATCCAAAGTCTGAGGCCAAATGTGTGCCTGCAGAAGCCTGTGTTTGGCACAGTTCTTTTAGAAACTTTAAGACCAGGGGAAACACTTCCTCGGTAACAGCACTAGAGAAAACTCCCAGAGAGTTTGCTCCTTTGTTTAGGTGAATTACTAAGCAGGTTAAACTTAACTGTCAGCTCCTTGACTGTAGGGACTGTGTCTCAAAGAGCCTGAAGTAACAGGGTGAAGCCTGAATTTGGAGCCTACGTTCCAACATGGGGCTCTGACATTATCAGCTGCGGGCGCAAGGCAAGTCACTTAACCTCTTTGAGACTCTTTGCTCGTTTGCTACATGAGAATAATAAGATGTAAGTCAGCTTCACAAGGTTGTTGGGATCAAATCTACATTGTGTGTGAAAAGTATTTTATACTCTAAAAGGCATCTTCCAAATGTGAGTTGTTGTTATTATTCTTGTTAATAAAGTCCCAGCAAAAAGCATTGCCTGTTTGAGAAAATGTCACATTCCATAAAATACTGATTCAAAAAAGACTGACTGAGTGAACGAATGTGGAAGAGGTTTAGTTTTAACAAACTCACTCAATGGTGATGCAGAAAGTGCTTCTGGGGACTCGCATTGTTACCCCACGCCTTGGATCTTGCTAACTCCTTCCCCTACTCTCCCTGTCCAAATGAACATTCCCTCCAAGGTCCAGCTTTTATTTCTGATAAATAAACGCATGCTGATAACGGTATAATGGGTTAGCATTCTGAAAATGCTGTTTCATTTCATCTGAACCAGGGTTTTACTGACCCTGCGCCTGAACCCAGGCCTTGCGGGGGCTATTTTTGGACAGGCAGAACTTCCAGCACCTCTTAAATCATATCTCACGGCAACTGCCCTCTCCACCTACACACAGGGTGGGCCTGCATACATAAAACAGGACACTAAAACCTCTTTCTCCCATCTGATGACTAATCTTCGTCTCTGCTTTCGGAAAGGGAAAGCACCATACGTAGACTTGACCAATCCAATACATTTTCCTTTGCTTGCTCCAAAAAGAGGAGAAAGAGTATGTATGTGTGTGTGTGTGTGTGTGTGTGTGTGTGTGTGTTCCTCCAATGACTGAGGAATCCTGAAATGAACCTCTATAAGAAACCCCTGACAATGTTCTGTGGATGGTTTTGCACATGGAATTGAAACAAGTTGGCAGGAAGAAGAATTCTTTCTGCATAATTCAAAGCAGACATTTTACTAGGGGAAAAGCAAATCAGAAATTTGCTGTCAGTCCTTGAAATTTTATTAGTTACAAAAAGTAATATATTAGCCCCTTGCATTAAATCCAGATAGGATCTACCTTTTTTTTTTCCCCCCTCTCAATGATATTCCTAAAATGAATCTTGGAGAATGTACTACAAGACTAGCTCCTCATAAATTCGTAGGCCTCAGCAGTGGTGGCCTGTGACTGTGTTACATGTTATTAGCTTCTCCTCTGCTTCTCTGCAGCTCCAGCGATAAAGGATAATATCATAAGACTTGAGAATAACTGAACTAATTACATGTTGTTTCCGATGAAGAGGATAATCTAATTAAATACTTCCCCATGAGTCAGTGAGCCCCGGGTGAGTTTATCTTTTTCATATCAATTCTTGATCAAGGCTAACATGGATAATCATAAACTTGTCTGTTTGGGAATGTTTGACGTAGTACAGGGTAATCTGCAGGGCATCCTGTTGGCCTTGCTCACTATCAGCACTCCACAGATTTCAAATGCTTATGAGCACTATAATCCAAATAAGTATGAAGCCGAAAGATGCAATTTTAAAGGGGCTTATTGAACAATTTCACTTTTTCTGGGTAAGAATTTTTGTAGGACCGGTTTTCTATTTTTCAAACCTCTAAACTTGCAATGATATATTTTAATATATTTTGGAAGCAATATAGAGATCATATCTCAGTTAACTTACATTATCAGGCTACTTAATTGGGTTTGAGGGGTTTTTCAGCCAGTCAAGTTTGTGAAATAGAAAAATGGATGGACTTAAATACATAAATATCTATCTGAAATTCACTTATTCAAATTAATATTCTGTGAATTAATATGCACAGTAGCTTTTCAATAAATATAAATGAATTTCTATCTAATAGTCAATTCTCTCACCTTTAGTTTGGTATTTCTTCTTCCTTTCCTTGCTACCAAAGGTGGAGGAATGAGTTAGAATTTCAGAAATAGAGGTCACACTAAAAATATGTAGAAGCATGAAAATTGTTACCATACTTCAATGCCAGCTACACATTCTCTCCCTCGCAGGAAGCAAGGCCATCTATATCTTTGTTGCATCTCTGACTGTTTTGGTGACGGCTCTGCCCCGCCCTCTCTCCTCTTTCCAACATACCCTGTCTGGGGACCATTACCCTTTTGGCTGAAAGTTGTGAACAATAAGTGAGGTCAGCCACAGGGCTCAATGAAGAACAGACTCAATTATAACCAAGGATTAAATCTATAACTTTTACATCAGACTTGCTACAAAGTATTAAAATGTCATGAAATAGCAGGAAACAAACATATTATTTACAACATGATGGACTACCAGCTCTTGAGGGCAGAGACCAGGTCTAACTGAATCTTGTGCCCGCTCTCCAGCCTGTAATAGAAACTCTGTAAACGTCTGCTGAGTGAGGACTGAACTAGGATGAGTGTCTACAATACCCTTTACTCCAGGGAGATGCAAAAGGAAGATAACACAAAATAGGTTCAGAGGACTCTAAGGTATTGGTTTTTCAAACTTTTTCGGACCTATATTTACAGCAAAAACTGTTTACATCACAAACCACACACATACACACACAGTTGCCACCAACTAAATATCTGTGTAAACCACTGGGTTGTAACCCACAATTAGAAAACCACCATATGGGATATGGAACCAAAAAAAGAGAAAAAAGAAGGGACCAAAACTGCTAGTACCCAGGAAATATTACTGAACTATCATTGTTGAAATGGTCCAATGTGTCCTGCTTGTGGTCTTTACCAGTAACTCTCACTAGTCCTTCATTAATAAATTAGTTTTTTCAGACAGCAAACACCTCTTCAATACTTATTATGTACCAGCACCACACCAGGCACGTAAAGATACAAAAAATGAAAAAGACTAAAAAATCTGACTTCCGGGCTTCCCTGGTGGCGCAGTGGTTGACAATCTGCCTGCCAATGCAGGGGACACGGGTTCGAGCCCTGGTTTGGGAAGATCCCACGTGCCGCGGAGCAACTAGGCCCGTGAACCACAATTACTGAGCCTGTGCGTCTGGAGCCTGTGCTCCGCAACAAGAGAGGCCGCGATAGTGAGAGGCCCGCGCACCGCGATGAAGAGTGGCCCTCGCTCGCCACAACTAGAGAAAGCCCTCGCACAGAAACGAAGACCCAGCACAGCCATAACTAAATAAATAAATAAATAAAATTAAAAAAAAAAAAATCTGACTTCCTTTTTTGACATCTCTCCTCTTAGAATATCTCTCAGACATATCAAATTTAACCCAGGCCAAACTGTACTTCCACATTTCCCCTAAATTTAATCTTCTTCAGTTTTTTCTATTGGAAGATATTTTTACTCAGTTTCTCAAGTCAGAACTTTGGAATCATTCCTGAAACTCACTTCTACTCCCTCACCCCTCACATCTCACTGTGGCATCATTATGCTGATTCTTCCTCCTTAATATACTCTGAATCTGCCTGCTCTCTCCATCTCCACCTGGGTACCCCAATGACCTCCTAACCGGTCTCCTCACTTCCATGTTTATCTCATGACCCCATCCCAATTTATATTTCACTCTGAAGTAGGAAAATATTCTGAAAAAGAACTCGGATTGTGTCACTTTCCCCTTTAAAAGCCTTGATGGCTTCCTATTTCCTAGGAAGTAAAAATGCAAACTCTTTCTTAACAAGGACATACTAGTTACTGCAGATCTGGCCTCTGTCCTCTGTCTCACACTCTCTCTCTAATTAAATTCTAGGCACACTGGCCTTTTTCATTCCTCGGAGAGGCTGACATCTTTCCCTCTCGCCTCAGACTCTTTGCACGTGCTGTTCCCTCTGCCTGAATATTTTCCCCACTCTTCTCACTTGGCCTTTTTTTCATCTTTCAGTTTATCTCCAAACACTCAGTTTAAAGTATTTTCCCATGTAATTCCTTCTGATTTAAAGCAATCATCACAATTTTAACTGTGTATATATTTGTTTGTGTCTCTGATTTTTGCTTAATGTCTGTCTGCCTTCCCCATTCAAATATAAGCTCTGTGAGGGCAGGAAATTATATCTGTTTTATACACTAAGATAAACTCAACCATAGATTTGGTACATGATAGACATTCAAATATTTGTGCAATGCATGAAAGTGAAGCATTTCTTAAACTTTAGTTATTGTCACTTGATCATTTGGCCAAAGCCGTGTATCTGTGCATCGATGACTGAATAGATAAACAAAATGTCATAGACACATACAATGGAATATTACTCAGCCTTGAAAAAGAAGGAAATTCTGACATATGCTACAATGTGGATAAACCTTGAAGACATTATGCTTAGTGAAATAAGCTAGTCATTAGAGGACAAATACTGTACGATTCTACCTATATGAGGTACCTAGAGTTGTTTAATTGTTAGAAACAGAAGGTAGAATGATTGTCAGGGCTGGGGGCAGGGAATGAGGAGTTGTTTACCGAATACAGAGTTTTAGTTTTGTAAGATAAAAAAAGTTGGGAAGGTTTGCTGCACAACAATGTGAATATATTTAACACTATGGAACAGTACACTTAGAAATAGTTAAGACTGTACATTTTATGTATTTTTTTTACCACAATAAAAAATTAAAAATAAAAAACCCTGCTCATAGATGTTTCTTTTCTTTCCTGCTTTTTAAAATACAAAACTGTAACAATCACTGAGACTGAGAACAGAAATTTTAAAAATAACATTAATTATAATAGCTAAACCTTATTGGACACTTACTCTAGGTCAAGAACTATGCTAAGTATTTTATATTTACTGTTTCATTTAATCATCATTACAGCTTTATGAAGTAGATAGTATTATCAACGCTGAGTTTACAAAGAACTGAAGTACAGCAGAGTTATGTAACTTGTCCAAGATTACATAGCTAGTAAGTAGTAGAATCAGCATATAGCCCAGGCAGTCTGGTTTGGATCAGTGCATCTAACTCCTGGGTCTAGGTCTCATCAAACTAGCAGAAGGCACTCTGACAGACTCGGTCACCTTAACCATATAAATCTTAACTCTAAGAATTAAAAATTCCTGTTGATCCAAACATTTGAGCAGAAGCCACTCATGAACATGGCTCAAAAATAACTAAAATTGTTTGACACCTTCATTATCTGCTGATATACCTTCACTATTTTCGCCTGAGTAGTAGGAAAAGTAATAACCATATCACAGAACTACTGAGAGATTCCCAGCTTAATTCTAATTACTAACAGTAGCTTGTATTCAAGAAATGTGAAACCACAACCACCACTAAACTATTCTTAATTTTTGTGTAAAGACAAGGAGAAGGAACAAAGGCTTCCAAATCAACCAGTTACTTAAACTTCCTGAGCTTCACTTTCATCATTTGTTAATTATCTCCTGGCAAGTTGTTGAGAAGATTAGGTTAGCTAATATATACGAGGCACCCAGCACACAAAACTTGGAATAAACTAAGTGTTCAATGAATGGTAACTATTATTACCATATATAAAGGGGGGTTAGTCACAGTCTTAGATACAGGAATAGGATGAGATCGTCTTCATGATTCTTTCTCCAGTATCCTTCCAATCATGGTGGGAGTGTAGTGTAACATGTTGGAGAGGCTCCAAACCCGACCCAGTTAAGACAGTGCTGGCCACTCTTCACTAGCTGAACCTTGCTTTATTCTTGTGGCTGCTCCTCCACTGATATCTGTGTGTCCTGGAATTCTTGACTAGATTCCTGCCTTGCCCAGCAGTTCTCCCACTGGTCAAAGGTCCTAGCCAGCACCCCAATCCTTGCACGGTGTGCATTTCGTGCTGATGAATCCCAGGGTCCTCAGCTTCAGGTGCCATTCTTCCCCAGTGACTACTGGCCTCCCCCTGGACTGTTGACTATTTGCCACGTGGGCTTGGCCAGCCGCCTGTGCCTCAGGGTGGAAAAGAGCTGGGGGCACGATTTGGATGTCTCTGAATGCCTTTGCTTGAGTTGTGCTTTTCTCTGAAAACAGCACTCCAGGTTTCTGACATGAGAAGCAAACATACTGCAGCCCAGGAGCCCTGACCTTCTGCTTCTCAGTGACTAGCTTGGCCTTACTTTCTCTGCTGGGCTGCTCAGGCCTCCTCCAGAAAGAGGAGGCTCAGGGTTGATAACCCATCTGACTGCTCTTTTTCCCATTTCGACAAAATTCATTCGCTTGCAACTCTTCATAACCCTTTATAAACATTTCTAGCACGGTGATTTCTCCTCATTTTTCCTTCTTTGGGCGAGAAATGCCTCCAAAGCCCAGCTTTTGACACAACAACTCCCAGATTGTTTTTATAGTCCCAATGTAGTACTTCTTTGTTACAGCTCAATATTCCTAAATTTTGTTCCAAGTCATTATTTTACATTTATAAATATCAGGTTGTATTAATTGGTTCCAGCTTTAAAAATGTTCCATCAGAGGTTATTTTCTTCTATTTTGATAGTGGTTTCTAAACCTGGAGCGCCAAGGCCCTGATGTGGGCCATGTTCTGCAAGCATCCCTGAAGGACTGATGTGGAACAGAAAAGATACTCAGACCCTGGGCCTCGCTGCGTTCTTTGAAGACTGTACTGGCCATAATAGCTTCAAAGAATTTCAACAAGTTCCTAAGACATGACCTTCCCTTTCCGAAAACCACGTTGGCCAGGCTTGTCTTAATCAAGCTGTGCTTTTCTAAGCATCCTTTTACTTGATCTCCTGCAGCAGTTTTTAATACTTTCCCTACAAGTGAAGTTAAACTAACTGGTCTGTAATTTCCTGGTGTGTCCCTAAGCTCTATGAAATAACGGCATTAGGTTGGCTACCTTCCAATTCTTCCTGACTTTTTTTGTTTTGTTTTAAAACGCAGGACTGAAAAGGCCAGAGAATGCTTCCTGTCTCGCTTTCCCTTCGTTCCTTCCATGACATACTGCTCTTTCTGTTCCCAGTAGATCTGCCATTTTAATAACTTCAAACCTCTTAAATGTGTTCACTTATTATTCGTTCCTATCTCTGAAGCATGAGCTTTCCATTCTTCATTTTGACAAGGGCCACCCCCAAAAATAAGGGTTTACAATTCTACTGAATAGATTATTAATTTGAGGCACTGTTTAAGAAATGTTTCATATTAGGAATCTGGAAATGGGAGGCAACTAGATAATAATTAAGTCTGTGTTCTTACTTGTGAGTTATTATAAACACATTTTGGGGAAAGAGCTGAGAAATATGTCTACACACCCAGGAATAGGAACCAAAAATGGAACTATTATATCTGGGAATTCTAACCCAAAGTACTAGCAAAGTGTTTTAAAAATGTGGTGAAACTAATTTGATCAGAAGATATAAAATTTGCATCTTATATCTGTTTTAACTGCATTTGGTTTATTACTCTCATATCTAATACCATAAAAGTCTTTCCACATTTAATAATCTCCCAGAATTATCTCCCAATGGAAAAGCCCATTTTAATACAATATTTTAATATTTAAATAAAAAGTTTTATTTTTTACTGAGAGGAGCAAAGAGGAAAATTAATAATTATTTGTATTTGTAAAATTGCAATGTATCACATAATCTTTAGGATTGTCCAAGTTCTTTATTGGATAGAATTGACTATTCTTTGAAGTAAGTGAGACATAAAAGAGGACATAAAAAACTTTCTTCTTTAAAGATGATTTTTGTTTCAGCAGACTATTGGGTTTTGTTTGTATAGTGACCCAATTTGTCTTTTCTGAATAAGTCACAGACAGGCACATAAACCACAGCCTATGTGCAGATAGAGGCCCATTTCCCGATAGGGAGGCATGACGATCACCCTTATGGAATGAGAACTACGCAGTGGAATATACAACTTTTAAGATTGTAGACTCTGATTTCAGATAAGTTGGCTAAACAACTCCCTTGCCCAGTTGGTAGTTTTTTCTTTCTAATTTATCAAAACTACAATGTCAAAGTCTGAAAATTTTACATCTCTCATAGTGCTCACATACCATGTATCAGATTTAACCATAAGAGGGATAATCTTTGCACGTATGATATACTTAGACCTCTCTCGTAGGTAACAGTTCAGTTGGCTTTGAATGACCATTAATATTTTCCTTTTTGGTTTTGGTCAGGACTGAGTATACCTGCAAATGAACAGGTCAGATTCTCTATGTGGACCATAAAGCACACACAAAAATATTTGTGCATATTTAGTTAATTAATTAAAGTGCAGCCATGACTCTTAAAGCATGGATTTTTTTTCCACTGTTTGAAATGTTTTCTCATAGATTTCCACCTTTAGGATCTTAAAGTCGTAATTAAGATATGTACAGGGTTTACCTTTCCTATTTCGTATATATTGTACCATGTAACTACAAATTTCGTACATATGCGTTCAGTCTTCTCTCCCACTCCTATGCCTTTGCTTGAGCTGTTCCCTTCTCAGAGGATGTGCCTTCTCCCACATTTGAAAGTCAAGACCTATCCATCCAAAGGGGGGACAGCTTTGAGCCCAGTGAAAGAGTACTGGGTTTGTGGTAAAGCGGAAAAATCTGAGGCTATGTATTTAACTATGGTTAAATCTGAGTTCTTCAGTTTTCTAATTAGCAAGCTTCCTACCTTCTCTATGCCTCCATCTTCCCCTATGTAAGATGGGGACATATACATTTCCTTTTAGAACTGTGATATGGGTCAATTGGGATAACATGTTTAAAAGATCAAACTTGTCAGCTTCCCTTATTTTCCAATGCCACTTTCTCCGCAAAGCTCCTCTAGATCTCACCCTTCCCCAACCCACCCAGGCTAACAGTAACCTCACCTTCCTTTAAATGTCCAGAACACTCCATCTCTCCCTCATAGACTTCCCTGACTATTTTCTGCATTGTTACTCAATTTAACAAACATTTATTGAACACCTACTATGTGTCAGGCATATATATATATCTCTTTTTCTTTTTTCTCCTAACTAGTCCTTAAGCTTCTTGAGGTTAAAGTCTTTATAATATTCATATTCCCCTCCCTCCATTGTCTAGATAGTGTTTGACACCTAGTGCTTGAACAAGAATGTACTGGTTAATTGTTTGGTATCTGGTAAAACTGGTCACTAACAATTCAGGCAACATCTGTATATCCATTCTCATATGTGTACACTTCTTCAAATAGGATTGCATGGTGAAAATTATGCTTATAAGTAATGCCAGTGTATGGGATCATAATCATATTCATCCTCATTAAATGCTACTACTATACCTACTACTACACTACTACTACTACTACAAGAAAAATAAAGTGATAGCTAATATTCCTGAGACTATAGGCAAAGGGGAAACTTCTCTTCCCATTCCCACATAGGTCCTTGGAGTAGTTCCTGCTAGAGCAAAACTTGTTTCCAAAAAAAGAAGGTGAAGGAACACATGGGTAGCTATGTCTCTGTGGAATCACATTAGCACAAATCTAAGCAGGTTTTCAAAGAACTGTGGTTTATAAATAAATATTCTCTCATATATACAATACCATGGCTAGATGAAATTCTAAAGTTTCAGGGGAAATTACACAATTTCAAAACGAGGCTGTGTGTACACAGGACCAAGCCATCCAAATGAAAGCTTGAGCAAATCATTGTGGAATGTGGTCTTTGCTAGCCCAGACATTTCAAGTCGTTATTGGAAATATGTAATGCGGTTCTGACACTCTTTTACTACTCATGGATCAACTGCGCTAGAATGAAGTTTCACTCGAATTCTCTGCTCCTAATCGACCGCAGGCTGGGAAACCAGAAAGCCAAATTGGTTAGAACTGTGTTTAAAGTAAGAACGACGAGGCTCTGATCTAAGGCCAATGAGAGTATCCTACAAATAGAAGTCAATGTAAGTGCGCGGCCTTTATAATATCTATTTTGAGTTCTCCTTCCTCCAAAATGGAGATCTAAAAGGAAAGAGAACTCTATGAATTTCCCATGTAACATAAGTAATTTTGTTGGATTCTCTCTTCTTCCCCCATCGCAGAGTTTCCTTTGAGAAGGAAAATATAAGACTTCCTAAACAGGCTCCTGAGGAATTCACCTATGGCCACTGTCCTAGTTGCTACAGACCATGCAAGATTTTAAGCAGAAATAGAGTCAAGAGCCAGCTGTCTGCATGCCTGGAAAGTCCAGAGGTCCCCAAAGAGTTTGGCTTGTGGGTCTCTTTCATGGCCACGCTCCTAACTGCCTTGGGGCTCTCAGTAGGCACTGCTTGTAGCTTTTCACTTCTCTTGGGAAGAGGGACCAAAACGGGTCCTAAGTGTGCAGGGACTGAGGTTGGATACGTGCCCTTCTTCTCCAGATGTGCATTCTGGCCTTGGCTGATGCTGCCCAGGAACCCAAATTTGTTTTATGTTTTTGATCCATTTTTGCTACAGTGATTGACATTAATGCACGTCTGGTGCACCCCAGGTCCATCTCTGTGGTGCTCCTGCTGCCTTCCCTTTTCTTCTGGAACCATTCAGGAAAGGGTATGTGAGCGGGTGTGGGAGGCTTATTGCCCAAATGCTCCACTGGAAGAATGCAGGGGAGCCAGATGTGAAATGGACCTCCCCTGAGTGAAGGCTACGAGGAGTCACAGCACATATTGGAGAGGAATGGCTTTCTAACCGAACTCTGGATTTGTAACATCGGGCTATCCCACATCCAAGTCAAAATGCCTGTCCACATCAGACGTCAAAACTGGCCCGTTATCATCTCTGATTTTCACTGAGCAACTCTGAAGAAGAAAGAGTCCTTTGGAGGCGGGGGCTAATTGATCCCAGGCCTGAGAATTGGACATGGATTTCTATGGCTACTTCAGAAGAACACTTCCAATATTTTAAATCCAGGTACCACATAATGTTTCAACTGGGGCATGCACATGCAGGACATCATAACAAAAGCTAGAAGGCTCATTATTTGACTTCATCAGTGCAGAATGAGTTTGCCATGATAGCGAGGGTAGTGTAGCAAGAGTTAATGCTATAAAATCCACAGTATTGGCAATTGTAAGTAAGTCCAATGGAACTTGTTCAGATAGTACTCAGGCAACACTACAGAGTCCATTATGAAATCACCCAAGAACCGAGACACATAAAAACTTTATTAGTTATCACTGAAATAAAGTACAAACAAGTTCGTCTTGAAAGATCCCAAAATCTTTATGCTTTCGGTCTGCAGAGCCATAAAATAGTGCCTGACAAATTTTAAGTGATATTCTAATTAATCACTGGATTTTTATAGTTTCTTGTAAGCTGTAAATTGGATATGAACAAGACAGGGTAAGAGGAAAGCCCCTGTACTGAGCCTGAGTTCTAAGTCCTTTGCACGAACCCACTGGTCAGCCAGGCCAGACTTTTGCATCTGCTAGAAACGGAATGGACCATTAATCTGAAGATTATCCTTACTTTCACACTGATTAAAGTAGAATGTAAAATGGACACAAAGTTCACAAACGGATGGAAAATTATTCCAGTTGTTTCTCTGTCATGTGCAGGAAGCACCTTCTGGGGCATTTTTACATTGTTTCTTTGGTAAAACTAACACTTTGTAATACACTAATAACACAACCCCCTTTAATACCATCACATACTCAGTAATTACCATGAAAAAGTATGATCCAACACTTTCGTATACACACATTTCTGATTTATATTCTTCAACTGGATACAGTGACAGTGTAGACAATCTGGGGCAATTTTGGTCCTAAAGGGGGATTTTGTTAAAAGGGAAGCAGATTTTTTACACACTCACCATCAGGAACAAACAGCTCCAACAATGAGTGGGGATTTGCATTCAAAGAATGAATTAAATTTTTTAAAAAGTGACTATAAAATTATTACTTCAAGTCTTGTTTTCTAAAAATTACAAAAATCTCTTCAATCAATACGTTCACCTACCTCATAATATAAGGGTGCACTACCGCCTACAGGTTTCTTTGCCTTTTTAGATGTACTTCCAAAAAGTGCACTTGTTCCATTGATCTGTAAGAAAATTCATCTATAATGAAAAAGAAAGGCTTTCTTAAAGAATCCTTAGATATATGTAACTTTCAAATACCTCGGTGACTTGAGGGGTTGGGGAACCTAGCAAGGAAGAGATAGTCATCAATTAGTTCAAATATTTACAGTCACTTTGGCAAGCTGTTAGTAATTATATGAGGATGTGCCATCTGACAGAAAATTTCTGTGTTATCATTCCCCTCTAAACTCTGACAGCTAGGATTCTCTGGAGGCTTCATTTTTCCAGTTAGTTATGGGCTTCCTTGGAATATTAAATAGTTTTTTTCTTTTATTGTTATTGAGTCTTTTATTAAATAATTCCTCACAGAACCTAGCATGGAGCCTAGTATGACCTCAGACATTTTTGTTGAATGAATGAATGTTGAAAGGGCAACATTCACCGACAAAAAAATAATCCTTCCAGGTTAGATGATTCAAATTTATTCTAGCTAAGTGCTTGTGCAAAGTAATGCACCAAAACTTGCCAAACAGCCCAAGAATATGATAGTTTTATTTATTTCATTATTTTATTCTATTATTTTAAGAAGAAAGTCTCCAAGGGGCTTAGGGGTGGGAAGAGACAGGTACCTGCTGGAGAATGTCTTGCCAGGAGACCAGACTGAAGGGTCTGCGCTGAGGAACTTGGACAGCGAGGGTGAGGGCTCGAATGAGAAGTTCATCCTCAACTCGGTTTCCAACGACAAAAGCGATGGAGCTCTTCCAGTCATTCTGTGACAAAATCAGAAGGAATTAGATTCTAAGTACTCCTGGCTAGGTAATTTTGTATCAAAGGCTTCCATTGAAGAGCAGGATAATTGTCCTATAAACCTTACCTTTAAAGACAGAGTGGACCTTAGAGTGTATGTGGGTTTCTGATTCAAGCAGCCGCAAGGCGGCAGTATTGTGACAAATTTCATGCAACTTGCCCAAAAAGCAATTTTCTTGAGAAACGAGGCCTTTTATTTTAAGGAAGACAATTAAAAAAAAAAAGACACGCTTTCATTAGAATGCTGTGCAAGAATAATTGGGTGTTGGAAAGTAATAGTTCATTCATATGTTACAAATGTACATGAAGATACAATCTCCAAGGCAGAAATCTTTGTTTTGTTTCCTGATACATCTTAAGACTCTAAATACTGCTAGGAACATAGTAGAGGCTTGATAAATATTTGTTGATTGTTGGGTGATACTGAACGAGTTGCAAAATGGGCTTTTTTATAGGAGGTAAAATTCAATCCCAGAGTTTTCGTAAAGCACAGAACTAGAACACATCTTTTCCTCCTAATGTAACACAAAATTCTCATTGCTAATTCCCATATGGGTTCTTTCCACTGTCAAGAAATAGGCCGCAATATTAAACTTGGACATGAAATTCTTTGTCGAATAGTGTAAAGAAATAAGTTACTAAAAAACAATATTCTTATTCAGTAATCCCTTTCCCTCTATTATAATTTCTGTTGGGAAGAGGCAATTCTCTGGAGGAGATTAAGAATGGAATTTACCAACTTTCCCATTGTGTGGTGCTGAGGAAGGCCAAACTCATGCAAATCAGGTCTAGTGCTTTTGAACACTCACCACCTTATGGGAAGATGGACCAAGCAAACATGATACAGACAACAGGAAACAGAGATAATAATAAGGGAGGGCACTCTGGCCCTGTGACCTCTTTAGACCTTAGTTTCTCCATTTATAAAATAAAGGGGTTGGACAGGGCAGTATGTAACCTTCCCTCTAGTTCCACTCCAGAGATCTGATACAAATAGAGTAAAACTCCCCCTTGGTCAATTCCAAAACAATGTCTAAGAAGATTTGGAAAGACTTTACACAAATTTAATTAAATGCATAATTTTACGTGGTTCTCTCTGGTTTCTGTCCAATTCATAGTCAGGGTAATGACAGAACTAGAGTATAGATGGGAGGAAAGACCTCAGTACAAATTCTTCCTTACCATCAAAGGTAAGGAGGAATTTGTCCTTAAACTTAAGAATTTGTTCTTAAACTTCTCTTACTTCTCTCCATGGAAGGAAACTCACTAACCCTAACTACCTAACAAAACCCACACAATTTTCAATGCTATCACCAAAACAAAAAACACACATAAAAGCATAAAAACGTCTATTTAATCTACAAAGTATGTATTTGTGTTTGCACACGTGTACACGCATGCATGTAGGCGTGGCTCTGTGTTTCCCTCTGTTACACTGAGTTTAAAATCTTTTTTTGTTTGTTTACTAATTCACCATAGGAAGACTGAGCATCTGTTTTTCAAATAGCCTGATTCTGAAAAGCAAGTATGATATTTGTAACCCAGTCTTCTGAAAAAAAATTCCATGATCACAAAATGACCTTTCCCCATACTGGATGCCTTTCTTTTCTCTTGTCTGCTCCCTCAGTCAAAACTGCAATTACAATCATCATTAAAGAACAAAAATCTTTCATTCCATAGTAAAGTAGACGTGGTTCCTTAACAGGCAATACCTTGACGTTCCTGTCAGTTACAGTTTTCAGCACTGAAGATTTTAATGACCACCTCTACCCCCTTATCCCACTCCCTCTTGCAAATTTCCTTGCCAATATTCAAAAGCTAATAGTGGGACTTCCCTGGTGGCGCAGTGGTTAAGAATCCGCCTGCCAACGCAGGGGACACGGGTTCAAGCCCTGGTCCGGGAAGATCCCACATGCCGCGGAGCAACTAAGCCCGTGTGCCACAACTACTGAGCCTGTGCTCTAGAGCCTGCGAGCCACAACTACTGAGCCCACGTGTCACAACTATTGAAGCCCGTGTGCCTAGAGCCCATGCTCCGCAACAAGAGAAGTTACCGCATCGAGAAGCCTGCGCACCGCGACAAAGAGTAGCCCCCGCCTCGACGCAACTAGAGAAAGCCGCACAACAACAAAGACCCAACGTAGCCAAAAATAAATAAATAAATTTATATTAAAAAAAAAAAGCTAATAGTGACAAGCAATGGCTGCCTCTCAGCTCTTTGGGGGACAATTCAGAAAGAGGGCATCGTAATCCACCATCTACCCATTAGTATCTGGTATCCAAAATGGGTGTTGACTATTTCAGTCCAGAAAAAAGGGGTGGGGGGAGGAGGAGGTAGGAACTAACAATTATTGAAATCTGCCATGTGCCAGGCATATGGTATCTCATTGAATCCCTAAGTAATCCATTTAAATAGGGGCACTAATACTTTATAGATGGAAAAACAGAGGCCCAATGAAGTTAAACACCTTGTTCAAGGTCATTTTGGCAGAACTTCATGGAGACCACATACATGGCTCACAATTTGGTGATCATTTCAGAATAGTTTTGAGAGCAAGCCTTTAGGGTCAGAATGCCTTTCCATAATCCTTAAATTGCACCTAATGGCTACTTTGGCCACAGTAAACCTAATAGAAGAAGATTTAGATCACATGTTAAAGTGTATAGAACCTTCAAAAACAGATGAATGTATTAAAACCTTAAAACGTCGAAGATTACTTTTTATCAATAGTCGTTTTACAAAGGCTAAAAGAGTTTGAGGGAATATCCCAAGGTTGTCTCTCTCTTCAAGCCCGTTGCTCTTGCTACTTTGCACTCTAGGAGTGTATCTTAACATAAGATCAGTTCCTCTGATTCTTGGCACTGTACTGAAACTTATGGGCTCCCTGAGATCACCCTGAGACAGTCTGCCTGCATTAGAGCAGGTCCAGATTTGTTCATGTTCAGAGCTCTCTACAAGGCCCATTGGGAGCTGGGCCACGTCTCCCCATTGGAAGGGGTCTCAAGAGTCCAGCCCACTTTCCCATCTGTACTCTCTAGCCCACCAAGCTCCTGCTCCAAAAGTTAGATCTATTTGACAAAATAGGACCCACGGAGGACTCTGTTGGAGCCATGGATTAGTGTTTAATCACATTGCCAGAACCCAGGGAAGCATGAAATGGACTGATCAGACAGTAATAACGCAAAGATTGCTTGCAGGGAAGGATGCGCTCACTGGCATGTTGCACTAGGGGGCAGCGAGATGCCAGGAAATGCACAATATTCTCATAACGGAGAGCAAAGTCACGTCTCTGTGTCTAACTAGGGAGACTCGTTAAGTAAATGACACTCTGCAAATACAACTTTTGAGCTTTTTTCTTAGTATTTCAGGGTAAGGGTAGAAGCCAAATCTCTCCTAACCGGCAGCAGTTTTAGAAATAGGAAATTATTTTGGAAAACATTCAATCCAATTTAAATTTGGCAAAATACTATTAAAATACACCCTTCCACCCATATCGCACCCCAACATGCAGCTAAACACAGCCTTTAAATTTCAGTTCACAGGGCAGCAAGAGAAATGAGTACAGAGAAAACAAATGTTGACCAGAGGGGAGAAATGAAAGCATATGGCACAGAACCTGATTCATCACACTCGTGAGTCCTGCAGGGCTCCTACCTGTGTGTGAATTTGTTTAAGACAGTTCAAGAAGCTTGGGTGTAATTAGTAGCATAAGCCTAGAGAAAGAAAACATTAATCATTTCAGGAAAACTACACACTAGATGTATCAGTGAAGGAAGAGGGTTTTAGTCTGGCATACCTCAAACACCTTAGGAAATAAAATCAGCTTTCTATTGCCTGGAGACATCTACTGTACATGGTTATTGCTGAGTCTTGCCCTCTAGCAGTTATTGATAAAATCACTCAAAGGATGGAATGAAGTCGTGTATGGACACAATCCATTACCTTTTATTTACTTTATCAGCCTCACCTAATTTGAAGCCTGGCAGGAGGGCGTCCTAACCTAAACACTTACACCCTAGACTTCTATGGCAAGAAAGTACTCACGTAAATGCAGAGAATCTGGCTGGCTCACGCGAGCCCACTGTCCCAGAGACACAGGGTAGACCCATAACTATTTTTCTTTCATATACTGCAAATTCTCCAAATTTTACTTAGGCGTTCCTATATTCTAATAGAAGTACCAAAACCCTCTCAAAAATAAGTGAAACATTGCACAGGGAACTTTATTCAATATCCTGTGATTAAACCATAATGGAAAAGAACATGAAAAAGAACGTATATATATGTATAACTGAATCACTTTGCTGTACAGCAGAAATTATAATAACACAACATTGTAAATCAAAAATACTTCAGTAAAATAAATTGACAAAAAAGCAAGTGAAAAGTAGCTTTTGGATGATGAGAGTGAGACTGCTTCCTTCTATTAGCACAAATAATCAGCTGATACAGGGGAAGACAAGGGCAGACACGTATGTCTGCTCTCTTCTGCTGCCTTTGCTAGCGTGTCAGGGGGTCTGTTGCCCTGGATGATCAGAGGTGAGATTCCCACAGTCATCTACCCTGAACTGATCAGAGCCTACGGAGGTCTATGAAGCAAAAGCCCCTACAAAAGCCCCAAATAAAATCAATGCAACATTGAAGAAGTCAGGTTCTGTCAAGAGTTATTTAATACCGTGCAGATATGCAAAGCTGTACTTTGTCAATATTCTGCTGAAAGGATAACCTTTTTGTTAAGTAGATTTACTGCCAAATGGACAGGGATTTGTGAATGTCTTTCTCATACCGGGTTTTTCCTTCAAAAGGAGTCTTGGATCTCCATCAGCAAAGGAGTGTTAGTATGGGCTGTTGGCCAGCAGAAGAAATATTTTTATTACATTGAACTGGCTGCTCTAATCGTATTTGTTAAAAAGGGATTCTAACTGTAAAATGAGTCGGAAATATGTTTTAAAAATGGGTACACATTACGTTAACAAACAAGAACAATATAAAGGACCAGGATATGCAGTTTGACTGTCTTTACTAAATAAGTTCTCGTTATAGACTCTCCTTTAATTATAGGTTCCTCACAATTTATTATAAAGACTATTCTTTGATGTATCGTCATCATGCTGTTAGAAGTGCTCCTTATTTAGGAATTAGTTCACGTGGCTGTCACATTTTCTCAACGAGATTGTAAGCTCTTTAGGTTGGAAAAATTGTTTTATGTGCTTTTGCAGCTCATAGTGTCCAATAGTGAACGGAAAACAGAGCAAGGCTCTCTATGTAAATATCTGTTGTTCAACAGAGAAGATGCTTAGAATGACAATTTTGACCCTGGGAATCATAAAGCACTAGAATGTCAGGTAACTGAGCAGGGCATACATAGCCTTGAAGTCCTTTGGGAGGAAAACAGACTGTATCTGATCTAACATGGTTCATACCAGGGTCATTAACAAGGGTGTGAAGAGTTGGACCCTGCTAAGCCATTCCTCTGCTAAAACATGTTTCCTGGGAGTGACTCAGACTAGCAACCAGACTGGCAACCAGGGGAATGAGGCATCTCTTCCTGACAGTAGGGAAAAGCCAAGGACTCACATACACACATGTGTTGATTATAAAACCATTCCTCCCATCTCTTTCCTTCTTCCTTCTTTCTCCCATCTCCCATCAAGAGATGATGTCCTGCTCCCTCTTCCCTTCTACCTACTGCCTACCGGCTGCAAATTCTATGATTCCTTTCTCTTTCAAGACCCCTTTGATATTCTTAGAGCTTGATTCTACGGTGGAAGGTATCAGGGTAGGGTGGGGAGAGAAGGAGCCACATATAAAATGAGCCCTCTAGGTCCAGAATCTGAACCTGACCCTTGCCCCCTGCAGCAACACTACCACCGGGTCTGTCTACCCTAATCTGACCTCGCCCAAGAGTGTGCTGGATCTGATTGCCCACAGCTCTTCCTGACTCTGTTCGGTGGGGCTGTGTTGGTAACCTGAAACTTGCTGTGGTGGGAGCATATAAACTAAGGCAATGGCAAATGCTACCAATAAGAGCTTTCCTCCTGGAGAGCAGGTGATTAAACATTTACCAGCACACTGAGGGCCCCCATCCCAGGAAGGCCTGTTGGTCTAAGGCTGGCTTAGAGATGAATTTGATTTAAAAGGCCAAGGCTGTCTCTGCGAAAATACTGAGGGCAAAGCAGATTCGCTCCATCTATTGCCCCTCCCAACCCCAATACACATTGTGCAGCAGTGTGCTATGTGAATTCATAATTAAGTGTCTGCTGATGTTGTTTCAGGTGTGGCCCAGCCTTAAGCACTATCCTTCAAAATGGGCTCTATAAAAACAGGTGACAAGGTAAGGACAGAGAGGTCACTGTGGGAAGAGCAGGGCCAACCTACCCCAAGGTTCTCCTTTCCTCTTGGCCATCTCAGGGGTCTACTTCCACACACAGGATCTGAGCACTGGGGTCATTGTCATGGGAGGGCCCCAGCACCCCTTGCCCATAGGTGACGGGGCTCCCTCATATTTTGGTGGCCCCTTGGAGAAGCACAGGTCATTGTGGCATAGTAATTAAGAGCCTGGACTCAGGAGACAGAATGCCTGTTTTTGAATCTCAGCAAACCAGCTGTGTGTCCTTGGGCAAGTTACTTAACTTCTCTGTGCCTCATGTATAAATGAGGGTAACTACAGTACCTACCTTTTGGGATTGTTGTGAAGATTGAATGAGACAATCTACAGAGAATCTTTCTGAGCACAGCACTTAGCAACAATCATAGCCATCATGATGGATATTATTTTGGGGGCTTCTCCTTGGGTTAGTCATTAGAACAAACATGGTTGTTCCATACATGCTGTTTCAAGTGTGGAAAGTTTAGGGGTGAATGAAGAAAAAAAAAATTCAAACAGAGTATCAACAGCTGCCTCATGAGTGACAGTCAACTTGTAAAATAATTTTCTCTTTGATAACAATAAACTTGTTAACTAATATAGTTTTAAAATATTTTAGGTCTTTGTAAGAGAGGCCAAAAATCATGAACACAGGATATTTAAAATGCTACAGGTAAAGAATTCTCAGAGCTGTGGGAGAGGATGTGAGGGCGAGGCAGGAGGGAACTTTAAATCCTTTTGCACCTGGTGCAGGTTTGTCAGCAATGTCAACCCATCATCGACTGTGAAAAGACATCGATTAGAGTTAAGTAAGGAGTACAGAGGCTGACTATGGAGACGATGAGTTCTGAGGTAGCCACACAGAGGACCATCTACCAGGCTGATTTTCATTAGAGATGGGGACCTGCTTACTTGGTTTTAAACAAATAAGAACTTGGCTTTGAAATATATCAGGTAGGGCTAGTTCTTAAAAACAAAAGCAAAGTGACTGAAGTTTATTCTTGATAGAGAGACTTAGTGCATCCCTCTCTCCAGATAAGATGGGCTCCCTGACCTGCTGCTATATCCTGGCTTCCCTGGGCCCTTACAGGTGAATTTCTAGAATTCACCATCCCCTTCTCCTGGGTGGAATAAAATTTATCCACATCACCTCCTATTCAGCTCAGGGCCTTAATAGTTGATTTTGGCAACTGGATGAATAAATATACCTCAAGGCTTTAGTGAAATTTAGTATTTAAAAAAATACTTTAAAAGGTATCTTTTTCTTTCCAGACTATCTTCATTTTCAAAAAGGAATCCCAGTGACTCCTGGACTAACTCAAAGGGATGCCCTGCTAAGGAGAGTATTTTAGGCAGTGGGCTGGGCCAGTGTAAAAGGTTCCCCTAGAATCATACCACCTGGATAACTTCCTACTTTGCCCATGTGCCTGGCATATAGTAGCATTCAATAAATGTTTCTGGAACTTAGCAGCCAAAACCACACACTAAAGAGAAGTTTTACACATGCTTAGTATGAGAATGCCAACTAAGTATGTGGCATTTTATCGGCTACACTCAGCACTTTGGAAGGAACCATGTCTCTGAATCACTGAGCATTTGAATGAAAGGAAGAGCATATTCTCTGGACGTTCAGACAACACTGTAATGTCTTATGTTCACTGATGAGAACTCAGAAGCCTAGAAGCATCTTTACTGTGTATGCACATACTACCTGTCTGGTGTTCCTTGTCTTCATGAATCTTAAACGTGATCACTAACTAAAATTACCGAAGTTCTAGTGTAAAGATGCAGAGCTCTGAAGTGGTATCGAATTCTGCCTCTGTAGTTTCTCTGCTAAATGACCTTGGATCTATCTTTGTGACTCAGTTTTCTCATTTATAAAAATGGGGCTAATAATAGAAACTTCCAAAGGTTGTGGGAAGTCTCTAAAGATAAAATATATATATTGAAGCATTTTGTAAATTGTAAAGCTACACGCAAAGGTAAAATATTAATGCATGCAAAGAAAAGATTACGATTCTCCTTAGAAAATTTTGCAAAAAATGGGTTAAAACAGGTGATTATTTCTGTAATTTTGAATCTGGATATGTCCTGAGGATCTTCTTTGGACAGTTTAGCCTCTGAGCTTAGGCTGCTTGATTGTTTGTCTTTTGTTTTTCAGGGTTCTTGGCTCATCCCAGCAATCTAGTACATGAGTCTAATTCGGTTTTGCTCCATGCATCAGAGAGTTTTAAGACAGCTATTAAAACACCACATGGAAAAGCTTTGCAGGGAATTCTACTCCACAGAGAAACCACAGAAACCACTACACACCTTAACTATCTCCCCACCCCCAGAGTTGGCTAAAATTACAGCTCCATTATGTTAGTACAATCCAACCAATTTTATTGCTTGGAGCAAAATCTGAGGTCCAAAATGAACTTCAGAACATAAAAAAGTAAGGCAAACCTCAAAAGGAAACAAGCTTCTTTGGGTTTTCAAACAAATATTACATATCAGAGGCATTCTTCTAACGGAGGAGACCAAGCAAAGCCAAGAGGAGTCCTGCTAATTGCTCCACGAATGTAAAGTTGGAATCAGGGACTCACCCCAAAGAAAGGAGATCTCTTTTCATCATCAGATATTAAAGGCTACAACCTTTCATCAACTCCCTCCTCAGACATGAGACCTCTTTGTGCCTTCCTCGAGTCCCTTCAGTGTTGAATTACTATCTTCCACATTAAAAATTAAGATATATTTTCAAGACTCAATATGAGCTCATTAGTTATCCTAATTTAGCCCTTTCCTCTTTTTTTCCCCCCACCTTCCTTTGTCTAATTAAATGTCATTTTTTCGCTAAGCATTGTGACATAGTCCATGAACTCGTATGGCTTTGGCACTACAGCTACACAAAGGAAACAAAATAACCAACCAATGCTCTTTCTAATGAGCCATCCATGCTCCATAGCTGCTGCTTGGTTTGTTACATCTCACTTGTCATTTGTTCACTACAAAGCCACCGATACAGTTTAATTTCTACATTCATCTTGGGTGAGTGCGGAACACCCAAGGATACTTCTGACTATCACAAGGATATAAGACTGTCCTGATTACAAGCACTCTATCCTATTTGCCCCACATTCAATAAAATGTCTAAGAAATGCCAATATTTTGGTAACCAAATTTCATTCCCCATACGGTCTCTAATACCTGGAAGCAGAACAAAAATTCTTTGTCTGACAACCTGCTCTGATTTTTAGGTCTAAAGCTATGGTCTTCAAATTATGATGTGGGAAAGAAGGGACATCCAAGGATGATCCCAGGCAGTATCAGATCTTCTAGGTACCTGAGTTTGTGTCACGTTAGTAGGGAACGATGAGACTATCCAAACACTCCCTGAGGGTGTCAGAAAAACTATGAGCGTGTACCTTGAGCAAGAAGTGTGGTAGAGAATCTGTGTTCTGCCTCAATTCAACAAAAAAAGAGGCGGAGTTCAACTCAACCAGCATTTATTACATTACTCTGGTTAAATGTCCGAGATGTAACAAACTGTAAAGGATACCCAAAAATGACTAAGATAGGAGTTTGAAAGTGAGCAAACAGTGCTTATACATGAAAATAAGTTCCTTAAAAGGTCTTTTCCTTGTGCAAGCTACTTGGCCACCCAGTTGCTTTGACTGGCCTGTCAAAGGATTTAGGGTGCGTTGCTCCCCAGAGCTCGTTCTGTGCGGCAATCCTGACTTTTCCAGCTGCCCAGGACCCAAGAGTTGTTTGTTCCAGGGACGCAAGAGGTGATGGAGATCTGCCTCTGAGTGAGGAAACTGGGGTAAAACCTCCAAACCGTCAAGTGAAGGGTTAAATGTATTGATTGGTACCAATCAATCCTAGTGGGAGGGCAGGTTGGAGTGTGGGTGGGTATCTGAGGCAGTTCCTGAGATCTTTTTCCTAGACTGTTTGTAATTTCCTTCAGATCTCCACTCAACTGTCCCTGTTGTAGGGGAGGGTTTCTAGGAGGTGGACAAGGTGAGGTGAAGGACAGCCGGGAGGGGAGGTGTCACTGAAGCCAGAAGAACAGTGGTGTATGGCGTCAAAGGCAATTAGAAGGTTACCATTGACCTTAGCAAAAGCAGTTGTACTTGAGTGAAACTGCTTCCTGCTCGTTGCTTCACTCCTGCAATTCTGCGTATACGCCCTCATAATTCACATATCTCCTTTATAATATGAACCTCACACGGTTTAAGGACCACATGACAATATATTCTAAGTTAATGATTATGATAAATTTCAAGCCCTAGACCTGGTTATGGTTATTAATGTTCCCTAACTACACAGGTACATGGAGTCTATTTATTGGTTACATCAGGGCAGTAATTCATTATAATTATCCCTTTCCTATTGATTCCCTAATATAGTCCTTACAATAGCTCTTTCAATGTTATAATGAAAAGACCACTGGATTTAGTATCAGAAAACCTGATCATTAGTCCTGATTCCAACCACGTGGTCTTGGAAAAACACTCATGTACTCAGAACCTGGACCTTAACAAAATAATACTTACAGTAGGGAGTCATTCATTCATTCAATAAATATTTACTGAGGAGTTACTATGTGTCAAACATTGAAATGGGCATTAGGAATAGAATGCATAGGCATAAGGCATAATCACTACCCTTAAATAGCATCAGCCTGGGGAAGAAAAATCCACAAATAACAGAGAAAAGAGATTATAGTTAAAAGTATTTCATAAGAAAGTGCTGTATAAAGTATCCATTTCTTTTATTATATTGTTTATCCTAATTTATTCACTAATAACTTTTGCTATGTGGGTACCTATGCTACGCTGGAAATGAAGGATGCAAAGATTAATAAGACAAGGGAAATTAAAGGAAATGAAATAAATCTGTATTTCTCAGCATGGTTAGACTTGAAAACATAATGATGAATTTAAAAAAAGATAAATTGCAGAACTGGTAAGTACAATATGGAACCATTTGTATAAATTAAAAAAATCATAAACAATATTACATAATATTCATGGATATAGATAAATAGATACATAGATAGGCTCAGAGGACATGCATTCATGACAATGTGTGCTCCTAGGAAGGGAGAGAAAGGAATGGAACAGGGGCTGGGGGTAAGGACAAAGTGTTCTTCCATTTTTTCCCCAGTGTTTATTTTAAAAAAAAGAAAGAGAAACTAGCAATTGTCATGATGGTACAAATGTCCCTGTTATATTACCCTTTGTGCTTTCCTGCATTAAAAACGAAGGAAGTCTCTGCTCTCAAAAGACCTACATTCTAGTAAGGGAGGCAGATATGTGCACAGTCATAACGTAAAATGATACGGGTTTTACTGTAGACCGCATCTCTCCCTGCGTCTTATGTCCCTGCCTCATGGGCAGATGCCGCTTGAAGAAAGAGTCGAAGGAATTCTTTGCCTATGTCTCTTGCTTGTCAACCTTCTATCTACACAGTGGCCACACCTCCACCTCCTCAGAAGAGCAAGGCTCTCTTGCTTAGGTTTCTTCCCCTTTTCACATTTTCATCTCAGTATGTCCTTCACCAGTCTCAAGAACTTGCTCCTTTTTCTCGGGCTGAGGGAAAGATTCTGATCCTTTCTCTTTTGTACTAGAGCAAATGACCCACTTTCTTTTGACCTGCTTTTCCAGATTGTTCCGTCAATCCTATCTCTCCCCCTCCAGTTTTCAATCCCTTCCTCCCCTCTCCTCTCTATCCCATTTCACAAATGCGCAGCTATCTTCACCTAATCCCAGTCTCCCCGCTAACCATTTTCCATAGGATCTTCTTTTCTTCATAGTCAAACTCCCCAAACATGGGACCTAGCACTTGAGGCCCTGGATCCTGATAAGCCACAGTATTGCTCCCACCTCCCTCCCTCACCTCCACCACCATTCACTCTATTGAAACTGCATCCTTTAAGATCACTAATTGTGTCCTCATCACCAAATATGGTTGCCTTGCCCTGTTCTCCCTAGATCTCCATAGGTGGGGACTTCAAATGCCACTTCGTGCCCTTCTCCCTGGCCTGATTTCCATGACACAGCACTGTTCTCATTCTGTCTTTATTCCTTTGGCTGTTTCTTCTCTGACCATCAGGCTCTTTCCTTTCTTTCTACCTCATAAATGAGGACCTTTAGATATTCCATAGAATTCTGTGCTCAACCTTCTGTTCTCCTCCTGGCACATTCTGTCTATTGGATATTCTAGGTCCTCCCACAGCATCCACTCCGCTTCTCTGCTGACAATCCCTAAGTCGATGTCTCCAACCATGGGCTGTGCGTTATGGTCCGTGGACTTCCTGATGAATTTCTACTTTGATGTTCTACCATCATCTCAAACTCAGAATGTCTGAAAGCTGAGTCCTTTACCTCTCTGTATACCCTAAAAGCAAAACAAACAAAATCCCCCCATCACAAACAATAAAAGGCATCCAAGTTCATTTAACTGAATTTGTCAGTTTCTGAGACTTTCCATTTTTCCCAGTCATCATATTTCAAATCCTCCCTCATTCTCCTTTTGTATATGCAATCACAGTTACTTTCCTTCTAGAATTTCTTGGATCTGTCACTTCCTTTTTATTCTCATGGTGATTCTGCTAGTTCAACCTATAACTACCTCAAACCTAGACCACTGAAAATACCTTCCACAGGGTCTATTCGAGCCTCCAGCTTCTTCTATCTCTAACCTATTAATTTTTTCTAGGACATCAATTTAATCATTTCATGCTTCCCTCACAGAAAGTGTTTTAATTGTCTAACTCTTAGACTCTAATGGGATAAGTCCAAACTCTATCTTACTAGAATTCAAAATCCTTTACATTCTCTTCCCCACATATTTTAAACACCGTATCGCCCATTATTTCTAAACTCTCACAGCTCTCAAATTGTTCTATGTAAGTTCTTGAGCCTTAATTTTCCCACGTAAATAGGAATAATATTTTTAGAGCTGTTGTGAGGATGAACCATGATAGTGTGTGTAAAGCACCTAATCCAGTGCCTAGTGAGTGGTTAATTATGTATCACAAACATGTCATGTGTTTTCTCAGCTCTCTGTTTGCTCGGCATGGCATGGTCCTTTTATACAGAATTCCTTGCTTCCAGGTGAAGTTCCTGCTTCATCTGTGGCTCTTTCCCTAAACATCTCAGCCCAACAGTGACCGCTGTGTCCTCTGCTTGCCTGTGAAAACTCATTATCAGTACAATACTAGTAACATAGTACTTACACTGAGGTCATGATATTAGTGTGGGTCTTCAGCTTTAGTGTGCATCAGAATCATGTTTGTTAAAGTACAAATCTAAGTACAAACTAGGCTCCACCCCGAGTTTCTGATTCAGTAAGTCTACGGTGGGGCCTGGGAATTTGCATTTCTTATAAGTTCCCAGGCAATGCTGTTGCTTCTGGTCTAGGGATTACACTTTTAGAATCACTGGTGTCTATGTTTTCTCAGATTAGCTCTAGGTGGCAGGAATGCTGTATTGTTCCTTTTTCCATTGACCCATCCTCCCCTTTCTATACATCCCAGGTAGTACATAGGGCAGTAGTTTAATACAAAAGGAACAAATGTTTTTCGACTGAATTTAATCACTTACTGAAGCTATGGTCAAACTCCATATTCACTAGCTGGTTGTACTCAGTCTTAAACCATTTCCAATATTTAAAAATCTACTAAAGGAGAATGTCTTAGTGATGGCAGGTAAACGACATATTATTTGTATATAAAAACCACATTAGATATAGATAGAGCCTCAAGCTTCGATTCTTCATGTTAGTAGAGAGGTATATGGACTCTAGGAATTTAATAAAGGAAATTATTTCTATTTTCCTTTGGAATGCATTTTTAAAGTTATATTTTGGGATGGGCCCATCTTACATTCTAGAAATTCATAATGCTTTAAATAATTCCCCTTTGAAAGTATGTTTCTGTGTCAAGGACCACTCTCTGCTTCCTCTGAAGCCTAGAGCTGGACTGGCGGTGAGGGGGATTAGAAGGAAGGTGTCCACACCAAAATAGGACAGAGGAAGAAAAAGAGGGAGAACTTTCAGAAGACATTAAAAGGGTAATTTTGTCCCCAAATCTGGGGAAGATAATGGTTGGCAACTTAGTAATTGCTATTCTCCCCCTGGCTCACCCATGACTCAACTGCTACTGGGCTAAAGAAACATTACAGAAAGAAGCTCCAGCTCCACAGCTGACAATGTTTAGGGCTTGGAATTGACCAGTGGGGTACGTCTACTATAGACTTACATAAGGAAGATCTAGGAAGGCATCCATCTTTCCTAGCTTGATTTTATTTTAATCCCACTTTTTCCAGCTCAAACTGAACAATTCAAGATGAACAATCTTTCCTACTGAATTCATTTAAAACATTTAAATACAGTTCTTTTGTTTCAAGATGCTTGTTCGTTTGACTGAAAATTTTCATTGACCAAATTAAGTTGGATAATTTTAAAGACTTTTTCTAGCAGCTAAAATTCAAAGTAGAGAGGAAACTTTCAACCTCCTTGATTTTGGAGGAACACTGGCTTCTATAAAATAAGACTAATTAGAGATGCTGATGAGGTCAACATGGACATAAAGCTAAAGAAAAAATGCTGCCAAGGAGGCTGAGAACAAACTTCCAGTGAAGCCACCAATAGACCCTCTGTGTGGTATACTCTGTGTAAAATGAGAGAATTTCTTCAGCTGCTTTGAAGACAGTACTGATGAGGGTATAGCCAGAGGTCCAGTTCCCATATGGACTTCACGTGACCCCAAATTCTGCTCCACACGACCAAAATCTTTGGTCTCTAGACATGATTGCTCTTAATTACTAAACACAAGAGGGACTAAGCAAAAAACTTTCTTCAGAAAAACAGATCATCATTGCTTTAAATATGTTTTAAAGTGTATACCCTTCTGAGCAAAAGTGACATCTTCATCACAAAGAATAAAATAACACATTCACAGTTATTTCCATCTCAAAGGTTGAAAATATGGTCCTAATAAATCATTTTTCCACAAACATTTTCCTAGGTTGGTGCTAAATCTATAAGATATGCATGACAAGTTAAACTATAAACATTCTCTAATGCTTCACCTTTACGATTACAATAACAAGTGTGAATAATGAAACGTTTTCTATCCTTGCTCAGCCATCTAAATACTTGATGTGAAGACAGAGGTAGCTGACATAATGGAAAAGAATATGAGAAAGAATGTGTGTGTGTGTGTGTGTGTGTGTGTGTGTGTGTATAAAACTGAGTCACTTTGCTGTATAGCAGTAATTAACACAACATTGTAAATCAACTATACTTCAATAAAAAATTCAAAAAAAAGACAGGCAGTTGAAGTCAATATTCCTAACCTTAAACTAGTTTAACCAAAACTCAATTATTAAATACATATATGGAGTCATAGACAGTTTTAGAGATCACTTGATTTTTCATTGGTGCTTATATAATTTGGTGGATTTCCTCTCCATTTCTATTCAATATATCCTGCCTGAGTAACTGTTATGCTGTCTGTACCACCCAAGGCCACACACTATAGTCATATTTAGCAGAAAACACAATAAGAACAACACAAAGAATCATGATTGTGAGGGGTGAGGACAAGGGGAAGCCAGGAAACAATTTATTTAATTTTAGAAAGCATTTCACAAGTTTACATACCAAAAACATTGAGTTACCATGGAAGGAGAGGAAATGTTTTGCCACAGAGAACTGGCTAAAAAACAAAGGCGAAGTTAAGCAGACATCTCTCTGGATGGAGAAGTGTTAACAGCAGGGAGCCCTGGGAACCTTCCTTGTATATGTCTTATTTAACTGCCTTTATACAAAATACATAAATAGTTACAGTGAAACACAAACTTTCAGAATTTAATGCTAGGCGATTTCTTTCATTGCCATTTAGTCCAATTCCTTCATTTTGCAGATGAGGGTAAAGAATCTATGACATGGAGACTTGGTCAAGGTGACACAGCTAGCAAGAAGCATGTCCTGATTCCTAGACAATGGGCCTTCCTCTGCCACCCTGCCTTGGCTTCACTGGCAGATGTTGTGACAATGACATTGTGCCAAGGGGATAATTAAACACTGCAGGGAGATTTCACAAAGCCTTCTGAGTTGAGCAAGCATGTGTGTCAGATGAGATTCAGTGTGGAAAATATAAGTAAATGTATTGAAGAAAACATAATCTAAACTCCAGTCAGAAGTTTAGAGGCTTTATATGACCCAGCAATCCCACTTCTAGGCATATATCCAGAGAAAACTCTAATTTGAAAAGACACGTGCACCCCAATGTTCATTGCAACACTATTTACAATAGCCAAGACATGGAAGCAATCTAAATGTCCATCGACAGAATAATGGATAAAGAAGATGTGGCATATATAGAGAGAGAGAGAGAATACGACTATATTAGTAGAATACTACTCAGCCATAAAAAGAATGAAATAATGCCATTTGCAGCAACATGGATGGACCTAGAGATTATCATATTAAGTGAAGTAAGTCAGAGAAAGACAAATACCGTATGATATTACTTATATGTAGAATCTAAAATATGATGCAAATGAACTTATTTACAAAACAGAAACAGACTCACAGACATAGAAAACAAACTTGTGGTTACCAAAGGGGAAAAGGGGTGGAGGAGGGATACATTAGGAGTTTGGGGTTAGCAGACACGCACTACTATATATAAAATAAACAACAAGGTCCTACTACACAGCATAGGGAACTATATTCAATATCCTGTAGTGAACCATAATGGAAAAGAATATGAAAAAGAATATAGATATATACCTGAACCACTTTGTTGTACACCAGAAACTAACACAACATTGTAAATCAACTATGCTTCAATTAAAAAGAAAGAAGTTTAGAAGCTTTGATGATCAGTTACAGGAAAGGTGCCTATATGTAATCCTTCCCCATAACCATCAGCTTAATGTGCTGCAGTTCCATTGAAATGCCTTGGCTCACCAGATCTAGAAAAAAAGTGGGAACAAAATAGAAAACATTACCCTACAACTGTACAAAACCAGAGGGTCTAAGTACTTGGAAAGTTGTGTTGAGTTTTAGGCATAAAACCTAAAAAGAGATTGAATAGCTGGAAAGAGTCACAAAATGGCAAATAAACTGGTCATAGGAAAGGAGGGACTTCACTGGGAGGACTGACTGAAACAAATTTAGGAGAGAGAGGGGAAACTATTACTATACAGTAATATAGTACTGAGTACAGCCACAACTACTGAGCCCACACGCCACAACTACTGAAGCCCACACACCTAGAGCCCGTGCTCCGCAACAAGAGAAGCCACCACAGTGAGAAGCCCGCACACCGCAATGAGGGGGAGCCCCCGCTTGCCGCAACTAGAGAAAGCCCATGCAGCAACAAAGACCCAACATGGCAAAAAAAAAAAAAAAAAAAAGAATCATTATTTAAAAATATGTGGATATTTATATTAAAGAAGAGTCGAAGGCTTAATCAAGAAGCAAAATCTTAATGATAAATATAAGGCAAATGACAATGAGTAGCCATTCCCTTAAGCTGGGTATTAGGGACCTAAAATCATCATTACAAAATGAAATCAGTGAATTGGAATAGTGAGGCTGGCTGGGTTAGGGAATGTGTAGATTGCCATAGTTTTTTTCTGTTTTTTTTTTTTTTTTAACATTTTCTATGGTGGGTCGCAGTAAGTGAATGAAATAATTGCTGTGCCAATAGTTGGTCTCACAAGTTATGGCTGCCTTCTTGCTACACCTAAAAAGGAGAACTTAAACTTGGAACAAATGAAAAGAAATAACCATCTTGGATAATCTGAAAATATGGAAGTACTTAAGAATTAAAACTAACAAAATCCCAAACCAAATCAACTCAAACAAACTTTGGAAAACCCTCAAATTCTGAAGAGCATATTTGGGACAAAAGTCTATAATACCTTAAAGAGAAAAAGAAAAGGATTTGTATCTGGCTTCTGAATATTCACTATACTGGTATCATGCTGTCACTTAACACAGATAACATTGTGAGGATTTTCCCCACTGTGTTAACACAAAAGTCTTGATCATAACACAAGATTCCATTTGAAACATGTAGCTCACTCATTTTGAAGCCACGTGATGATCTGTAGGCTTCTAAAAGGAATGGCTATGCTGTTTGAACAATTTTGGTAAATGTTCCTAAATTTTCGTGAGCAAAGCTTCTACTAATCTCCCCTTCCCCAGCATCACCTGCTATGTAGGTTTGTAAGAGAAGGAAAAAATCAGAGTTGATTACAAAATCTCTCAGACCACAGTAAGATCAGCAAGATGGCCAACTAGAAAGCTCTAGGCCCTCTGTCCTTCACAGAAACATTCGAAAAACAACCAGAGATTGACTAAAATAACTTTATAGGAGCTCTGAAACTAGTCAAAGATCTAAAGCAACCGAATGAATGCCCAATCAATAAAAAGCCACATTCAATATGGTAGGAAATTTTGTGGCACTTCTACTCTCCCTTGCCCCACCCTTTCTCTGGAGAAAGGACAATCTTTTCAATAATTCGTGCTGGGAAAACTGGATATTTACATGCAAAAGAATGAAGTTGGACTCTTACCTCATACCACAAATAAAAAATAACTAAAAATGGACCAAAGACCTAAATGGAAGGCAGAAAACTCTTAGTAGAAAACATAGAGTAAAATCTTCATGACTCTGGGTTTGGCAATGATTTCTTTGATATGACACCAAATGCATAGTAAACAAAAGAAAACTTAAACTGAACTTCATCAAAATTAAAAACTTTGTACATCACAGTGCACAAAGAGTAAAACAGCAACCCATGAAATAGGATAAAATATTTGCAAACCATGTATCTGATAAGGGATTAATATCCGGAATATATTAAAAAAACAACTCAACAATTTAACAATAAAAAACCAAGCAACTTGACTAAAAATTGGCAAAAGAAGATACACAAATGGCCTAAAAGTACATAAGAAGATGTTCAACATCAAAAATAATCAGGGAAATGCAAATCAAAACCACAGTGAAATACTACTTCACACCCATTAGGATGGCTGTTATATAGAAGTATATAAATAAAAAACACAGATTGTTAAAAGCATTTGGTGAGGATGTGGAGAAACTGGTGGGAATATAAAAATGTTATAGCTGCTATGGCAAATGGTATGGCTGTTTCTCAAAAAATTAAACATAAAATTACCATATGATTTGGCAATTCTACTTGTGGATGTACACTCAAAAAATTGAAAGCAGGGACTCAAACAGATTTTTGCACACTCATATTAATAGCAGCATTATTCACAATAGCCAAGAGTTGGAAGCAACCCAAATGGCCATCAACGAATGAATGGATAAATAAAATGTGGTCTATACATACAATGAAATATTATTCAGCCTTAAAAACAAGGAAATTCCAATACATGCTACAACCTGAATGAAGCTTGAGGACATTATGCTAAGTGAAATAAGCCAGTCATAAGAAGACAAACACTGTATGATTACATTTACATGAGGCACCTAGAGTAGTCAAATTTGTAGACACAGAAAGTAGAATGGGGGTTGCCAGGTGCTGGGGGGAGGGAGGTGGGGGAACTAGTTAATGGATGTATTTTCAGCTGGGGAAGATGAAAGAGTTTTGAAGATGAAAGGTGGTGGTGGTTGCACAACAATGTGAAGATACTTAATGCCACTGAATGGTATATTTTAAAATGTTTAAAATGGTAAATTTCATGTTCTGTATATTTTACCACAATAAAAAATACAAATAAGAATATCTTAGACCAAAATGTTTCCAGATAGCACTTTCTGTCACTGAGCACCTGGGTTAACATATCCTCCTCTCACTGTGGCCAACAGAGGCTGCCTTGAGAGTTTCATGAAAAGATTTTAATTTCTATGACACCACAGTATCTTTAACTTCTTAATGCTGCTAGATATCATAAATATGTCTATGTCATATAAAGCCCACACTAAGATGCATTTTTATAATCTTGTACCTAAATATTTCCTGTATATCTAATTTGAGGTGTGATATTTGGCATATGTTAATAATACAATATACTCACAAATAATATTATTTATTCACATATACAATAATAAGCTAAATATTTGGCACATGGATAGCAAAGTTAGTAAATGACCATTTGATTGACACAATTAATTTATGAGCAATGTACCCCCAGGAGCCGTCTAACCTACATTTTCCTCTCTCTCAATTTAAGTGTCCTAGATTTATTTAAGGCACATGCTGGTCTCCTTTCCTAAAATAATTGTCCTCCTTCCTTCTACCCACTCAAATTCTACCTATTTTTTAGAGCTCAGCCAAAGGAAAGTGTTTTATAAAGCATTTCCTGGCTATCCCAGCCCACTTTCATCCTCCTAACGTCTAGACTCTATATAATCATTTAGTACTTAGTAATAGACTGCCTTGTATTATTTGCTATCATTTTATGTTTTAGAACCAACTAAAATGTACTGAGAAATTGATGATTATTCTAGCCTGAAAGGACAGCCCAAAACAGTGATACAAGGTACATTCACTAAAAGCAAATTGTGAACTTGCTTATTCTCTGTCAACTCTAGTGCAGCTCAATACGAATATGAGTTCAAAATCACTATTGATTAGGATTACTAAACTGGCTTATGGAAGACTGGGAGGAAAAATTCCCTCTCTGCGACCCCCAATACACACGCAACACACACACACAGTAGCACACACATACTCAACCACGTACACTGGAGCACAGTTTGCACAGAAGTAGCAACTTTATGGAAAGAAACTCTGGAAACTAAAGCAGTAACATTTTTTGAGCACCCAATATGTGCAAAGCACTTTGCTGAGCCCTCTGAATAAGGAATTCACACATCTATAGTCATCTTTAACCAAAATTCAGAGTCTATTACATTGGTGGTTAGGGCATGCTTCTGGGCATTGGCTTAATCTGGGAATTTTCCTCTTGGATCAGACATGAAACCAAGCTGAGAAAAAAATATGAGAGGAGGTGGAGGGTAGTTGTCTTCCCCCTGCAATAAAGAACCCATATTTCAACAAACTGAAGAAGTTTACTTGTTGTAGTTAAAACTACATATTGCTTTGAGTTCAAATTCTTTCTATTAATATATAAGATTTATTGAAATTATATTGTTTAAACAGGAACAAGAAAGCTGAAAATTATTTCAGGTTTTCAAGCCATAAGGAAAAATAGTGCCTTTAGGTTTTCCACTCAACTAGGAAAATTATAGCTTCATATTTGCAGCACTAAAGCTAATGCAATGTCAGCAGCTCCATCAAACTCTGTTGTTCAGCAGTTTATAATTCAAGCAGAAATGTTCACTCCAAGCCCAAACTTGGCCTACACAATTTCAAAGAAAATGAAGAAAAAATTATTTTGGCTAGTGCTAACTTATAAAAGCAAAAGAGAGGGTGCTTTTATAGAGTATTTCAAAAAACATCTAAGAATTTGAGAACGTAACTGAGAATTACTGAGTTGACATCCTTCATTCCTAAGGTTATAGAAATAACCCCAAATTCCATGACATCATGTCAGCGTCGGCAGTATCTTAACTATTTTCATGAAGTTCTTCATCTGGTAGAATTTCATATCAGACAGAATTACTGTTCATAGGGAAAAAACAATTTTAGTGGAAAATAGGACAAATAGGTAGACATTTCTCGTGAGGGCATCATAAGACTTTACATGTATTTTTCCTTTAAGTACTAACTCTCTAGTGAAACATACACACACATAGAAAATGAAAAAAAAAATTCTAGTTTTTAAAGTGTTTTGCAATGGCAGGCTGGAATTCCCAGAATCTAGCTTCCTCCTTCCAAATGTCATCTTAAAAACAACTTAGTGTTGAAGTGAATTTCTGGCAGCGGACGACAGGAACTATTGGGCTGACCAGCTCACTGGAGGTGGGTGGGTGTGAGTGAGGGGGGGAGCTAGTCAGTTCTGGGACGGCAATTTGAAGTCATGTGGCAGGTGGGTTATAGATTGCCTTTGTGTCATCCTACAGATGAGTCTAGCAGCCAACCCCTCATTACTCTGATCTCCTACAGTATCTTCAAAATACATCAAAACTTTTGATATTGTGGTATCAGGGCATTACATAAGAAAGTCATCCTTTCCTATCTGTAGCAGGCTCACTTGTATTAAATATGTTGATACCTTAGGTACTGCATGTCTGTTTTCATACAGCATTTATTAAAGCTGTACTATGCACCAGGCTACAGATGATCCAACAGGATTTCTTTCTTCAGGAGAAGTCAGGAGGAAGCGAGCAGTTCATGAAGACAACTCCAGTACAATTGTGGAGTGCCATCTGGATGACTTCACTGAAAAGGATGCTGAGGTGTCAGAAGGACACCTCGTCTCTTCACCACCACGCACCTTTCACCACCTTTTGAAATCCGCTTCCCCTTCCTTCTTCCCTTAACGCTCATTTGGTCAAGCACTCCCTGCGGATGGGACCCTGGGTCGTTTTGTGTGAAACCATCAGGCCTGGGAGAGCAGTACCAAGTACAATTTTCGGAGGGGACAGCGGTGGCGTCTGGAAGGGAAGGCTAGCCTGGCAGAGTTGCCTGCAGGGTCTGGTCGGGCTTTAGCATTGCGGGGGCGCAGAGAGGATTTATGGGGTTCTGGGCATACCTGGTTGAAGGGTGAGGCGATGAGCGAGGGTTCCCATATCTTAGAACCTGTGGTCGCCGTCCCGCCTTTCTCTTTTTTGGGTGCCATGCCGAGAACGGGAGGAGCATTGGCCTCTAAACAGGCCTTAGGCCTGGACTAAGCGTCCCCGCTGCCATAGTAACCGAAGCCACGCCCAGTTCCTGAAGGAATTGTCTCCCCTCTGCCAAACCTGTTCTGAATCCTCAGGTCAACCGCTTCTGTCGCCATGGCAACCGAGTTTCCTGGAGCCCGCTGCAACTTGTGGGCGGGACTCCAGTCCCCTTGGTGAAATCTTAGGATTTCCTAGCAGAAGGAATGTGCAAGTGGAGAGGGAAAGGACGAGGCTGGCCTCGAGCTGGTCAAGCTTTCTTTTACTCACTTCTACACTCTGCTTCTTCTTAGAGCCTTCTCTGGCCCGAGGCATTGTCTTGAAATCCAAGGGCTTCCCTGGTGGAGCAGGGGCTTCCCTGGCGGCGCAGTGGTTGAGAATCTGCCTGCCAATGCAGGAGACGCGGGTTCGAGCCCAGGTCTGGGAAGATCCCACATGCCGCGGAGCGACTAGGCCCGTGAGCCACAATTGCCGAGCCTGTGCTCCGCAACAAGAGAGGCTGCGATAGTGAGAGGCCCGCGCACCGCGATGAAGAGTGGCCCCCACTTGCCACAACTAGAGAAAGCCCTCGCACAGAAACGAAGACCCAACACAGCCATCCATAAATAAATAAATAAACCAATAAATAAACAAACCAATAAATAAACAAACCAATAAATAAACAAACAAACCCTGGAATCCCGTCCAGGACTTCTTCACCAAGATTTCTTTCACCCTGGGTAACCTAGAATGAAGAACTGACTCTCCTCAGAAGACAGCCCATGCCAGTTTTCTCTTCCACTCTAATCTGCCCAAGAGGCTTCACTATGTGAGCCAAATTTGTCTCCCGACCTCCATCCTCTGCTTTGGTCTCGGTTCTGCCTCCCAGGGCCTTACTAAACAAGTCCAATCACTCTTCCACAGGACCCTTTATATAATTAGAGTTGGGATTACTGTCTTTATAAACCTTTTTCTCTGCCTGAGTAGCCCCAGTTATTTTACACTGTCCTCCACTGCTAACTAGAGTCTTTTTCCCCTTTCCCCACCTGCAGCACCAATATCTAAAATACCCTGATCAGACAGAGTTCCCAAAGTAATGATAGTAATAATAATAACGGTAATAACAACTCTTGTTTTTTGAGCACTGGTTATATGCTGTACACAGTTATATTATTTAATTCTTAAAACAACCTTGTTCCAAGTCCCATAGTGTATCACTGATGGCACCAGATTTAGAATCCAGGATTATCTGAGTCTAAATTGTAATTTAGCAAATGATTTTAAAGAATTAAACATTTTAAAATTCAAAAAATGAAGATTTCAGGATGGAAGAATGCACTTCCAGTATAATCTTTTATGGATCCCTTTGTAAAGTCCCACCAGGATAAATTTAAATATAGGTTTTCCAAAATTGATTTAGAGAATTGAAAATAAAGGTTTTATTACAGAATGCTTTTTGCCAGTTTTGGCCTGTTTCATTATTCCAGGGTAAGTGGTACTCTAGATAATTTATGATACAAAAGGGGAAGACATTATCAGTAACCAAATTTATAGGGAGTTTCATCTTAGAATTGGTCTGTTTAATTTCAGAAAATAGGTGTGAATGACAATGTTCATAGTTTTAAGAAGCAAAAGCCATTCAGCTAAAAGGGGACCCTGGCAAGAATAGAAAAAAAATCATCACCATCTGTCATACATTTATGCTCTTTTGGTATAATAAATTGTTTCCCCCACTAAATATAAGTTGAAACTTTATAAGCATATACTTTACTACATAAAATTTCCCATATGTCTGTGGCTGAAACAAAGCTATTTGGAGAATTTTCTTTCACATTGGCAGAGTCACTCCTGGTTTGTTTCAGTTTTTCCAGTAAGATTTTGCATTTAACATTATTTGGCTCACCAAGGATCGTCTACTTTTAGGGATGCACTGTTTCTTTAGGAAACAGTGATTACGGAATTATTTTTTTCAAGTTTTACACTTTGATCTTATAGTAAGTTCAGTGAACTCTTATTCAGGTGTAAAGTCTGAGGCATGACTCTCATACATGAAAGGTTCTAGGCAGCTATTGATGTGTCCAGTGTTTCCACTGTTACCAGGTAACATCAGGAGCTATGGACCAATTTGCTTCTAGGCCAAGATTGAAGGCATTCAAAGGACATTTAGCTGCAGCAACCGGCTTGCCCTCAGCTCAGAAGGCTTCACAGATGTCCTCTGGTTTCTCAGATTGGCATCCTACATCTAAGAACACCTTTCACTATCTGGTTGTGCTATTTACCATCATGATTACTGTGTTTCTAACGTTCCAAATAGAATGTTATAATGCATTGTCCTGGAGTTTTTATTGTGTGTGATGCAGAGGGCTTGATCTCTTTCAGCTACAAGGTCCAAAACATATGGAGAATATTACACCTGCTTTCAATGGTCAGCATTAGCTTCCTATTCCGTCCTGAGTGCAATTTAAAGTGCTGACTTTAATCTTTAAAGCTCCTCATTGTTTAGAAGCCAGTTACTCCAGATATCACGTCTCTCCTTATGCATCACTGTGGCAATTAAAATCAGTTGCAGTGCTTGCAGTTCATAATCCCCAGTGAATTGTGGGGAGCCTGGGAGTAGATCACTTTATAAAGAGGAACTTCCTAGGAACCCTGTTTCTGTCAGTGATAAAAGCAATATTCAAAGTTTACCGTTTTGGCCTTGAATGTCTTGTCATATAACTATACATCTCTGGAACCATAATTAAGTGCTGCTGATTTAATTTTTATGTTATTTTATGTAATTTGTGGCCAAGCATTTAGAATATCAATCTACGTTTTAATGAATCAGATAAATAACAGTTGTATATATGAAAAAATAGGAAAAGCTACAATTCATCTGTTTCATATTTGTTAGTGTGGGAGTTTTTACTCGAGTATTCTCTCATTCAAGTTTTTCTTTGAATCTAATTTTAAATGTCTTCAGTGAAGGGATTTGCTAAAAATCCTTTGGGGACTATTTCAAAATCCATAACTCATGGTAAGTCATTTCTCTAAATGCTTAGCTAAATGTTTGATTTCTTAATGTTTTATCAGATGTCTGTTACTTATATATTTGCACTATATTAAATAATAACTTTTGAAAATTGTGGACAAAGTTCAAAATCTATGGTTGAGGGGAACCTATACCAAAGTGTATTATGCCAGACCATGGAGCAATCTTTTAGGGAGAAAAGATGATTTGTCATGGGGTTTTGAGGAGCTGGGAGAATTATATATGGTGGTTTAGACAAACAGTGGTATCTGCTGCCCCTCCTTCCTCAACTTCTATCTTTCTCTTTTCCAGCTTGACACTCTCTTTCAACCTTCCTAAAAAATGCAGGGTACCACTAGGGAGATGTCTGAATGATTTCCAAGGAAGTTTGTCTCTGACTATGATCTTGTACATCTTAAATGCAACTATGCAGAGTTGCTTTCTTCTGTCTTATACATGCCACTCCTTGTTTCCACGAATTAAAATCTTGCTTTTGCTGGCTTCCAACTTTTGTGTAACATTCTGCTGTCAAATGCACCCAAATTAAGACGATCTGTAGGCACCATACTGCTCCACTTACTGAGAAAAGGGGTCCTGTTCAGTGGGACGAAACTGCTTCATTTCCTCTTATATTTCAAACTCATAGATCATTTGTTTATTCAATGACTTCTAGTGTGCTTGCTTAGGTTTCTTCTGCCCTCCAAATGTGGTATTTTATAACATATCCATCTCTATGAAAGAATAATATGAATTTCTCTGATTAAATATCATTTTATTTCACTGGTTGATTGGTGTTTTTATTTATAGGGATAGGGAATACCAGAAGAAGACGGGTCTGGGAGTGGGCTGGTGAGGAAATTAGGACTTTGGTTTTTAGAGAAGTTCAGTTTATATACACCTGAGACATCCAAACATGTAAAGTAGGTAACTGGATATGGGGGCCTGGTACTCAGAGCAGGGGTAGACATGGGTGAGTCATTTACTTATATGTAGCAATCGAGCCTGAGTGGATGAGTTTGCCTGGAGAGACCACCCAGTGAGCAGGGGAGCAAGGCCTAAGGCTGAGCTTTAGGCGTCCAGTGGTCAGTGGCTGTGAGGAAGAGGATGGGCCTGGCAGTGGAGGTGTGGCCAGAGAGGAAGGAAGGAATCCCAGTGGGGCTCGAGTCACTGGAGCCACTGGAGCCAGGCTGCAGGTATTTCCAGAATGAGGGAGTGCCCAGTAGTCCTGACTGCTACTGAGAAGCCAGGTAAGAGAGTCTGAAAAATGCCTGCTGGATGTAGGAACAAAGAGGTCAGTGGTGGTTGGCTGCTGTACTTCGAAGTCTTTGGAAAAGTCCACTGATAGATGAATGGATAAAGGAGATGTGGTAGATACAGTGGACTATTACTCAGACATAAAAAGTAAGATCTTGCTATTTGCAACAACATGGATGGATCTAGAGGGTATTATGCTAAGTGAAATAAGTCAGAGAAAGACAAATACCTTATGATATCACTTATGTATGGAGTCTAAAAAAACAAAACAAAACAAAAACACACTCATGGATACAGAGAACAAACAGGTGGTTGCCAGAGAGGAGGAAGGAGAGGGGAGTGAAACAGGTGAAGGAGTGATTAAGAGGTAGAAACCTCCAGTTATAAAATAAGCCACAGGGATGTAATATACAGCATAAGGAATATGGTCAATAAAATTGTAATAATTTTGTCTGGGGACAGATGGTTACTAGACTTATCATGGTGATCGTTTTATAACGTATGCAAATGCTAAATCACTATGTAGTACACCTGAAATTGTATGTCAATTATACTTCAATAAAAAAAAAGAAAATAGCAGCAGTGTTCATTTGAATGTAATTCCTATACAGGTAATTTTTCTTACTGTTCTTGGATCAAACTAATTGTGGTGGTTGTTCATATGTCAACTTGACTGGGCTAAGGGATGCCCAGATAGCTGGTAAAATACTATTTCTGGCTGTGTCTGTCAGACTATTTCTGGAAGAGATTAGCATTTGAATCGGTAGACTGAGTAAAGATTGCCCTCACCAATTCTGTGAGCATCACCCAGTTGACTGAGGGCCTGAATAGAACAAAAAGCAGATGAAAGACAAATTTGCTCTCTGCCTGAGCTGGGACATCCATCTTCTGCCCTCAAACATCAGTGCTCCTGGTTCTCAGTCCTTTGGTTTTGGAATGAAACTGCACACCACTGGCTTTCCTGGGCTTCCAGATTTCAGAGAGCAGATCATGGGACTACTCAGCCTCTAAAATCTCATGAGCCAAACTCTCATTTTTTAATATCTATCTATCTCTTTATCTATAGATATAGATATAGATCTCCTATTGGTTGTTTCTCTGAAGAACCCTAATACATTAATCTTTAAGAGTGCATTTTTTAAAAGTTACATTTCCTATGGTTTTATATGCAGAGAGTTCTTTAAAAATCATATCAATACGCAGTTTTTATTGTGTGCATTTTTTTGACCTTTTTTGATATCGATTAGTATTGGCTTCTATGTGAAATATAAAGAAATATTTACAACACTGGTATCTTTTATGTTTTTAAGAAATTTAAGAGGGGATTTCATTGAAACCTAAAGATTCTTTCTAGTAAGAATTTAATAGAAAAAACACCATCTTACTGAAATCTACTTTAACTGTGTTTTGTGAAAATGTCAGTCTAAAAAAGGAAGAAGGATTCCCTGATGTTAGGAAAAGGTCCTACACTCAATTTCTGTCCCCTTCCAAATACATATTCTCAGAAAACTTCCAATGAAAGCTCCATCTTATGGCTGATGTAAGTGGATATAAGGAAAGAATATGAGGAAAAAGAAAACATTTGAAGTCAGATATTAGGAAGAAAAGGAAGACTATAAGAAAATACTCATTCAAAAATAAAATAATTTCAGCCGATGCACAAGTCAATCAGCAGAACAAATATTGCTTTTAAAGGTCATATTAGGGGTTGCTTTCTCTGCCTCACTCCATTTCTGAATGAATCTATTCAGTTCTTCCACTATTTCCTTTACGGGAGCCAACCATTTCTAACGTCACCTACCAAAATAATGGTTTCATTGACTCTTATATTTCAACTCTTTGCTATATTAAACAAAACCTCATTCTTTGTTATGCTTTGATTGTTACACTTTTTCTTTTGTGCATAGCAGTGCCTTCTTTATGCTCCCATAGTTTCCCCACCCCACCCCCCCCTTAGGCTGGCTATTAATCTCTAAGCTTCTATTTTTGTTCACAATCAAGTTATACAGTTTGTCAATCATCCACATTTTAAAACTTTTATGATTATTTTTGCCTAACAGTATGTACGCCATCTGAGCCAGCTGTCTTAATCCTTTAGAGTGTGGCCATTTTTCTCTACTATACTTTTGGGTAATAACCATTGCCAATTTATCCTGCTAAGTAAATTCCTCATTTTATTGAAATTGTTTATATAAAGCTTTTTTAAAAAAAATTTTATTTATTTTTGGCTGCATTGGGTCTTTGTTGCTGCATGGGCTTTCTCTAGTTGCGGCGAGTGGGGGCTACTCTTCGTTGAGGCACGAGGGCTCAGTAGTTGTGGCTCGTGGGCTCTAGAGCGCAAGCCCAGTAGTTGTGACACACGGGCTTAGCTGCTCCATGGCATGTGGGATCTTCCTGGACCAGGGCTTGAACCCGTGTCCGCTGCATTGGCAGGCGGATTCTTAACCACTGTGCCACCAGGGAAGTCCCTATATAAAGCTTAAGTTACTCACATGTACGCCCAGAATCTCTTCTCCCTCCCACTTCACTCTGGTAGAAGTCTGAAACCCTATTAATCTATTTATTATCATAGTTTCCCAAACTCCTCCATATTAGCTTTCTGACTTGCCATACTCTCCTTCCTCAATACAACAGAGGCTTATTAAAAATCAGAGAATCAAATCGTGTGCCAAGAGGCACTTCCAGAGATCATCTTGTACTGACAGGACAAAATTCTTTCTCCTGGTTCACTCTCTGCTGGCTGTGTGACAACCTTGACCAAATCACTTAACCCTTCTTTGCTTCAGTTTCTTTTTGAAATGGGGATAATCATGTTTGCACTACAGGCTTGTTGTGAAGATTAAAATAGTTAGTAGATATAACTGCTTAGTACAGTTCATGGCATATACTGTGCCCTCAATATATGCTAGCTAATATTTTTCAAATAAACTTTTTATTTTACAGTAGTTTTAGATTCACAGAAAAGTTGCAAAGCTAGTGCACATTGTACCCATATACCTCACACCCAGTTTTCCCTACATCTTAAATTAGCATGTTAAATTTGTCACAACTAATAAATCAATGTTGATATGCTATTATTAACTAATGACTTTTAACCTAATGTCCTTTTTCTGTTGCAGGATCCCATCCAGGAGGCTGCAGTCCATTGAGATATCATGTTTCCTTAGGCTCCTCTAAACTGTGACAATTTCTCAAACTTTCCTTGTTTTTGATGATTTGACAATTTGGGGTTGTAAAATATTTTGCAGAATGTCCCTGGATTTTGGTTTGTCTGATGTTTTTCTTATATTGATACTTAGGCAGGAGTCATGGGATTTGGGAGAAAGACTGAAGACATAAGGTACCATTCATGAGAATCACATCACATCAAGAGTACCTGCTCTCAACATGCCTTATCATTGAGGATGTTAATCTAGATCACTTGGCTTAGGCTTCTCCACTATAAAGTGTCGCCTCCCCCAACTTTCCACACTATATTCTTTGCAAGGAAGTCACTATGTGCAGTCCCAGCCCACATTTAAAATCTGGGGAGTTATGTTCTACCTCCTTGAGGGGGGCAGTATCTACATAAATATTTGAAATTCTTCTGTATCAGAAAATTTCTACTCTCATTTATTTTATTCAATCAATCAATCATTTATTTACATCAGTAAGGATCATAAATATTTATTTTATCCTTTGGGTTACAAACCAATACTACATTATTTATTTTGGCACTTAACTCAGTTGTTCCAGCTTTGGCTGTTGGGAGTACTTTCATTTGGCTCCTGGGTCTCCTTGATATACCCCCTCATTGTTTTCCTTTTTCCTTTGAGCACTTCCTTACTTCCTGGCATTACAAATGCTCCAGGCTCATGTTGCATATTCCTGCCCCAGCCCTAGAATCAGCCATTTCTCCAAAGAGCCCTAGTTCCTTATATTGGAGAATTGCATTAAAAACCCAGATCTGGGCACTGGTCATGCTCTTTGCTACTGGAGTGTGTTTTGTTTCTAGGCTCTCTCAGTAGAAAGAATTAAGAAATAGCACATGTATATACACATACACACAATTATTTCTATATATACATCTGTGTCTCTATTAAGGTAAATATGAGTTCATACTGATGCTTACCACTCTAATCCAATACCACACAGTTCCTTCTAGCCTGCTAATATTTTATTAGCTATTCATTCATTCAACAGATTTTGTTGAGGCCTATTAGATGCCAGGCCTTATGCTCAGGACTGAGGAATAGAAAGTATGGTAGATACTATCCCTACTCTCATGTGGCTTAGAATTCAGGTGACAGCTTAAATTTTTACTTTAGTTCTTTGGTACTACCAAGGATTGACATCACTCATAATAGTCTATTTTCACATCTCTCTGTTTTTCCCACCATACTTCATTCCCCCACTTCCAGGACTGTACTACTTTCTATTCACCTATTTCCCTCTCTACCCTCATTTCTCTTCCAACTCCTTGTCCTCTGCAATTTTTCATCTCTCATAAAACACACTCCAGCAGAAAAGAGACTATAATATGATAAGCATGTTACTACTTCCATTCCAAAGCTCTTTCACATCTCATTTTTGACTACAGAATTCCTTGAAGAAGATAAGTTTATTGCTAAGTTGTTTTGTCTATAGTGGTATCTTATGATTGCTACTGACATGTATGAACTTGTATGGGGTGCTGCACAGAGGAGGCCCCAAATGGTCATGTATTTCTGTGAGAAACTGCAGGGCACAAGCTATTCTACTGGGCAGATAGATGATCTCTATTCATGCAAGACACTATAGGGTCACTGATTTTAGTGCCTTTCTTTGCTGCTTACTGAAAAAAGTTCAATGACATTTTTATAGATTCTTATACTTAGTAGATATTTTCTTTTATGTTAAATTCAACCCGATCCTTCTCACCACTTGAGGGAAACTAAGATTATCTCTGTCCATGAAGGAAACTCACTTGTAATTTTCCTTCTCATACTGTCCTAGTTTCATTTGGATAACAAATTTATACTAGCCTGTAAAATGGACCATGCCATATATTCTTTTTTCCATTTGCTGATGGAATTTATGTAAGCCTGGAATGAACAATTCCTAGATTATTTAGAAGAGATCACCTACAAAACTGTATGGGCCCAGTGATTTAAATTTTTTTGTTGTTAAAAATTATTCAACTACTGATTTGCTTTCCTTAATGGTTTTAACATTATTTAGGTTTTCTAGTTATTCTTGAGATAGTTTTAGCCAGTTACACTTCTCTAAAAATGTTTTCATTTCTTTTGTTTTAAAATTAATGATATAAGGATGTCCATTGTCACCACTTTTATTCAACATAGTTTTGGAAGTCCTAGCCACAGCAATCAGAGAAGAAAAAGAAATAAAAGGAATACAAATTGGAAAAGAAGTAAAACTGTCACTGTTTGCAGATGACATGATAATATACATAGAAAATCCTGAAGATGCTACCAGAAAACTACAAGAGCTCATCAGTGAATCTGGTAAAGTTGCAGGATACAAAATTAATACATAGAAATCTCTTGCATTCCTATACACTGACAATGAAAGATCAGAAAGAGAGATTAAAGAAACAATCCCATTTCCCATTGCATCAGAAAGAATAAAATACCTAGGAATAAACCTGCCTAAGGAGGCAAAAGACCTGTACTCAGAAAACTAAATTACTGATGAAAAAAATCAAACATGACACAAACAGTTGGAAAGATATACCATGTTCTTGGATTGGAAGACTCAATATTGTGAAAATGAATATACTACCCAAAGCAATCTACAGATTCAATGCAATCGCTATCAAATTACCAATAGCATTTTTCACAGAATTAGAACAAAAATTTTACAATTTGTATGGAAACACAAAAGACCAAGAATAGCCAAAGCAACCTTGAGAAAGAAAAATGGAGCTGGAGGAATCAGGCTCCCTGACTTCAGACTATACTACAAAGCTACAGCAATCAAAATAGTATGGTACTGGCACAAAAACAGAAATATAGATCAATGGAATAGAACAGTAAGTCCAGAGATAAACCCACACACTTATGGTCACCTAATCTATGGCAAAGGAGGCAAGAATTACAATGGAGAAAAGACAGCCTCTTCAATAAGTGGTGCTGGGAAAACTGGACAGCTACATGTAAAAGAATGAAATTAGAACATTCTCTAACACCATACACAAAAATAAACTCAAAATGGATTAAAGGGCTTCCCTGGTGGTATAGTGGATAAGAATCTACCTGCCAATGCAGGGGACACAGGTTCGATCCCTGGTCCGGGAAGATTCCATATGCTGCGGAGCAACTAAGCCTGTGCACCACAACTACTGAGCCTGCACTCTAGAGCTCGCAAGCCACAACTACTGAAGCCCGTGTGCCTAGCGCCTAGGCTTCAAAACAAGAGAAGCCACCACAATGAGAAGCCTGTGCACCACAACAAAGAGTAGCCCCTGCTCACCACAATTAGAGAAAGCCTGTGTGCAGCAACGAAGACCCAACACAGCCAAAAAGAAAAAAAAAATAAAGACATAACTTTAAAAAAAAATGGATTAAAGACCTAAACGTAAGGTCAGATACTAGAAAACTTTTAGAGGAAAACATAGTGAGGACACTCTCTGACATAAATCGCAGCAAGATCTTTTTGGATCTACCTCTTAGAGTAACGAAAATAAAAACAAAAATAGACAAATGGGACCTAATTAAACTTCAAAGCTTTTGCACAGCAAAGGAAACCATAAACAAATGAAAAGGAAACCCTCAGAATGGGAGAAAATATTTGCAAATGAATCAACTGACAAGGGATTAATCTCCAAATATACAAACAGCTCATGCAGCTCTATGTCAAAAAAACAAACAACCCAATCAAAAAATGGGCAGAAAATCTAAATAGACAGTTTTCCAAAGAAAATATACAGATGGCTAAAAAGCACATGAAAAGATACTCAACATCACTAATTATTAGAGAAATGCAAATCAAAACTACACTGAGATATCACCTCATATCAGTCAGAATGGCCATCATCAAAAAATCTACAAAAAATAAATGCTGGAGAGGGTGTGGAGAAAAGGGAACCCTCCTACATTGTTGGTGGGAATGCAAACTGGTACAACCACTATGGAGAACAGTATGCAAGTTCCTTCAAAAAATGAAAATAGAGCTACCATATGATCCAGCAATCCCACTCCTGGGCATATATCTGGAGAAAACCATAATTCAAAAAGATACATGCACCCCAATGTTCACTGCAGCACTATTCACAATAGACAGGACATGGAAGCAACCTAAATGTCCATCATCAGAGGAATGGATAAAGAAAATGTGGTATATATATACAATGGACTATCACTCAGCCATAAAAAAGAATGAAGTAATGCCATTTGCAGCAACATGGATGGACCTAGAGATTGTCATACCAAGTGAAGTAAGTCAGAAAAAGACAAATATCATGTGATATCACTTATATGTGGAATCTAAGAAAAGGCTACAAATGAACTTATCTACAGAACTGAAATAGAGTTACAGATGTAGAAAATAAACTTATGTTTACCAGGGAGTAAAGACGGGGGAAAGGATAAATTGGAAGATTGGGATTGATACATACACACTATTATATATAAAATAGATAACTAATAAGGACCTACTGTATAGCACAGGGACCTCTACTCAATACTCTGTAAGGCCTGTATGGGAAAAGAATCTAAAAAGAGTGGATATATGTATTTGTATAACAGATTCACTTTGCTGTACACCTGAAACTAACACAACATTATAAATGAATTATACCCCAATAAAAACTTTTTAAAAATGAAAAAAAAGAAAGAGAAATTAATGAAACAATTCCATTTACCATTGCATCAAAAAGAATAAAATACCTAGGAATAAACTTACCTAAGGAGACAAAAGACCTCTACTCTGAAAACTGTAAAACACTGATGAAAGAAATCAAAGATGGCAAAATCAGATGGAAAGATATACCATGTTCTTGGATTGGAAGAATCAATATTGTCAAAGTGACTATAATACCCAAGGCGGTCTACAGATTCAATGCAATCCCTATCAAATTACCAATGGCAGTTTTCACAGAACTAGAACAAAAAATTTCACAATTTATATGGAAACACAAAAGACCCTGAATAGCCAAAGGAATCCTGAGGAAAAAAAAAAAAAAACAGGAGCTGGAGGAATCAGGGTCCCTGACTTCAGACTATACTATAAAACTACAGTAATCAAAATAGTATGGTGCTGGTGCAAAAACAGAAATATAGATCAATGGAACAGGATAGAAAGCCCAGAAATAAACTCACACACCTACAGACAATTAATCTATGACAAAGGAGGCAAGAATATACAATGGAGTAAAGACAGTCTCTTCAATAAGTGGTGCTGGGAAAACAGGATAGCTAAATGTAAAAGAAAGAAATTATAACATTCTCTAACACCATACACAAAAATTAACTCGAAATGGATCAAAGACCTAAATGTAAGGCCAGACACCATAAAACTCTTAGAGGAAAACATAGGCAGAACACTCTTTGACATAAATCGCAGTAAGATCTTTTTTGATCCACCTCCTAGAGTAATGAAAACAAAAACAAAAATAAACAAATGGGATCTACTTAAACTTAAAAGCTTCTGCACAGCATAGGAAACCATAAACAAAATGAAAAGACCACCCACAGAATGGGAAAAAAATATTTGCAAATGAAGCAACCAACAAGGGATTAATCTCCAAAATATATGAACAACTCATGCAGCTCTGTGTCAAAAAAATAAACAACCCAATCAAAAAATGGGCAGAAAATCTAAATAGACATTTCTCTAAAGAAAACATACAGACGGCCAAAAAGCACATGAAAAGATGCTCAACATCACTGATTATGAGAGAAATGCAAGTCAGAACTACAATGAGGTGTCACCTCACACTGGTCAGAATAGCCATCATCAAAAGTCTACAAACAATAAATGCTGGAGAGGGTGTGGAGAAAAGGGAACCCTCCTACATTGTTGGTGGGAGTGCAAACTGGTACAACCACTATGGAGAACAGTATGGAGGTTCCTTCAAAAAATGAATATATGGGGAGGGTGGGAGGGAGGGAGATGCAGGAGGGAGGAGATGTGGGAACATATGTATATGTATGACTGATTCACTTTGTTATAGAGCAGAAACTAACACAGCATTGTAAAGCAATTATACTCCAATAAAGATGTTTAAAAAAAAATGAATATAGAGCTACCATGTGATCCAGCAATCCCACTCCTGGGTATATATCCAGAGAAAGCCATAATCCGAAAGTATACATGCACCCCAGTGTTCATTGCAGCACTATTTACGATAACCAAGACATAGAAGCAACCTAAATGTCCATCGTCAGAGGAATGGATAAAGAAGATGTGGTACATATATACAATGGACTATCACTCAGCCATTAAAAAGAATGAAATAATGACATTTGCAGCAACTTGGATGGACCTAGAGATTATTATAGTAAGTGACATAAATCAGACAAAGACAAATATATGATATCACTCATATGTGGAATCTAATTTAAAAAGATACAAATGAACTTATTTACAAAACAGAAACAGATTTACATATATCAAAAACAAACTTATGGTTACCAAAGCGGAAACGTGGAGGAGAGAGAAAAATTAGGAGTTTGGGATGAACATATACACACTACTATATATAAGATAGATAACAAACAAGGGCCTACTGTATAGCACGGGGAACTCTATTCATTATTCTGTGATAACTTATACATGAGAAAAGAATATAAAAAAAGAATGAATATACGTATATGTATAACTGAAGCACTTTGCTGTACACCTGAAGCTAACAAAATCAAAATCAACTATACTCCAATAAAATTAAAATTTAAAAAAAAGAATGATACAGTGGCCCATCAGCCGGGTCTCTAAAACAAATCTGAAAGAAAATAACAAAGAAGAATTTTCATGTCCTTTGGATTTATATTTTGCTCATTTCTCATTGGGGAAGACTATTATCTAAATAAGAAGGGACAAGATAACTACAGTGGTCAATTTTAGGAACAAAGATTGGTGGAAGAGTAAACAAAGAGACAATACACTAAATAATTTGGGAAATTATGTAGGAAAAGAAGAAAAGAGAAGAGGTAGACAGGAGAGTTATTCAAACAATATACAAAGAAAAGAGTTAGATTTAGGGGTTCAGATTTAACAAATAATCTTTAGCCTCTATTATGGGCCTGCCTATATCTTAGGCTTTAAACAAAATGTAAAAGACCTCTGCTTTAAAGGAACTTACATTCTAGTGTTATCTATCAGTTAAGATTATGTTGTCTGCATTAAAAAATGTTTAAAAAATGAAAAAAATCATTTTCCCCTCTAACATAAAAAAAACTGAATATAAATAAAATTAATGATATAAAGTTGTTATAATATTCTCCATTATTTTTATCACTGGAAGAATGTAATTATATCTCTTCCTTCATTCTGAAGGTTGTATATGTATGCTTGCTCTCTTTTGTCTTGAGTAATCTTTCCAGAGGTTTGCCAATTTTATTAGTCTTTTCTAAGAACAACTCTGAGATTTTTTATTTTCTATTGTATTTTCTTTTTTATTATTTTTTGCTCTTCGTTATTTCCTCTATTTTCTATGTTGTATTTGTGTTATCAAATTTATAAAGTTGAGTGTGTTGTACATTAATTTAACCTTTTCTATTTACTAATAATTTAAGCCCTCATATTTCTATCCAAGTGCTATTTTAGCTTTATATCACAAGTTTTGATTAGTATTTTACTACTGTTATATTTTCTAATTGTCATTGTAATTTCTTTTTGACCTGTAAGTTATTAGAAATGTGATTTTATGTTTCCAAATGTATGAACTTTTTAATATTTATTTTTAACTTAATTGTATAAAGATTAATTTGTTCTAAATGATATTTATTCTTTGAAATTATTGACATACACTTAATGGCCAAATCTGTGTTTTATTTTTGTCAATGTTTTATGTGTACTTAAAATTGAGTATTCCTCAATTGGTGGAAGCAATGTCCTGTGTAAAGGTAAGACTGAGCTTGTATTTTCATTTTTTTCAAAATTCCTGCTGATATTTTTGCCTGGTTAATCTATCAATTATTTAGAAAGGTGGTAAAATCTCTCTCCTTAAAGGTAAAATCTCTCCTTAAAAGGTAAAATCTCTCTCCTTAAATTCATCCTTGAAGTTTGATCATATTTTGCTTTATATATGTTATATCATTTGACTCATACAAGTTTAGAATTATTATGCCTTATTATTATTTTCATATTAGTGATATTGTCATATCACTAGTTAGTAGTGATATAAAACTTTCTATCATTATGTAGTGATTCTGTTGCTTTTGCAGAATGATTTTTGCCTTAAAGTCTATTACTTTTTATGTTAGTAAGGCTAATGAAACTTTCATTTGTATAGTTTTTGCCTGTTTCACCTATTTTCATCCTTTTCAAGCTTTTTGTATTCTTTTTGTTTAATAGCAAATAGTCATTTAAGAAATTCAGTCCAGAAGTCTTTGTCTAATTTTAGAGCATATACACTGATTATTATCAACAATTTATTCAGGTTTATTTCTACCATATTATTTTGTACTTCTCTTTGTTCTGCTTTTCTAGCTATCTGTAGTTTTTTTCCTCCTTTCTTGGCATTTTATTTTTATTATGTTTATTTGCTGAGGCTTTTCTTGATTGCTTCATTTTTACCCTCTACTAGTATGCAAGTTATACACTCCATTTTTATTCTTTTAAAGGTCACCTCAGACATTTTAACATGCATACTTGAATTATCAATGTCTCCTCCCAAACAAAACAAGGACTTTAGACCACTTTAAATTTCATCAACCCTTTGTCATTTGTACACTGCTGTTGGGCAGTATTTCATTCCATTTTGTCCTCCCCCAACAAGATGGTCAATGTTTGTTTGCTTAGATACTTAGATTTATGCACTATTTGGGTTATTCTTTGACCATCATTTCTTCTTTTAATTAAGATCTTTCCTCTTCTATTTTCCCTTCTTTGTGCAGTTCAACCCTTATAATTTATTTTAATGATAATCTGTTGGAGATAAAATAGATTTTATTTGTATGAAAAAGTATTTATGTTACTAAATTCTTAGAAGATAATTTCATTTGGCATATGATTCTAAGCTGATGATAACTTCCTTTCAGAATGTTGAAGTAATTATTCTTCAGTTTTCTGATTTCCATGGTTACTGACAAGTCAGCAATAAGATTATTTTTTGTTTCTTTGTATGTAGCTGTTATGCCCTCTCTGGTTTTATCAGAATCTTCTCCTCATATTTGATTTTCTACAGGGTCATTATGATATATCTAGTAACGACTGCTTTCTATTTATCCTGCCTGGGATTCATTCTGCTTCCTGAATCTGTCAATTAATATCTTTAATAAATTATGGAAATTTTCTCAGCAAGTATGTCTTCACATATTTCCTCTCATCCATTTTTTCTATTGTTTTCATTTGAAATTCCAAGATGTATGTTTGATCTTCTTACTCTATCCTTACATTTATTACTTGTCTTATATTTTCCATATCTTTGTTTTTCTTTGTAGGCATACCTCAGAGGTATTGGGGGTTCAGTTCCATACTACTGCAATAAAGCAAATATTGCAATAAGCAGGTCATATGAATTTTAAAACTTCCCAGTGCATATAAAAGTTGTGTTCACACTATACTGTAATCTAGTAAGTGTGCAGTAGCATTATGTCTAAAAAACAATGTACATACCTTAATTAAAAATAGAGCTACCATATGATCCAGCAATCCCACTCCTGGGCATATATCCAGAGGAAACCATAATTCGAAGAGATACATGCACCCCAGTGTTCATTGCAGCACTATTCACAATAGCCAGGACATGGAAGTTACCTAAATGTCCATTGACAGAGGAATGGATAAAGAAGATGTGTATATTCCATATACAATGGAATATTACTCAGCCATAAAAAGAATGAAATAATGCCATTTGCAGCAACATGGATGGACCTAGAGATTGTCATACTGAGTGAAGTAAGTCAGAGAAAAACAAATATCATATGATATCACTTATATGTGGAATCTTAAAAAATGGTACAAATAAACTTATTTAAGGAACAGAAATAGAATCACAGATGTAGGAAACAAACTTCTGGTTGCTGGGGGGAAAGGGGGGGAAAGGATAAATTGGGAGACTGGGATTGACATATACACACTACTATATATAAAATAGATGACTGATAAGGACCTACTGTATAGCACAGGGAACTCTACTCAATACTCTGTAATGGCCTATGTGGAAAAAGCATCTAAAGAAGAGTGGATATATATGTATATGTATAACTGGTTCACTTTGCTGTACACCTGAAACTAACACAACATTGTAAATCAACTATACTCCAATAAAAATTAAAAAAAAAATACTTCATTGCTAAAAAATGCTAACCATCATCTGAATCTTCAGCGATTTGTAATTTTTTGCAGTAGTAGCATCAAAGATCATTGATCACAGATCACCAAAAAATTATGACAATAAAAAAGTTTTGAAATATTGTGAGAATTGCCAAAATGTGACACAGAGACAGGAAGTGAAAAAATGCTGTTGGAAAAATGGTGCCGATAGCCTTGCTCAACACAGGGTTGACACAAACCTTCAATTTGTAAAATACATAGTATCTGAGAAGCATAATTAAGCAAAGTGCAATAAAACAAGGTATGCCTGTACTAAATTTTCTGTAATTCATTCAGATTTATCTTGTATTACACTAATTTTCTCTTCATCCATGTCTAACTTGCTGCTTAATATTTCATTTTTCTGAAAATAAAAAACACTATGCAATTTCTTTCGTAAAAAAAATCTATGTGAATTTTTTTAAAAATGTGCCTGGTAATTTATTTGAGTGTCTTATTTATTCCTTGATCTATTCAATACTCTTTTATTTCTTTTAACATAGTAAGCATGCTTATTTTGTATTCTTACCTGATAATTCTACCATTTGAAGTAGTAAGTGTCTCTGAATACACCTTCTGTCACTCATGGAGCATTGTTGCTTTGGGCATTTTATTATTATTACTTTCTTTGAGTACATATTACTGAAATATTTAAGGCCTGGATTGGAGGTATCTTTCTCTCATAAGCATGTGTATGCTATTTCTAGATTTGAAATTTTGCGGATTACAAAACTTTCGAAATTTTGCGGAACTTTTTTGAAATTTTGCGGATTACAAACCTTTGAGGGTGGGCTTGCAGTTTTAAAGTCTCAGAGAGATTTAGTTTTCACCCTCTGCCAAGGCTAGGACAAGCAAGTTTCTTTGCTGTCACCCTCTCCGGAGTGGACTTTATATACGCACACATTTGGACTATTTCAGCAAAGCTGTACTCCCTTGCAGTTTCAGCTTTATGTGGGGGCCTACTATTCAATGACCCACCTCGAGTAAGCCCTAAGGCATTCTCCCTCGTCCTTCCACTCCTCACGGGATTGTCAGAATGGAAGCGCATGTCACTTTGGTGCTTCCTTACCTTCCCGGTTCCCTGCTTTTACAGATACTTTGTTTTTGGCCTCTGAGGATTTCTCTTACATTCTTATCAGCTCAATAGTATACTTTAATATATTTTAAAATACAACTTTAGTCAGAATTTTAAAGTTTTTCGTAAGGAGAAGGTTGTTCACTGTACTTAGTGTAGCATACTGTCAGAAGTATTATAATCCATTTTTAAATAAGGTCTATTCTAGACAAGGCAGCTTTCAAAATGAAAGTGCAACAGGTAACCTCTTTCCTCTTAAATTATCCCCACAGTCAAGAACTCCTGTCTGATCAGTTGGTGGACGTCTGGCAATTCTGCTTCAACACATGCAGCCTCATTAGTATTTGTATCTTTTAGGAAGAACATTCTTTATGTGAACAAGTTTTAAGAATTTATTTTCCTGAAATTGATATTTATTTTTTGCTTATATGTACCAAAAATGAACATAACCTATTCAGTGATAGAAACACTTGAATATAAAGGAGAGAACCTATGTGAGGTGGTAAAATCTCTAAAAAATAGGACCATTGAAATATTCTCAGGAAGAGCCAAAGGTAATGTCCTTTACCCTAATCCCCCCACAAAGACTTTGAAAACTAGTGTAAGCCAAAAATGCAACAGAAGGATCTTCTGAGAGTGAGACGGAATAAATCTTCCAAGCATGGAATAAATGTCATTGCAATCAAAGGCATTGTCTACCACATGAGAGGAATACTGAGCACATATGCAGAGCATAGGAAATCCTCTAGTCAAAGGTCACACATTAATAGGCAACAAACTGTACAAAATCACTTACTGGGGGAACAGCATAGATATAAAATGCAGATTTGAGTGGAACCACACCCTACATTTACTCCTTTTTCCTGGTGTACAAGGCCCTATATTGCCCTTGGGAAATGAACAATGCACTAAGAAATATTAAGGAGGGGCTTTATGGATGGAAACAGATGGAGTGGGCTGCTGGCAGTATAACGGCTCTGTGAATTGCATTTCTTGAGCATTTTGAAGTGGGATGGGGCAGAAGAGGAAAGCACAAAGAACAAGAGGAAAAAGGTACGGGGCTTAGGTTTTCAACAGAAAGACTAGTTGTGGCAGCCAGATGGAGAGACGTCTGGGGAGCTTGTTTGGATTTTCTTTGGTTCTTTAAAGGGAAAGCAATTTTGGCTCTGAGATTCAGAGCCTCTTTATAATTGTAACTCCCCTCACATTTTTATCCAGGGACAATATGGAATAATGGAAGAACTTTATATGTAACTTCCTGTCAAACTGCTTTAAAGAAAAAATATGACTTTTCTCAATGAGTTACATTTCCAATGCCCACGGAAATGCTGATGCAAAAGGATCTGTTCTGAAAATAATTAACTTGAAAATCACAAGTATAATAAGAATAGTTTTATACTAATTAAATTCTATTCAGCAGCCCAGGAAAGGAGAAGGGGTAGATATTTTCCAAACCTCCTAAGTTAAAATTCAGAATGTTATCAGATTTACATGAAGTAGAATTTTGTTTCTATTTTACTTATCTTTTTCATTCTCATTGGAATATTAAGATAGGCATTTGTCTGAAAAGATGACATGTACTTTACACAACTTAATCCTTGCTGATTGGAATTCAAGCTGAAATAAATACACGTGCTGAAACTTTGCAGAAATTCCAAACACTTAACATTCAGCTCAAATATCCGATCTAGAATGTTGTGCCTCTGAAATCAAGAGTTAATTATCCCCTCCCCATGCATTACATATTGTCACCATGATTCTGATTAAAATCATAATTCTGATCATAGTTGATAGTTACAACGAGAAGACTTTTTTGTGTTGGCAGAGAGATACAATCACCGAAAATGAGACAAAATTACTGATTCTTGCTCTTGTAATTGTTCCCACAAAGACTCATGTCATGCACTCGATGGTTCCAACAACAGAGCATAAGAAGTCCCTGTAAAATCAACGCTAGCACAATGATTGGCACATATAAACATCAATAAATGGTAGCCATTATGGATTTCATTTTCATTATTATGATTATTGGCCTTATAGAATAGATGTTACCAGTAACTTATAACATCTTTGTGCTGATGGTCTCTGATAAACAAAAACCAACTCACTCATATAAAACACCCATGGCTGTTTTCCCTATTATTTTATTCTGGCCACTAATGCCTCTGGTTCATCTGTAATATTAGAAACCTTGCATATTAATTATATCTCCTTTCTTGACCTCTCACCCACTGGAATCTTTTAACTTATTTTTCTGCTGCTGATGTTGTCTTAATGTTAGGAAACAGAAAGGGTCCTCTCCTTTCTTCAGCCCAGGAAAGGAGAAGGAATGGATATTTTCCAAATCTCCCAAGTTGAAATTCAGAATGAACTTCCCTTAGAAACAAAATCCAAGTGGAAGTAACCAAATGAGTCAGCGACTTTCAGGCCTGTGAAATGTTTTCCATGCTATGACAATAAAGAAGCTAGTCAATGAAAGGAGCAGGTGAAGCTGTCCACTGATTCACAGCAAGGAACCCTTAAACCTGGCCATTTCAGACAAGAGTTGGAAAGCACCTGGATGAAGAGAGAGAACATTATAGGTGAGAGAGTGGGCAAAGGCAAAACATCAAAAAGGAAAACTCTGTGCTGTCTGTGTGCATGTGTGTGTATGTGTTATGTTGGTCAGTTGGGGTGGTTTGGGGGGCTATAGCAACAAGACCAACAAGATTGGAGTCAAGAGTGTGTTAAAATAAAGATGTGCAGGATATAAGGTTGGTAGCCAGTATTAAGCCAGATTACAGAGGCTCTCCTTAGAAAATTTCAGAGATGTGAATCATGATCGGTTTGACTCTTGGGTCTTGAACCTCATTAGGTTTTCCAATAAATCAGTCTCATCTCCATCCATAGGCTCAGTCCTGACCCATGTCAAGGGACAGGCAGTCATGCTTCGGGGCCAAACTGATTTTGTACTCTGATTCAATCATCAAGCTTTTGCCTTGTTTCTAGTTCTGAACTCTGCCACTGTGCCCTGATCCTGTTATTTGGGTTTCTACCCTGTTTCCCATTCCTGGGTTCTCACCTTGTCCAGATTCTAGGTGATGATGCTTTTCTCTCACGTTGGCATCCTTCCTCCCCCTTTGGCATCTCTGCCCCTTATTCTGGCCCTCTTTATCTCCCAACACATTGGATTCTTTCCATGAAAGCTAGTTCCTGTCACTCACACTAGAACCCTTTTATATAGATTTCTTTGAAAATACTACCTGTAACCTGCCCTATGTACTATCCTAATAACCACACTGCCACCGTAAGTGGGTCTGTAACAATTCTCTTGTCCTCTCATTTCTTCTCGGTCTGCTGCTTAAGAGATTATAGCTATGTGGACATAATTTTTTATTTTGTCACTACTTCACTCAAGAACCTTTTTTTTAAGATTTTTAGAAACTTCATGTAATATCTGAAGCAATTATATTAACATATTTCCACACAAATAACCCAAAGAAAGATTAGTATTAGTTGTTTTTTGTTTGTTTGTTTGTTTATATTGCAGGTTATTATTAGTCATCAATTTTATACACATCAGTGTATACATGTCAATCCCAATCACCCAATTCAGCACACCACAATCCCCACCCCACCGCGGTTTTCCCCCCTTGGTGTCCATACGTTTGTTCTCTACATCTGTGTCTCAACTTCTGCCCTGCAAACCGGCTCATCTGTACCATTTTTCTAGGTTCCTCATACATGCGTTAATATACGATATTTGTTTTTCTCTTTCTGACTTACTTCACTCTGTATGACAGACTCTAACTCCATCCACGTCTCAACAAATGATTCAATTTCATTCCTTTTTATGGCGGAGTAACATTCCACTGTATATATGTACCACAACTTCTTTATCCATTCGTCTGTCGATGGGCATTTAGGTTGCTTCCATGACCTGGCTATTGTAAATAGTGCTGCAATGAACATTGGGGTGCATATGTCTTTTTGAATTATGGTTTTCGCTGGGTATATGCCCAGTAGTGGGATTGCTGGGTCATACGATAATTCAATTTTTAGTTTTTTAAGAAACCTCCATACTGTTCTCCATAGTGGCTGTATCAATTTACATTCCCACCAACAGTGCAACAGGGTTCCCTTTTCTCCAAACCCTCTCCAGCATTTGTTGTTTGTAGATTTTCTGATGATGCCCATTCTACCTGGTGTGAGGTGATACCTCATTGTAGTTTTGACTTGCATTTCTCTAATAATTAGTGATGTTGAGCAGCTTTTCATGTGCTTCTTGGCCATCTGAATGTCTTCTTCAGAGAAATGTCTATTTAGGTCTTCTGCCCATTTTTGGATTGGGTTGTTTGTTTCTTTAATATTGAGCTGAATGAGCTGTTTATATATTTTGGAGATTAATCCTTTGCCCGTTGATTCATTTGAAAATATTTTCTCCCATTCTGAGGGTTGTCTTTTCATCTTGTTTATGGTTTCCTTTGCTGTGCAAAAGCTTTGAAGTTACATTAGGTCCCATTTGCTTATTTTTGTTTTTATTTCCATTACTCTAGGATGTGGATCAAAAAAGATCTTGCTGTAATTTATGTCAAAGAGTGTTCTCCCTATGTTTTCCTCTAAGAGTTTTATAGTGTCCAGTCTTACATTTAGGTCTCGAATCCATTTTGAGTTTATTTTTGTGTATGGTGTTAGGGAGTGTTCTAATTTCATTCTTTTCCATGTAGCTGTCCAGTTTTGCCAGCACCACTTATTGAAGAGACTGTCTTTTCTCCATTGTATATCTTTGCCTCCTTTGTCATAGATTAGTTGACCATAGGTGCGTGGGTTTATCTCTGGGCTTTCTATCTTGTTCCATTGATCTATGTTTCTGTTTTTGTGCCAGTACCATATTGTCTTGATTACTGTAGCTTTGTAGTATAGTCTGAAGTCAGGGAGTCTGATTCCTCCAGCTCCGTTTTTTTCCCTCAAGACTGCTTTGGCTACTCGGGGTCTTTTGTGTCTCCATACAAGTTTTAAGATGATTTGTTCTAGTTCCGTGAAAAATGCCATTGGTAATTTGATAGGGATTGCATTGAATCTGTAGATTGCTTTGGGTACTATAGTCATTTTCACAATATTGACTCTTCCAATCCAAGAACATGGTATATCTCTCCATCTGTTGGTATCATCTTTAATTTCTTTCATCAGTGTCTTATAGTTTTCTGCATACAGGTCTTTTGTCTACCTAGGTAGGTTTATTCCTAGGTATTTTATTCTTTTTGTTGCAATGGTAAATGGGAGTGTTTCCTTAATTTCTCTTTCAGATTTTTCATCATTAGTCTATAGGAATGCAAGCTATTTCTGTGCATTAATTTTGTATCCTGCAACTTTACCAAATTCATTGATTAGCTCTAGTAGTTTTCTGGTGGCATCTTTAGGATTCTCTATGTATAGTATCATGTCATCTGCAAACAGTGACAGTTTTACTTCTTCTTTTCCAATTTGTATTCCTTTTATTTCTTTTTCTTCTCTGATTGCCGTGGCTAGGACTTCCAAAACTATGTTGAATAATAGCAGTGAGAGTGGACATCCTTGTCTTGTTCTTGATCTTAGAGGAAATGCTTTCAGTTTTTCACCATTGAGAATGACGTTTGCTGTGGGTTTGTCGTATGTGGCCTTTATTATGTTGAGGTAGGTTCCCTCTATGCCCACTTTCTGGAGAGTTTTTATCATAAATGGGTGTTGAATTTTGTCAAAAGCTTTTTCTGCATCTATTGAGATGATCATATGGTTGTTATTCTTCAATTTGTTAATATGGTGTTTCACATTGATTCATTTGCGTATATTGAAGAATCCTTGCATCCCTGGGATAAATCCCACTTGATTGTGGTGTATGATCCTTTTAATGTGTTGTTGGATTCTGTTTGCTAGTATTTTGTTGAGGATTTTTGCATCTATATTCATCAGTGATATTGGTCTGTAATTTTCTTTTTTTGTCGTATCTTTGTCTGCTTTTGGTATCAGGGTGATGGTGGCCTTATAGAATGAGTTTGGGAGTGTTCCTTCCTCTGCAAGTTTTTGGAAGACTTTGAGAAGGATGGGTGTGAGCTCTTCTCTAAATGTTTGACAGAATTCCCCTGTGAAGCCATCTGGTCCTGGACTTTTGTTTGTTGGAAGATTTTTAATCACAGTTTCAATTTCATTACTTGTGATTAGTCTGTTCATATTTTCTGTTTCCTCCTGGTTCAGTCTTGGAAGGTTATACCTTTCTAAGAATTTGTCCATTTCTTCCAGGTTGCCCATTTTATTGACATAGAGTTGCTTGTAGTAGTCTCTTAGGATGCTTTGTATTTCTGTGGTGTCTGTTGTAACTTCTCCGTTTTCATTTCTAATTTTATTGTTTTGAGTCCTCTCCCTCTTTTTCTTGATGAGTCTGGCTAATGGTTTATCAATTTTGTTTATCTTCTCAAAGAACCAGCTTTTAGTTTTATTGATCTTTGCTATTGTTTTCTTTGTTTCTATTTCATTTATTTCTGCTCTGATCTTTATGATTTCGTTCCTTCTGCTAACTTTGGGTTTTGTTTGTTCTTCTTTCTCCAGTTCCTTTAGGTGTAAGGTTAGATTGTTTACTTGAGATTTTTCTTGTTTCTAGAGGTAGGCTTGTATAGCTATAAGCTTCCCTCTTAGAACTGCTTTTGCCGCATCCCATAGGTTTTGGGTCGTTGTGTTTTCATTGTCACTTATCTCTAGGTATTTTTTGATTTGCTCTTTGATTTCCTCAGTGATCTCTTGGTTATTTAGTAACGTATTGTTTAGCCTCCATGTGTTTGTGTTTTTTACGTTTTTTTCCCTGTTATTCATTTCTAATCTCATAGCGTTGTGGTCAGAAAAGATGCTTGATATGATTTCAATTTTCTGAAATTTACTGAGGCTTGATTTGGGACCCAAGATGTGATCTATCCTGGAGAATGTTCCGTGCGCAGTTGAGAAGAAAGTGTAATCTGCTGTTTTTGGATGGGATGTCCTATAAATAGCAATGAAATCTATCTGGTCTGGTGTGTCATTTAAAGCTTCTGTTTCCTTATTTATTTTCATTTTGGATGATCTGTCCATTGGTGTAAGTGAGGTGTTAAAAGTCCCCCACTATTATTGTGTTACTGTCAATTTCCTCTTTTATAGCTGTTAGCAGTTGCCTTATGTATTGAGGTGCTCCTATGTTGGGTGCATATATATTTATAACTGTTATATCTTCTTCTTGGATTGATCCCTTGATCATTATGTAGTGTCCTTCCTTGTCTCTTGCAACATTCTTATTTTAAAGTCTATTTTATCTGATATGAGTATAGCTACTCTAGCTTTCTTTTGATTCCCATTTGCATGGAATATCTTTTTCCATCCCCTCACTTTCAGTCTGTATGTGTCCCTAGGTCTGAAGTGGGTCTCTTGTAGACAGCATATATATGGGTCTTGTTTTTGTATCCATTCAGCAAGCCTGTGTCTTTTGGTTGGAGTATTTAATCCATTCACGTTTAAGGTAATTATCGATATGTGTGTTCCTATGACCATTTTCTTAATTGTTTTGGGTTTGTTTTTGTAGATCCTTTTCTTCTCTTGTGTTTCCCACTTAGAGAAGTTCTTTTAGCATTTGTTGTAGAGCTGGTTTGGTGGTGCTGAATTCTCTTAGCTTTTGGTTGTCTGTAAAGTTTTTGATTTCTCCATCAAATCTGAATGAGATTCTTGCCGGGTAGAGTAATCTTGGTTGTAGGTTCTTCCCTTTCATCACTTTAAGTATATCATGCCACTCCTTTCTGGCTTGTAGAGTTTCTGCTGAGAAATCAGCTGTTAACTTTATGGGAGTTCCCTTGTATGTTATTTGTCGTTTTGCCCTTGCTGCTTTCAATAATTTTTCTTAGTCTTTAATTTTTGCCACTTTGATTACTATGTGTCTCAGTGTGTTTCTCCTTGGCTTTCTCCTGTATGGGACTCGCTGCTCTTCCTGGACTTGGGTGTCTATTTCCTTTCCCATGTTAGGGAAGTTTTCGACTATAATCTCTTCAAATATTTTCTCTGGTCCTTTCTCTCTCTCTTCTCCTTCTGGGACCCCTAATAATGTGAATGTTGTTGCGTTTAATGTTGTCCCAGAGGTCTCTTAGGCTGTCTTCATTTCTTTTCATTCTTTTTTCTTTAGTCTGTTCTGCAGCAGTGAATTCCACCATTCTGTCTTCCAGGTCACTTATCCGTTCTTCTGCCTCAGTTATTCTGCTATTGATTCCTTCTAGTGCAGTTTTCATTTCAGTTATTGTATTGTTCATCTCTGTTTGTTTGTTCTTTAATTCTTCTAGGTCTTTGTTAATCATTTCTTGCATCTTCTCGATCTTTGCCTCCATTCTTATTCTGAGGTCCTGGATCATCTTCACTATCATTATTTTGAATTCTTTTTCTGGAAGGTTGCCTATCTCCACTTCATTTAGTTGTTTTTCTGGGGTTTTATCTTGTTCCTTCGTCTGGTATATAGCCCTCTGCCTTTTCATCTTGTCTGTCTTTCTGTGAATGTGGTTTTTGTTCCACGGGCTGCAGGACTGTAGTTCTTCTTGCTTCTGCTTTCTGCCCTCTGGTGGATGAGGCTATCTAAGAGGCTTGATGGGAGGGACTGGTGGTGGGTAGAGCTGACTGTTGCTCTGGTGGACAGAGCTCAGTAAAACTTTAATGCACTTGACTGCTGATGGGTGGGGCTGGGTTCCCTCCCTGTTGGTTGTTTGGCCTGAAGCAACCCAACACTGGAGCCTACCTGGGCTCTTTGGTGGGGCTAATGACAGACTCTGGGAGGGCTCACGCCAAGGAGTACTTCCCACAACTTCTGCTGCCAGTGTCCTTGTCCTCACGGTGAAATAGAGCCACCCCCACCTCTGCAGGAGACCCTCCAGCACTAGCAGGTAGGTCTGGTTCAGTCTCCCCCAGGGTCATTGCTCCTTTCCCTGGGTCCTGATGTGCACACTACTTTGTGTGTGTCCTCCAAGAGTGGAGTCTCTGTTTCCCCCAGTCCTGTCGAAGTCCTGCAATCAATTCCCACTAGGCTTCAAAGTCTGATTCTCTAGGAATTCCTCCTCCTGTTGCCGGACCCCCAGGTTCGGAAGCCTGACGTGGGGCTCAGAACCTTCACTCCAGTGGGTGGACTTCTGTGGTATAAGTGTTCGCCAGTCTGTGAGTCACCCACCCACCAGTTATGGGATTTGATTTTACTGTTATTGCGCCCCTCCTACCATCTCATTGTGGCTTCTCCTTTGTCTTTTGATGTGGGGTATCTTTTTTGGTGAGTTGCAGTGTCTTCCTGTCGATGATTGTCCAGCAGCCAGTTGTGATTCTGGTGTTCTCACAAGAGGGAGTGAGACCACGTCCTTCTACTCCGCCATCTTGGTTCCTCTCCACTCAAGGACCTTTAATAACTCTCTCTTGCCTACAGTGTGGAATCCAAGTTCCCAAGACTGGGAGCAGATAACTTTTGATGAAAAGACACCATGATTTATTCATTTTTATTTATCCCTGTTGTTTAGCACATAGAAGGCACTCAGTAAACCTTTGTTAAAGGGATGGATTTTGTTTGCTTTCTAAGTCTTCCTCTATAACCTGGTCTCATTCTACTCACCCACTTTTTCTTCTTCTTTTTAATACAAACACTATATTCTAATTAAACTTATCTCTGACTAGCTTTCCCCACCCTCCTCCTCATCTACCCACAAAATCACGGCTAGTCATTATTTCCATGTCTTAACTCATTATGACCCACCACTGAAATGATCCCTTCTCCTCTGTAAGTTTTTCTTAGATCAAGCCTTGCCTCCTTTAGGAAAGTGTCATTATTCTTCTAGCCAACTCTAACAACTTCATTTCAATAACTGTTTTATGTCTCTTAATAGGGTTCATGCTTAGGCAAAGGATCCCCCAGACATATTCTATTTCTCTTTTAGTTTCCACTGTGCCTAGGTCAGTGTTAGACACACAATGGAATTCGGGACTTACTGTCCGTTATTGACTACTGGAGGCCTTTGTCTCAAGCACAGAAAAGATAGTTTCCTCCCCACTGGACTGTCAGGCACTCTCTCTACGAGCTTTGCACTTTCATGTCTGCCTTGCTGGCAGGGTCTTGAACTGAGTAGGTACCAGAGGATTTGGAGTCAAGAGGCCTGTATTCAAATTCCAGCTCTAGCTATGTGTATTGGTCAGGGTTCTCCAGAGAAACAGAACCAATGGGAGATATATATATATATATATATATATATATATATATATATATATATATATATATCACATTAAGGACTTTAAAAAGCGCACAACAAATACAGATTTATATATATATATATATAATATATATATATTTGATGAATATATATGTATACATATATTATATATATATTTTAAAGAGATTTATTCTAAGGAATTGGCTCTCACAATTCTGGAGGCTGAGAAATCCCCCAGTCTGCCACGTGTAGCTCCAGTCTAACCCAAAGGCCTGAGAATGAGGCCTTTACATTTGTTCAAACGTAAGGTGTAAGTCCGAGCCTGAGGGCAGGAGAGGACTGATGTCCCCACTCACACAGTGGAGCCAAGAGCACAAATTCTCCCTTCCTCTGTCTCCTTGTTCTGTTCAAGCCCTCAACAGGTTGGATAATGCCGCCCCACCCCACATTGGGGAGGGCAATCTGCTTTGCAATCTGCTTTATATCGTCCACTGATTTAAATGCTAGTCTCTTCCAGAAACGCAGGCACAGACAGATCTAGAAATAACGTTTAACCAAATATCTGGGCATTCCATGACCCAGTCAGGTTGACACATAAAATTAACCATCACAGTGTATGCTTCTGGATAAGCTACTTCAGTCTGTTAGCTTCAGTTTACTCACAAATATTAAGTAATAGTAATAATTGCTCCACATGATTGTTTGAGGATAAGATGTGATAAATGTGTACAAACAGAGTTTTATAAACTATAAAGTGGTTGGTAAACATCAGTTAGTTTTAGGGGCTCAATAAAACATCCTTGAATGAATGTGTCAGAGAGTTACTCATCATTCCTCGTGTGGTGCCCAGATGGGGAGGTTCATGACAAAACGGTTTGACAGAAAACTCACAGGATACCAGCCACCTCATCTGTATTTGCTGTGTTATTTCTCAAGGTCCTTCTTAATGCGTTATTTTCTAAATTTCTTTCTTCTTCACTTTAATTAGCATACAGAGGATTCTCCAGCTATCTTCACCATTTTAATAAATACTTAAGACATACTTTTCTGTTTATCTCTATGTTTTTCTCACTTGGATTATTTTACACGGTCTCCTTATCCTAAGTGAGGTTCACCACCTTCTAAGGAGTGGCTTTGCTTATCCCCTCCCCTGAATTCTCCAAGGAGATGCTATGTAGGTTAATGGGCAGGTTAGCTTATAGGGATCCCCCTTATACCTCTCCCTCCAGGACCTTTCTGCACCTCCCACTTCCTGCTGTCATTCCTTTGGTAGGAATTCCAAATGGGAAGGGGCCCCATGTTGATGAGACCAACTGCTGAACTGCAAATGATAACTCATTCTGATGTGGCATTGATAGAGGAGAAAGGCTGAGGGAGGCATGCACCTGAGCAGTAGGCGGTGGCACTGGTCCAAGGAGAAGTATCTGGACAATCTTTGACAACAGCACATGCCTGGCTTAGGATGGTTTTTTTTTTTTTCCTCCATTTATTATGATCAGGTCTAAGAATAGGGAAGAACTTGGCAGAAAAGCCCTAGAGGGCAAGCTGTTCTACTTAATATCTCTAATGATCAACAACTGAGATACAGCAGTCCTCTGTTATCCATGGGGGGATACGTTCAAAGACCCCAAGTGGATGCCTGAGAAACCACGAATAGTACCAAACCCTATATATACTATGTTTTTTCCTAGACATCCACACCTATGATGTTTAATTTATAAATTAGGCACAGTAAGAGATTAACGACAGTAACTAATAATAAAATAGAACAATTATATCGATATACTGAAATAAAAGTTATGTGAATATGGTCTCTCTCTCAAAATACCTTTTTGTACAAATTTAATGCCTTTTCCATCTTAACTAACCTCAAGCTTAACTAACCTTAAGCAACCACAGCATGTGATTTTTGTTTCTCTCCCTTTTAAAGTCAAGAACTTTTTTACCTTTTCACTTAAAGGAAGCACTTTACAGCTTCTCTTTGGCAAATCCAAGTTGCTGGCATCACAACTCTAGTGCTTTGGGGTTTTCATTAAATAAAATACGGGTGACTGGAACACAAACACTGTGATACAGGATAGTCGATCTGATAACCAAGATGGTTACTAAGTGACTAACGGGTGGGATACACGAGACAGAAGGATGGTTCACACCCCAGCAAGAAGCGTGTGAGATTTCATCGCGCTACTCAGAACAGCACACAATTTAAAATTTATCAATTATTTATTTCTGGAACTTTCCATTTACTATTTTCGGACCTCGGTTGACTGCAGGTAACTGAAAGCATGGAAATCAAAACCATGGATGAGGGGGAATCTACTGTACAGTCCATTTATGTTTGAGCTACACTGGAGGGTGTGGATGGTGGATATGTGTAAATTTCTTACCTTTCGGCCAAGTGATTTCAATTCTAAGTTGTAAACAAAAATTCAGTTATGATGTTCATCACAGTGTGCTTATAGTAGGTTGGAAAATAATCTAAATTTCTGCCAATAGGAAATTGATTAATTCATTAATAATGGCTCATAAATATGATGAAATTTTATGCACCTATTAAAATGATGTTTCAGAAGAGTATTAAGTTACATGAAAACTTTTCTAGGTATATTATTAACTACAAAAAAGCAAGTTACTAACATAGTTTGTACAATCTGATCTCAAGTTTATGTGTGTGTGAAGCAGTAGATCTTAAAATAAAGCACATTCTTAAGAGTTACGCTGCTTTGGTTCAAATCCCAGCTCTACCACTTAATATATGTATGGCCTTGGGCAAGTCAGCCTCTCCTGCCTCAGTTTCCCCATATGTTAAGCAGAGGTAATAATTATGCCAATCTCATGAGATTGTTCTGAGGGTTAAAATTAATCCACATAAAGTGCTTAGACCACTGCCTGCTCACAGCATTTATGCAGTAGATATTAGCTATTGAAATAGACAAATATACCCAGAGGAGAGAAGTCTTATGGAGAACTCTGAAGAATGAGGCTCTCAGTGCCTGAGTGAAAAAGAGAAAGGACCCACATAATATTGTAAATCAACTATACTTCAATTTTTTTTTTTTTAAAAAAGGGAGAATGAGAGCACAGTCACATCTTTGATAGACTGGGGAGCATCTTGGGTTGAGTATGGGATGGTAGAAGTCTTGTCTGCTTTGGAATCAGAAAGATCTGAGCTCAGTCCTTATTACCCTCTCCCTTTATTACCTTCAGTCCTTCTCTCCTCTCCCCTCCCCTCCCTTTCCCTTCTACTTTTCTCATTCTTTCACTTATTCAACAAACTTTCTGAGCTCTGCTTTGTTTTAGGTATTATGGTAAACTTTGGGAATACAAAGTTATGTAAAATACGTTGTGTATCTTCAAGGGGGATAGGGTCTGATGGTGGTGATGGTTACCTCAACAGACAATTACATGATGGTGTGCTCAGTGCTTTGGTTTAGATATTCATCAGGTATTGCAAGAGCAAGAGGACTGGTAATTAAACCTGATTTTGTGATGAGGGGGTTGGTGGTGGGACATGTGGGGGCAGGGTGCTTCCCAGAAAAGGGGCCACAAACTGAGCTGTAGGAAGGTAAAAGTAGATGAAGATGGGAAGAGTGAACAGCACATATGATGCACACAGGGTTGAGACACTGGCTTGAGGAACTGAAAAGAGCTCCATATGGTAGGGGAGATTGGCGTCAATGGAGGAGCAGTAAGAAAGGTGGGCAGGAGCCAGACCATGATGGGCCTGGTGTGTTAAGATGAGGATTCACTTTTATTCTGAAAGCACAGGAAGTTCTGAGGAGCTCTTTATCCTGGGAAGTCATGGAGAGTAACTGATAGATTTTGGGCAGAAAGCATCAGAATCATTTCTGTGTTTGGCTATGTGATCTTGGGTAATGTAACCTTTATGAGCCTCATTTCGGTAATGAGGCTTGTAAATATTCAAGCTAACAATATTAAAACCTACCTTGTTGGACGACTGTAAAAATCAGAGAATGTCCATAGGGCACATAGTATAGTACCTGGGTTTATACTTACAATATGGTGGATAGCTTCAAAAACAAAAAATGAGGGCTTGATAAATCAGAGAGAATGCTGGACTTGAAATAAGAATCTGTCTTTAAATCTTGGTTCTACTACTTCCTGGTTCTGTGACCTTGAGTACCTCACTTGACTTCTCTGAGCCTCAGTGTTCTCACTTATGAACTGGAAACAAAATCTCCCTCATATTAAAGTAGGATAGTTCTTGCCATTAAAAAGTTCCCAGTACAAATGATTTCTCTCCTTTCTCTTTTTTTTTTTTCTCTCTCTCTCACTGTCTCTCTTTGTTCTCTTTCTTTTGAGGCTGCAGGCTTTTGTAAATTAACCCTCTGCTTCATGAGGAAGGACACCCTCAGGTGGGATCTCACATCACCGGTACCTTGACTCGTAAACCAGCATACTGGGAGCACCATCTGGAGGTTCCTGCAGCCAGGGGAAGGAGGAGAGGCAGTGGCTGGCCTGCCAGGGAGGTGAGCAAGTGTGTGCACAGAGCTCAATCTCACCTAGCGGGCCACTGAGCCATTCCTTGAAGGCCTACACGGGTGTAGACCAAAGTCAAGGCCTACATCAAGGAAAAGTATTACCACATGTTCCCGCATGGAGACTAAAGGAGAGAGGGCTGCTCATGGCAAGGTGGGGAGGAGGGTAGAGGTGGGAGTGAGTAACCAGGGGAGGAAGGGAGAAAAACAGAAGAGCTGCCAATATAAAGAATTCATTAGAGGAGAGTCATGTTGTGACCTCCAAGATGAAGATGAGTGAAAATTCTTGTATAATTTAATACTCTCTGGAAATACACCAAACCACATGCTCTCTGAGCAGGTTGCGTCTTTTACCTCATTTCAGGGAAGTCCTACTCCCGACTACTCTGCATATTGCTTACTTAGTCTGAGCTTTTTGAAACGTGCTGGCAAGTTAGAGGGAGAGGCGGCAGTTAGAGAAGTCTGGCCAACAATCTGTGTGAGGGAGGGAAGGGTCCTAGCAGAGTGCCATGCGGGCCATCAGGCAGCCTTACCTCTGGGGACAGAAGTGTCATCTGTCTATGTCACTTTCTCCAGCTCGTTCAGGTAGTCAGATGAGTCCAGTGGCTTTGAAACGTTAAAAAAAAAAAAAAAAAAGTATTAGAAATGTGTTTAAGAACTCTTATGAAGTGGTTGCACCCCTTTGGAAGAAAACCAAACAAACCAAACATCTGCTCTTAAATCTAATACATTAAAAATATATACATATCTGCTCTGGTTGGAAGTTAGAATGGGGTCCTGGGGCCTTGCCCACGAGCTTCCCTCCCCTGTGCAGATCAGCCCGGAAGGCTTCACAAAGAAAGTGTGAGCACTGTAGTTCCCGTCCTACTCCTCCAGTGTGTGGATGAGGAAATGGAGACGCTGGAGATCAAGAAACTTGTTCAGGTTGGTAATTAACTAGGGGCTGAGTTAGGGTTGAAATCACATTCCTCTGGTACCCATTTCAGTGCATTTTCCCAGCCCCAGATGCATAGCTATTTGCTTTCAGAAGACAGGTGGTTAAAGTGATCTTGCATCTAATCAGCTAGTACAGATCCAGGAAGGAGTGGGAGATTCGAGGAACCTGATGCCCTCCCCTCTGCAGAAGCCCTGGGGGAAGCCTCCACACCTGGTTCTCCCTGGGCACAAAATCCACATCTGTTGAAGCAAAATGAAATGCTGCGGTCTTAGGCAAGAGTCCCTGGGAGTCCCCACAGTCTTAGACGTTCCCTGTCTCCAGGGGACTTGGACTCTGAAGACCCGCCTCCTCCCAGGAATGCTCTGTGCTCCTGGATATGGGCTTTAGACTCTGCAGAAAAACCTCAAATTGCTAGTTTATTGTTTAGACAAGCAAAGTCATAACAACTTGCCGCATCTCTCACGTGTGGCAAAGAGGACCGAGCAAAACCTACCTGGGGATTTTGTTGAGTTATAAGTCTCCTTCCTGGTCACAGAACTATTGGTTTGGCACATTAGTATTTATTAACAGTAAAAAAAAAAAAAAAGCTGTTTGAAGATTCTTGTTGAGCTTCTGATTTCCCCAAGGCAATAAAGGATCGGGTCCTTTATTTCTCCTTAACCCTGCTGGGTCCCCTGACTCTGGTATGCCCTGAAACATCAAGAAACACTGATGCCTACCGAAACCATCATGGTTGCGATGAGACTGGGGTACTCACCAACACTCCATCCGCTTCCTCACACTTGCCAAAACCCTTGCAGATAGGTGGAGCTGTGAGACTAGTTCTGACTAATGAAACGTGAGCTGAGATGATGAAGGCCCAAGTACAAATCTCCAGACACTCCTTCACTGACACCAGCATTGTCCAGATGAAGCCCTATCAGTCTGGAACCTGAGTAATTTTGATAAGCAGAGTACCCTCCTGCAGTGGACCCATGCTGGACAGGCATCATGAATGAAACATAAACCTTTGCTGTTTTGAGCCACTGAGAGTTCAGGGCTAATTTGTTGTGCAGCATAACCTCGCTAATCATGGCTAATATAGAGGAATTTGGGTTGGAAGCAAGGAGGGCCTGAAGATCTGCTCTGGCAGGAGCGACACAGAAGACTTCTCTTCAGATCAGGCAGCCCCAGGGTTTCAAGCAGTGGTGCACTGGAGCTGCCTCGCACTGGCTTTGAAAAGCTGACTGTGCACACATCTTTTCCCAACTCTGCAATCTGTGACCTTGGTGACTTGTAATGGGCCGTGGTGGGAGTATTTACAACACAGAAATTGGCAAATGCTACAAATCATGGCATTGTTTTCCCCTGACAAGCTGGCTGTTAAACATTTACCAGCACACCAGTGGTTTCAAGTCTCTACAGAGAGATTCAAGGGGGGAGTAGGAAATGGGACAGGGAGATCTTCAGTAAATAAGAACCCCCTCAGGTACTTAATTGTTTCACATTTTCTGTAAAGGGAAAATTTGGTACAGAGATGGCCTGCTAGATATGGTTTTCTCCACATCATATAATAAGTGGTAAAATAAAGTTTATGTCAGCATCAAAATTCTAAGCTCATTTTATTTCAACAGTTATCTTGGCACAGGGTAGAAACGCCAAAATCATCTTTTACCGTTAATTGACAACAAATAGCAGGATCCTGTGCCTTTCAGATTTTCAAGTGAGGCAGCTGATAAAGAAGCTTTTATTATGGCTTTGCTAATTGCTGGCATGTACACTGGAGAAGGTTCTCAATTTAGCATTATTATTTCTCCAGCATTCTGTTTTTCTTTTTTTTAAAATATACTTTCCATGTATTGAATATTTCTTTCCCCTTTCTCACCACTATCCTTCTTCATGAATATAAAACAAACAGATTCAAGTTTGATTTGTTTGGAGTTTGATATTAAATTTCAAAGCCTAATGAATTATCATTTTGTTAAATGATATTTAGCATAACTGCTTGAGCGCTCCAAGTATGAAGAATTTAATTCCTTAATATATTATCTAAAATTTCATGTACAGAAATAAGTACCACCTAAAGAAACTCCTTGCCTTGACTGCCCAATCATGACAATCCCCACTGCTTACAAGTTCATGGCTCTAAGAACTTTATAGAGGAGATGTTCAAGAGATTGGCAGTGCCATCCGTCCTCTCCTCTTCAGAAGTTGAGGGAAAGGTCTTGCTTCGTAAGTTACATAGTATCACAAATTAGTAAACACTCTTCTTTCTAGTTGCATTTCTACTTATTCTTTCTAGCATTTTCCCAGTCGTTCAACTGTGAAATGTGGGTGGTTTGGAGGGGGGAGGCTAACTTACTGACTTAAGAAAAATATCTCATGAAAACTTGATTTATTTTATTTTATAAGGAGTTATAAGATCATTTTGAGCGCCATATTACATTATTTGGCTTGAATATTAAATGTCATTGGTGAATAGCTTATGCTTCACTCTACTGACAACTCATATCTGCTAAAAATAAAATAGTAGAATACTTTTCCAGCTTATGTCATTCTGAGAAACAGTCTTGCCCTAAGTTTCTTGACCTCAACTTCTTCATTTGTAAAATGAGGGGTTCAAGCTGATGATTTATGGGGTCCCTCTCAAGTCAAATTTTCTTTGATTCTATAGGTATGCTGTCATATCAAAGACACACAGGGCTGAAAGTATATTCATTTATGCAAAGCACATTAATTGCCTACTATTGTCAAGCGCTATGACAAGGAAAGTTATACAAGGTCCCTGCTCTCAAAGCACTCACAGCTTAATGCGGAAGAAAAACAAGCAAAAAGCAATTACAGTACAGCAGAATAAATGTTACAGTACGGGGGAATAGTGGATGCAAATGGACAAAGCAGGAGAGGCACCTAATCCATTTTGAGGAAAGAAGATAATATGGATCAGGAAGAAAGTGACATTAAGTGTACGTAGGGCTGGAACCAGGGTGAGGCAAGAAAGTCACCTATGGTGTAAAATTGAAGCAGGTGCCCACTCTTGGGGTCATGCACGTGTACTCTTAGTCCCACGCCCTGAGTATGTAATGTGACAGTATGCTTGAGTTCAGCCATTAGAAGCTGTTCCAGGCAAAGAGAACAGCGTGTGCAAAGGCTTAGGGGCAAGAGACAGAAATCGAGGAAACCGCAAATGCCTTAGTATGTCTGGATTTGGGAGTAGAGTCATAGATGTAAGAGTTATAGCCGTGAAAGATGAGAGGTAAACAGGGCCAGCCCATGAAGTATCTTGTATTGATAGAATATGTTAAGGTATTTGAACTTTCTTCTTAGGTTAATAGATATCCATCAGGGAATTTTTTGAAAAGGGTTAATATGACTAGACATGCTTTTGAGAATATTCTCTTTGGCAGCAGTGTGGAAACAAGGATGGAGAATTAGATAGGGAAAAAGACTGGGGGGCAGACAGACCAACTGGACGGTGGTGGAGGTGGGGATGGAGAGAAGTAAACCAAGCAGCTTCTAGAGGTGCTTACAAGTAAGAACCACCTGGAACTGATGACTGATTGAACAAGTTGTGTGTCGAGAGAGGGAGAGAAATAGGATGCTCAGAGTTCCTGGTTTGAGAAAGGGAGTGGAAAATGGTGCTGGCCACTGAAATATGGAGCAAACCAGAATAAACTGGGTTGAGAGGGAAGGTGATGAACTCAGGCTTTGACTTGTGGGGTTTGACGTCTGAGGGGAGATTAGGAGGTTAGGTGGTTGCTGCATGGGTTGGCACTCAGCAGAGAGACATGGATGTGAATATGGATTGGTCAGTCATTTGCTCATAAGTGATAAGGAGAGCAATGGGAATGGATGAAATTGCCCAGGGAGGGAAGGCAGTGAGAAAATAAGGCCTTGCGGGTATTGAGACCTCCTTGCCACCCTTCAGTAAAATTACAAAATATCGATAAAAGCACATCTTCAGAGTCATCATTGGGATGTGAGAGAGGAAAGGATACGTAAGCATCTGCATTGCTGTGCCCTTGCTGCAATGGATTTCCACAGCCACTAAGAAATTTGTGTTAGTTTGTGGATACAGAGACTGTTAGCTGCAGCTGGTGATTCTGTGCTCTCGCTGCAAAGAAGGAGCACGGGGTCCCCCTCTGCCTTGTGGTTCTGGAGAGCACAGCGCTGCTCACTCCTGAGGAGAGGGGGGAAATTGGGAAGACTTAAATTTCTCTTTCCCTCTAAGTTGCAAAAGCACAAAATTAGTGACTTTTTTGGATGTCCCCGTCGAAATGTTCACACTTGAGAGAAAATTGCTCTCTCCAGGAAGTAAGTAATAAATCTCTCTCACCAATGGAAGTCGCTACATCCTGAAACAACACTCTTCAGCTGAAAAGGAGAAAAAAATAAAACATTCCTTCCCACCACGAAACCCTCTTTCTCCAAACATGTGTCCATCGGACTATATAGAGCACCATTATGCAGGCATCTCAGACTTCTTCAGGACTTGCCCAGAAACATAATTGGCTGTGACCAAATGACCATGGCAAACTGCCCAGAGTGTGAAAACGTTTAGTCAGGGTCATGGCTGGAGGGGCTCTGCTGGGTAAGGCAGGTTGAATGAGCAAACCAGGCCAAGCGTACGCAGATGCGGCCAACATTTAATGTGAAGACAGAGTGGTTGGGGAGGGGAAGTGGAGGGAGATATTTGGACATGTGCCCTTTAAACCATTTATACATCTTCATTTTGCAGGCTGTGTGTGTGTGAAACACCTGAGTGTGTTACTTCTTATCCTTTACCTGTGTTTTGCCCTTATTATCAGGCTTTCTAAATTTTCCCCTCCCTCTCGCCTTGCTTCTTTCACATCCATCTTCCAAGCTGTTGCCAGAATGAAATGCCCCCCAGAACCTGCTGCAGACTTTGCCAGGGCTCCCCTGCTCCTGCCACTGTGAGTATATATACCCTGAATGCAGAAGAGAGGACATGCCTGACTCTCAGGAGACTTGGGGCAATTCTCCCAGAAAGGGTAAATCTCACTTTTACTTTAAAACTTCAATGGAACTTTTTTGATTCATTCCATAATATACTCATGTTTGTTTTAATAAAAAGTATTGCTTTAAACTACTTATCATTGAGGAAAAAATAATGCTCCCCAGGAAGATACACCACTTTGTCCCTAAAGAAACACGGCCCTGGGGGAACCAGTCTCAGCTCCTATCCAGGGCTCCTTCAACTGGCCTCCCTCTACTTGAAATTCTACAAATTAACCTAAAGCAAGTTCCTAAATGGACGTGTGGCGAGGTATTTATTTTCTGATCAATTGTGTCTATTAACATATATCTGATTTATAGATGAAATCGTTCTGCTTGATATTAATGTGGTGTAGCACAGACGTTAGGAGAGAGCTAAGCAGTTCTAACCTTGATCCCTTGCTCTGTCATTTACCAAGTATACAACTTCATGGAGCCTCAGTTTCCTCATCTGTAAGATGGGCATCATAGTGAAAATTAACTCCCGAGGTTGCTGTGAGGATTCAACGGGAGGTCTGTAAAGTATTGTGCATATGCCTGTGTTGACTTAAAAAGAATGCACACTGTGAGAGTTGCGAGTTAAGTTTTATCCGGTGCAAAATGAGGACTGCAGCCCGGGAGACAGCATCCCAGATAGCTCTGAGAAACTGCTCCAAAGAGGCAGGGGGGAAGGTCAGTATATATGTGAAGGGGGAATATATGCAATCAGCACTTATTTTTTACAGAAGTTTTCTGCTAGTCTCGTGCAGGTGACTGCTAGTCACGAGGAGCGGGCATCACCATGAAGGATTTTAGTGCTTTTCTAGATATGAGAAGATACAAGAATTTGGTTCATAAAATGGGCTCCTGAAAATATCTAACTATCTGAAGACCTGTTCTGCCAGTTTTTCTCAGAGCACAGGATGCCTCATTTCTGTCCTCCACCCTGAACTCCTTTCAGGGGGTGTTGAAAGTCAGCAGCTGCAGCAGCAGATGATTTAATCCTTGTAGAGGTAGATGGCAAGTGCCAATGGAAAATGCCAATTTGCAGTTGACACCTGTCACAGAGTACGAGTTCAATACATATAAACAATTTTGCCATGGAAATAATTTTAGAGGTAATTCAGATACACAGTCTGCTCTCCATATCTTAAGGTATCATATCCACGGATTCAACCAACTTTGGATCAAAAACATTTGGAAAAGTCCAGAAAGTTCCCAAAAAACAAAACTTGGATTTACTCCACATCAGCTCTATTTACCTAACATTTACACTGTATTAGGTATCGTAAGTAATCGAGGGAGGATTTAAAGTATACGGGAGGGTGTGGGTAGGTTATATACAAACACAACATTTTATAACATGGACTTCAGCATCTGAGAGTTTTGGTATCCGTGGGGGGTCTTGGAACGAATCTCTCTGGATACAGAGGGAGGAATGTAGTTACAGGCACTAAATGATCACAGAGAGATACAACTGGTTTGACTATATTAGACAATTTGCAGGAATGAAACAATTTTAAAAAGGCTACTTTGCATTGTGCCAGTGGATACTTCAAGACTACTAAGACTTAGAATATGAAATAAGAAAGGATTTACGATCTCGTTATAAGTATGTTTTTAAGAAATTATAGAACATATCACTTTTTTTGTTATGTTCAATTCTGGTGAGCACACTATTTTGACATTCTGTGTAATATAGTTTATTGTACTAATATGTCTTTCCCCAGAGCAGAAATATCTCAAAAACTTAAGCAAAGAATATAAATAAATAAGAACATCTGGTAGAGGAACTGAAGCAGATGTGAAGATTGAGGTACATCAAAGAAAAGCTCGTTATTATCTTAGTGACTGACTAGTCCTGCATAATATAAACAACTTACAGAAATGGAAATTAATGGTCCAGAGGTGTCAGCTCATATAAAATATATCCTCAAAGCAAGAAATCTTATTTAAACAATAAATGATTACAGTGTATGTAGTTAGTGCTCAGATTGATAAAGGGCATCAATAGAAAATGCATTTAAGACAAAGAAATACCAAATGTCTGGTTCTGTGTACAGGAAAATGGTTTCCTTAAATGTGGAGATAAGAGCATCTCTCTGAGATTTTCTCACACAGCACTGCACATGCTGGATAGATTACTGTTCCTGAATTGATAGGTTACACGTGGTGATTAACTGACACATTTAATGCTATTCTGTACACACAACTATGTATCCGTGGGATGGCAGAGTGAGAATGATCATGCAACATGCCACTTTTTAATTCAGGAAGCAGTGGAATGGCCTTATTCCCAGAGTGATTCTGTCTGATGTCATGTAAGACAGAGTTAAAGACCTTCAAGTCTGAGGTCAGAAAATTGGACAGAATAATAACAGGACTTCAGATTTATTGATAGAAGATCCAAATATATTAGTTTTCTTTGACATACTGCAGAGAGGAAAGGGTAGTGTGCCCACTGTTGTGAGTAGTTTCTCTAATATCGTATTGACTTTTATAGATTCTTTCTGAAATCCTCATAAGCAAGTTATGCACCAAGTACAAGGTGTGATGTCTTTCTTCTGATGATTTTAAAGGTGACAAAAGGTCCAAACCCTGAACTTTGGATAGGTGGAAAATTACCTTCAAATGCACTGAGTCTTCACTGCAGAGGAAAGATAAAAGCCAGCCCTTCAAACGTGAATCTTGCAAGGTCAGTGTCATGGAGTTAGCAGTAGAGTCTAAAACTCCTTCTTCAAATGTCACAATCTGACTGTGAAGGCTAAGCACAGTCCCAGGAAGTACTAGATAAAATAGTTGTAATCCAAATAAACTTGGGTATCCAGAGGCACAGTGCAATATCCCTAAGTGCCACAAAGACTCCGTAAAACATTGAAATAGGGCTTCCCTTGTGGTCCAGTGGTTGAGAATCCGCCTGCCAATGCAGGGGACATGGGTTCAGTCCCTGGTCGGGGAAGATCCCACAGGCCGTGGAACAATTAAGCCCGTGTGCCACAACTACTGAGCCTGCGTGCTGCAACTACTGAAGCCCACGCGCCTAGAGCCTGTGCTCAGCGACAAGAGAAGCCACTACAATGAGAAGCCCGTGCACAGCAACAAAGAGTAGCCCCCGCTCACCGCAACTAGAGAAAGCCCGCGCGCAGCAAAGAAGACCCAACATAGGCAAAACTAAATAAATAAAATAAACAAATTTATTTTTAAAAAAAAGAGGTGGTTACTCTTATTATAAAAAAAAAAACAACATTGAAATATAGCAGGAGGCTTCTACTGAAGATTTCTTGAACAGGTAGCAAAGGAGAGTTTTTTAAATTCAGAAAACTTCCTAAAATCTCCTTTACTTCTCTCTATCAAACTCTAGACCAGCTGGCTCTCCTATTTAATTCATCACCAGCCCCTCTTTCTCACCCTCTTTTTCCCACTTTCTGGATCTTTCCTTCTGTTCTCAGGGTATAATAATGTTTTTCTTATTTATGTAGTGTGACCTATAGCATCTCTCTGCTTTTCAAGTTCCGTTGCGACTGTGCTCAGCACAGTTAGGGCTCAACAGTCAAGCAATGCAGTTAAGGATCTTCCCGGGAAGGGAAGGGAAGGGAAGGGAAGGGAAGGAAAATAGTGTCCATACCGAGGGTTTTTTGTGTTCATCTACAACATTAAAATGTCACTTAATGAAACAACAGAAGAAATGCCACAAGATCCTATATAATAAGTGCCAAATGGGTGGCCTAGGCAGGCAGCAAGAGATTTAATTCTTCATTTTCATCCAGGGTGATCAAGAAAGAATTGATGGGCAAGGTGAACAGGAAGTGGGTTGAGCTTGGACTGGGAAAGAGAAAAGACCTAAAGGATTCTTCAGGTAATCAAATATTTTAAGCATGTATACTCAACATTACGCATGTAAGCTCCTTGAAGGCAGAGGAATTTGAAAAATTCTTGACACATACAGTAGCAGAAAATAAATATTTGTCAAACAAATATAATCTGCATTTGTGGAACGGATATAGTATGTGAAATAAATTATATGTATATGTTTATGGAATGTGTAATTTCAATATAAACTTAAGGAAGACCTTAAGCCTTCTGAGATACTCTGTAGAGCAGTGCTTTCCACACTTTTTGGACTACCACCACAAGAAATGCATTTTAAGTTTGTACATATAGTCTATGCATGTGCATGCATGCACACTCATATACATGTGCACACACAGGTATGCACACAAGGTGGAAGTTTTATAAAATACGCTTACCTTTATCTTGTGATGCACTGCTGATTTCTACCTATTCTAGTTTGTGGAAAACTGTGCTGATCCCAGACCCACTGAACAGATTTCACAGCCTCTAATGACTGGAGACTGGCATTTTAAAAAATAAACTGCTCTGGAATAGACATCAAAGCAAAACCAAAATAAAACAAAACAAATAAAAATGTACATATAAACCAGTTACTATAAATTTGTTAGTTTGCCTGGGTATGACAAAAGCTAGCCTGTGGATAAACTGATATAATGTATGACCCTTGTAAGGACATTTAAAATGTCTTTAAAATAGGAACAACTATAATCACAGCAAAACAAGTGCAAAATAAAACAAAATGTACTGTGTAAGCCAAATAAAGCTAGTCTGGGCCTAATTTGACACATGGTCACTTGGTTTGTCACTTTTTGCTCTAGGGGGTAGAATGCAATTTCAGAAATTTTAAACAAATCACAAATGTCTTAAATGTGAGGGTTTAATTTCACTCTTAGTCATTGAGTTTCCTCATCTACCTTCAATTTCTTTTCTCTTCAGGCACATTAGCAGTGATCAAAGGAATAGGACCTTTTAATAAAATAGAAATGACTATTAAGTTTTGAAGAGATGCCCAGATCAACTTATCCAATTAAAAGCTACTCACTGACAACTTTCCCATTCAGTGCTGTGTGTATGTAACTGTCGTTGTCATTATCATTATTATTATTTTGTCTACAGCTCATGTTTGAAAATATTTGAAATTTCGAAATCTGAGTTTGTCCTTATGATATGAAAATATCTTTTTTTTTAAATGTTCAATTAGGGCTACATATGATCTTAAATTCTGCTTTCTTGTCCCATATATACACCCAGAGGCTGGTTTTTATTTTGCACAGAAATAAATTTTAACTTAAAATAATTTCCACACCTACTTTGTTTAGTTAAAGAAGAGCTACGAAACATTAAATTTAATTTATGAAGCCCTCTATTTGTGTTCCAGTTCTCTGCACATACACACTGTGGTAATGCTGTGTCTCTATATGCCAATGACATTAGAGTTTCTGGCAAAACTCAATATGTAATCAATTATCACCTGTCATGAATGACTTTTAAGATCCAGCCAGATATTTTAGAAACACCGCTTAGCTCCACTGAGAAGGGAAATCTCCCTCTGAAAGTGGTATGGCCCTCATCCTTAAATCTCTTATTCAAAGGAGTTTGGACAATTTTCAGCTTAGTCAATATGAAATAGAGTCCAGCAACTTACATCTTAAGAAAGCATTTCAGCTATTTCAAAACTGCTTCAAGAGTATGCTTGTTGCTTAGAAAAGAAATGATAACAAATCTTTAATCATTTTTTTTCTCTGTAGGGGAGCAAAAAATCTTACATGCACCAGTTACAGGCCAGCACTTCCTTTTTCACCCCTTGCTTTAATGCTTGTTTTGATTTCAAACTCACCAATTGAGAAGAACTGGAATCTGCCTCCTAGGATTCCAGTAGTGTTGTACTTTCTTTTCCTTTTCTTTTTCTTTAATTGGTTTTCTCAGAGAAAACAAAAATCTATCATTATCCTACCAGCCAGAGACAATCACTAATATCCCAACAAAACAGCTTTTCTAGGCTTAGACACATATTTTTACTTTCTCAAATATTATCAGATGGCTTTGTGACCTGCTTTTCTCCTAATTAATAATATAATGTGATCATCTCTTTGTGTCACATTTAATTGACTCCTATCTCTATCAATAGCAGGGAGCTGTAATGAGGAGAGTTTCCACATGCTCCCCCCAAATTGCACAGATTTTCACATGCAGTGAGATAACTCAGGGTGGTCCATGCTCATCACTATTTACTCTCTCAGCCTCACACACTCATTCCTGCATATTCAGCAAGTGCCCATATTCAGCATGAGCTGTTTGACTCCACTGGGTAGAGTTTGGGGGAACCAGTTGGCTGAAACTGATTATGCAGAGATACAAAAAGCATGGCCTGTTTACTTGCATTTGCCAGAAAATAAAGAGGTCAGAGGATTACTGCTTTTAAACATGATCATTTTCATAGCACCAGAAAGTTGAGCAGCTACTTTGGATAATTTATTTCCTGAATTTAGGTATATTGGGATTAACAGGTTAGTTATAGTGATCAGGCAGCAAGCGACTAATGGATAATGCCAAACTCATTGTCTTGTCTGCAGTAGATATACAGTAAGTGCCATCAAGACATGAATTATCTTCCTGAACAATCTGGATACTAATAGATAAACTTAAAGCCCTTTTTCCCAGTTTCAAAAGCTGCAGTAAGTTCCCTGATGAGAAATTTACTATGAATCCCACTGTCTTGCATTGCTGGGAGGGATCTCCGAAAATGATTGCATCTGTGCTACTTGATTCCCAATGTTGAAGCTGCTCTATCCTATGTGAGGGGTCAGATGATCTCTTCCAGATTCAATATCTGAAATGCCTCTCTGGCCTGCCTTTAAGGGAACAGGCTTTCTTAAACCTCCAGGGGGCAGCCCCATACCAGTTGTGATGACGGATAGGGTTGGACTGTCGGGAAGAAGAGGTTAGAATGTCTACCCTTTGTTCAGACAGACAGCAGGCTGCACAGAGAGCTGCTGACATGGACATTTGCCTGAGATTCACAGCACCTTCCAGTGACATGGCATGGGGTAGGGTGAGTGTGGGGCAGAGGTGAGTTGTCTTTACTGGTGGCTAAACAGTCAAGGCTCCTAGCTGTGAGTCTCAGTTCTGACACTTTTAGATATGTTCAGTGAGTTCTTGTGAAGTGTGGTAGTTTGTGTTCACAAAGCAACTACGGGTGACTGATCACATTACAGCAATCTGTTTCCCAGGGTTTGAGGACATAAAAAGCATGTGTATTCACTGTAAATTTGTATGTGTGAGTGTGTGTTATTAAACTTGGGAAATTAATAAACATTAATCAAATATCTGTTTGAATACATACCTGAAGTTCTCTTAACTGTCCATGGCTCAAGGCCAATCAAGGCTATACATCCACCAAAATTTCCCCGCATCTGACGTTGCCCTCCCCACCAAAAAATAAGAAAAAAATGCAGTGATTTAGATGCTTATTTTGTGCTCTTGGATTTTCTGCTGAAATATAAACTCACTGAAAGCAAAAGAGACTCACTAGTGTTTTTGAAGCCTCTACTGGGAAAGCTTAATTGTCAAAGTTGGTCAATGGCAGGTTCTGGAATCTACAGGAGCCAGGGGTTTGTGAGGAATTAACACTTGGCTTGGTTCATTTTTGGCTCAATAGATTTCCATTGCTTTCTTTAGGGAGATAAGACCAGAATGGATTCTCTGTTGATAGACCAACATTTTACAGTGGATCACACTGTAGAAATACTTGTTAAGCGTTTCATGGAGGGGTTTCAAAAACACTAATGAGTCTCTTCTGCTTTCAATGAATTTATTTCAGCAGGATATCCAAGAACACAAAATAAGCATCTAAATCACTGCATTTTTTGCCTTTTTGGGGGAGAGGTGTTGGATTCTGGGGAGGTTTGCAGGATGTAGCTACACTAAGAGAGGCCTGTTCTAGAGAACAATGTTGGAGGTGAATCGAAGTTTCCCCTCTCCCCCTGGTGCTTGGAATCCCTGGTTCTCAGCTGCAGGAGAAAAACATCAAGCAGAGTATCAAAAAGGTGGATCACAATTGTTCCCAAACCAATTCTACACAGAAGTAACACTCTGTGCTTTGCTGATCATTTAAGGTGAGGCAAAGGTTAAATTTTCAGCATTCCTCACGCCCATTTCCCCGAGAAATATTTCCTAGAGGGACGCGCTCATTTATGAGTTCCAAGGACTGTCAGAGCTGCTTGAGTAGTAGTTGTGTGTTTCACACGGACACGCACAAGCACACACATGCACGCATGTGCACAACAGCATGCTAAGGTGGTCCCACTTGAGGAATTCAACTGCGGGGAAGCACCTGATTGATGCTATCTTTAAAAAAACCAATTCGAATGTTCATTACTGCACATAACAAGAAGTCTAGAGAAAAGTCAGTTCTTAGAGGGGACCTCTCTTGGAAGATGCTGCAGAAGAGCAGCTTAAATTCTCCTCTTCATAAATCCCATGGTACCTAACATGTGCCCCTCATGACTGCCCTCTACTGGATGGAAGCCGATCCAGCTAGTCTTGGAGGTCTCCCAGCTGAGGGACAGAGTGACAGCTTAGCAATGGGTCCCTAGGCTGGGCAAAGTGAGATTTAACCTCTCAACTAGTATTATCCATCTCTAAGTTGAAAGTTCATCCATCTATGATTTTGTTTCATAACATCATTTAGTAATACTACTTAATGCTCAGCATTTTGAACTCATTATGTAATTTAACCCTCACAACTACCCTGTTACGGTATTATTAACTCCATTTTCCAGAAGAGTAGGCTGGAGCTCAGAGTGTTTACATTTCCTGTCCTATGCCCCACAGGTGGAAAGAGGCAAAACCTGACCTTGAGCTCGGGTACCTTTCACTATAAATCCAATGTTCTTTCCCCTGCATCATCCTAAATGCCCATAGGCCTGTTCTGGATATAATTTCTTCGTAGGTTATCATAATGTGTACATGAACCCTCAGACAAAGAATGGCCATGAAATATGATTAATCAAACAGGCGCATTAAAAATTATCCTCACCACCATATGGTCACACCTATACACATACTTAGCCGACACTCTTTGGAGCTGTTACCTACGCTCACTGTTAGTGTGTTTATGTGATTCCCTAAGAATTCGGATAAACATTCCCTGTCCCCGCCCACCTCCTCCACCATGGTTCTCTAGGCCCTGAACAGCTGGACCCACATTCCACCCCAAACACAGCATCCCCGACCTTGGTACTAGAGACTGTCAGGATTTCTCTCTTCCCTCCCCATACCCCTGTATCTCAGTCAGATGGCGTGTCCAAGACTCCCAGGTCATTCCTTGTCACCAGACTCTCTTCCCCTAAACTGACCCATTGGCACAGATGTCTTCAACCCCCGACACATTCACCCGGAACTCACTGTCTGTCTTCAGCAAAAACCTCCAATCCTCAACTCTTTCCTGCTTTTATCTTAATCCAAACCTGGCTCTTCCCTGAGGGTACTCTCTCTATAGCCCTCTCAGGCAGTGCCTGTTTCTTTCCTATACCTGGAGTGCTTGAGGTGTTCCCCTTACCCTTCATTCATTGGCCTTCATCGTCTCCTCCAGACCATTCTCCTGCCCCCTCTCTACCCTCTTCCCTGCCCAGCTTATTGTCATGCTCTCAGGCTCTACTGTCTACTACTCTTTCTTGCTGCAGTCAGCTACAGACCTCTAGGGCTCTCCCCTTTATCCCTTGAATATTTCAGCACCTTGCTAATACCCCACTCTATAAAACAATTCCTGTAATATATTCATGATGTTTTCAGATCCCTAGGGGCAATGAATGCCCTGAAGGATCTGTTCTTTGGCTCCTCCTACTCTTACTAAACCACTCATTCTTAGTTCTACTCTCATTCTGGAGTTCTACCCCAGTTTCGTCATGACCAAGAACTGCAGCTACTCTAGATCTCATTCCAAGCGTTCCCCTCCATGACTAGCATTTCCTATCTTTTAAACTCACTCTATCTAGTCTCCTGTCTCCAATAGTTCCCCAACTCCACAGAAAGCTACAAACCTATGGATCCTCCTCCACTTGCACTATCAGTCATCCTTCCTTATCTCCTCTGTTTCCTCCCACCTTTGATTCCATGGTTCATCATCATAATCACGACCTTGTACACAAACTCAGCTCTTTCATTCCTCTCTCCCATCACCATACTCATCTAGCAAAACCGCAACTTTAGTTAAACTAAAATCTCTACTCCATATCATTCCCAGGAAGCTGAACATAACAGGAGAAAAAAAGCTCTCAATCTCATGGAAGGAGCTCACATTTAAGCCATAGCAACTTAGTTCAGGTGGGTCCTGGTGCTGCCCCGCAAGTCTACTCTATTTCCCTTTACCAGGCACTCCACCGCTCTCCTAGATGACTGCTTTACCTCTTTTCCATTCTTCTTAAACCTGCAACATCTCCTCCAACTTCTCCCTTGGCCATTACCTGGCTTCTTATTTCATGAAGAAAACACTAAACCAAGGAAACTCTGTATATCTGTTCCCATGTTTTCTTCCTTCCAGCCTCTTTTTATGGATATGCTAAAAGCTTCTATATATGCACTTCAGCCCATCCCCTCTCACCTACCCAAGGGCATCTGTTATGGGCTGAACTGTGTCCCTCCAAAGTTCAGATGTTGAAGTCCTAACCCCGAGTACCACAGAATGTGACTGTATTTGGACATAAGGTCTTTAAAGAGGTAATTAAGGTTAAGTGATGTCATATGGGTGGAACCTAATCCAATAAGGCTGGTGTCCTTATAAGAGAAGATTAGGACACAGACAGGAACAGAGGGAAGATCATGTGAAGACAATAGAAAACAGCCATCTACAAGCCAAGAAGAGAGGTCTTCAGCAGAAACCAATCTTACCAACACCTTGGTTGCAGACTTCTAGCCTCCAGAACTGAGACAATAAATTTCTGTTGTCAACCACCCAGTCTGTGATACTTTGTTATGGCAGCCCTGGCAAACTAATATAGCACCTCTCCTGAAATCCTTTGTATGTTTCTATATCATCTACTTTTTCCTTTCTACTAAGCTATTCACATCACAAACAAGCTAAATACTGTACTCCATTGTCGAAAACAAAACAAAACCCTGCCTTGGCCTCACACTGCCTTCCAGCTCTGCTCCTTTACAGGAAAACTCCTCAAAAAAGTTGTCCTTATTCACTGCCTCCATTTATTATCCTCTTGGGGGCTTCCCTGGTGGCGCAGTGGTTGAGAATCTGCCTGCCAATGCAGGGGACACGGGTTCGAGCCCTGGTCTGGGAAGATCCCACATGCCATGGAGCAACTGGGCCCGTGAGCCACAACTACTGAGCCTGCACGTCTGGAGCCTGTGCCCCGCAACAAGAGAGGCCGCGACAGTGAAAAGCCCGTGCACCGTAATGAAGAGTGGCCCTCACTTGCCACAACTAGAGAAAGCCCTCATATAGAAACAAAGACCCAACACAGCCAAAATAATAAAATAAATAAATAAATAAATAAATAAATAAGTCAGGAGCTCTTTAAAAAAAAAAATAAATAAATACATATTATCCTCTTGGACTCCTCTCAACCAACTCTAGTTGGGCTTTCAGCCCCATCACTCTACCAAAACAGCCTCTTCCAAGTTCAGCTATGACCTCACCTTGCCAAAACAAGTGGGCTCTTCTCAATCCTCATCTTTCTCACTTATCAGTATATCTGACATGATTACTTTTGAAAGAATTCTCTTGGCTTCTGGTACAATTTTTTTCTGGTCTGGTTATTCTGTTCGCTGTCTAGTACTTCTTTTCTGTATTTGTGCTTGTTTCTCCTGATTTTTGCTACCTCTTTTTATGTTATGGTTTCCAGGGCTCAGTCCTTAGATGTCTTTTCTTTTTCTAATATCTTTTTTTTTTTTTTTTGGTGTGCTACACGGCTTGTGGGATCTTAGTTCCCCATCCAGGGATCAAACCCGGGTCCAAGGAAGTGAAAGCACCAAGTCCTAACCACTGGACTGCCAGGGAATTCTCTTAGATGTCTTTTCTGACTACACTCAACTCAAGTAAAATATCATCCTGTCTTAGCTTCAAGTGTCTTAGCCTCAAAAGTCATTTCTATGCTGATGACTCCCAAACTTGTCACTTTAACTCAGACTCTTCCCTGAACTATAGACTTCTCTATTTGGATGTCCATAACGTTTTGAACTTGACTGGCTCAAAACAGAACTCTTAAACTGCCTTCCAACCTTGCTCCTTCTATATTCTTCCTCATCTCATAAATGTTGTTCCTGTTTCTCAGGGAAAAACCATGGAGTCATGCTTATCTCCTCTCTTTCAATCATATCACATCCAATTCAAAGCAATTTCCTGAAGGTTCTTCCTTCAAATATACCTGGAATCCAACAACACCTCAGCACCTCCACAGCATCTCCTCTGGTCCAAGCCATCATCTTCTATCCCTTGGACTAGTGAGGTTGTCTTCTGCAGCTTACCTTGCTTCCATCCTTGTCCCTAATGATCAGTTCTATAACCAAAGTGGTACTTTTAAAACTTGTCAGTCCATCTCCCCCCATGGCCTGGCAAATCCTTAACTAGCATCTCATCTCACTCAGAGAGGATCCAAAATCTTTACCGCAACCTAAAGGTGTGATGTGATCTGGCTCCTTGACACCTCTCTGACGCCCTGTCTCCCAGGCTCCCCTTGCCTGTTCTGTTCCCTTCGCATGGGCTCTCTCTGTTCCTACAACATGCCACAAACCCTCTTGCTGCAGGGCCTTTGCAGGAGCCATTTCCTCTCCCTCTAATGCTCTTTTGCTGATTATCTTCATAACTCTTTCTCTCATGTCTTTCAGGTCTTTATTTTTCAATTGTCTCCTTAGAAGAGAGACCTTGCCTGTACTCTGTGTCTAAAATTGTTCCTCTCTCTCTCTTCTCTCCCTCTCTCTCTCTCTCTATCTCTCCCTCTCTACTCTGCTCTGTCTTCATAGGACCCATCATCATCTAACTTTTAATGTACGTATTTGTTGACTGAATTAAAAGAATAGAGATATTTTTGAAAATAATTTTGGTATCTTTATTTCAGATAGTTTTATAAAAAGAAGAAACATTTCCTGAATGCTCATTTCCCTTAGTTAATGATTGCTGAGAATTTTGTGCTTGAGAAAATAGGCCCTGATGCACTCCCCAACTTTGTAGAAAAATTATTTTGAAATATAAAGGGGACACAGGTCCTTCTTTATGGCCAAACTCCTATACATTTAACACTGACTTAAATGACAAGGAATCTAAAGCTAAAGGCTCATGTTGACGCAGAAATCAGACCAAGTCTAATGATATTCAGGGAACAGCTGAAATCTTTAGACCTTTATTCAGTCTATAGTGAAGAGGAAATGTAACAGTAATGTCTCCTATGCTTCATCTCAATGCTCAAAGCTTTCTACACTACTTTCTAGCTCTTCCTGGATTTGCTTTACTATGAATCTATAATTATAGGGAATGTTTTGTAAATAGATGCTCACTTTTATTAGATTTGCAATTAAAAATAAAATGGACAGAGAAGTAGAAATTCCTAGTAGTAGTAGTAGTAGCAGCAGCAGAAGGGTGTGGCACAGGTGAATGTAGGCAAGGCCAAAACAAAATTAGCGAATGTCATTTTTGTAGGCTTGGTGAAAACACACTGCAAAGTGACTTGCAAGAACATTTCAAGTTAGGGGGTTCATAAAAAAATGAAGAAATTACTAAGTAAGGGAGCAAAATACTTACAGAGGAAAGTAGATATTTTCTAAGGGATTTCTGAAAAACTACTGTTGACGGAGATAAAAATCACTATGGACTTGCCCACTTTATCTTTAGAGAAGAAATGAACCTTCTGTACGTATGTCATAAATATTAGCGACAAGGACCCCAGGAATAACCTTATGACTAATCACCACTAGTGATTGTTATTGTCTTTTTATTGAAAAAACAAATTTAAATCTCATCTAGTGACCATTTACTTTCCAAAGCTGTATGCTTATGTCCAAACTCATCAAATTGTATATATTAAATATGTACAGGGTTTTTTTGTACATCAATTATACCTCAATAAAGCTTCAGTTAAAAAGGAAAAAATCCTTAGGGTGTAATACACTTCTTTTTTAAACATTAATAGTAACTAATCTTCTGAATTCCTATTTAAAACTCTATAGAGTAGGATAACACTCTGGTGCATAAAGAATATATTTGATGACTTTGATTATTCTTTGTTGTTAAAAGATTTCTGCCACTTAAAAAATTTGTAATTTGGGGTCATCTTTTCCTTGTAAATAAAGTATATTTAATATTTTTATCATAATGCATAAATAATGTTTTCACCATAACTTCACCAACAATACAAGAATATTTTACATTCACCTGGTTCTTCTGAATGCTGCAGGAACTGCAATGGTTCCTAATCCTTTCTTGGACATAATAACAATAGAAACTTGGAGAAAAGGAACATACTCCTTAAAAATATACCCTCCAAGAATCCCTCTGCATAATAAATAATAGTAATAAATTGCTACAATAATAATACATAGCTTACATTCATACAATACTTTATAATTTACAAAGTCCATCATTAATTTTTTGTCAATGGATCCTCATAATAATTATATGATGTATGGCTTAGATACATTTTGTAGACAATGAAATATAAGTTCGCAGGCTTAAGCTACTTGTTAGAGAAACACAACTAAGCAGAACAAAGTCACAATCTATACTTATTCTGTTTATCTGTAGAGGTTGTACCCCTATAATTTTCCCACCTACTATAAAGTAACCTAAGAAGTTATAAGTCCTAGGCTCATGTTGCCATCAATGTGTTCAAAGTAGGCAGGAAGTGGAAGGACAAGAAAGACTGTACTCCCAAGACAGAAGCCCAGATGGGAACTCCAAATCCTGGGGTAGCAGCAGCATGAGAGCAAAGACGATGGAGTTAGACAGGGAAGACATTTAAAGACAGGCATTTGCTCTCTGAAATGTTTGATTTTTAGACTTGAGCTCAAAAGCAATGGAAAACCATTACTCAAATCCTGTCTTTCATCAAGTTTCAAGTCTCTGAGATCAACAATTTCAGGGCTCTGACTTTCTACTTCTAGCTTGGGGTACTGTATAAATATTAGTTTCCAACTTCCACCTCCCTCTGACAAAGCCTCACAGATGAAGTGTAAAACTGAGGCTCTGGCCATTTGTGCTTAATAAAGGCTCCCTGGTACCTTTTACAAGAATTGGGTGATTAACATTCACAATCTTGGCCTATTTCCAACAAGGAGAAAGAAATTGTACTTCAACATTGCAGGCTTGCTTGCCCCTGTCGATTCCACTGGGTGAAGCACAACACAGGAACTGCAACCCAGGTAGCTTAGTCAGGGTAGAGTTGTTGTGAAAAACCCATTCTCACTCTGTTTAATTTAGGACATATGAGGACCACCTGGATTAAGGAAACCAAATTTACCACTGCCTTCAAAGGAGGGGAGAATCAAGGCTTTTGGAGTAATTTACTTCAATCAATTTCAACTTCACTTCCCTGGGCTGTTTTTCTCCTCACTCTGAAAGACACTGGCCCTAGGCAAGGATCAGATGCATGTTTCAGAACACCTGGTAGATACACACCACCTATAGCTGAGTCTTCCGCTCTGGGTTCTGAACGGTGGCTTCAAGGCTAAAATATCACACCCATATTTTAGCTTGGAAGTAGATGGCACAAAATAACTCATGACTCTAAGTTACTGCTGCAAGTGTGGAGGAGGGGAAGAGAGTAGGCAAAGCAGGAGAGAAATTTTGCTCTCTCCTGCAAAAGTTTTGTTTGTGCTTTGTGTTTCAAACCTTCCGGTATTCTGGTTGGCATACCCTTGGCAAAAAGGCAAATCACTCTCCCTAAAATGCTTGGTGGACATCAACTGGACCTTATGGAGTGACCTACGAGTTGAGTGTAAATGGTCTGAAGCATATAAGTTTCAAATGATCCAAAGTTCACAAACCAAGAGAAAACAATCTATAGAACCTGGAAAGAACCTAAACATATTCCTAGGAATAAAGTAACCCCTTGGCTGTAGTCAGTAAAGTGTTCACAAAAAAGCATGGGCAACCCTAAGGCTTTGACTTTGGAAAGTAAGTGGTCACTAGGAGAGGGTTTAATTTGTAGACACTAATAAGAAAGACTGACAGTGGTCAGTCAGGGGGTTAACTCCCTGGGCTTTTCCATTGACAAAATTTATGAAATACATACAAAAAGCACATTTCTTCTCTAAAGATAAAAAAGTGGACAAATCTACATTGCTTAAAGTCTTAAAAACATGTTAGGGTCTAAGGCTACAGAGGGGAGGCAGAGACAAATGTTTGGAAACATAAGTGAAATAAAAGAGGAGAACAGGTTTGCGGATTAAGCCATTGCCTCCCATGCTTCCTTAGTCTATTTATTTTAGGGCGAGGCCTAGCTATTCTTGATTCTGAGGGGATTCTATTTCCTTTCATTTTCCAATCACAGGCACTGCCTAACACCACTTAAGCCAATAACTCTCTAGATCTTACCCCATGGGCCCAACTTCTCGCAAAGCCTATTCGTGCCACTCTTCTGCTAGGCGTTAGGTCATTTTAGCCATTTCAAAGGCCAGAAGAGGTTGCAGATGTATGGCGAGTCATTAATTACTCAGAAATTGGTTGTCATCATAGAAGAAAAAACAGCAACACGGAAACAGGCCCCAAACAGCTGATTTGGTCATAGAATATGAATGGGAAAATTTGAGTAGACATAGTCATAGGCTGGACAAAATTAAAATGTTTTTCATACTATTTCTCTTTTCTTCATGTTCCTATATTCTAGTGAAAGGGCCAAAGGAAAGCTTGGTTGAAAAAGTGAAGGGGCATCTCTCTTGTGTCCCAGAGAACTACCATTGCCTATTAATGCTCTATTTTTGGTGCTTTAATTAATTAGTCAAACAGATATTTCTTGAGCAATTACCATATTCCAGGCACTTTGTTAAGTGCTGGGAATATAATGAAAAGCAAAGACAAGAGACAGGACACTAGAGAAGGGACCATTTGGGACAGGCATGGGCACCAGGCAGCTCAGAAACAATCTCTAACAAGGTCAGCAGAAAGTTGAAAGTAAGAAAACAGGATTTTACCCAGCTTTTCCCCACAGCAACAGCTGTGGCCTTTTGCAAAGCAACTAAGCCTGTGGCTAGCATTCCAGTTCAATCTCATGTCAGCAGCCTGTAGCCTTGGAACGTTCTTGAAGGGAGACTCTTAATCGATTGCATTCCTTTGTTTTTGCCTTGGCATCTCAGATGGTGGCATTCCCAAGGCTGATTAGCTTGGAGTTCCTTCCCTGTGAAGCTAAAGCCACCATGTAATTTCCATTAGACCTGAAAATGATCCTGATTTAAGACATAGATGGAGCCCGTAAGCCACTGTCTAATCATACTTAAGAATTAACTGGCCTGGGTTGCATGTTCTTCATTTCTCTAGCAGTAAAATTATTCTTAAAAATATGCATCACTCTTTGTGGACAATCAAATAAGCATGATGACAGCCTAGTTTAGAACTGAGTACTGTGCTAAATGTCGTAACTCTGATGCTGAATTGCTGTGTGACTTTGGGTAAGCCACTTAACTTTCCTCCTTGTGTTTTCTCTTTTCTGTTCTTTTAGTATCTTTGACGTGCCAATCTTTAAAACTGGACTTGGGGTGGGTTAGAGTGTAGGTAGGTGGGGAGGGGAAGGGTCTACAAAGATAAAGAAAACCTGCCCCCTGCTCTGGAGAGGAGTGCAGTCTACTGTGGAAATTGACTTCAACGTCAATAATTAGAGCCCCACGGTCCAGGACTGTCACTGAGGTGTATGCAGGGTACTGCAGGAGCACAAAGGAAGGAGACTCACTGCTTCCGGGAGACTAAGCAGGGGAGTCTGACAGGATGTCCAAGAGGTATCACCAGTTAGCTGAATTTTGAGGGATGAGGAATTCCCTGCATGGAGAAGGGGGAAAGACACTCCTGCTCTATCCCTGAAAAGGGATGATAGTCTTTGATTCTGCTTACCTCTCAGAAATATATTGACAACATATACATAAAACACAGAAGACTTGGGAGTCCAACTCCTCCATGAATGCCAAAGCACTCAAGCCCCACCAGAAAAATGATGCCACGTGAGTCTTTGGAACTTCGGAAGGCTTCTCTGCCCCGTGTCAGGAAATGCTTGTTAATCTTTTTTCCCTTGGCGAGTGAGTGAAGACCTGCTCACAGCCGGCTCCTTCATCCTCTCCTGGCTCACGCCGACGCTGGGACTGACACAGCTTGCGGCAATGATGGCTCTCAGAGCTGCTGTGGGAGACCCAGTGTAGCGCCGAAGGGGTGAGCACCTCCCTCCCAGGGGCGAGGCTGGGACCTCCTTCTCCCACCATTACAGTGGGAGGCCTTTCTTACACAGTTTTCTAGAAGCACTCTTAGCTGTTCAGTTAGCTCGAAACACTCTACCCAGTAAGAGTCCCCATATAGCCCTCATGAGCTTATAGCTGCCATGACACTCATTGCCTCTGTGTGTGCATAGTTTCCCTGAGGATCAAAGGCACATCGGTGTAGTGGCAAAAGAACATGCAGACATTATTAAGGCCATCCAAAGCCTGTGTCATAGGGATTTTGTGTCTAATCAGTCAATAGTGAAAAGAGCAAATATCAGGTAATGCCAGCTGGGCCCTGCCATGGTACTCAAAGCTATGCTAAGCACTGGGGTTCCCACGAAAAGTCTAGCAAGCAAGAAATGGGAATGCTGCCCATATTGCACCCCATGCCATGTGAAATCCCTGGGCTTCTGCGTCCTTATTTAAGACGTGATAAGGAGGAGAGGACTTAGATTACATGATTTTTCGGAGCTGTGATTCTCTAACTTCACAATATATGTAAGATTCTCAAACCAGGAGAAGACTATGGTTATTGTATGCGAGTGGGGATTTTAAAGACTGATGTAATAGAACATGGTTCTAAGAAAGCATATATAAAAAGGGTGTTACATTTAATATGCTATATTGGTGAGTACTCTAGTCATCTTCATAGACAGTATTATCAATATTAACTTTATTGTATAAAAGTGGGAATAAAAGGGTCACAAGTAGATTAAGTACAATGTGCATTACTCAAAATGGTGTAGTGCTAATGTCTCCCCTTCCTACCTACTGCAAAAACCACAATGGCTTCAAGAATAAGCATCAAAGAAAATGTAGGAAGCAGCTGGATTGAGAGATACCGTTGGTTTATGAGGCAGGGAAATCAGGTTTTCAGTTTCTTTTTCCCCTTTCTGACTGTTTTGTGACCTACAGCACCTTGTCATTACTTTTAGGGCATTTATTTCTACGCCTCACAAATTAAGGGTGGCAATGCTGTCCTCCTATGGATGTTGTAGGGACAATTTAAGAATAATGACAGGTGTGCATTAAGGGCTCTTCTGAAATAAAGGTGCAAAGGGGTGGTCCACACTCTGTCTTGGGGCTGGTGGGGAACATATGTTTAGCTGTGGGGAGATGTTTCCCTGCATGAGGCTGTCGTGTGTAAAGCTCAGTAGGGCTCATTGCTCATGTAGGAGCCTCAGTCATTATTCCATTGTTGCTTTAACCCCAGTGGGGAGCAACCTCCCTGTCCCTTGGCTGCCACCCTCACTCATACTGCCTGAGGATCTCAGAGCATAGGAACTAGGCTCAGTTTGGCTTCTTCACCAGGGCAGGCATCCTAAACCTCCTTTCTTTCTCCCCATCTCCCTTCAATTCACCTATTCACTCACCCAACAAATATTTATGAAGCCCCTGCTATGTGCTAGGCTACTGTTCTGAGCAGGGAGCCCCTGCTCCTTTGGAACATCTCCTATCATGGGGAAGACAGGAAACAAACAAATGGATGATACCACTTCAGATCATCATTTATGTGCAAAGAAGACAATACATGGGATGATGTGAGAGAAAGTGACTGGGGAGGTAGACTATCCCACCTACGGAGATTCAGATTCTCTGTATCTGAATGGGGTCCAGGCATCTGCATTGTTAACCAGAAGGTCAGGGGATTCCACTGAAGTTGGTCCCTGGATGACCCTTTTAGCATCACTGCTCTAGGGAATGTTCTGAGTGCATGACCTTCAGGGTTGTGGTCTCCTTTGTGAGTGGTGCGAGTGGAGTGGGGCGTGTTTCAGGGTGAAGGTTAATTGCTCTGTGCGATTCCCACCTGGAGCTCCCTTTTCCTGGCATCCTTCCTCACTCCCAGCAGCTGCCTTCTGTGCAGGAATGGGCCGTGCCACCTGTTGGCTACAGCCTTGCTCTCAGAGGATTAATATGTTCTTATCTGAAATGACAGAAAGAGGAGGAGAGGGAAGCAAAATTGTTAACATGGTTCTCCTTATCTCTCCTCTCCCAGCTCTTTCTCTGATCCCCCCTTCCTGGGTTCTCCCCCAACCCTGTCAAATCCGCTGTGAGCAGCTGCTGACCTCCTGGCCTGATGGGCCTCCTTGCCAGCTGTCTGACGTCACATGTCAATCTTCCATCTTTAGTGCAAATCTCTACTGATCAAATTTCACATTTCCAGGACTCTGGTCATAAAGCCCCTTTCTCTGGTATAATTAGTAATTAGAGGAAAAATGTTAGCTAACAGACACTCAATCCCCATCTGTCAAGTGAGGAAATTCCCATTCAAGTGAGGCCTGACCACTCCATCCAGGTGATGGACCCCTCATGGTCTGCTCTTCTGAACTAAGCAATTCTAAGGGAATGAGAGAGCTACATTTCCAAGTGTCCATTTGGCTGTGCACAAATCTCTCTGTATCTGTATAATTTAATTCATAACTTAAAAAAAATCCCTTCTTCCCTTCTCTCCTCTTCTTTCCCACACTGCGTTTAATATTAAGTCAATGGAAACATTATTAAAAGAAGTTCCTCTTACTAAGGCACATTTCCTATGCTGTCACTGGAACCTCCTCATGATTCCCTCCTGAAAAGCTGGCTGCAGCTTCCAGTTGGTCAATGAAGGGTCCTAACTGTGAAAATGTGAGGTTTAGGAAAAGCCCTGTGTGAGGCCGATGTGATACTTGCAGATTTGCCTAAGTGGAGACAGTTTTAGTTGAGGGTAGTCTTTCCTTATTAATTGTTTCTGTCACTTATAAAAGGATCTCATGAAATATTCCCCAAACCCATGCTTTGCAGAGGTTTAGTTATTATTTAGCTAAACATGGGCCACTGGCACAGTATGGATACCCCAAATAAACACACAAATAAAACTCCCCAAATCAAATGTGTTTCCTGAGAGAGACGATAGTTTGCTGTTCTTGGTGGTGGTGGAACCACATCCGGCTGGCTGTTCTGAGGCATAAACTGAATGATGACACAGAATCACAGAGGTGGCTCAGAGGCCAATCATCAAGAAGGTAAAAGACTTTTAGACCTCATCATTTGAAGAATGGTTGAAGAATTGGAAGATTCAGAGAAGAGAGGCCTCAGAAAGAATGTTAGTTGTTTTCAAATAGTTAAATGGTTTGCATGTTGTAAGAACTTGGACTCATTCTGTAGCACCCAGAAGTCAACATGGGACTACAATTACAGGCAGTGGGGTTTTAGCTGCATGTACAGGACACTGGAGTCAGGTCTGGGATTGAATTCTGCTTCTGCCACTTATAAGCTGTTTGATGGTGGGCAAATTTCTTAACCTCTACGCCTCAAATTTTTTCTCATCTGTAAAATGGGAATAATAATTGTACCTTATGGGGTTGTGAGAATTAAGTGAGTTAATACATATAAAGCATTGCAACAGTGTCTGACACACAGTAAGCACTGGCTATTTACATCACTACAAGAAGGTGTGGCATGATCGCCTGGTCTAGAAGCTCAACATATCTCAAAGAATTTTCCACAAAACATGACTCCCTGAAGATGCCTCATGAGAAAAGAGTTCTGAAATCAAACTGCTCAATCCCCAGCCTTGAGATTCATGAGACAAAGGACAGTAAGAGAATGCAAGTTACTTTTGTTTAACTAAGTATTTCCCATTTATTTCACCATGGAACCCTCCTTTAGTGGAGAGATATGGTGAAATACAGTGTTACACAAAACACATTTGAGTGAAGACTAAATGACAGAATTGGCCAATCAATTGTGCCTGTGGGAGAGTGGTTACGTTTTGATGGGCTGGGTAGATCTGATTTCTGGAAAGGACGTCTGCTGATAAAGCATCAGGTTTCTGAGGGGAGCAAGTGAGGCATTTTAACATCAATACTAACAGTGTGGAAAGACCACATGCATCACCTCCCCAAATCGCTCTGCCTTGAAACAGAAAGAAACTTAGGAAATGAGAGGTGGAGAGGAAACAAACCACTTTTTCATTTAACATTCATGGAAAAGATGTTTGCTTATCTCAGGCCTTGCGATAAGCAACGGAGACACCAAGATGACTAAGACACCATCCCTTCCGTCCAATGTAGGGATATGACCACAGGAGCTGAGCACAGGGGCCTGCAATACGGTATGATCATTGCCTTAGTGGAAATTTAGAAATAAAAGGCCCAAGAGAACAGACAGGAGGGAAAACTAACTCTGTTTGAAGGAGAGAGGTTTCTGGAGGTGGGGGTGACTCCAGATCTCCTCTGTGAGGGAAGAAGAGGTACATACTATAGGTAGAGACATGGGCCAGGGGAGGGTACTCATTAGAGAAAGGAAGACCAGGGAGAGGGACCTGGGGGAAAGGCACCAGAACAAAGCATGAATTTATGCTCAAAGATAAGAAGATATCAAAAGTGACGCCACATTCAGAAATGGCCAGGTTAAGGGCTTAATAACCAAGAGCTCCTGAGTTTTCAAATTTACTTCTATTGCTTGAGAAATCACTTTAATCAACTACACCCTTTTTTGAACTATTTGAGTTGGCTTCATTTGTAAAACGTGGGAGGGATGCAGTAGGTTTCTAAGACCCCCTCCTTCTCTAATATTCCCTGATTCCATGAAAGTTTATAAACTGGGATCCACCAGGCTTTATTTTCCTATCAGAGCTTGATACCAGCCAGCCCATTCTGTGAAATTTTAAAATCTTCATCTTAAATCAACCACCTTTAATTACCTAATTATTAGTTTTGCACTTTCCTGACCTCTTCATTTTTCTTTCTCATCCTTTACTTTCAAAGAGAGAGACCTGAACTCAGAATTCCAAGCGTGGCCTCCTCTTGGGGTAGAGAGATCACCCATCTTCTTTTTTTTTTTTTTTTTTAAATTTTTAATTTTTAATTTTTATTTATTTATTTATGGCTGTGTTGGGTCTTTGTTTCTGTGCGAGGGCCCTCTCCAGCTGTGGCAAGCAGGGGCCACTCTTCATCGCGATGCACGGGCCCCTCACCATCGCGGCCTCTCCCGTTGCGGAGCACAGGCTCCAGATGCACAGGCTCAGTAGTTGTGGCTCACGGGCCCAGCTGCTCCGTGGCATGTGGGTTCCTCCCAGACCAGGGCTCGAACCCGTGTCCCCTGCATTGGCAGGCAGACTCTCAACCACTGCACCACCACGGAAGCCCCCTCACCCATCTTCTATTCACCAGCATGATGATTCTGTCTCGAGTTAATTTGGTTGCCACAAAACATTGCAGACTCATGTGTTTCTGGTTACTTACTCCCAAATGCATTACTTTGCATTTTTCAAAGTTGAATCCCATTTTACTTTTTTCTACCCATATTTCGATACTATCTTAATATCATTCATGTGTTCAGTGCCTGCCCACACTGGGGTCTCCTTCTTCTAGTCTGGTACCATCTGCATGTTCTATTAATCTTTTTTAAAAAACACTGGGTGTAATACTTTCTCCCATGTCTTTTACCTATATTACCTCACAGCCAAATGCCTGTTCTGGCACTCAGATCCAAGGCTGCCTTTGCCTGTTAGTCAGAAACATCACTTCGCAAATGCAGTTAAAAATTCTAAATGCTGCTTCTTTATCTAACAGTTGCTCAGTTCTTGTGGATTTTAACATCTTGTAGTTGGATGATATTATTAAAATAATATTATCCAATACCCCCATTTTATGGATGAAGAAACAGGCTCAGAGAATTTAAAAGTGCCATTGGCAGGGCAGGGTATGGGGGAAACCAGCACTTAAGGTTCCCATCTTCTCATTCGCCCCAAGATGCATTCACGGTGCAGGTACTTATGCCCTCTCCCTTTCTATGAGCCTCTAAAAGGCCTGAAGAGGGGTGGGGCTTATCCATTCTCAACAGTTAAAGAGCCAGGTTCTAATGAAGAATAATGTTCAAAATCCCTTTCCGCCTTTCCTAGCTTGGTTTAATAGTATTTATTTTTAGAAAAATTCCTGGGATTCTTTTCCATTCTTCATTAGCTTTCAAAATATTGTTAAGTGGTTTCTTCCATACACTTTTTCATGCCTCACATTGTAGTTTATGGTTTTCTGCTAATCTTTGTGCATTGAGGATTTCCAAATACCCACAAAAATTATTTACAATTCATCTTACTTTGAACCATGTTTTGGCTTCCTAACTTATCAATCATTTGCCTGAATTGTGCAAGAGGTATAAGAATTTAGTTAGTTATTTTCTGTTGCCTGGTCATTACTCACTGACTTACTCAGAAAATATTTTTTTCCCCAGTGTCTTCTCACGTCATGACAATCATAAATGAAAAATACTCATTTTTTTAGACTGTTATGCTAGCATTAAATCATTCTGGTTTTTTTCTGCCAAGTTTTTTTCTCCAAGTTTTGACTGAAACTGGGTCTACATGATACCAAAACATCCAAATGAAAAAGAAAAATTCAGTTGAACCACTCAGATGTTTATCCACCAAATCCAGATATTTGGCAAGTGTGGATGATACTTCTGGATAATGAGTGATTCCCCCTAGGGTCAACATTTTCATCTTAATGCTTCAATAAATAAAGATACAGCTTGATTATACGTACTCTGTAGAGGATGGTAGTTTCTGGTAGACTCAACCCGTGTGTGAAAAGAACCTCTGACTCACTAGTCTGTCTAGGTTGGGATGAAGTCGTTTGTCCCGTGTGGATGTGATGGGCTTGTTACCATGAAGAACTGTGGGTTAGGAAGTGGGCATCTATCCCAGCATAAACTAATCCAGATGCAACAAAAAATTCAAGGGAGAAAGAATCAGGAACTTGAATCTTCCTTGGCTGTAGAATTGTGGTAAATACTTCTAGATCTCCATACTACCCAATTCTTTTAGTTTGCATAATTTGCCTAACTTGTCCCTTAATATAATTAAATGAAAAACACATATTTGGCATTTACACATTGTCATTCTGAAAGATTTTCTCAATATTTCTCAACATTCTCTCAATATTCCAGTGAAAAGAGTTTTACTATGTTAATCGATCAGATGACTAGAGTGACGCTTAGACAGTTTCACATAAAAGGTAGAAAACATTTGAAGACTAGACCTGAGTCTAGGATTATAGATTTGAGGGACATTAAAGGTCTTTTAAGGAAAATCCCCATCTAATGCTTCAAGCTGCTCCCCATTTGGCACATGTGTTGAGGGATATCAAGGCAGTTCTAGAGACAGGGAATGGCGTTATTATTATTTTTAGTTTTCCCAAGAATCTACCTCTCTGTGGCTTCCATTTCCCGAACGCTGACTTCCTCCTTGAAGCCCCAGGACAAGTCACGCTGTCTTTTTTACATCATTGATATCTGAAATAATTTGTCTCATCCTTTACCCCTGACCACCTACTTGTCCTGAAATTTCAACCAAGACTTCTCTTCTCCGGCCACCTCTGCCCCTCCTATCAGGAGGTCTGATGTTCTTCCCCGAATGTGTTCCAGTTTGTTTGGGTTTCTCTTCAAGCACTGAACACAGGGAGACTGTGCTTCTCCGAGGCTCCCCTCCCCCGAGTTGCTGACTGCCTGGAGTCTGGCGGCATACCACCAAGGCGGGAGGGGCCTCGCTGGCCAGATGAAGACGGCTTCCACCCCGGCCTCTGTCTCACCTCCGAGTTCATCCTCACATCGGAGGCCTAACTTTTTGACGACAAATAGAAACTTGAGTACTGCCACCCACCACCACAGCTAACTGCTCCTCACAGCAGGAGCCACTGCCGCTCAGCCCCTCCTGGCAGGGCTCCGGCACAAGGTGAGGGCTCTGAAACTCGTACACAGCGCTGTATAGGTCAGGGGCTCTGACAGGTACCCAGGCCACCTAATGACGGAAAGTTTGATCTGGCAGGCAGTTAAGTCAGCAGCAATGATCCTGGCTCTGAGGGCAGAGTGGAGAAGCAAATGCCCATGCTCCCTCTTTGCGGTGGTAGCGGGGGGGGGGGGGGGGGCGTGCCCCCTTTTCTCACCTGAGCTTTGCTGAGGCTCCCACACATCTGTAGTTTCTTTACAGCTCCCAGCAGCCATTCTTGAGGCCCCAGTGGTGACTCTCCGGGGAAAAACACTGAACTTTCCTCCCACCTTTTAGCCTTTCTCCAGGTACAGTGTAACATTGCCTGGTCCAGAGTTGAAACTTCTTTGAATTGTGGTTTGTACCACTAGCGCCCTGGGTTTATAAAAAAAGGGTAACATTTCTGCCTTGTACTGTGGCTATAAAAACCCTTAACCTAATTTTCCAGCTGAGCCAATTTTGAATTAAATGGCTTCATGTCAGGAACATCAACATTTGGACGAGACTCTAATAGATCCTGTGATAAATGAGCAGCTGCTGTGGGTGAAAGGTCACTCTAATTCCAGATTCTCTGCCTGGAAAACGCCGAGACAATAAATTACCACACAGATTCTGTAAAAGCCAGAAGGGGTTCACATGGGAGACTGAGGCGAGCAGGACGGTCTTGGGTGGCAAAGTGGACAACCTCTGTGACGTTGCTGTTAGCTTGAATGAGTTGATGAGGGTGCAAACTGGAGGTGACTGGGCAGCCTCTGTTCTTAGTCTCTGCCCCCTCACAGCAGAACCCGGCACATCACAGCACTGCCCCAAAACAGCTCCAATAGATAATATTCGTAAAGACTTGATGGGGGAGGTGGCGGGAAAGAGACTGTCTGACAAAGCTTCATAAAATCCTGTTTAAACATCTCAGCCAATTCCCAAGAGTTCTCTCTGGGCCTTTGTCACTTCATCTTTCCTCTCTCTCCATTCCTCCTCAGGGCCAGCATCTACCTCTTCCCTTCTCCCTGGCTCCTACTCTCAGCCAAGGCTCCAGCCCTACCGTGGACTATCCCAGGTTTCCTCTCCATCCTTTTCTTGTACAGAGTATTGCCACACCTTCTCAGTTTCTAATAGGCAACTCCATACCCATGGTATGCTGCAAGCTAAGGACTCTTCTTAGGGTCCACTCATCTTCCATGGGAGGGATGGGAGTAGGCGTGGTATTGTTGCTTGCAAAACACTTTCCTAGACACAGTTTTTCCCTGACATGTGGGTAAATTATTTAGGACTGTATCTAGCACATAGTACATGTACCAAAATGGTAGATTCTAGCATTGCTAGTAAGTAATATTATTTTAGAGGGAAAAAAACCCTCTGATTCTCATTCATCTATTCTCTTTGGACTTGAAATTCTGTTGATTTTCAATTTTAAGGACTTCGATTCTTTGTAGTTCCCAAACTCTGGTGTTCCAAAGAATAACCTAGTGAAGACCTCACAAAGGTTCCTGCAAGATTTTAATTCTGTAGATCTGGTCAGGGACTCAAGAATCTGTATTTTAACAAGCTTTGCAGGTGATTCACATGTAGGTGGTTTATGGCCCACCTTTGAGAAATACTGTCTCAGGACTTCCAATTTCTTCCTGCTACCAATACATTCCTTCATCCATCTCTACTACCCGATCAATTTTCTTGAAGCCCAATTCTGCTCATTTCTGTGCCCCAATCCTGTGCACTCTTCCTTCTCACTGTACCTTACCACGGCCACCCTAACCTCTCTCAAGTCTCACCAGAATTATCCCAAATCACTCCCAACCACCCTGATCCTGCCCTTACCTCACTGCAGTGAATCCTCAAAACAGTAGCCTCAGGTGCCACAGAGACACCCTTTAGTAATAACATTCAGGTATTTCTCCTCGGCTCAGAATCCTCCAGTGGTTTCCAATCTCACTCAGAGTAAAAGTCCTTACAGTTACCTCCAAGGCCCCTGTCATCTGGCCCTGCATCTCTCTGGCCTCATTTCTCACCACTCTGCCTCCCTCACTCTCTTCCAGTCACAGAGGCCAGGCCAGGCACACCGTGCTTCCTGTTCCCTCTTGCTCCTTGAATAGAGGAAGTGGGCTTTGCCAACAAGAATGAGATTCTTAGATGTAGAGCATCATGTGAGTGTCTGAGAAAGCCATGGGAAGGTATCAAGTCAAAGCCTTACCCCAGACACAGCTGTATGGCCACGGGGGCTTTGGCTGAGTTTCTCAGCTGCCCCTGCTAGACTGTGAGCTTTCTAACACTGATACTCAGGTCCAGTGCTTTTGTCCACCATTACCCTCCTCTTCTCAGTTTATGTACAACACAAGAGCTCATAAATGTTTGTTGGGGAAGTAATGATGTTATTACTACATAGTGTAACTACCTTTTAATAAAAGCCTTTCCTAATTTTATTCTGGATTCAATCATTTGGAGACTACTGAATGTGGTTCAAAGTGTAACAGCCACTGTCAATTCATTTGCACTACTCCAAGATGGTACCCTTTTCCTCTATGTGATGAGAATGTACCTCTGTCTGGAGCAAAGGCCACCCACAGTGCATGGTTGAAGCTGTAGTTCTGGGTACCCAGATAAATTTAAGGGACTCAGCACTAACCAGAATGATGGCTACATTGACTAGAGGTGTTTAAGAAACAGCTGTTACAAGATTTCCCTCCTTACCTGTCAAGTTTGAATTGCATTGACTTTCTGGTTCCAATGATGAGAGCTAAGATTTTGACTGAGACTCCTTCATCTTTTGATATCAGATGCACAAGGACCACAGCTTTGCTAGATTTCAGTATATTGTGCTGGCTCCTTGAAACGTTTACTCCTGGCTGACATCATTGAGTATTAGCTCTAGAAAGCTTTGGTGGGCTAAAGTTGTAAGGCGCAGGAGAAAACCACTGGTCTGTACAGCAGTTCCTTATCACATGGATATGCTGCCAATCACCAGATTTATATCAAGCCCAGACTCTGCTGTTGTGTTTCAGCATTCTTAAGGACATTGTTGTCTGTATCATGCAGGATACTTCTCTGTAGAAGGCACAGAGTAAAATTTCTTAGGGCACAGGGAGAGAGATGCTCCTCTTGAGCACTGATTTGTTCTTAATAGACCCGGTGACTCCTGTAATTGATTATCTTTCCCTCTTTTTTTTTTTTTTTTCTGATTTCTAGGAAGCTCAGAGTCAGGTCTGCAGCAAATATACAGGATCTTATGGCCTTCATGTTCTATATTAATCATTTTCTATGTTAATCATTAACCATCTACTTGCTCTACATCGCTTTTCCTTTTTAATTAATTTTCTCACTTTAAAAACTACCTTTTACTAGAGCTAATCAATGAATTTGGTAAAGTAGCAGGATACAAAATTAATGCACAGAAATCTCTTGCATTCCTATATACTAATGATGAAAAATCTGAAAGTGAAATTAAGAAAACACTCCCGTTTACCACTGCAACAAAAAGAATAAAGTATCTAGGAATAAACCTACCTAAGGAGACAAAAGACCTGTATGCAGAAAATTATAGGACACTGATGAAAGAAATTAAAGATGATACAAATAGATGGAGAGATATACCATGTTCTTGGATTGGAAGAATCAACATTGTGAAAATGACTCTACTACCCAAAGCAATCTACAGATTCAATGCAATCCCTATCAAACTACCACTGGCATTTTTCACAGAACTAGAACAAAAAATTTCACAATTTGTATGGAGACACAAAAGACCCCGAATAGCCAAAGCAATCTTGAGAACGAAAAATGGAGCTGGAGGAATTAGGCTCCCTGACTTCAGACTATATTACAAAGCTACAGTAATCAAGACAGTTTGGTACTGGCACAAAAACAGAAATATAGATCAATGGAACAGGATAGAAAGCCCAGAGATAAACCCACGCACATATGGTCACCTTATCTTTGATAAAGGAGGCAAGCATATACAGTGGAGAAAAGACAGCCTCTTCAATAAGTGGTGCTGGGAAAATTGGACAGGTACATGTAAAAGTATGAAATTAGAACACTCCCTAACACCATACACAAAAATAAACTCAAAATGGATTAAGGACCTAAGTGTAAGGCCAGACACTATCAAACTCTTAGAGGAAAACATAGGCAGAACACTCTACGACATAAATCGCAGCAAGATCCTTTTTGACCCAGCTCCTAGAGAAATGGAAATAAAAACACAAATAAACAAATGGGACCTAATGAAACTTAAAAGCTTTTGCACAGCAAAGGAAACCATAAACAAAACCAAAAGACAACCCTCAGAATGGGAGAAAATATTTGCAAATGAAGCAACTGACAAAGGATTAATCTCCAAGATTTACAAGCAGCTCAGGCAGCTCAGTAACAAAAAAACAAACAACCCAATCCAAAAATGGGCAGAAGACCTAAATAGACATTTCTCCAAAGAAGATATACAGATGGCCAACAGACACATGAAAGAATGCTCAACATCCTTAATCATTAGAGAAATGCAAATCAAAACTACAATGAGGTATCCTCTCACACCGGTCAGAATGGCCATCATCAAAAAATCTAGAAACAATAAATGCTGGAGAGGGTGTGGAGAAAAGGGAACGCTCTTGCACTGTTGGTGGGAATGTAAAGTGATACAGCCACTATGGAGAACAGTATGGAGGTTCCTTAAAAAACTAAAAATAGAACTACCATACGACCCAGCAATCCCACTACTGGGCATATACCCTGAGAAAACCATAATTCAGAAAGAGTCATGTACCAAAATGTTCATTGCAGCTCTATTTACAATAGCCAGGACATGGAAGCAACCTAAGTGTCCATCATCGGATGAATGGATAAAGAAGATGTGGCACATATATACAATGGAATATTACTCAGCCATAAAAAGAAATGAAATGGAGGTATTTGTAATGAGGTGGATGGAGTTAGAGTCTGTCATACAGAGTGAGGTAAGTCAGAAAGAGAAAAACAAATACAGTATGCTAACACATATATATGGAATCTAAGAAAAAAAAAAAAAAAAAGGTCATGAAGAACCTAGGGGTAAGATGGGAATAAAGACACAGACCTACTAGAGAATGGACTTGAGGATATGGGGAGGGGGAAGGGTAGGCTGTGACGGAGTGAGAGAGTGGCATGGACATATATACACTACCAAATGTAAAATAGATAGCTAGTGGGAAGCAGCCACATAGCACAGGGAGATCAGCTTGGTGCTTTGTGACCACCTAGAGGGGTGGGATAGGGAGGGTGGGAGGGAGGGAGATGCAAGAGGGAAGAGATATGGGAACATATGTATATGTATAACTGATTCACTTTGTTATAAAGCAGAAGCTAACACACCATTGTAAAGCAATTATACTTCAATAAAGATGTTAAAAATAAAAAAACTACCTTTTTATAATCTTCCTAAAATCCTTTTAGAATAGGGCAGAGTTTAAAAAAGTAATAATCCTTTACTGTAACAGGTGTTCCCACTGTGCTTATCACAACACCAGACACTATCTGCAGAGAATCCAGAAAATCCAAGGGCCTAGAGATGTAGGGTTTCTCTTACTGAGGGAACAAAGAAACAAGACCAAAGCACTTCTGCAGACTATCGCTAATAAGTGGTACAAATGCCCAGAAGCCCACCCAGAAGCCTGAGAAATGTGGGTAGACTTCCCAGGGTTACAACTACTTAAGGCAAAGTTAGTAGTAAGACAAGGCCCACCCCCACCTGGGTGTTTTCATTCTATGGATGTAGCTAGATGCTCAGCTGGTCCCAACTGGCACAGGTGTCCCCAGCTGGGGACTTGAGTACCACATAAGCCAGGAGCTGAGGAGAAAGAGGCACCGTAGCTTGACTACCTCTGCTGAGAAATGCCATCAGCTTTAAACACCTCTTTGGCATAGGGAAGTCTCCAGACACCTTGGGCTCATCACTAACTGGCTTCCCACCATGAGTCTGGCACTGTGATAGGAAGTCAAAGAAATACAAACGTGGGTGATACACAGACTTCAAGATAAGCAAAATAAGCCTGATACATAAATAGCCCTAATATAAGGCGAAAGTGTTAAGTGCCAAAAAAGCATAAGTAAACTGCTACAGGAGTTGAGAAGAGGGAAGGGTACCTTTTAGCTAAGAGATCAGAGAAACTTTCAAAGAGTTTTAACTGCATCCTGAAGTGGGCAAAATTTGGATCGTATAGGCAGAACCGTAAGAGCAAAGCTATGGAAGTGTTTAAGTGCAGGGTATGTTTGGAGAACAGTAATTAGGTCAGTCTGGCTGGGTGGAAGTTGGGTGAAGATAAAAGATGATAGGGGATGAGGCTGAAAGTGGGATTGGTAATGGGATTGTGCTTTATGGGAATTAACCCCATAATGATGGTCAGACACTAGAGATGGAAATTCTAACAAGGGAACTGCCATAACAGTCTAAGCAAGAGGTAACACTAGGAAAACATGCTAGTGATATTTCAGAGAAATGTGAACAAAGTGTGAACAAAAGTGTTGTCAAAAAGACAGATGCTGTCAGTCTCTGCCTTATGCTACCTCCTCTGCTTCTCTTCCACCCCCATGTACACTTTCACACAAACTTGCAAATAATTCCCATTGTTTGTAATCACCAATGAAGCTAGTTGCTCACAAGCTGCCAAACTTTCTTCCTTGGAAGGGATGGATTTTCCCAAAGTAAACTGGAAAATCAAGGCATTTATGCAGGGAATAAGTTGGGGGAAAATCTAAAGAATTCAGATAAATTTTTATTACTTTTAAATTTAATAAATCACTTAATTACTTCAACTCTTTCCTTTTTTACAGATAGAGGCTGAGTATTGTGAAGCAGGCCCTCCATTATCCCTGATCCAAATGCAGTAGCAGTGCTGAGATGAATGTGGTCTTGAGCTCCTATAAAAGGTTTACTACCACTGCACTTGGGAAGGGACTGATCCTTTTCTTTCCAAGAGTTAATAGCCAGGTTGATTCTGGATTCTTCTCTCGATTGCATCACTGTTCTGCAGGACCAGGGAATCTTAGGTGTGACTGAAGCTTTAGATCCTCAGAAAGGCAGTTTCAACCTCTTGAGTGGTGTCCTAAAGCAGCCCTGATTTTTTCACGACTAAGAGTGATCCATATTCCTAAACTTTAGCTGGCCCTTCCCACAGCCTCATTTCTTGCCATGCCTCCACGCTGCCCCTCAATCTTTCAGAACAACTTGAAGTTCCCCAAGCATCTGCTGTTTCCCATGTCTATTCATTTACATACATTTTCTCCCATGCGAAGAAGGCCCTTTCCTGTCCTACCCAGCATGCTGGGTCCTCCTTGCCTTCAAGTTCAGCTCACCTTCTCCTTCCTTGAGAAGTTTTCTCTCACCTCTTACCTCAGTTAAATGCCTGTCCATGTAATCCTATGTCACCCAGGTTTACCTCTATCATAGCACTTTGTTCATTCATTTCTTAAATTAATATTACTGAATGACTGCCAGATACCAGGTACTATGCTGGGTCTTACAAACATCATAGATATATATATCTATATTGAGGAGACCTATTAAAAAATGGTGATGAGACCCAGTGAACTATACTCTAACTGTTGGCTTCCTTTCCTGATTTTCCTGCTCTGCTGTGAGTTTCTTGAGGGCAAGAAAATAGCTCAGTGTCTCTTACTTATCAAGTGCTTAATAAATACTGAAAGAACAAATGGAAGTTGGCTACTAGTAAGGAAGACTCAGCAACTCTAGACGTCAGGTCTTAGAATTACAGTGAGGTAAGCAGTTGTTTGACTCTGAGTTATCATCAGATTGGAGTCCCTGGGGCTTGGAAGGGGCCTTAAAGGGAATGTGACTATACATCCTGGTTTGCCTGGGACAGTCCCAGGTGACACCTGTTCTTCAGCATCTGTCTGGGTTAGCATTTATTCTAGATTTTTCTTTATTTCAATGACGCTATTATTTTATTAAAGTAAGTTGGGATGGATTTGCTAGACCTGGACTCTCTATTCTCAGATTCTGCCCCAGGGAAAGGGGCTGAAGATGGAGTTAAATCACCCATGGCCAATGATTTGATCAATCATGCCCATGCAGTAGAGTCACCATAAAGCCCCACAAAGACAATGTTCTGAGATCCTCCAGGTTGGTGAACACATGGAGATCTGGGGACTGAGGTAGCGCTCTAGGAGAGGGCATGGAAGCCCTGTGCCCTTTCCCTACACCTTGCTCTGTGCATCTCTTCCATCTGGCTGTTCCTGAGTTATATTCTTTTATAATAAACTGATAATCTAGTAAATACAATGTTTCTCTGAGTTCTGTGAGCCACTTTAGCACATTACTAGAACCCCAGGAGGGGGTTGTTGGAACCTCCAAACTAGAGCAGGTAGGTCAGAAGCACAGGTCATAATCTGGATTATGACTGGCATCTGAAGTGGGGGGCAAGCAGCGGTCTTGTAGGACGGAGCCCTTAACCTGTGGGATCTTACACTATCTCCAGGTAGATAGTGTTAAATGTGAGATGAATTGCAGGACACCCAGCTGGTATTGGAAAATTGTTTGGGACACCCAGCTGGTATCGGAAAATTGTTTGGTGTGGGGGAAAAACCTTTACATATTGGAATTGTAGAGGCCGATGTCAAAAATAATAAAAGTAATAAATATAATACCTTTTAGATAAATAATAAATGTAATGATGCATTTTAATACTTTCTACTAATATCCCACTTTACTATAGACAATTGAGAGCTTCCTGGTTTTGAGATCCTATTCCATCACAAGTAAGAGTGTAACCTTAGGTAAATTAACTCCTTTGTCAGTATGTCTCCTCACCTGTGACACATGCATGATAATAGGCATCTAGCTCATAGCACCTAGCTCATATGAGGCTGTAATGAGTTAAGCATTTAGAAGAGTCCCTAACACCTACTAAGCAATAAAGTCTGTATTTATTGTTCTTGTTGCTATTGTTATAATAATTACTATTTTTTAGCATATATTTACTGAAATATCTGTGCCAAGTCCTGCAGATACCTGGATGATGAGTAAGAAACTAGGAATAAAAGAAAAGCCTATCAAGAAATATCCTCTGGCTGTGTGGGAGGACCAGCCACTTTTTCACTTTTCACACTCTGCGTAAGCCTGGCCTGAGCAGTGTAGGTGGAAAAGCTCTGGGCCCTGAGAATACCATGGAACTAGGTACTGTTCCTGACTCAGCCACCAGCTAACCTCAATTTGCTCATCCAATAAAATGCAATTAACTGTGCCTACTTTGCAAGATGGTTCGAAAGGGATTATATCGGACCATAGTTGTAAAGAGGCCAACATAGTGCCTAGAAAATCTAGATGCAAAGACCTTTAAAACATGTTTGAATCCATGAAGTCCACCTGTCTTCCACCTGGACAAAACTAACTTGGTCATTTCTGACATGGGCAGGCTCTTTGGCAGGAACAGCTGAGCGAACAGTAAAGCCAAAGGTATAGCTCTTGATGAGCTCATGGTGGAGGCCATTCCAGGCAGATTTCTCCAGTCACAGCACCATGGGTTAAAGGAAGGAAAATATTGATGTTTTATTGAATTACTCCTATAGGTCAGATCATGTATCACTGCTGTGATCTAAACAATGAGCCGGTGCAAGAGGAATGCACAGCTGAGACTGATGAGATAAGCCTTCCCCAGCCCTGACTCCTCCAAGAGTCAGTAAATTGCTTCCTTTATTTAATTACAAATTAATTGAAAACACTCCCATGCTGATAAAACAATACTAGTCCCCGATTTGTTGATAATAGCCTAATCCTCCTGTAACAGTCCCATAGACACCATCGCATGATTATGTCATCAGTTTTACACTTGCGGGGTCTGGATAAACATGGCTGCCTGAGGTTCAGGAAAAGGATAAACACGCAGAGAGGTGCACTTTAGGAAGACCAATTTAGAGGTAAGTTTGGTGTCAGATGATTCTGGGTCGATTCCCAGTTCTGCCGGTCACTAGCTAGGAGGCATTTTGAAGCCCTTGGAGCCCTTGAAGATGAATAAATATATAAAATGTCTAACACTAGGCTTGTCACATAGTGCGGGACTCATTAATGTTAGCTGCGTTCTTTTTTCTTCTCTCCTCCTCTATGCACTTAGGGAAATTCCTGCTTTTCTTATCAGTTCAGAAGGCTATCTTAGTCCCAGGAGGTCAGAAACTATAATGATACCCTGTCCAGCATCCAGAGCCCCTTATCAATCTGGTCTTCTGTACTCACCAGGGCAATTTGCACCCCATGATCACCCCTTCTTGCTTACTATAACACTTGCTTTTGCTTGATCACCAGATTGTCTCATCTTTCCAGAGTGAGCAGTGTATCCTGTTATGTGAAGTGGGCACCAACATTGCTGGCTAGCAAAGCACATGTGTTGGGGACACTACTCACTCCTGGGTAAGGCAACTAAAGAAATGTTACTGCAGTTAAGGACAGGCACACATAATAGAGAGTAAAGCAGCATTTCAAAGCATAGGACTCATTTTAAAAGAGCAAGTAAGAATTAGTTAATGTTAAAGCTCAAAGGATTTTGGAGGCCAGGCCACTTACCAGCACAAGATATACGGTCCCTATTACAACAAGAATCATCTCTCCATTATGACTGTCAGAATAAGATTCTACCAGGAAGAGTAATTAATGTTCATGCACTTTTGTATAAAGCAGAAATCAAGACTCTGTGTCTTTATTTCAGTGGATGAAACTTTGAGAATAGGGCAGAAGAAAATCAGACACTGGCTTTGCCTGTATTCAGAGGATGAACTGGTCTCTCATAGTTTTCATCTTCAAGACGAAAAAAGAAAAAAGGGGGCTTCCCAGGTAGCACAGTGGTTAAGAATCCGCCTGCCAATGAAGAGGACACGGGTTCGAGCCCTGGTCCGGGAAGATCCCACATGCCGCAGAGCAACTAAGCCTGTGCGCCACAACTACTGAGCCTGCACTCTAGACCCTGTGCGCCAAAATTACTGAAACCCACGCACCTAGAGCCCGTGCTCCACAAGAGAAGCCACTGCAATGAGAAGCCCGCGCACCGCAACGAAGAGTAGCCCCCGCTTGCCGCTACTAGAGAAAGCCTGCGCACAGCAATGAAGACCCCAAGCAGCCAAAAATAATAAATAAATAAATTTATTAAAAAAAAGAAAAAAGAAAAAAGGACATGGTCATGTCCATAAAGCAGAGAGGTACACTTCTATGAGCCTGGCCCAGGAACACTAAGGATTCATAGTTTCAGAGTTCTTAGACCACTTTCTACTTTCTTACCGAACCCCACACAGCCAGTCCCTGGAAGAAAGCCAAGAGAGGAAGGAAGTTCTTTCTCAAGACAGAATCACAATCCTTATTATGTGTTCATGTCATTTTTGCAGGAGTCATTTCTGAGCCTGTCTAATTGCAGAATGAATTGGTGTGGAAAGATGAACAATATTTAAGTAAACCCTCAGTCAAAAAAAAAAAAAAAAAAAAAGCCTACCTTAAAGCAGGAGTTTAGGGACTTATGAAAAGTCTTCACATGGGATCAAGAAGAATGATTTGCTCCCTTCTCCTCTGCAACACATGGCTTACACCTTCTCACTGTGCTTTTCTCCTGGCATGCCTGACACTCCTCTAGGCATGAGAACTCTGAGGGTAGGTTATGGGTCTTGTTCATGGTTGAATTTCCTTCACCCAGTGAATGTCTGATGCACAGTACAATATCAGTAACTATTTGCTTTGTGAAACAACTAGAGGGAGAAAAAAAGAAAAGCAGAGGAAAAGAGACAAAAGAATGAAAGTTCTTTCAATCATAGAGCTATGTTTGCTTCAAAGCTAATCAGAAAGTAAAAGCTGATTTTGCATGTATTATAAGAAAAGACAATGTTTTTGGATCTGAAAGTTGATAAGTCAGTATCACCTCATCTAACTATTGAAGCTACACACAGATATCTCTGTAGTCAGAGCCACAACAACTTGCAGTCAGAGCCACAACAACTTGTAGTGCAAACAATGGTTTCACCAGGTGAAGATAAAGTAAACTTCTCAAATTCAAAGCATGTTTAGGCCAAGCCTATCACCCTGACCGAGGGACTAATTTGCTGTACTGAATAAGATCATCTAATTGGCAAAGCCCAGATAAAATACTGATGGCAGATGTCAGTAATCCAGTTGTCTGCTAGATCTCATCCTGCTAAAACTAGAGAAGACATCAGATAAATTTTTGATTAGGATGTCTTGCTGATAACTTCACTTTTTTTTAGTGTATAGAAGTCAATGAAGGGACTTAGCCCAAAGTTTCATTCTGATCAACCAACAATAATGGATTTATATCAATTAGAATGTGTTCAACCACAAGTACATTAATATCTGTATATTATTAAGGAAATACATTAGCTCGCATAAATGGAAGAGCAAATACAGTGCAGATTTCTCAGTTGGTTTGTCCAATGGCTCAATGCGGCCATCAAGAATTCTGAGCATTCTCTTCTGCTGAACTACTGGCCATGTCAGTTTCACCTTAAGTCTAGTTTCTTTCATGGCAATGGAAAGGCTGCTGGTAGCAACTGAGTCTACTATCCTTTTCACATACAGTGGAAGAAAAAGAAAGGCCTCATTGGCTTTCTTTTAAGACAAAAGAAAAATATTTCCCCAAACTTTCAGCAAATCCCGCCTCACATCTCATTGGCTAGAATTAGGTAATACATTCATTTATGAATCAATTACTGGCAAGGACTTGGGATTTCTCTAAGACCCATCAGACCCATCCTTGAAACTAAAAGGGGAGACTGCTTCCCCTAAGTCTTATTAGTAGTATGAGAGAGGGAGAAAGACTTCAACCTAGACCATATATATATATTTATATATTATATACACTGAGAAAACCATAATTCAAAAAGAGTCATGTACCACAATGTTCATTGCAGCTCTATTTACAATAGCCAGGACATGGAAGCAACCTAAGTGTCCATCGACAGATGAGTGGATAAAGAAGATGTGGCACATTTATACAATGGAATATTACTCAGCCATAAAAAGAAACGAAATTGAGTTATTTGTAGTGAGGTGGATGGACCTAGAGTCTGTCATACAGAGTGAAGTAAGTCAGAAAGAGAAAAACAAATACTGTATGCTAACACATATATATGGAATCTAAAAAAACAAAAAAAAAGGTTCTGAAGAACCTAGGGGCAGGACAGGAATAAAGACGCAGATGTAGAGAATGGATTTGAGGACACGGGGTGGGGGGAAGGGTAAGCTGGGATGAAGTGAGAGAGTGGCATGGACTAATATATACTACCAAATGGAAAATAGATAGCTAGTGGGAAGCAGCCGCATGGCACAGGGAGATTAGCTCGGTGCTTTGTGACCACATAGAGGGGTAGGATAGGGAGGGTGGGAGGGAGACACAAGAGGGAGGAGATATGGGGATATATGTATATGTATAGCTGATTCACATGCTCTAAAGCAGAAACTAACACACCATTGTGAAGCAATTATACTCCAATAAAGATGTTTAAAAAAATAAAAAGTTTGACATAATGTAAGAACAAACTATTTTTGGAGACTTTCCCTGTTAGATTACTCCTGAGGTAATACTGCTCATTTGTGACATTATATAGGTACCCACTATTAACTAAGGTCAGTTGGAAAAGCAAAATATTGTTTGGCAAGCTTATGTTAGAAATATTTTCTATCTTTCTAATAGTAACTAAGATGAAAATTTACCTTTTCTTTATCTCCTGAACTTGAAGATTTGGCCCATGATTAGAACACAGACTTGTTGAAGCAAATCCCAACTGAAGCTCTGTGCACTGCTTGAAGATACTTCCTGAATATTTTCAGAAGTAGACTTCGAGTGTTCTTCTTGTTTTTCATTTTATTTTTAATACTTCTGTAATCACTGCTTTTCCTGATTACTTAAGATTTTTTTCTTTTGATCTATTATTGTAGCAATGGAGCTGTATAACTAGATTTCAAGATAACCTCATGGCTCTGCCTTTTCATCTATACCTGCTTTCTTGGCATGCATATGTGTTAAAATCATAGCTGAGTTGAGTGATAGGGGGCTCTTTACCACAGGATTCATGAAAGAAGAAATACTGCACACTCAAGGCACATCAGTCAATGACTTTGCAGCAGGCTCCCACAAACTACTTTCTTTAAGCAATCTTTGTTTTTGCTGAGCTCTGCTATGTAAGTACTGCCATTTACAAATTATGAAGTTCAGGCTTGTGGTGGTGTTGTTGGAACAGACTTCTTAACTTGTGCTTTCATTTTATTTCAACATTTTTAATATTATAAGGTACTTATCAAATCAATTAGCTGAGAACAGTGACCCACTGTCTTTCTGGGTCAGTCTGTTATTCTGTTACATTATGCTGTGCTGTAATTTCTGTCTGAACACCCTGTTGAAGGGTGTGAATAAAACATCTTATGTTTGTGACTCCTAAATTGCTTCACCTGATTGTTCCATTGTCAATGACAATTGCATGACATTTTCTCAGTCTGTAATTACTTCTTCAATTAGATCTACTATGTTGCTAGCTGTGTAAGAACCAAAAATCTCCTGGCAGAATAATAAAGCAATTGTGTGGTTTAATTCATCTTTAATCTCCCATTCTGTGAGAAGTTAAACAAAGCTTGTGTTTGCATTTGCAAACTGTCTAAGCAGTATGAAGAGTTATTATTAAAAGTGCTACTACTTTCTCATGTAATTAGATTTTTGTTTGACTAATGTGTCAGATTTTCTTGAACATTAAGACTTCCAATAATAAACACATATCATAGTATTCATAAACATAACAAAATATTAATAGTATGTGTTGATATACTTCATCATTTCTACATTAAATTCTAATAATTCCCAGGATTGAAAAGGCACTTTCACTATGATGAGGAACAGTTTTTCTATCTTAAACAAGCTGAAGTTTCAATATTGGGTCAGATTCAAGAGAAGAATATGGGACTTGGGGTTGTAAATATCTAGGATGAGTCTACTGGTGCCACAGGTGACCATGAACAAACTACAGGACATCATTGTGCCATCTTAGATTAGTCATGATTGGATGAAAATACCAAGGAACAGTCATTTTATTTTATTTTTTAATCAGTCATCAATTTTATACACATCACTGTATACATGTCAGTCCCAATCGCCCAATTCAGCACGCCACCATCCCCACCCCACGGCAGTTTTCCCCCCTTGGTGTCCATACGTTTGTTCTCTACATCTGTGTCTCAACTTCCGTCCTGCAAACCGGTTCATCTGTACCATTTTTCTAGGTTCCACATACATGCGTTAATATACGACATTTGTTTTTCTCTTTCTGACTTATACTTCACTCTGTATGACAGTCTCTAGATCCATCCACGTCTCAACAAATGACTCAATTTCATTCCTTTTTATGGCTGAGTAATATTCCATTGTATATATGTACCACATCTTCTCTATCCATTCGTCTGTCGATGGGCATTTAGGTTGCTTCCATGACCTGGCTATTGTAAATAGTGCTGCAATGAACATTGGGGTGCATGTGTCTTTTTGAATTATGGTTTTCTCTGGGTATATGCCCAGTAGTGGGATTGCTGGGTCATATGGTAATTCTATTTTTAGTTTTTTAAGGAACCTCCATATTGTCCTCCATAGTGGCTGTATCAATTTACATTCCCACCAACAGTGCAAGAGGGTTCCCTTTCCTCCACACCTTCTCCAGAATTTGTTGTTTGTAGATTTTCTGATGATACCCATTCTAACTGGTGTGAGGTGATACCTCATTGTAGTTTTGATTTGCACTTCTCTAATAATTAGTGATGCTGAGCATCTTTTCATGTGCTTTGTGGCCGTCTGTATGTCTTCTTTGGAGAAATGTCTATTTAGGTCTTCTGCCCATTTTTGGATTGGGTTGTTTGTTTCTTTAATATTGAGCTGCATGAGCTGTTTATATAGTTTGGAGATTAATCCTTTGTCCATTGATTCGTTTGCAAATATTTTCTCCCATTCTGAGGGTTGTCTCTTCGTCTTGTTTATCGTTTCCTTTGCTGTGCAAAAGCTTTGAAGTTTCATTAGGTCCCATTTGTTCATTTTTGTTTTTATTTCCATTACTCTAGGAGGTGGATCAAAAAAGATCTTGCTGTGATTTATGTCAAAGAGTGTTCTTCCTATGTTTTCCTCTAAGAGTTTTATAGTGTCCAGTCTTACATTTAGGTCTCTAATCCATTTTGAGTTTATTTTTGTGTATGGTGTTAGGGAGTGTTCTAATTTCATTCTTTTACACGTAGCTGTCCAGTTTTGCCAGCACCACTTATTGAAGAGACTGTCTTTTCTCCATTGTATATCTTTGCCTCCTTTGTCATAGATTAGTTGACCATAGGTGCGTGGGTTTATCTCCGGGCTTTCTATCTTGTTCCATTGATCTATGTTTCTGTTTTTGTGCCAGTACCATATTGTCTTGATTACTGTAGCTTTGTAGTATAGTCTGAAGTCAGGGAGTCTGATTCCTCCAGCTCTGTTGTTTTCCCTCAAGACTGCTTTGGCTACTCGGGGTCTTTTGTGTCTCCATACAAGTTTTAAGATGATTTGTTCTAGTTCCGTGAAAAATGCCATTGGTAATTTGATAGGGATTGCATTGAATCTGTAGATTGCTTTGGGTACTATAGTCATTTTCACAATATTGATTCTTCCAATCCAAGAACATGGTATATCTCTCCATCTGTTGGTATCATCTTTAATTTCTTTCATCAGTGTCTTATAGTTTTCTGCATACAGGTCTTTTGTCTCCCTAGGTAGGTTTATTCGTAGGTATTTTATTCTTTTTGTTGCAATGGTAAATGGGAGTGTTTCCACAATTTCTCTTTCAGATTTTTCATCATTAGTGTATAGGAATGCAAGAGATTTCTGTGCATTAATTTTGTATCCTGCAACTTTACCAAATTCATTAATTAGCTCTAGTAGTTTTCTGGTGGCAGTTTTAGGATTCTCTATGTATAGGATCATATCATCTGCAAACAGTGACAGTTTTACTTCTTCTTTTCCAATTTGTATTCCTTTTATTTCTTTTTCTTCTCTGATTGCCGTGGCGAGGACTTCCAAAACTATGTTGAATGATAGTGCTGAGAGTGGACATCCTTGTCTCATTCCTGATCTTAGAGGAAATGCTTTCAGTTTTTCACCATTGAGAATGATGTTTGCTGTGCATTTGTCGTATATGGCCTTTATTATGTTGAGGTAGGTTCCCTCTATGCCCACTTTCTGGAGAGTTTTTATCATAAATGGGTGTTGAATTTTGTCAAAAGCTTTTTCTGCATCTATTGAGATGATCATATGGTTTTTATTCTTCAATTTGTTAATATGGTGTATCACATTGATTGATTTGCATATATTGAAGAATCCTTGCATCCCTGGGATAAATCCCACTTGATCGTGGTGTATGATCCTTTCAATGTGTTGTTGGATTCTGTTTGCTAGTATTTTGTTGAGGATTTTTGCATCTATATTCATCAGTGATATTGGTCTGTAATTTTCTTTTTTTGTCGTATCTTTGTCTGGTTTTGGTATCAGGGTGATGGTGGCCTCATAGAATGAGTTTGGGAGTGTTCCTTCCTCTGCAAGTTTTTGGAAGACTTTGAGAAGGATGGGTGTGAGCTCTTCTCTAAATGTTTGACAGAATTCACCTGTGAAGCCATCTGGTCCTGGACTTTTGTTTGTTGGAAGATTTTTAATCACAGTTTCAATTTCATTACTTGTGATTGGTCTGTTCATATTTTCTGTTTCTTCCTGGTTCAGTCTTGGAAGGTTATACCTTTCTAAGAATTTGTCCATTTCTTCCAGGTTGTCCATTTTATTGGCATGGAGTTGCTTGTAATAGTCCCTTAGGATGCTTTGTATTTCTGTGGTGTCTGTTGTAACTTCTCCTTTTTCATTTCTGATTTTATTGATTTGAGTGCTCTCCCTCTTTTTCTTGATGAGCCTGGCTAATGGCTTATCAATTTTGTTTATCTTCTCAAAGAACCAGCTTTTAGTTTTATTGATCTTTGCTATTGCTTTCTTTGTTTTTATTTCATTTATTTCTGCTCTGATTTTTATGATTTCTTTCCTTCTGCTAACTTTGGGTTTTGTTTGTTCTTCTTTCTCTAGTTGCTTTAGGTGTAAGGTTAGATTGCTTACTTGAGATTTTTCTTGTTTCTTTAGGTAGGCTTGTATAGCTATAAACTTCCCTCTTAGAACTGCTTTTGCTGCATCCCATAGGTTTTGGGTCGTCGTGTTATCATTGTCATTTGTCTCTAGGTATTTTTTGATTTCTTCTTTGATTTCTTCAGTGATCTCTTGGTTATTTAGTAATGTATTGTTTAGCCTCCATGTGTTTGTGTTTTTTACGTTTTTTTCCCTGTAATTCATTTCTAATCTCATAGCGTTATGGTCAGAAAAGATGCTTGATATGATTTCAATTTTCTGAAATTTACTGAGGCTTGATTTGTGATCCAAGATGTGATCTATCCTGGAGAATGTTCCGTGCGCACTTGAGAAGAAAGTGTAATCTGCTGCTTTTGGATGAATTGTCCTATAAATATCAATTAAATCTCTCTGGTCTATTGTGTCATTTAAAGCTTGTGTTTCCTTATTTATTTTCATTTTGGATGATCTGTCCATTGGTGTAAGTGAGGTGTTAAAAGTCCCCCACTATTATTGTGTTACTGTCAATTTCCTCTTTTTATAGCTGTTAGCAGTTGCCTTATGTATTGAGGTGCTCCTATGTTGGGTGCATATGTATTTATAACTGTTATATCTTCTTCTTGGATTGATCCCTTGATCATTACGTAGTGTCCTTCCTCGTCTCTTGTAACATTCTTTATTTTAAAGTCTATTTTATCTGATATAAGTATAGCTACTCCAGCTTTCTTTTGATTTCCATTTGCATGGAATATCTTTTTCCATCCCCTCACTTTCAGTCTGTATGTGTCCCTAGGTCTCAAGTGGGTGTCTTGTGTCTTGTAGACACCATATATATGGGTCTTGTTTTTGTATCCATTCAGCAAGCCTGTGTCTTTTGGTTGGAGCATTTAATCCATTCACGTTTAAGGTAGTTATTGATATGTATGTTCCTATGACCATTTTCTTAATTGTTTTGGGTTTGTTTTTGTAGGTCCTTTTCTTCTCTTTTGTTTCCCACTTAGAGAAGTTCCTTTAGCATTTGTTGTAGAGCTGGTTTGGTGGTGCTGAATTCTCTTAGCTTTTGCTTGTCTGCAAAGCTTTTGATTTCTCCATCAAATCTAAATGAGATCCTTGCCTGCAAGAGTAACCTTGGTTGTAGGTTCTTCCCTTTCATCACTTTAAGTATATCATGCCACTCCCTTCTGGCTTGTAGAGTTTCTGCTGAGAAATCAGCTGTTAACTTTATGGGAGTTCCCTTGTATGTTATTTGTCGTTTTGCCCTTGCTGCTTTCAACAGTTTTTCTTTGTCTTTAATTTTTGCCAATTTGATTACTATGTGTCTCGGCGTGTTTCTCCTTGGGTTTATCCTGTATGGGACTCTCTGCGCTTCTTGGACTTGGGTGGCTATTTCCTTTCCCATGTTAGGGAAGTTTTCAACTATAATCTCTTCAAATATTTTCTCTGGTCCTTTCTCTCTCTCTTCTCCTTCTGGGACCCCTAATAATGTGAATGTTGATGCATTTAATGTTGTCCCAGAGGTCTCTTAGGCTGTCTTCATTTCTTCTCATTCTTTTTTCTTTAGTCTGTTCTGCAGCAGTGAATTCCACCATTCTGTCTTCCAGGTCACTTATCCGTTCTTCTGCCTCAGTTATTCTGCTATTGATTCCTTCTAGTGTAGTTTTCATTTCAGTTATTGTATTGGTCATCTCTGTTTGTTTGTTCTTTAATTCTTCTAGGTCTTTGTTAATCATTTCTTGCATCTTCTCGATCTTTGCCTCCATTCTTATTCCGGGGTCCTGGATCATCTTCATTATCATTATTCTGAATTCTTTTTCTGGAAGGTTGCCTATCTCCACTTCATTTAGTTGTTTTTCTGGGGTTTTTTCTTGTTCCTTCATCTGGTATATAGCCCTCTGCCTTTTCATCTTGTCTATCTTTCTGTGAATGTCTACAGTTTTTTTTTAAGCAGAAAAATGAGGCGAGGCTATAGGACCTCTGTACTATGATGTGTAAGATGACACTACCACAAGCATTGATGTTTAATTATCAAAGAGAGATTTTTCAATTAGCGTTTCAGTACCTGCTTGAAAAAAAAAAATGATACTACCACAGGCACTGATGGGCTACTGGGCCTCCTTTATGTCCCCTAACTCAACAAGACTTCAAGTCTATATCCTTAGATGGGCTCAGTTTCATATCTTGTGTCCCTAGGTTCAAATTAGCCTTCTCTCTAGTTCTGTAACCATATTTAAGTTTATTACCTGATTTAGGTAGACACAATTCCAAAAACCCCACCCAGACTGTTTTCAATTAATTTATTTGATGTGTATTTGAATTCTTCATTCTTTTCATCTTCTTGACCAGTTCTGGTCATAATGATAAAGACATTTTAGTGTCTTTCATTTAGCTCTGGCCAGAACTCTAATATCATTCCACTGAATTGTGAGTTTCTGTACTTTGGCTCTCCAGTCAAAACTTTAAAGACAGAAACCCTAAAAATCAAGAAAGCATAATTTCTAAGCAAGTGAATGTTGCAAACAATTATATATTTTCTCCTTTGTAAATGCATAGTCTTTCCTCTAGAAAGGACACACTGATTCTTATTGTACTTTTGTAAGAACAATACTCTTTTTGGTCCATCTCGTTCCCTCGATAAAGGAAAGATGTTGATGTCAGGCAGCTCAATGTCAATTTACCAAAGGACAATTCCCTGAAAACCAATTTGCCAAATGGCTAATTCACAGAATTGCTAATTCTAGATTTGACTTTTAAAAACTATTTATAGTGTTTATAATAATTCATAACAGCTTTTGGAAACTTCTGGGAAGATGTTTTGATCGATTTGTATTCTGTACTCGTAGCAGCGTGCTGAGGAATGTTCAATTTGTTCCTGGCCAAGTCCCTGGGTGTAGCTGGAGGGAGCTAGGACATATTAAAGGGATCCTCTGCAATGAAAAGGTCTGAGAAAAGAGCAACAACTCAGAGTGGGCTGTCAATCCTAGAGCAACAACTCAGAGTGGGCTGTCAATCCTAGAGCAGGAGGTGCCTGAGGGTGGGACTATAGGGCAGGGAAAGGAGAAGATAGAGGGACTGGTGTTGGATTACCCTTGAATATATTATTTTCTTCACTTTTAAGCTTTATTGAGGTATAGTTGATGTAATAAACTGTGCATATTTAAAACGCTCAATTTTAAAAGTTTTGGTATATGTGTATATCCATGAAACCATCACTGCAGTCAAGATCATGAACATAGCCATCATTCCCACAGTTTCCAATTTTATATATATATATATATATAGCCATCTGAAGTCATCCTACAGATCACTGATATTCTGTTCATTTTTTCAATCTTGTTCTCTCTGAGTTTCATTCTGGATAGAATATATCACCTGTGACAGCCATGGGGTTAAAGAATGAGATAAACAGACAAGCCTAAGATAGGTCCTAACTTTTCAGTCTGGAAGATTGGGAAAATGGTAGAAACGTTAAGAGAAATTAGAAGTCAAGAGAGAAGCAGGTCCAGATGCTGATCTGACTCCTAAAAGACAAGATTCTTTTCAGGAAGATTGAATCAGGGAAGCATCTTGGCAAATGCAGTCTGGTCATAAGAGGTCAGAACCAGAGTTAGACTGGGAACACCATTAACTCAAGAGTGTTAGGGAGGCTAATTAGGATGAACCTGGCATTGAATCCCCGGGGCGGGGGGGAGCTCATACATGTAGGGGACACAAAACTTATGACAGGTGTTTCAGTTTATGACCCATCTCAAAATGAGAATAATACACACAAAAGATGGTGTAGTGCAATGAAGAAGGCACAGGCTTTGCAGTCGGGTAGACGAGAAGCCTTGTATCAACTGGCCTGTCACCTGTAGCCCAGACTCTTTCCTTATTTGGGCCTCACTTTCCTACCGTTTCAGCTTTGGCAAGTTTCTTAACCTCTGATGTTCAGTTTCTTCATTTAAACTGGGGATTATAATAGCTAAGCATAAAGTTATTGTGCATATTAATCAAGATAACAAAGTATACAAAATCATAAAGCAACCCTTTTCCCCCTTGTTTCCTCCTGTCCCTTTAATTTTAATCAGTGAGGCAAGTTTTCCCCCTGCCCCTCTATGAAAAACTTGAACATATCCCATGTATTAGTCTGCTATTGCTGCTGTAATAAATTACCTCAGACTTGGTGGTTTAAAACAACACACATTTATTATCCTATAGTTCTGGAGGTTAGATGTCCTCGTGGGGCAGCAGGCCTGTGTTCCTTCTGGAAGCCCTGCAGGAAAAATCTGTTTCCTCACTTTTTCTAGCTTCCAGAGGCTGCCTAATTCCTTGGCTCCTGGTCCCATGCTCTGTCTTCAAAGCCAGCAGTGTAGCATCTTCTGATCTCTCTCTCTCAGTCCCTCTGCTTCCACAATCACATTGCCTCCTGTGTCTGTGACCCTCTTACCTCTCTCTTATAAGGACCCTTTGGATGACACTGGGCCAACCTGGAAACTCCAGGATAATCTCCCCATATCAAGATTTTTAACTTAATCGAATCTCCAAAGTCCCTTCTGCCATTTAAGGAAAGGGATTCACAGCTTCTAGGGACTAGGATGCGAACATCTTTGGGAGGCCATTCACCCTGTCATATCCCATTACTTCTCCAGTTGCTCTCAGGTAATATATGTGCTACATCGTTTCATGTCACAAATATAATTTCAATTCAGGTATTAAAAAATGTGGTTTCATGTAATAAAGCTAATTTTATTTAAACTTGATGCTTCTGCTCTTCTGCATCTAGTGCCTCTTTGAGCAGCAAGTGTGCAGTCAGTCCTGGAAAGAAGGTACAATTGGCTACTTTTTTCTTTCCTCATGGAGTCGTCTTCTTCTTTTCTAACCAGTGCTTCTGATTTCTGCAGGGTTAGAGCAGCAGGTGAGAATGCAGAGGTAAGGAAAATAGGAAGTCTGGGGTGGTCTAGAATCAGCAGTCTCTGGACCTGGTAGATATTTAAATGATTCTTCCTTTCCTGGATGCTTCTGGGAAGTCTTTGGTGACCGCACCCTCAGCTGTCACTGGGGTTCTCGCACCTAAAGTTCTCCCATGCGCCAATACTTGACTTCTTGCATAACCTCTAGGCATCCAGGAGTCTACCTCCAGCTTCCCTGTTGCTCAGGTCCTCTTGCCCCTCCAAGAAGTTCTCTCCAAACAGCTGGTTCACAGGAAATACACAAAGCCTTTGCCCTGACTCTGGGAGTATATTCAATTCCCATACCTCTGTCCCCTACTCTGTTTCAGCCAGCCTCTGCTTGTTTATATTTTTCAGATGTGGCTCAAACATCAAACCTTTATGTCCCCCAAAGTTCATAGGAATTATATTAAGATCTTGAATTGGTCTCTTCAAAATGCCTCTCTCTGGATTTGGGTTTAGGAGGTGGTACCCTCATCCCTCTCTCCCTTGGAGGGGCACGGTAGGAGACACACAGTACTGCTCGCTCCAAAGAAAATCTCTTCAAATATGTACCTCTTGACCTTTTATATCCTTGATGTGGGTGAGTGATTGAGTCCTATAAGAGTTTTTGAACATCTCCTTTGCCAATTGTGCAAATTGGAATTAATTGTTTCTTGGTGTCTCAGCATCAAGCTCCATTTTACCATCCTGTTACATTTATCAAATAGCTACCACAGTGTCTGGCATAGAAAAGCACTGAATAAACGTTCATTTCCTTCTTTCTAAGGAAACTAGCAAAGCATAATTACAGATATATAATTAAATTTGTCAAATATTTTGAGATTTTCCAGATGGAAACACCAAAGAAGGTGTAAAGCACTATTCTTAGAGAAATTTTCATCCTCTCTCTTCATTCTGGGCAGCTGGCAGTCTTCTTACATGGAGTGCTGACACATTCTGATGTGTCTTTCTCTGGGACCAATTTTGATGACAGGCAAATACAATTTGACATTATTCAGATCTTTAAAATTCTGCCTTTCTCCAGGAAACATGTATGTCAAACTGATCATCTAGGCTCTTTTGTGCCTCTTAATATTTTAGAAGCACAGCAGGTAAACTGGATTTTTAGTATGTATCATTGATTACTGGGAAACAACCTACCACTACACATATGGTGTGCCATGATTTAATTGACCCCAGATGAGTAAATTGCATCATTTTACAAAGCCTCTGTGATGGGCAACTGCAGAGCAATGAATGGCTGGATGATCTAAGTTTACTGGTGAGATGGCTAAGATATAGTTTAAGGTCTGGCTATTTCAGTCACCTGATGCTTGAATTGGGTGGGTCAGCCAGGGCTTGATTTGATCTTTTTAGAAGGTCAATCCGTTAGTTTCTGGACATTCAAGAGCAACTGGACCCTAAAGACCTCTGCTTCTATCAAAGCTGTCAACACCCACCTCAAAGCTCTTCATGCCTCCACATGAAATAGAAAGCATAAAAGAAAAGACTGAATGGTCAACCAACTAGGCTTTCCCTACATGGGGATTATTTCCCTACACAGATTGATGGGAGTTTCTTCTACAGTACTCCAACAGTTGTTTACCAAGATTTTAACAAAACTTTAGCCTCAGAGTCATAATTTACATGTGCATATAATTCTGGAAGCTTATTGACGGGGAGGCTGCATTTTCCTCTCCATCTTATCTTCTGTCATCATTTCTATAAATTCAGTATCCATGCTGAAGTTTCTTTATTTCCATGGATTAAATGGTTGGATGTAGAACAACAGGATCAAGGAATCCATATGTATCTTTTCTTTAAAGTTTTTGAAATATATTTCCCAATTGTCCTCCAAGATGGTTGATACCAAGATGTACTTCCTCTAGTAGGGGATAAGAGTGCTTGGTTTCTCAGGTTTTTATTAATACTGGTAAATTCTGTTGGCTCTTGACTTTGCGAGCTCCCATGTGCTCTTACACTTGCACATTGCTCCTTCTGTTGTGATAACTCAGGAACTGATGTCAGCCATTGCTTTCTATATCCATGACCTTGCTTTTGATTCATGTATTAAGGTTTGATAACATGCTAAGATTTTATTTATTTTTTTGGATCACCAATCTATCCTCCGTCTCATTTAGTCACTCTTATCTCAACCCCACACACTTATCGTGACTGATGTGTACCTCATGGCCACAGTAGACTAGAATTGAGATTCTGGGAAGATTATCATAGGATGAAGCCATGATGAACAAGGCAGAGACCCACTTCTCAGGCCTGGTTTATATCCTGGATTAACTGCAGAGGTGGATGAAAGCTTAGAAAAGATCCAGAGCTCCTTAAATTTCCCTAAGGCCAAAATTGGTCCCAGAGCTTAGAGGAGGATTGAACCTGCTGGAAATGGGAGGAAAGAGCAACTGGCTCTATGGTGGAGATAAAGGGCAAGAATTTTAAACGTACAAATTCCCGAAGTTTGTTTCGTTGCCCTCCTCCTCTTCTCTCTGTAAAATCTCACCTTATCCACTCTCATCATTTCAAATATCAGTATGTACAAATGACCCTTAAATGTGTATCTCTAGCCCCGACCTTCTCCGAACTCCGGCTGAGTTAACAACTTCTGATGAATATATATATATATTCACATGTTTTAAAACTTTCAGTTTCAACATGGATAAAAATAAAATTTTCTGTTTCTTTGCTTTCTTTTACAGTGAAAGAAAGAAAGGGCTTACAAAGATGAGCTAGCACAGTTCCTGCCCATAAGAAGCTCACAGGTTGGTAGGAACAACAGACAAGTACAATAAGACTCCAGTACAGTGCGGCAAACGCCCTTGATTTGCCACAAATCAAGTGGGGCCATAGGACAAATTGGAAGTGGTGCTGGTGATGAACTGTACATGAGCAAATTAGGAAAAGTTTCACAGCAGGCCTGACATGGAGTTAGGCCCTTGTTTCCAAGAGGTTTAGGAATTTGTCCCCAAGAAGAATGAATAACCAACCACAACTAATTAATATAAGGGATTCATCTTTAGGGAAACTGGAGGTGGGGAATGTAAATCACTCTGGGTTCTTTCCAGGACAGGGCTGAAGCGCAAGCCACAGGTAGGGGGGATTTCCAGTCCTTTTCTCTGGTGATGATACCATCAACAAGGATGACAGCAATCACAATAGGAGTGATGACTAATAAATACAGAGCACTTAATATGTGTCAGGAGCTGTGTTAAGTGCTTTCCATGGGTAAACTCTCATAAGTACAATAGGTGGTTGTGGGGTGGGACACTGGATAAGGGTTCCTGCTTTCAGGCAGGGGCTAGCCTGGCTTGAATCTCCCACTGGTGCCAAAGGAGGAAGCACCCGGCTTTCTTATCCACTTGTCCAGGAGTCGGACACAGGCGGAGAGGTGTGAGTGAGGCTTAAACACTGTCAGCAGTCCAACATTACAAAATGGACTCACACTCTTTATTACAATTCACCCCTGATGTTTGACTGGTGACTGAAAAGTGCCATTTTTCAGTTAATTGAATTTGAACTTCTTCAAGTAAGCTATTAGCCTACTCTACGAAGCCTGTGGCCTGAAGTCAGTAAAAGAGATGATGAAAGTTCCACTGAATGCTTCCTTCAAGAATGCAGCACCGTGTCTGCTAAGAAGTGAAATGAATGCCTTGGTCACTATCAATAATGTCTGGCACTCTGAAGGAGATAAAGAGTGTCCTGATGAGACCTTGTGTCATGGTTGGCAACTGCCACCCTAAATGGCATATAGCATGTGGCTTTCTTAAGAATACCTAGCAATTTTCTTCAGAACTACTCTTCTATTAAATACACTTTAGACAAGATGACTATAACAAGTGTTTATGGCAATCTTTAAAAAGGTTCTCTGCATGGTGTCTGGCTTATAGTAGGCATGCAATAATTATGTAGGGGAAAAATCCTGAGATTCAGTGATTCTATAATTTAAAAAGTTAATGTTTGGAGGCAGACATTTCCTTAGGATACAGAAAGCATTACCAGTAACACTTGATACTAACTACATGCAACTCATTGGAACAAATTGGTAAATGTGACCTTAGGCCTCTCTCTACCTCTCTCCTTCTCGCTCCACTCAACGAATCATACCCGGACCAAGAATGGGCTTGAACCTCTGCTCTTACAGTCTCGATTTCTTCCTTGGTTAGTGTGGTGCTGGAGACAGTTTCAGACTGAAGTCACTGAAGTGAAGCAGAATTGTTTTTGTTTTATTCTACCCTCCCTTCTTAAATATCACTCAGTTGTAAGCACTTTCCAGAGAAGAACCATGTCTTCTACCATTACATTCCCCATTCCTAGCACTTTGTCCTGCACTCAGAAGGTGCCCAATAATGTGAGAAGATTACAACCACTGAAACTCACTCTTGGGGGCTGAGCCTGTCAATCAAGCTTCCCCAGCAGATGAGCCCAGAGCTCTTGCCCTTGAGCCTGTGGCCTTGGGCCAGGAAGGTTCTACTGTGCCGCTGTCAAGTTTTCCACTGTGTCCTCAGTTCAGTCCCAGATGGCTGGTATTGCTGTCCTCACACTATTTTTAGTCATAGATCAGTTATCCCTGACACACAGTGATGGGGATTAACAAAATGCACCCATATGCATCTCTGAAGGCTGAGCGTGTGTGTCCCCAGCCCAAAGTAGTCTTGGGCAGTTCTGGGTAGGATTAGCAGGCTTAGTTTTTTTTTTTTTTATCGTCTCTTTCTACTGCTCCTGGCAGAGAGAGATCTGGGCCAGAACCAGTCCTAATTTGTGTAAGGAATTTGGTAGGAGACTATTCTAAACTACACATCAGACCTCCATTTTTCACCCTTCAGTACCTTGCAGCCCCTGTAGTGGTTGGGCGAGGCTTTCCTTCCACTGAGGGGAAGGGGCCTGTTGAAATCCATCCTGATTTTATGAGAACACAGAGTAACAGGTCATGCAGTGGGGATGTCCCCACCAATCTCTCATGTGGCGAAGGTTCCACATGCCTGGGGCAGGGAATTTCAAAATGCCCCATGCCAGCTGGGAAGGCTGTACATGACAGAGTGAACACCATTGTAATCACATCATGTCCTGAAACTCCAGCCCTGATTACTCTGATCTTTATCCTCTTTTGACCTGAGATGAATGCAAGGAATGGTCTTTAAATGACCCCGCTGTTTTCAAGTTCTAGTACAGTGTTTGACTTGGCCTTCCCCAGTGGCAGCAAATCACACCAGCTGGCTCAAGCTTGCTTGACTTATTTATTTAATAATTTTAATTTTGGGGGTCTCTTCACTTCATCAAATCACCGTTGATTTTTATATAGCAGGGAGGTAAACTTAGTGCATTCAAGAGTTTATCTGAGTTTTTGTAAAATCAGTTGTCTTCCTTGAGAAATTCTTCCCTGCTTGGTACTTACACATCAGTGTTTATTTCTGACCCTTCTGTTCTCTGCAGAGACTTTGTGGTCAGCTTAGAAATACTGGGTTGGGGGACAGAAGCCTGACATGACTGTCTTAGACCTTGCAAGTTATGCCAACATTATTTTAGGATCCTTATTCAGACGGCTAGAATCTCTTGGGAGATCTCAAAAGTCAACCTGCCATTCTCCTGTCTCTGTAATTCCTTACTTGCTGTGGTTGTCTAGGGTTCCCAGCAGGAAGGCAATCGGAGCCAGTGGTTTTAGCTCTACTGAAGGATTTTTATTCTTTTACCATCCTTTCCGCTGCCTCCCTCCTTAACTGTCCCCTCCGTCGTGATTTCAAGGCTCTAGAAAAATAGTCATCATCATCATGTAAATAACAACCACAACTACCAAGAAAAAACACCAAAACTGGACTTCCCTGGTGGCGCAGCGGTTGAGAATCAGCCTGCCAATGCAGGGGACACAGGTTCGTGCCCTGGTCCGGGAAGGTGCCACATGCCGCGGAGCAACTAAGCCCGTGCGCCACAGCTACTGAGCCCGTGCTCTAGAGCCCACGAGCCACAATTACTGAGCCCGCACGCCACAACTACTGAGATCCCTGTGGCTAGAGCCCGTGCCCCGCAACCAGAGAAGCCACCGCAATGAGAAGCCCGCGCACCACAACGAAGGGTAGCCCCCGCTCGCCGCAACTAGGGAAAGCCCACGCGCAGCGACGAAGACCCGACGCAGCCAAAAATAAATAAATTAATTAATTTGAAAAAAGACCACCACCAAAATCTTTTTTTGCTAATCAGGCAATAGTTATTTACTGAGTACCTGGTATATGAATAGCAACAATGGTTTTGTCTGCCTCCCCTCCGTGAAAATTCTCCACACGTAACTTTTCCTACTTAGGATTTATCCGTAGATGAGACCTTGCTCCATACTTGAGACAAATCTGGCTTGGGATGAAAGCGCATACTAGAACGTGCTTTGCTAGGTCTCGCTTTCAGCATTAAATAAGAAAAAGAGATCTTTAACCCCTAGTGCAAAAGCTTCTGCTGAGTCACTGTCCCCAGGTAAGCCAGGGTGTTTCTTAGGTAGTTTCTGGACTCAATCTCAGCCTGGTTACACGCTGCCCTTACTCAACAGGTCTCCAGGGTCTGACATCCTGATCCCTCCTACTGGCCGTGACCACAGAAATGCTTAGTGTGCTTAGTTCCTCAGTTCCCTGCCACCTGTTGCCAAACCTCTCTAATAGCACCTGTCTGTTCACCTGTTGACCACCCCACCCCTCACCTATGTCTCCCCTGCATGTGAAGCCTTGCAGAGCCTCCGCCTCTCCTCTTCCTTCTGATCTCCTTATCTTCTGGGAATCGGCTTCCCAGTTTTATGCCCCCGGATTAATACATCCTTGGTCTCGCACATCTTCAGACACACCAGTACACTTGGTCTCTGCAACCTGTCAAGTGCCCAGTTATGATATCAGACCACAATAGCTGTGGGGTTTTTAAAAATTAAGGTGAGCTTCTTTATCTCAAGGTGCTTGTGACCCAGGTAGAGAGGGAAGATAATTCTATATGACGACTGCCTAGGACAATTGAGTACAAAATTTTGATTTTCTGCTTTTGGTAAGAGTTCAGAGAAGCAAGATCTTGGTGATGGCTAACACAGTAGAAAACAGACTCAAGGAGTTGCATGGAAAGCAGGTTGGAACCTGAAGAATGGATAGGTAGAGAGTAGAGGAAAGGTGTTCCCGACAGAGAAGAATAGCATGAACTAAGGCACAGAGACAAAGGATAGGAATGGTATGTTCAACGTGTATAAAGAGATGGAGCTGGTTAGAACTAGGGGTGAGTCCTGCAGTCACTGGTGAAAGGCCTTAGTGCTTTCATCACTTGCACACCTGAATGAGAGATGCCTCCTTTGCTTTTCTCATCAGACTCTCCAGGCAGAAAGAAATGCTGCACAACACAGTCTTCTTTCTAGTCCAAGTAGTTGTTTCCTCTGATCAGACATCTAGGGGGCACATTCTTTTTGGGAGTCATCTGGCAAAGCTAGGAGCAAGTGAGACTCGAAGCCTTGCCCAGAGATAGGCCCCTCGACTGCACAGATACCCTCATGAGTTTTCCCCCTTTACTCCTTCTAGGTGAAGTTACCATTTTGTTAAGCACATTAGAGGAAAAAAAGGGGGGAGAGACAACCTAGATATACAGCAGTAGAGAAACATTGAGTAGATTTTGATCCTTCATGGGATGAAATATTATGCTGCCATAAAAATAAAATCTACCAAAAAATTTTTTTAAAGATAGAGATGTTTACTATATTAAACGAAAACAGTAGGATTCAAATAGGTACGTACACTCTGATTTCAACTTTCTAAATATTTATACAGATAGACATTTGGCAGGATAGATTAAAATCCACGGAGCCCGACAGATTGCTCCTGGAGGGCATACGAAATTGAGAGAGAGGATCTCAGGAACAGGATGCAACTACCTGAGGACTCTACAGACCTCAGCTGAGAGGAGGAAAAGGACAGAGATTGTCTCTCTTAATGGCTCACAGACTTGGCAGGCCAACAATCCCTGGAGTCGAGGATTTGAAGGAGAAAGTGTTGCTGCATCCTAGGCTAGGTGTGATGATAAAAGCCACCAGTTTTTAATATACAGGTTGACAAAATGGAGTAGACCAAAGTGTTCAGTTGGAGCTGAGAACTCCCTGGGAATGTTTGAATTACCACTTAATAAGGAGCATTCAGAGCTGATCTACTTTCTGAAATGTCACCGTACAGAGAAGCTTCCACCAACACTCTCAGCCAGGTATGCCCTGGACTGGAGATAGCCCTCAGGTCCTGGACAGCCTGCAAGTTCCATAAATCAGTGCTAAGTCATGCAATCAGCTGTCTCCATGGTGTTTGCATGATACCATCCCAGGAATCCAGCCTAGGATTTTCCTGTAAGCTGCAGGGGTTTGGGTTTCCCAGGGAAGTTGGTGTCCCCTCCACTCTTCCCCTGTAAGTGCCAGAGACATCATCATCATCGTCTTTTATTGAGTGTCTACTATGTGTGAGGTGCTTTACAGATATTACTTTTAATCTTCTCCACAATCCTATCGAATAGGCATTATTACCCCAATTTTATAGACGTTGAATTGAGACACAGTATGATCAAGTAACTTGCCAGAGACAAAATCAGTTAAGTTTGAAACTAGATGTCTGCCTCTCTCCTTCCTGTGATGCCTTTCAGCTTCTAATTTGCCACTTTGTGTGTGTGTGTGTGTGTGTGTGTGTGTGTGTGTGTGCATATGAGTGAGAGAGAGATATAGATGTACTTTTGAGTCTGAGTGTTTCTAAATTGTACCTATTTCCCGGGCACTGTTTTATTTCTCAAATGTTTCTCTCCAACACATCCAAAAAATGATCTATCTTAGTTCTTATTTGTCTCTGTCATAACTGAGTCCTAGCCACAAGTGGAAACTGGATCAAAAAATAATAGTAATTTTTGAGACTAAAATTTTGGCTAGAAAGTAAAATGAGACTTCTAGTCTCAGGACAACAGAAAAGCTCATATGTAGGTTAGGAGCAACCTAAGATTAACGCTAAAGGTGCAACAAACAAACTTCAGAAGTCCTTCACTTCATGTCCAGCAGAGCCCATGCTCAGACCCTTTGATGCCACCGCTTCTCTGACATACAAGGAACCATCACTTGGTGTTAGCATTCCAGGCCAGAATTTGAAGAAGTTGTCTTTGTGTTTATCTAGGTCAGATCACTGTGGATCCAGCAATACTGCATCCTTTTCTCCCTCTTCCTTTCTTCAAAAAATATACACCTAAAGCCAGGCACCATGCTAGGGAACAGCAGGAAATAATGAATACAACAAGCATGGTCCCTGCTGCCATTGGGAGAAAGAGACAAATGAGGAATTAAGATATAGTGTGGTAATTGATATGATCAGGAAACCAGAGGGTACTCAGGGGGACAAATTTGGTCAGCGAAGGCTTCCTTGACCAAAATACATCTGAACTGAGACCTGCCAGAGAGGGAGGCATGCTATGCCTAGCTTAGCTGTCTGTCTCATTCTGTCTGTCCACCACTGTACACAAGTGTGGAAGAGGATCTATTGGGTTTGCTTTGAACTTTTTTTTTTTTTTTTTACTTTTTAAATTAAGAAGTGTCAGAATTCAAGGAATAACAGAATTTCTATGGTCTCTAAGAATTTCACAAAAACACTGAGGTAAGGGGAAATTCCACAGAGGAATCATAAACCTCAGCTTGGAATTGCTACCTGGGGGGTAATGCAACACCAGTTTTCTGGAAGGATCTTGGGTCCCATTGAGGGAAAGGCTGTGTGGTGAGGTTTTATTCTGTACCACATTGGGCGACACTTTCTGCAGTAAAACCAAAGCACTCAGCGTGTTAGGCTGAGTCTAATTCAGGGCTGTGACTATGAACTCTGCCATAGAAGAGGACTAGAAAAATAGCCATGGGTTGATCTTGATGATAAGAGCAGCAATGATTCACGCATGGAATAAGATTTAGCACATGACAGCTTGTTTTAGCCACTTAACAGTATAAAGAAACTGCAGTTCAGGATATACAGCCTTCAAAGACAGCACCTGAGGATTTAGACACACTAAATATTTGAGCCCTGGCCTTATTCCAGGGGCAGTGCCAGGATGAGATGGACCGGCTTTAGGTTTATCGAGATTTCAAACACACAGTTTGTTACTAAGGGTCTAATTATGTAAGAAACTCAATATTAACATAAGGCTCAAGGTTAATTGTCAGGGCTTCAAAAACGATGTTATTAGAACTCTTTCTTAATCATATAAGTTCACCATGTCATGAATTTCTTTTTCTTCTTCTTCCTCTCCCTCCCTTCTCCTTTTAAGAAATAATACATAAAAATATATGTCATAAGTTGAATGCTTAGTATTGCCATTATAACAGGAGCTAAGGCTCACTCTATCATGTAAATCACATAACTGCTCTACGGAGTAGATATTATTTCACTGTTTTTAGAGATGAGGAAACTGAGGTTTAAGGAAGGATAATTAACATGTTCATTACAAATGGACACACAGATAGTCACACAAAAGGAAAGTGTCTGAACTGGGATTTAAACCCATTTTGTCTGAATTCTCAAGTCTGCTATCACTATCTGTGGTTGAGCAATGAAAATAGACATGCTGGCCGCACTGTCTGACTGTCACCCCACGTGCCTTCTCCAGTAGAAGCCAGGGACCAGTTTTCCTAGTTCTTCTCTTTGCCGACTACACTAAGCACAGCATGGAACATGTGGTAGGACATCAATAAATGAGGGAAGGCCTGGTCTAAATTTATCCCTGCCACACAAATTGCAGGATTTTGTATCACTCTGTAGCTCATCTTATAAGGACAGGCCTTCCTCCTGTCCGAGGCCTGAGCACCCGTGACAGAGCACTCCCCGTCACTGTGACAACAGGAAGCAAGGCAAAGGAAAGCCATAAATTAGGCCAGGGGAGAGAGGCAGAGGAAAACAGATACAAACTGCTGACAAGATTAATATGCAGTTGACGGGAGCGCTTTCACACCCGAGTGCCAACAAATAAACACAATTCAGAAAGCTCATCCCTGCCTTACCAGAGGAGGCAGATTCCTGAGCCAAAGAAAGGGAGCAAATGAGCAAGAGAAAGAGAAAAAGAGGACTGCATGCGCACGGGGCCTGGTTTGCCAGGAATCCCTCCCGCATCCTCAGATAGCTGAGGGATGATGCAAGCAGCGGGCCCTCCGATGATAAATTTTCTGACCAAAACCAGGGAAAGGAGAAGCAGGGCCAGGCCCGGTAGGGGAGCTGGGCTTGAGGACACTGAGTGCAAGCTGAAGACTGGTGCCTTCCCTGGGCACGGCCTGCCCTGTGCTGCCAGCTAAGGCAGGTGTCATTTCTCACAGGAGTCAGCAGACCTGAGGGGCCTTTGGCTAGACTCCTGGTGGGCTGTCTCACTCCCTGTGGTAATGAATGAGACCTCAGCAGGCTTCAGCTGAATACTTCAGAGATAAGAACTGATTCTTCTGTTTTTTTATTAGGTTGAACCATATGAAACTGCCATTTTGAAGCTCAACAGTACTTGAATATTGGCAGTTTCACGTGGTTCAAGATAAGAGTAAAGCTGGAGATAGTTTTCAAACCCAGGAATCAATTTTAAAATTGAGGCTCTTCAACTGTGCATTTACCAGGGTACAACATTGAGTAATTTAAAGCAATGGTTACATATTAAAAAAATAAAATAAAATAAAATAAAATTGAGACTCTTAACCACTATGCTATAAGCACTGTTTTGCCAGGTAATTCTCCTTGCTTGAACATAAAATCCAGACATCAAGCTCGCCCTAAAAGAAATTTCATGATCTGGTCTTTGCTTAGCTGGCTAGTTTCTCTCTGCAGCAAGACTAAACTTCTAGCTATTCAACTGTTACTTCAGGTTGCTGATTCTTTACATATACTCTTCCCTCTTCCTGGAATACTCACATCCCCCTTTTTTCTCCCTGATGTATCATTCCATCCTTTGGGCCTTTGCTATCATAGCAGTTATTGGGCTATATTGGAACCTTCATGCAGTAAGGAACTGTTGGTCTTGTGCCCTATTGCTTAGCATCTAGTTAAATGCCTGGCACAGAGATGGATGGATGAATAAATGGATGAGTGAATGAATTACATGTACCAACACTCTCCAACACACACACACAAACACATAAACACACACACACACACACACTCTCACTCTTTCTATGGCTAACTTGGTATTCCAAATTAAATAATTCTCTGTCTCATCACATGGATGTCCAGTTTCAGAAAAACCTCTTGACTTTGGCTAACACTGCTACAGAGTTTGCTGATGAATAGAATGCAAGCCAAGAAAAGTTAGGAAATTCAAGAACATTCAAGCATACCCTGAGGACCTAGCTTAGCTCTTGGTTTTACATACAATACAGTAAGTTTCTCATTTTTGCATTCTGTTTTTCCTGTGGAGCCTGGCTTTCACTGGCAGAATTTTCCAGAAGTACCACTAACATATACAAATAAAACCTTTTGGAGGCACTTATCAGAACTAGTTACAGATTCTGATGCTGCTTACAGATGTTGGGGCTGTTATTGCTGGTAATTGGGAAAAGCTCAAATTATTTTATAAGCTTTACTTAGTTGGATTTACATAACATACTTCCCCTGAAGAGAAATTTATGGAAGAAAATGGCTTCATAGCAATGAATCACTTCTAACGATCAAATTTGCCCCCTCCTGTTTCTACTAAAGCAAGTTGACATAGGTCTGTGCTGTGCAGACAGAAGAGTTTTTAAACTAGACGTGCTGTACAAAGATTCACTGAAACTGGGTAAAGGAGGTGTTAATGAGCTCCCTGACAGTAGAAGCCCAGGATCGGATGCTGGGTATTATCTGTCAGGCATGTTGGGATAGGCACTTCTGGAATAAAACACTTCTAAGAGTCCTTCCAACCACAAGATTTTATGATTCTATAGTCATAAATTCTACACCCAGCCAGTTTTTGCTATTAGCTTGGTATATAATTTTAATATAAATATATAATATACATATACATATATGCATTTAAATAGAATCATATTTAAATGCTATTCGTAAATATTTTAATCATGAATGTATTTCCACGTCAATCTATTTATTCCATAATTTTGTTTTTAATGGATCTATAGTATTCCAATGTATTTCATAATTTAACCAAGATCCTGATTTTTACCAGAAGGGGTTTTTCCCCTAATTTTTGATATTATAGATAGCATCAATGAATACCTCTGCCTACATTTTTGTAAATATGCTTATTTATTTTATTTAAACTGTGAAGTCAGAGTGTGTCACATTTTTCAGGATTTCGGTGACTATTGAGAGACTGCCTTTCAGAAAGATTGTATAATTTATACCCCACCAGCAGTCATACCATGACTCTTGCTGATGACTTTCTGGCAGTATAAATCTGTCACATGAGAAGTCCCAGGACACTGGGGTTGCCTGTGTTAGATCCTCTCTAGGACAGTCTCTCCTTCTTCAGGGGAAGAGAATTAAAGGAAGGCAGGAAGCACACTCGTTCATGAAATGAACAGACTTAAAGTTCGAATTTGGTTCAAACTCTGACTCCACCATCTACTAGTTCAACAACTTTAAGTGAGTTACTTAACCTCTCCTAACTTGATTCCTCACCTGTAAAATGACAGATTCTACCTTGCCGGGTATTTCTGTCTTTTTCATGAAGGTGATATACAGAAAGGGCCTAACACAGCAGCAGATATATAGTAGCTGCTTTTTAACCATTAGCCAATATTTTTAGTATACTATGCCTAGTCATTTGCTCCTTGCAACAACTCTTTTTCCTGACGGTGAATGGAAGCATGAGGTGGGGCAAGAAGGGAGAAAGGGAGATGAAGGACTTAAGGCTGTTTCAGGAAAGTTTTCAGGGTGGAAATATGTCTTTATCTTGTTGGACAGCCTCTACACTCTGAGCCCCACCTTTCCCTCTAGAATTCGCAGCACTTGGGGAAAGTCCTCCACCTGCCATTGTCGCCTGGGATTTCACTGGTTTTGCAAGCTTTCTGTTTGTCGCCTCTCCTCGCTCTGAAGGCAGCTCTGCTGACCTTGAGGGTCCAGGATGTAGTGTTGATCCCAGGAAAGACAGTAGTAGTTTTGTTGACAGACACTTTTCAACAGCTGTATGGTATCTGTAAGGCTGAGAGAAGAGGTTGGAGGAGAGTGACTCAGGGTTAACCCCTTCTTGGCCCCAACACCCCAACAGTATTCCCTTCATAAGAAACCCTTGTAATGATGGAATTTTCTTTGACTCTTGAGAACTGGATTTTTAAAAAACAGACCCTCTTAGTCATTTGCTTACAAAAGCAAAGTCATGTTTATGGTTCAGAAACACACGACACAAAATTTTAAAGCATTTGAAAGCATTATACTAGGGAGAATACAGAATAAGGGGCCACTTTGAGAATGAGATGACCCTGAAATGCCCTGGAATTCTATCTTCTTGCACCTTCAAGGCACATTTGAAGTGCAGAGGATGACATATGGGTCCTTAATTTAGGAGAGAGAACATGATTTATTTTATTAAGTTTCATTCCAGTGTTCATAGCAGATAATATTCACATGTGAATATTTACATAGTTATTTTCCTATTTATTAACCATAACATATGTGGTATCATAGCCAAGGCCTCTTTTTAAAAAGTATCAAAGTGCTTTAAATGCATGACATTTTAAGTGCTAATCCTGTGAGTTTATAATGTTAAGGGATAAGACTAACAACGGCTTGCAAGCTGACTGGTGTCAAACTTTGCCCTCTGGCTTCGTATATTTTAAGGGCAAATATATCTAGAATGTCTGAGTCAGTCTAATAACTAGATATACAATAATGAGATTCTACAGAAAATTAGTCTATTTCATAGCAAAAATTCAACAGTGAGACTACAACTATTTTCATTTGGTTTTTATACACATTCACTAAGAATTTACTGAAATACACAACTTAAGCATCCTAGGGAATACTAAGCACTAATCACCTGTTAGGATCCCTACCCTTGAGAAACTGCTCCCCAGAGACAGAGCCCAAATCATTTAGAATTAGCTGTAACACAGGCAGAAAGTGATGATTCTCAAAGAAATAACAAGCAATGGGAGGTCTGAGGGGGTTGAGGTGTCAAAGAGGAAATATTATAGTTTAGGCTTTGTTATTAGATTTGGTTTTGGTTCCATGCTCTGTCCCTTATTACCTAACTTATATACTGTATTTAACTTTTCTGAGCTTTATTTGCCTTATCTGACAAATGGGCATACCTAACTTATGGTATATTTGTGAAACTGTATGTGTAAAACTTCTAGTAGAGTACATAGCACAGAGCAAATACTCAACAAATGATAGCTAAAAGTGGCAGGTAAAATTAAAGGAGGTATTGTATAGAGGTACTTGACTTCGGAGAGATATAAGATTTGAGCTGGACTAGAAATGGGGAGGGGGCATTCCAGGTGGCAAGGACGCATTATCAGTGGTGTGCAAGGTGATGAGGGCACACTGGGCACCTTTAGAAACTGAGAGTTGAACTGAGGGGCTGGAATGTAGGGTGCACAGTTTGGAAATGAAAACTTACCCAATAATACTCCAACTGATTTCATCACTGTGAGACAGAAAGGTAGTCTGGGAGAGCCGATAAAGGACCTAGACTGTCATGTTAAGAAGGTGGGGGGCGTTATTTGGTTGACAATGGGGAGCATGTCTGTGTTTTAAGGGCTTACTCTAGTGACATGGAGGCTGGATTGTGGGTGGAAGGAAGAAATTAAAGGCAGGCAATTCTAATAATCCAGCCAAAAGGTAAGCCCAGGTCTCCTTTTACTACAGCAAAATAAGAAATATCACCTTTGGCTTGAAAGGGCTGTTTTTGAAGGTAAGAGTTAATAGGCTTTGTACAATTTGCTCTTTGTTCTGATGGAATCAATCATTCCCCCAGGGTTAGGATTCCCCTTCTTCACTTCACATATCTCCCCACAGAACAATTGCTTATTTATATTATTGCTTTATAACTTTGTCATCCTGAGAATATCACCAAGAAGCAGACTCTAGGCCACGGTAACTGAGCCTGGCTTACCGCAGGTGGCTTACTGGAAATACACAAGCCTGAAACCTCTGATCTGGTAGGTCTGAGGTGAATCCAGGAATCTTCTTTTTCTGAAAGTTGCCCAGATGATTCTATGATCAGCCAGGTTCCAGAACCACTGTGCTAGGTTTAAACTTGCTCAGCAAGCCTGTTTCTCATTCATTTTTGAATCTATAGGACCTATCACATTATCTAGCCCCAAATAGGTGTCCCATGAATATTTAGCTCATAGAACTGAAGTGTTACAACAAAGGTAGAGAGAGACACTCAACTTTAGGGAAATAATAGCTGCATAATGCCTAGCTGGGAACTCAGGGCAATCTCTGAAAAGAGCAATTTCTGCTTCTGTTCTGGCAGGGGGCAGGGCTGGAAGCCTAGAGTGGCACTTTCCTTGATTGATTGCCCTGTAACTTGAGGCCTGACTTTGACCTGAGGGTTAGAGCACTGAGTCTGACAACTTGCAAATTATTAAAATAGTGTTAAGGAGAAAGCAGGTATTATCAGAGAACTGCATTTTTTTTCAGTGAGAGGATTACAGTCTGATTTCTAAAGTCAGTATATCCTTATTAGTAATTAAAGAAATGCAAATGAAAATAAAGATACTTCTAAGTTAGTAAAAACATTTTTTTAATGTTAAGAACTAAGGCTATTAACACTGTGATGAGATCACAATGACCCAACCATTTTGAAGAGCAGTTTAGTATTTTATATCAAGACCCCTAAATAGTTCATTTCATTTGACTCAGTGATTTCATGCCTGTGAATGTATCTTAAAAATTATCTGAAATTTGAAAAAAAAAGATAACTGCACAAAGATGTTTATTGCAGAGTAACTGATAAATGTGAAGTAACTAAAAGTCCTGCAATAAAGGAACAGTAAATAAATTGATAAAATTTTACATGGCCATTAAAAAATGATGTGAAGTTTGGTCCCATCATGGGAAAAACTTATGATATAATGTAAATGAAATAAGTTAAATGAAAATTTTTTATATACTTTAGAATTACAACTACATAAATAAGAAGCATATTTATGACAGACTGGAGGCATGTGCACAAAAGTACTGCCAGTGTTCATATGGTAATATTATGAGTTATTCTTTCTTCTCTTTCCTAAAATTTACAGGTTATTTGTGGTACTTTCATACTTTAAAATTAAAATATATACATATTCACAAACACACACTAAAGTAGGTGATTGGATCACAGTCACCCAATGAGCCAGTAGTAAAATTGAGGCAGGAATCTAGATAAGCCAGCAGAGTACAAGCCCCCTTCCTCCATCCCTCAGGGACCACCACACTATTTTTTGAAACAATGGCACTTGGTTTTTGTTATACAAACTCCTTCGAGTTTAAAAGAACAAAACAAAAAACAAAAAACAAATTAACAAGAAAAAATTCCGCAGACAACCCTATTTCTCCTCCTCACCATTTTCTATAGGACTTGTATCAGGAGAGGTTTTTCAAACTTCTTTTGTTTTTTTTTTTGTTTGTTTGCTTGTTTTCTCTTTTGGGAGGTCTTTTCCTGCCTTACTTGAAAATGACATATATGTACTACCCGGATTAATATCTAGATCTTGGTGGACTATTCAAAGAAATCTAGGAGAAAGAAGCTTCTGAGGCAAGCGTGTAATGTTAAATAAGGTCATGCTTGCTGTTGTTGGTGATCCCGCCCACATGACACGGTCCTATTTTTAACCGAGACAATTGGTGAATGACTCGGGAAGACCTCTGAAGCCAAAAGGCAGCTTGGAGGAATAGAACTTGCTATTAACCAAGGAGAAAATAACTAATGTAGTCAGCTGAAAATGCCCATTTTCTGCTTTCAGTATATCTGGCAACCCAATAATGCTACAATAAACCCAGTTTAAAAAGCCTCACTTCAGATATTGGTATGCTGCTGGTTAACTACTTTTTACTTTCCTGTTTAGAAAATAACTACTGTGGGAAAATAATTTTGGAAAATATTGAACAATAAATACCCCTCTTGGATGTTTACAAGGTAAATTTCTTCAATAAAGTCTGTCTTTGAATGGATTTCACTGCAGATTGCTCATTTTTCTGGAGGTGGGAGTAAGTGGGGTTAGGGGAGCAAAGTAAGTGGGGGTAGGGAGGGTAGGAGAGCAAAGTAAGTGGGGGTAGGGGAGCAAAGTAAGTGGGGGCGAGGGAGCAAAGTAAGTGTGGGTAGGGGAGCAAAGTAAGTGGGGGCGGGGGAGCAAAGTAAGTGTGGGTAGGGGAGCAAAGTAAGTGGGGGCGGGGGAGCAAAGTAAGTGGGGGCGGGGGAGCAAAGTAAGTGGGGGCGGGGGAGCAAAATAAATGGGGGCGGCGGAGCAAAGTAAGTGGGGGCGGGGGAGCAAAGTAAGTGGGGGCGGGGGAGCAAAGTAAGTGTGGGTAGGGGAGCAAAGTAAGTGGGGGCGGGGGAGCAAAATAAATGGGGGCGGGGGAGCAAAGTAAGTGGGGGCGGGGGAGCAAAGTAAGTGGGGGCGGGGGAGCAAAATAAATGGGGGCGGGGGAGCAAAGTAAGTGGGGGTAGGGGAGTAAAGTAAGTGGGGATACGGGAGCAAAGTAAGTGGGGGCGGGGGAGCAAAGTAAGTGGGGGTAGGGGAGCAAAGTGGCGGTAGGGGAGCAAGTGGGGGTAGGGGAGCAAAACGTATAGAATATGCTCCAAGAAACACACTCTGGGAAACACTGAGCTAGTGTGAATAGAGACATAGGGTGTTCTAATAACTTGCCTACGAGCACCTAGCTGATAAAACATGCAAGAACTGAGGCTAGAACTCTATTGCATTTTCCCATAGCACCACGCTGTTTATCTTCTCACACAGACTCTGTCTGTTGTTACACAGAATCCACAGTAGATGTGTCATTAGATCTGCAATGGGTGTGTCCATTAATATTGTTACTATTATTCTTGTATTTAATTTTCTAGTTAACATCTTCAGTCTTCTGGAATTCTCAAAAGTCCTCTCTGCCACAAACATATTTGTTACTCTTTGAATGGCAGGTGCTTTCTATGGACAGGTTATTTTATTATTATTATTAAGGTCCCATGGCAAGTAAATCACAGAACTGGGACTTGAGACAGAGGTTTTACTGCCACATTAAGCTTTCTTTCTGAGCTTATTTTAAAAGCAGTGAACCCCTTTGTGGTAACTAAGGGAATTTCAGGCTGGGGTTGGGCAGGAGAGGAGACCTGCCTCTTCTAAACCTAGGTGAAGTGATCCTATAGAGCGGGAAAGGAAGAGACCATACCTATTGCTGCAATAATGGTAACCACAATAAGTTTAACTTTGAAAAAGCACTTTAACTTGTGTTATCTCAAATGACTGCTTTAAATATCCAAGGTGTAGTTTCACTGCAGTGAGCCAGATGCGGGATCCTTTGTCTGGAAAACTATCGTTTTCCAGCCACATTAAGTGCACGTTGTGACTCTTTTTCTTCAAAATCCTGGTCAGTGTGGAAGAGCTCACAGGTCTGAGGGTCTAGTTGAGTGCAGCAGCACATCAATTTCACATTGCTTTTCTTTGGTAAGAGACAACCTCAAGGACAAACTCAAGGGCACAGCATCTCAGTAAGGGCTTTGGGTTAGGGCTTAGAAAGGTCATGTGTCTTACTTTCAGAGAGGGAAAAAATGCTGAAAAGCAGGTCAATAACTCAGCTGTAAGAAGAGTGGCTGCTTCTAGGCAGTAAGTTGTAGGGGCTGCTGTGCATGGGGGTGGGGAGCACTCTTAATTTAGGCCTAGAGTCATCGTTATGTATTAAGTGCCTGTAGACTTTCGTCTAAATTTTAATAAGCTACCTAGATGTTTGGCTGAGTTGATTGAATCCACCTGAATAATTTCCTGCCTATTTCAGCAGCATTAATCATATGTACTGTTTCCTGACACTTTTACCAATGTGGTATAGGACATGGACAAAAGCTGTAGTTTCATTCTTTTTGCTGTGCCTAAAATACCCATATATACTCGTATGGATATTGGCATTTGAAATAGAAAAGAAACTATCAATATATATTTCTATATTAAATGGCCAGGATGTAGGTGAATGCTACTCTGAGGCATGTTGGGAAAAGGATTAATTGAATAATCTAATTGAGTGAGAGCAATCAAAAGATGTCTCCCTTAGTCCTCATAAAAACACAATAAGGAAACAGATAAAGCTCAGAGAGACTAAATAACTTTTCTCGAGGTCACATAAATAATAAAGATGACATCAGAATTCAAATCCAGTCTGAATTTTTTCACTCCACTAAGCTCTGTGAAAGTTAAGTTCTTCTGAGCATGGCTTTTGTCTTTCAGTGAAGATTCTGCAGACACTTCAGAAATGCTCAGGACCTCGGATGACTGCACTGAATGTCAAGTATTGTGTTACGGATATATTCACATATACATCTATATGTGTAATATGTATTGTATGATTTTGTATTTGTAGCATAAAACTGCTTATTATTTACTTTCATTAATAGAAATTTGTATTACAAAGAATTTTCAGCGTCGATAAAATTCTAGATTGTTCACCCCAGGTAAACGAAGGTATAGTACTAACTCAGAATTTGAGAGCCTTTAAAAGTCACCGTGAGACCCTTGCCTTCATTTGTAAGGTTAGGATAACAATATTTGATCCTATTTGTGGTGCCATAGTGAGAGATGCTATGAAAGTACTTTGGGCTCACATGAAAACAAAACAAACCTGTTATGGTAAAAAGCATCCCATGAGTTTTTCGAGGGACCAGTTTTTGCAAATTTCCCAACCTGGTAAACTTCTTAGGAGTCATGAAAAATGCATATAAAAATGGGGATTAACATTTTGAATGTGCCTGCAGAAATACTTCATATGGGAAAACGTCTTAGTGGTTTTACTGTGTCGAATAAAGCCAAAGAAGGATTATTTTTACATAAAGTCTCTCACCTAACTAGGACCACCTGGCATACAATTTTGTCCCATAAACCAGTGATGTCCCAAATCCCCTTCCAAAACAAAAGTCACACTGCTGAGGTTAATTCTGTTCTAATTGGAAGGCACAGTCAGTTCTCCTTTTATGCTCTGGGGGGCTGCGTGCTGCAATCTTTAAAATGTACAAGCCCAGCCACTGCTTGGCCACTCAACTTTCCACTATCGTTCTTTCCTTTTTCTAGCTTGTGAAGTGATTATTAAAATATTAATATCTTACCAATGTGTTGAGCTTCTCAAAGAGCAGTCTCTATGGATGTTGACACCTAATGTGTGTAGCTGGTGAAGAGACTTTAATTTTACTGACAAACTTCTACTAGCTACTGTGAATTTCATGGTATAAAATGCCACAGGCATTATTAGCAATGACAAATTAGAGGTTTGTCTGAGGTTTCTCTTAATAAACAAAATACTCAATTAGATACTTCTTAAAGCAGTTAAAAGTCTCTTAAAGTTTCCTTTGTACATCTGATCAAAATTATGTATCCTCTACCAGGAAAAATGTATGTACACATGTTTTCAGGTGGTCCTTAGTCTTTTGAAAGCCCATCACTCCATTAACCATTGAGAATTCCTGCTGTACACACAGCAAGAATACACATTTGCAAAATTATCAATAACTAACATTTATGCATATTAAACTTGGCATAATGTGGTGAAACAGTCAACCTCAAAGATCTAAATGTTTATATTAAAAAAAAAGGTCAAACAAAAATAAACTAATGGGACCTACTCAAACTTAAAAGCTTTTGCATAGCAAAGGAAACCTTATCAAAGTGAAAAGACACCAGTGGACTGGAAGGAAATATTTACAAATGATGCGACTGACAAAGGGTTAATTTCCAAAATATACAAACAGCTCATACAACTCAATATCAAAAAAACAAACAACCCAATCAAAAAATGGGCAGACGACCTAAATAGACATTTCTCCAAAGAAGACAAATAGATGGCCAATAGGCACATGAAAAAAGATGTTCAATATTGCTATTTATTGGAGTAATGCCAATTAAAACCACAACGAGGTATCATCTCATACCAGTCAGAATGGCCATCATCAAAAAGTCTACAAATAATAAATGCTGGAGAGGGAATGTGGAGAAAAGGGAACCCTCCTGCACTGTTGGTGGGAATGTAAACTGGTACAGCCACTATGGAGAACAGTATAGAGGTTCCTTAAAAAACTAAAAATAGAGTTACCATATGATCCAGCAATCCTACTCCTGGGCATATATCTGGAAAAGATGAAAGCTCTAATTAGAAAAGGTACATGTACCCCAATGTTCATAGCAGTACTATTTACAATAGCCAAGACATGGAAGCAACCTAAATGTCCACTGACAGATGAATGGATAAAGATGTAGCGTGTGTGTGTGTATATATATATATATATATATATATATATACACACACACACACACACACATACACACAATTACATGCACAATGGAATATTACTCAGCCATAAAAAGAATGAAATAATGCCATCTGCAGCAACATGGATGAACCTAGAGAATATTATACTAAGTGAAGTAGGTCAGATGGAAAAAAGAGAAATAGTATATGATATCACTTGTATGTGGACTCAAATAATACAAATGAATTTATTTACAAAACAGAAACAGACTCATAGAAAACAAACTTATGGTTAGGAATATGGGATTAACAGATACACACTACTATATAGAAGACAGATAAACAATGAGGATTTACTGTATAGCACAAGGAACTATATTCAATATCTTGTAATAACCTATAATGGAGAAGAATCTGCAAATATATATATAACTGAATCACTCTGTTGTATACCTGTAAATAACACAATATTATAAATCAACTCTACTTCATTTTTTTAAAAAGGAGCATTTTTTTAAAAAAAGGACTTCTGGTTTGAGATGGACAACTTTGTAGACAGGAGTCTCCTTCATTTTTCCTCTGTGTGGGGTTATCTGGGTGTGTTTATGTATAGTTGTGGGTGTGGGTGTATATATGTGTGGGTACGTGTATGTGGATTTACCAAGGATAACATTTTGCTATCATTACTCTCTCCATATATACACAAATGTGTGTATAAACATATGAATATGAACACTTCTTTATAACCACGACATCACCCAAGAAATGTAACATATTGAAATTTCTGCAACTGTCTCAGAATGTACCTATAGATATCTTTCTCAATTCCAGAGTTCAATCAACTGTAACATATTGCATTTAGTTGTACTGTCTGTTTAATTTCCTTTACTCTAGAAGCATTTCCTGATAGCTTTTATTTGTCTTTCATAACATTCATATATTTGAAGAGTCCAGAGAAGTTGTCTTGTAGAATGCTCCACAATCTCCTTATGATTAGATTCAGGTTAAAGCTTTCCGGTAAGAAGGCTCCACAAGCAATGTGGGAACTCACTCTTAAGCACAGCTCTTGATGTTTTTGGAGCACTCACAATGAACATAGTATCAAGTTCCTCACCCTTTAGGTACTGTTAAGACAACATTAATCGCACATCAAGATATCACAGAGACATACACACACACAAAGTACGCACATAAGATATCACACAGACATACACACACACAAAGTATGCACTCAAAAAGATCAGATTTTTAAAATGTATCTTTTTAAGGTTTGCCACAGATCCCATGAGGATATTTTGGAAGGCAGTATGAATCCATTATTTCACTGGCCCCAGCCTTGGAAGGTTTTCATTAAAAGGGAGGGGTTCACCAAGAGGATTAAGGTGTCTGGAGGCCTATGGACTTCAGTGATAGATAACCTGAAATCTGTGGTGGGTCAATATGAACAAAGAAGAACCTGATCAAAGGAAAGAAAAAGGCAAGGAAACCAGGGAATAGCTGAGAGAGGTGACACAGACCAGGGTAGACTGACAGAGGACTTTGAAATTCAAAGAATTCTAGCTGCAATGTTTAGTAAATCTTTTGGTAGTTTACTACGATTTGCCCTTGGAAAACTATATCTTTTTGTTTCTCAGAAATAAAGAAAAGGAGGAGAGGGCTTGAAAAGCCTTTTGGACAGAAAACGGCACTGAGAGAAACAATATTTTGATGAGTTAGTGCTAAATGAATTAGAAACATGTGGACTGAATTTCCCTTGAAATACAAATGGATTGAATAATTAATGGAAAAAGCACTTGGCAAAATGTACTTGAGGTTTTTATTGAACCCAAACCAAAAGATTTGAAAATATTTTGAAATATGTGAAAAGTACAATATACATCTGGATTTGCCCAACCCTAGTGAGGATACAGGAAATATTATTTTTATTTAACATTTATATGATAGCTGCAGTGTGTGTGCCTCAATCCTAAGGTATTTCTTACAACAGCCCCGTGGTCTAGGTCGTAATTATTATTTGCATTTGGGGCAAGAAATTTACCAGTACTTGCCTCAAGTGGGCTTCAAGTACAACCTTGTCTTGGTCTGTGTTCTTTAGAGATTTTTGTTAGTAGGAACACTGGACCAGCAGACACAGAACTTAAGTCCAAGTCCTGGGTTTAATTTTTTTTTTTTTAGATTGATTGATTGATTGATTGATTGCTATGTTGGGTCTTCGTTTCTGTGCTAGGGCTTTCTCTAGTTGCGGCAAGCGGGGGCCACTCTTCATCGCGGTGCGCGGGCCTCTATCGTGGCCTCTCTTGTTGCGGAGCACAGGCTCCAGACGCGCAGGCTCAGTGGTTGTGGCTCACGGCCCTAGGTGCTCCGTGGCATGTGGGATCTTCCCAGACCAGGGCTCGAACCCGTGTCCCCTGCATTAGAAGGCAGATTCTCAACCACTGCGCCACCAGGGAAGCCCCCTGGGTTTAATCCTTATTGGACCAATCACATTGTATACCTTTTTGGTAGATTTTATTATAATGTAGTTTCTCCCTTTTCCCTAAAAATATATTTTGACTTACATACTGTTATGCCAGATAGTAATAACTATCACTATACCAGCTTTCTTTGGTGACTATCGGCCAAATATATCTGTGGTAGGAAAAACGATCTCCCAAAGATGGCCCTGCCTAATCCCTGAAACCTGTGAATATGTTAGACTACAAGTCAAAGAGAAATTAAGGTAGCAGATGGAATTAAGGCTGCTAATTAGATGACCTTAAAATAGTGAGAGTATCCTGGGTAATGTAATCACAATGATCCTTAAATGTAGAAGTGGGAAGCCAAGGAAGAGAGTCAGAGAAAGAGACGTAATGACAGAAGTCAAGTCAGAATGATAGGATAAGAGAAGGACTCAACCAGTGTTCTTGTCTTTGAGGATGGGGAGGGAGGGTCATAACCCAAGGAATGTGGGTAGCCTCTAGAACCTGGAAAACGCAAGTAGCCTCCAGAAAGGAATGTAGCCCTGCCTATGCCTTGATTTTAGCTAAGACCCATGTTGAACTTTTAATCTACAGAACTGTTAGATAATAAAGTCGTTTTCCTTTAAGCCACTAAAGTTGTGTTACTTTGTTACAGCAGCAACAGAGAACAAATATATATCTTATTAACAGCTTTCATTTTGAACCATTCTATGCATCTTAACTATGTTTCTTATAAATAATATTTAGTTTCTTAAAATCAATTTCATAATTTTTGTCTTTTAGTGGCTATGTAATTCCATTCACATTTTTGTGATTCTTGATCTATTTGAACAATTTCTGCCATAGTATTTTGTCTTTTTTTCCATCCTATTTTTTTTTATATCTTGTTTCTTCCTTTCTGCTTTCTGTTGTTTAGTCATTTTTTATTCCTTTTCCTCTTTTACTGGGTTTAAAAATTATACAATTTATTTATATTATTTTGGTGGTAAACTTACAATAAAAAATAAACTACTTTTTATTGAACTAGAATACACATACAGAAAAATACATGTCATAATTATACAATGAAATGAAGTATCATAAAATGAATACAGCCATGTAATAGTCAAGTAACTATCATCAAGAAATAGAATATTCCTCATACCCCAGAAGTCCTGGGCGCCCCTCCAAGGCACTACCCCTTCCTTCCTGCTCAAAAGTAACCACCTGTAACTTCCAAAAAAACAGTAAGTTAGTTTTGATAGTTTTAGCACTTTTTAAAAAATGAGATTAAATAGAGTATATATTCTTTCTTGTGAGATTAATCTACACTGTGAAATGTATTTCATTCATTTCTGCTGCCATATAGCGTCCTATGTGCATCCAAAGAGATGCACAAGAATATGCATAGGAATATTATTCATAACATCCCCAAACTGGAAACAACCTAAATGTCTAGCAACAATATAGTGGATATATATACATAGTATATTCATGCCTTTACATTTTTAAACATGCATAATTAAAGTTAACCGATATCTTTATGTGTGTTTTTAAACAACAGAAGAACTTTAGGACAGTTTAACTCATATTATTACTGCCTAGAATTTTAATTCCAAATTGATTTGAACCTAATCACCATTGGTCATTATAATTTTTAGAACAGATACCAAATATTTAGACTTAACAGCATGGTGAGCTATTTCTTTGCCTACCTGTACGTTTTATTTTTTCTATTCTTTCCTTCCACATTAAATTTTCATTTTGTCAAAGTATATCCTTTTATAATTCTCTTAGCACAGATCTGGGAATAATAACTGCAGTCTTTTTATGTCTGAAAATGTCATTATTGTGTTCATTCTTTAAGGATGTTTCAGCTGCTTATAAAATTCTTGGTGAATTTACTCTTTCTCATCCCCTTTGAGATATTTATTCCACTTTAAACTTGCATCTGCTGCCGTTGATGAGAATTCTGCTGTCCCTCTATTGCCATTCCTTTGTAAGTAAACTGTTGTTTATCTCTGATAGATTTTTGAGGGTTCTGATGTGGATTTATCGTTATTTATCCTGCTCAAAACTCAGTGTGCAGGCTTGCTGAATGGATACAAAAACAAGACCCATCTATATGCTGTCTACAAGAGACCCACTTCAGACCTAGGGACACATACAGACTGAGAGTGAGGGGATGGAAAAAGATATTCCATGCCAATGGAAATCAAAAGAAAGCTGGAGTAGCTATACTCATATCAGATAAAATAGACTTTAAAATAAAGAATGTTACAAGAGACAAGGAAGGACACTACATAATGATCAAGGGATCAATTCAAGAAGAAGATATAACAATTATAAATATATATGCACCCAACATAGGAGCACCTCAATATATAAGGCAACTGCTAACAGCTATAAAAGAGGAAATCGACAGTAACACAATAATAGTGGGGGACGTTAACACCTCACTTACACCAATGGACAGATCATCCAAAATGAAAATAAATAAGGAAACACAAGCTTTAAATGACACAATAGACCAGATAGATTTAATTGATATTTATAAGACATTCCATCCAAAAACAGCAGATTACACTTTCTTCTCAACTGCGCACGGAACATTCTCCAGGATAGATCACATCTTGGGTCACAAATCAAGCCTCAGTAAATTTCAGAAAATTGAAATCATATCAAGCATCTTTTCTGACTACAAAGCTATGAGATTAAAAATGAATTACAGGGAAAAAAACGTAAAAAACACAAACACATGGAGGCTAAACAATACGTTACTAAAATACCAAGAGATCACTGAAGAAATCAAAGAGGAAATCAAAAAATACCTAGAGACAAATGACAATGAAAACACGACGATCCAAAACCTATGGGATGTGGCAAAAGCAGTTCTAAGAGGGAAGTTTATAGCTATACAAGTCTACCTAAAGAAACAAGAAAAATCTCAAGTAAACAATCTAACCTTATACCTAAAGGAACTAGAGAAAGAAGAACAAACAAAACCCAAAGTTAGCAGAAGGAAAGAAATCATAAAAATCAGAGCAGAAATAAATGAAATAAAAACAAAGAAAACAATAGCAAAGATCAATAAAACTAAAAGCTGGTTCTTTGAGAAGATAAACAAAATTGATAAACCATTAGCCAGACTCATCAAGAAAAAGAGGGAGGGGACTCAAATCAATAAAAATAGAAATGAAAACGGAGAAGTTACAACAGACACTGCAGAAATACAAAGCATCCTAAGAGACTACTACAAGCAACTCTATGCCAATAAAATGGACAACCTGGAAGAAATGGACAAATTCTTAGAAAGGTATAACCTTCCAAGACTGAACCAGGAAGAAACAGAAAATATGAACAGACCAATCACAAGTAATGAAATTGAAACTGTGATTAAAAATCTTCCAACAAACAAAAGTCCAGGACCAGATGGCTTCACAGGTGAATTCTATCAAACATTTAGAGAAGAGCTAACACCCATCCTTCTCAAAGTCTTCCAAAAACTTGCAGAGGAAGGAACACTCCCAAACTCATTCTATGAGGCCACCATCACCCTGATACCAAAACCAGACAAAGATACGACAAAAAAAGAAAATTACAGACCAATATCACTGATGAATATAGATGCAAAAATCCTCAACAAAATACTAGCAAACAGAATCCAACAACACATTGAAAGGATCATACACCACGATCAAGCGGGATTTATCCCAGGGATGCAAGGATTCTTCAATATACGCAAATGAATCAATGTGAAACACCATATTAACAAATTGAAGAATAAAAACCATATGATCATCTCAATAGATGCAGAAAAAGCTTTTGACAGGGCTTCCCTGGTGGCGCAGTGGTTGAGAATCTGCCTGCCAATGCAGGGAACACGGGTCCGAGCCCTGGTCTGGTAAGATCCCACATGCCGTGGAGCAACTGGGCCCGTGAGCCACAACTACTGAGCCTGCGCGTCTGGAGCTTGTGCTCCGCAATGAGAGGCCGCGATAGTGAGAAGCCTGCGCACCGCGATGAAGAGTGGCCCCCGCTTGCTGCAACTAGAGAAAGCCCTCGCACAGAAACGAAGACCCAACACACCCAAAAATAAATAAATAAATAAATAAAAATAAAGGAATTCCTTTAAAAAAAAAAAGAAGCTTTTGACAAAATTCAACACCCATTTCTGATAAAAACTCTCCAGAAAGTGGGCATAGAGGGAACCTACCTCAACATAATAAAGGTCATATATGACAAATGCACAGCAAACATCATTCTCAATGGTGAAAAACTGAAAGTACTTCCTCTAAGATCAGGAATGAGACAAGGATGTCCACTCTCACCGCTATTATTCAACGTAGTTTTGGAAGTCCTAGTCACGGCAATCAGAGAAGAAAAAGAAATAAAAGGAATACTAATTGGAAAAGAAGTAAAACTGTCACTGTGTGCAGATGATATGATACTATACATAGAGAATCCTAAAAATGGCACCAGAAAACTACTAGAGCTAATTGATGAATTTGGTAAAGTTGCAGGATACAAAATTAATGCACAAAAATCTCTTGCATTCCTATACACTAATGATGAAAAATCTGAAAGAGAAATTATGGAAACACTCCCATTTACCATTGCAACAAAAAGAATAAAATACCTAGGAATAAACCTACCTAGGGAGACAAAAGACCTGTATGCAGAAAACTATAAGACACTGATGAAAGAAATTAAAGATGATACCAACAGATGGAGAGATATACCATGTTCTTGGATTGGAAGAATCAATATTGTGAAAATGACTATAGTACCTAAAGCAATCTACAGATTCAATGCAATCCTTATCAAATTACCAATGGCATTTTTTACGGAACTAGAACAAATCATCTTAAAACTTGTATGGAGACACAAACGACCCCGAATAGCCAAAGCAGTCTTGAGGGAGAAAAACGGAGCTGGAGGAAGCAGACTCCCTGACTTCAGACTATACTACAAAGCTACAGTAATCAAGAGAATATGGTACTGGCACAAAAACAGAAACATAGATCAATGGAACAAGATAGAAAGCCCAGAGATAAACCCACGCACCTATGGTCAACTAATCTATGACAAAGGAGGCAAAGATATACAATGGAGAAAAGACAGTCTCTTCAATAACTGGTGCTGGCAAAACTGGACAGCTACATGTAAAAGAATGAAATTAGAACACTCCCTAACACCATACACAAAAATAAACTCAAAATGGATTTGAGACCTAAATGTAAGACCAGACACTACAAAATTCTTACAGGAAAACATAGGAAGAACACTCTTTGACATAAATCACAGCAAGATCTTTTTTGATCCACCTCCTAGAGTAATGGAAATAAAAACAAAAATAAACAAATGGGACCTAAGGAAACTTCAAAGCTTTTGCACAGCAAAGGAAACCGTAACAAGACAAAAAGACAACCCTCAGAATGGGAGAAACTATTTGCAAATGAATCAATGGACAAAGGATTAATCTCTAAAATATATAAACAGCTCATGCAGCTCAATATTAAAGAAACAAAGAACCCAATCCAAAAATGGGCAGAAGACCTAAACAGACATTTCTCCAAAGAAGACATACAGATGGCCACGAAGCACATGAAAAGATGCTCAACATCACTAATTATTAGAGAAATGCAAATGAAAACTACAATGATGTATCACCTCACACCAGTTACAATGGGTATCATCAGAAAATCTACAAACAACAAATGCTGGAGAGGGTGTGGAGAAACGGGAACCCTCCTGCACCGTTGGTGGGAATGTAAATTGATACAGCCACTATGGAGAACAGTATGAAGGTTCCTTAAAAAACTAAAAATAGAATTACCATATGACCCAGCAATCCCACTACTGGGCATATACCCAGAGAAAACCATAATTCAAAAAGACACATGCACCCCAATGTTCATTGCAGCACTATTTACAATAGCCAGGTCATGGAAGCAACCTAAATGCCCATCGACAGACGAATGGATAGAGACGAAGTGGTACATATATACAACGGAATATTACTCAGCCATAAAAAGGAATGAAATTGAGTTATTTGTTGAGACGTGGATGGATCTAGAGACTGTCATACAGAGTGAAGTAAGTGAGGAAGAGAAAAACAAATGTCGTATATTAACGCATGTATGAGGAACCTAGAAAAATGGTACAGATGAACCGGTTTGCAGGGCAGAAGTTGAGACACAGATGTAGAGAACAAGTGTATGGACACCAAGGGGGGAAAACCGCGGTGGGGTGGGGATTGTGGTGTGCTGAATTGGGCGATTGGGACTGATATGTATACTCTGATGTGTATAAAATTGATGACTAATAAGAACCTGCAGTATAAAAAAACAAACAAATAAACCAAAAAGTAACTAATACTAAACTTTCTTTGGGTTATTTGTATGGATATATGTTAATATAAATGTTTCAGACATTACATGAAATTTCTAAAAATCTTATATGTTCTGGTAAAATGTTATAAGTCATAATTCTAGTTATTACTTTAAAATGTATATCTCAGAAATAACTAAATTTCCTTGTCAATTGCATTATTATGAACTTTCATCAAATCGTTAACCGTGGTCATTTTTAAGTCTTTTGTCATTTACAGACAGTTCTGGGTGTACTCTGATGCTTTTGCAAATATGTTCCTATAAAAGGGTTTCATCTTCAAGGAATTCATGGAAAAGAGTCTGACAAGTACAGGTTTCTGGTAACTGACTATACTGCTAAACTGAATGAATAAGCATTTTCAGAACTCTAATGGCAAACTGATGAATTCATAAAAGTGCTAACAAAAGATCAAGATAAAATAAATTAATTACATGGGACTGAGTGAACTGATGAGGATGATTATAATTTTTGTGACTTTCTGTTTGAATTAAAAAAAAAATCTCACAAGGACTCAGAGGCAAAAAATACACAAATCAATTTTCACTGCAAAGTAAAGGAGCTGTTATAGTGGAGGATTACTGGACTGAATGTCAATATTATGACATAGTATGAGTGTGTTTCGTGTTTGGTAATTGCAATCATTGTTGATTTTGTTGTGGTCATCCATTTACAATGCTTGGTGTCAGTTTATTTATCTCTTGTAAAAATAAAATACAGTGTGTGTGTGTGAAAAAAATGGAGAAACTGAGAAAAAAAATTATAAAAAAAAACACAAAAACCTCAGTGTGCTTCTTCAATCTATGGAATCACATCTTTCTTTAATTCTGGAAAATCATATTCATTGTCTTTTCCAAAGTTTTCTCTTTATTCTTTCTCTTGTTTCCTTCTGGAACTTGAATAAACATAACAAAATTTTAATTCTTTTCTTTCTTCTTTTTCTCTTAATTTCTCCTTTATATTTTCTATCCCATTATTCTTTCCCTGCTGATTTTCTGTGTGATGCCCTTAGATTTGCTTTTTTTAAAAAAATTAATTAATTATTTTTTTTTGGCTGCACTGGGTCCTCGATGCTGCGCACAGGCTTTCTCTAGTTGCGGCGAGCGGGGGCTACTCTGCGATGCGGTGCGTGGGCTTCTCATTGCAGTGGCTTCTCTTGTTGCAGAGCACGGGCTCTAGGCACATGGGCTTCAGTAGTTGCAACACGCGGGCTCTAGAGCGCAGGCTAAGTAGTTGTGGTGAGTGGGCTTAGTTGCTCCACGGCAAGTGGGATCTTCCCGGACCAGGGCTCGAACCTGTGTCCCCTGCATTGGCAGGCGGATTCTTAACCACTGGGCCACCAGGGAAGCCCTAGATTTGCTTTTTAAAGCACCAATTTTATCTTTAGCTGCATCAAGTTGTTATTTAAGCCACACATGCAGCTTTTCATATCAATAACTATATTTCCCATTTATAGAAATCTATTTACTTATTTCTCAAATTGTTTTTCTTTCTTTCTTTTTAAAATATTCTGTTTCTACTTTGTTGCATTCATTCCTTTATATCTGTGACCATTTTAGATGTACTTATAGCTCCCTTCAGATTGTTGTATTATCTCTAGTTTTTTAAAAAATAAATTTATTTATTTTATTTTACTTAGTTTTGCCTGCGTTGGGTCTTTGTTGCTGCGTGCGGTTTTTCTCTAGTTGCAGCGAGTGGGGCCTACCCTTTGTGGCACTGCGCGGGCCTCTCATTGTGGTGGCTTCTCCTTGTTGCAGAGCACAAGCTGTAGGTGCACAGGCTTCAGTAACTGTGGCATGTGGGCTCAGTAGTTGTGGCACACGGGCTCTAGAGTGCAGGCTCAGTAGTTGTGGCACGCGGGCTTAGATGCTCCACGGCATGTGGGATCTTCCTGGACCAGGGATTGAACCATGTCCCCTACGTTGGCAGGTGGATTCTTAACCACTGTGCCACCAGGGAAGTCCCTGTCTCTAGTTTTTGGTGTACAGACTTCCCCTCTTGTAGTAAGTGTCTGTTGTCTCTCCTGAATGCTAGTTTGTTTAACCAGAAGATTTACAATAACATCATCTTTTGGCACAAAATGCTTTCTATTGGAGTTTGGTGTGTCTGGGGATGTGGGAATGCTTCTATAAACTATTCTGCAGGAGCCCTATGATATCCCTGGACTCACTCCAGTTTTCAAGTTAATTTCTCATTTTTGGATGAATTTAGCCATGTGGTTCCATGAACTTCATGCTCACCATACTATATAAGCCTGGGTTTCCAGTTCTCATATATTTTCTACTTATGGTTCTAACTGGATTCTAAACTTCCCTGCTGCTCATTCCCTCCCTGGGCCAGACTCCTGAACTCTCCTCCTCCGTGCACTTCTTTGCGAATTTCCCCTGAGCCCCTCAGCATTTGTACCACCTTTTTGATTTAAGAAAATCAAGAAATTTTCTCATCCTTTCTGGCAACTGGGGATTTTCTTTTCTTGACTGTATTTAGTTGTCCTTGCTGTATTTGGGGAGGGGAGAATTCGATGAGTTTGTTGTGGAGTCTGCCTGACTGATGAGAAGTCTGGACAATTCAGTTAATCTCTCTGGACATTACATTCTTCAAAGGTAAAATAGAGTGGATTATATCTGTTACATCTATTTTATTATATTGTATCTATTATATCTATTTTCTTGTGTTATTAAAATGGAATCATATATTCAAAAATTCTCTTTTTTACATTATAAAGCATCATACAAATATGCTAAGAGAATAAGTTAGTATGCCAGAAAATTCAGGCTCTTTGGACAATAACTTTCAATAACACAGTCACAAAAGTATATGATTATTTGTCCTGAACTTAGCAGTTTAGCATTCAAATGACTGTATCAGTGTTGGGGAAAGAAAAGAATGGCTTGGTGAAGGTGTGTTTGAGGGTGAGAGATTGGAGAGCATCCTTTCACAAAATGTTGACATGATTAGGATTATTACCATAAGTGGCATCCAAAATAGAAAAAGAGTTTTTGTTCATCTTATTTGAGAAAAAGTTCAATAATTCTGTTATTGTAATTATCATCTCATACTTGTGTACAACTTTTATTGATCAAGGAAATGTCAATGAGCTGGACACTTTATAAATTACTTCTGATGCCATTTACAGATGAGAGTTAAAGCTTTATACTACGTCTGATAGGAGGTAAGGTAAATACCCTTGTCCTCAGAGTACATAGCTGTGAAAACAGAGGTCCAGACAGCTCGGGTGACTTGTATAAGGGCCCACCCTTATAAGAAAGGGCAGAGCTGCAAGGTACTCTGTGCCTCTTTTATCACCCAATTCCCTTTCCAATGTAAATTTATATCACTTTTGCCCTTATTTTCTGTGCTGTTTCTTATACAGACCAAGTCTGGGATTTAAAAATCACTTTCTAGGAAAGAATTACATTAATGTCTATACTTCTGTTTCTGACCCTGCTAGAACCATTCTTTCTGTCTTATTGTTTTTTCCTATTTTTTAAAATGATCTTTTGTGTCATTGCAATTAGTCTCTCTTTTTCAATACACAATGTTGAACACGGAAGTACTCATTTTACTTACCCACTCTATCTTTTGGTTAACAGTAAATGCATACACTCAATCAGCCAATGTCTGTTGTTTACTCCCCAGCAAAGGTCTTAAAACATTTTCTCACACCATATACAAAAATAAACTTAAAATGGATTAAAAACCTAAATGTAAGACCAGAAACCATAAAATTCCTAGAAGAAAACATAGGCACAACACTCTTTGACATAACTCATAGCAATATATTTTTGGATCTGTCTCGTAAGGCAAAGGAAACAAAAGCAAAAAAATAAATGGGACCTAATTAAACTTAAAAGCTTTTGCACAGCAAAGGAGACCACTGGCAAAACAAAAAGACAATCTACTGAATGGGAGAAAATATTTGCAAATAATATGACCAATAAGGGGTTAATATCCAAAATATGTAAACAGCTCACACAACTCAATATCAAAACAAACAAACAAATGAACGAACAACCCGATTAAAAAATGGGCAGAAAACCTGAATAGACATTTTTCTAAAGAAGATATACAGATAGCTATATCTGTATATAAAAGATGCTCAACATCTTTAATCAGAGAAATGCAAATCAAAACCACAAGGAGATGTCACCTCACACCTGTGCTATCATCAAAAAGACCACAAATAACAAATGTTGGAGAGGATGTGGAGAAAAGGGAACTCTTGTATACAATTTGTGGGAATGTAAATTGGTGCAGCCATGATGGAAGACATTACGGAGGTTCCTCAAAAAGCTGAAAATAAAACTACACATGATCCGGCAATTCCACTCCTGGGTAGATATCTAAAGAAAACAAAAACATTAATTTGAAAAGATACATGCACCCCAATGTTCCTAGCAGCATTATTTACATTAGCCAAGATATAAAAGCAACCTAAGTGTCCATAAACAGATGAATGGATAAAGATGTGGTTTATATATACAATGGAATACTACTCAGCCATAAAAAAGAATGAAATTTTGTCATTTGCAACAACATGGATGAACCTGAAAGGTATTATGCTTAGTGAAATAAGTAAGACAGAGAAAGACAAATACTGTGTGTTATCACTTATATGTGAAGCTTAAAAAATAAAACAAAAGAATGAATATAACACAACAGAAGCAGACTCACTGATATAGAGAACTAGTGGTTACCAATGGAGAGAGGGAAGGGAGGAAGGGCAAGATAGGGGTAGGGGTGGAGGTACAAATTACTATGTATAAAATACATAAGCTACAAGGATATATTGTACATCACAGGGAATATAGTCAATATTTTACAATCTCTTTAAATGGAGTACAATCTATAAAAAATTTGAATCATTATGTTGTACAACTGAAGCTAATATAATATTGTAAATCAACTATACCTCAACGGAAAAAAAAAGGTCATGGCCACCAGAGGCCTTAAGATATTTTCACAACCTCTTAACTTTAAAGAATATTGGAAAGCCACTGCAGACTCTTTATTTTCTCTCTGTCAAAATGCATTACTCATGATCATGAGCAAAACTCTAGTATTATATTCAAATTCTGGCTTTGCCAACTTATTAGCAGTGTGATCTTGGGCAAGTTGCTTAACCTTTCTGTGCCTTAGTTTTCTCATCTGTACAATGGAGATAATAGTAGTATCTGTGTATAGGGTTGCTATAAGAATGTTTAGAATTTGTAAAGCACTAGAATGAAGCTTTCTATGTATGTGTTTATTAAATAAAATGAATTAAAGCTCCATATTTCTAGACTTCAGCCACCAAAATCTGTTAAAGTCAGGGCTGGGCTTGGTGATCCTTAAGGTTCTTTTCAGGTTTGAAGTGTTTCAGTCTTTTGCTCAACATCATAACTGATCTGAATGGATGTCTAGACTGACCTACTTTTCCAGGGATGATCATAATAGCATCTCTCATTAATATGCTTCAACAATCCAGTTTTCCTTGGATTCTAGTAAATCTAATTTTCAACTGTGTATGTAAATAGTAGATGTTGAACAGAATTTACTTTTTCTTCAAATAGAAGTCTGGATATCATGCAGACACAGTCTTTGATTCAAAGCATTTTTCAAAGCATTTTGGCTTCAAGTACCTAGATTTTTTAAAAACTATTATTGTTAATGATTTATATTTTAAGAGATTACATATGTTACGATCTTTGGGGGTTATTTAGGTAATACGGCATTCCATTAGTTGGAAATAGGTTAAAAAATTACTTTTCCCAGTATGTGATAACATGCACATGGACCGTTAGAGCTAGAGTGGACCTAAGGGATCATCTAGTCTAATCATCTAATTTTACAGCTCAGGAACTGAAAGCCCAGAAGGAGAGTTGTTAGTTGGCCAACTTAGGTCTAGAACTCTGGTCTTCTGACTGACATGATGGTGCTCTATCTACCACTCAGCAGGATGGTAACTAAAATTCATAATAATGACTTTGAGATACCACAAGATCCCCAATTACCTCTGCCATAACAAATAATAAAAAATAAAAATTTCAATACAGTTTTGGTATTAAGAATATTTGGCTGTATTGCAATTTCCTGAAAATCAGTGATTCACATGTTGTATAATGCAATTTGCTTTAACCAGTACATCTGATTAATCAGAACTTTGCTGTCTAACTCCAGAAAATAGGACATTCAATGTAAAATTTTTGATTTTTGGAAGTGATGCTAAGTGCTAATGTTGATAGATAAGAGATGTTGGTCTTGGATTTTATTGATTTTGATAAGCTATTTAAGAATCTTCACCATCATCATCAGTTGCATTTCTTGAGTATACAAAGTAGCTTAAAGCTTTATATTACATGGTAACACAATGTCTATTCTTTCAGTGGAGGTATGAATACAAAGAATGAAAAAAAATGAGTCATCATGGTCACTTTGTTTTCAATTGAGGTGAATTCATCTGATACTAAGCTTAGGGAAAGCCAATGCTTCTTCTTCCTGGCAAGTTCACAGAAAATGCAGAGAAAAGAAACTTCAGGGAGGTAATTATTTAATCATAAATAAAGGGAGAAATACTTTGGTAGAAGTAAAGTGTGAGATTCTTCAACTTTGTAGAGTAATAGTTTCAATAGGGAAATGAGAAAAAAAGCCTAGAAGGTAAGAAACACGGAAAGAAACAGACAAGCAAACAGGCAATAGGAGACTTGGAATTGCAAAATAAAAACCTTGGGGTATATCTGGAGAGAAAATCTGATGCTAATGAATGTCTAAATCATCAAGATGGATGATCTTCTCTTTTCTCCTTGATGGTTTATAAAGAGTCTGTAATCTCTTTCTTTACGCTACTCCAGTATCCAGATTGGAATTTCTTTTTTCCTGTTCCACAAGAATCTCTGGTGTCTTAATTATCTCTCACCTCCTTCAGTGCCTGGTAGATAAGGCCAACTAAAGAACATTATCATCATAGATATTAACCTTGAATTTGTTTAAATACTATGAAAGTAATGTAATCACTTTTATACTGGTCACCATGGAAACACATTTCTCTCTCTGTCTCTTCCTTTCACTTGTATCTTCACTGTCAAAACTTTTAAGAATGAAAACATTCACAGGCTAAGCTGGCTATTCTCTTGAAGAACCTGCAGCAAGTTGCATCTAAAAGACTTATTATTATTATTATTTTTTTGCTAGAAAAGAAACAAGCTTCAATGCTCAATGCCCACCTTGTGCAAATTGTTCTTCCAGGTTCTGGATTTTGGAGTCAGTAGAAATCCACATGACTAGGTTGTGTGTGTGTGTTGTTTAAAGAGATTCCCAGTTCTAGTAATAGAACAATTTACAACTACAGAACGCCAGGAAGCAGCAACCACCACAACTGGTCCTCTCTTCCCAAAGCCTGATGGCCCATGAATCAGAGTTTCCCCTTTTCCAGTCTGAAACAATAAACAATATCTGTCTCTCCCCACTCCTAGCCAGTCTGGCAATCATCTGACTTGTCAGAGGGCCACAATTTATTGGTGGAGAATCTGCTGGGATGTTCCTGGGAGGTTTGCCAACCACTGGATCACACTTTTCAGATGCTGCCTCCCGAGAGGCTGATCGCAAGACTGGTGGTGTCTGTACTCGTCAGCTATGCATGGAGCTGCAGAAGTACAGAGGCAGCTCAGACGTGATGCCAGGAGTCTTCTTGCAAAGGGTAACCCTGGGCACTGTCACTCCAGCCAGAAGTACTCACCCCCAGACTACAGTTGTTGGCAAAGGGCAAGATAAAAATAAACACAGCAATGCAACACATCTGCACCAAGCATCTGGGTGAGAAGACAGAATGAAGCAGAAATGCTTCTGTCTGAATTAACAAGTCTATCACCATTACTGTAGCATTGTCATCTGCAGATTCCCTTGCACCACCCAGTCTGGAACACCTCCCTTCACCTATTGGACTAGGTATAGATACTCAGATAGTAAGACAGATATACAGAATTAAAAATAAATTTCTATTAATGATAGAATGTGTTGCCATTTACCAGTTGTGTGATGACCTTGGGCAAGTTACTTAAGATTTCTTCATTTCAGTTTTCTCTACTGTAAAATAGGAATAGTAATAGTTTATGTTTTACAGTATTGTTTGTCTTTGGTTCAAGCTAGGAATGAGTTCATATTTGTAAATTATTTAGAACAGTATCCAGAACATAGTAGGTGCTTAACAAATGTTATCTTTGTTATGTTTCTTACTATTATTATTTAGATTCACTGATACTTTTAGATTTCACAGCATTCTGAGCTCAAAGGACCATGTCTTACTCAACTGGGTATTCCCATTACTGAACATGATAATGGGAGATAGTAAGTTCCTCCCTAGTGCTATGCTTAACGCATTGTGTTTGCCTGTGATATCAATTTCTCTTACAATGTGGCCAGGTAAAGATTATTATCTGCCAGAACTAAGGAGTAAAGCACTGCAAAGACAAGATTTCAGTATTTTGCACTCCTCAACCGTACCCCATATTTTCTAAAAATACATCACTTATGTGCTTTGCCCCTTCAAAGCATTTATTTTCTCTGTCAGTCTGATTTTTTTCTTCCCCATCCAAAGAAAGTTTGGAATTCTATCAGCATAGGTTTGGGATACATATTGCCCAAATACAGATTAAGTAGAAATTTTCTTTTGAAATGCAAACACCTTTGCAAGTAGTAACACCAAAAGTCAGGAAACATCATGTGAATGAGTTAACCAGATCTGTTTTTTAGCTAGACAAGACTTGTTAAGGGAGTGTGACTCATGTGTGTGCGTGTGTGAATGAGAGAGAGAGAGGGGAAGAGAGAGAGATGTGATGGGAGGGGAGTAGTCAACAGTACTAGCCTCCTGATTCCAAGACATGGCACATCTTCTCCCTTCTGTGGTCATTTTCAACAGTGGGTCCCTACCGGGAGTGGTACAGCTGGAAGATTTTTCTTTATTGGAAGCCAACTGTGGATGCTCTGGGGACCATTCTACCTTACCAGACTTGGGTAGTAGTACAATGGTTCTAGGGCAGAAGTGAGTTTCCCTGGGTTTTGTCCTTGCCATTTTTCTGCTCTTAAACAGGGACGTGAAGTACAATACAATGGACAAGAGCCCTAAGGACTGGAATATGAGGCAGAGAGCTGCTCTCAGTTTATACTCCCACATGCTGATTATGGAAGTGTTTATTTCCCTATAGCATTGCTAACACTGGATATCATCATCTGAGCTTGCTTTTATTAACTTGTTGTGGGAAGCTGATACCTTATTCTTTTAACTAGCATTTCTTAAAAATCCTTGTGAGAGTGAACATTTTTAGTATGTTTATTTGTCATTTTTATTTCTTCTTTTTTGACTTGTCAGTTCATATGCTTAATCCATTTTTCTTCTGGTGTTATCATGCTATTTTTATGTCCAAATCTGAATTTATTATCCTTGGTAGTTTCCTGCATACTGGATGTAAAGTTGAATTCTCACCAAAAGCACTATTGTCAGAAAAATGATCTAACAATTGGAGACAAGCCTCTAATTGCAGGATATTCTTTCAAGAAAGTGCTGGGTGTGACTTTCTATTGATTGTCTATTTGACAGCTCTTTAGGAGCAAGTGTTACCCACGAAAATGTTTGCCCAGTAGAGATACAAATAATTACTGACTGGTAGAACACACAACTAAAAGGTTTATAGACCTGTTGGACATTAACCAGTTTTGCATCTAACCCATCAATTTATTAAATTGCCTATATATACTCAGATTCTCAAATAAGCTTAAGACCAATTTTAGGATCTTACTGGTTCCCTCATTAACTAATGAGTTAAATAAAATCTTTGACATATGTTCATTTTATATTTGCCTGAAAGTCATGAGTTTACCTTTTCAAAAATTACATTTCAACACCATTGGCTTTGAAAATTTCTCCCCAACTCCATTGCCATTCATTGCTTTTACTGAGTACAAAGGAGGTTTAAAGTTTATATTCCCAGAATTAGAAAAGACACATGTTGACCCTTTCCATACTCTCCTAACTCATCTCACTTTAAGTTCAAAATTGAAAACTCCAAATCAAAAGAATCCAGCTCATGGTCCTTCTTTTTTACTGAAAGTACAGGGTTCCTTCCCAAGAAACCTGCCAGGACTCACAAACCTAACATGTTCTGTTTCCAGGTGGCTGCGGCGGAGTTTTTACAGCCCCACTTTCCATCTTACTCAGCGTAATTTTAATGGCTGCCTCTTTCCGGGGGTCTTAGTGAACTGTTCCAGGAAGGGTTAGAACCTACATTAAATAATAATCATTAAAAAAGAAAGACAGGGAAAATAAATTCCTTCTGTTTACACATCCCAACCAAAGGTCATTGTGAATAGGCTTCTTGGCCGACTGGAGAAAGACATTAGTTACCCTCATAATTTCCTGCCTGGGTTTCTGCAACAGCCTCCTAAGCGCTGTCTCAGCCCCACAGTCCTCTCTGCCTCACCCCTCACAACCACCAGCAAATACATTCTCCATATACCACTGATTTGATTTTATTTAGAAGTAACTGTAATCATTTCATTCCCCTAATTAAAGTCCTCAGGGGCCCCTCTCACTGCTGTGGGGTAATTAAGGATAAGCCCCTGCGTACGACTAACATGGCCCTTCAGCTCTGATCTCTCTGTAACTTTCCAGACTTACCATGTATGGCATCTGCTCACGCTCCTTTCTTTCTGGCTGTTCTGACTTATAACCCCCGAATGTCCCAAGCACTCTGACACCTCCATGCTGTCGAGTATGTTTACTTTTGTCTAGGATGCCTTACCCCTTTTCTAGTTAATTCTGACTTGTCTCCTAAGACTTAGCTCCAGCTCCATCTTCTCTTGTAGGAGCTCCAGCTTCATCTTCTCTTGTAGGCAAATCCTGATATCCTCTCCCACGCTGAGTTAGGTGCCTTTTTGAGCTCCTATGGCAGCAGCCAATGAACAGCCCCACTGTAGCCCTTAATACACTGTTTTATAATCATTACTTTTATTCTGTGTCATTTTCAGGGGACTAAGATTTACCCCTTTTTGTATTCTTAGGATTTATCCCATAGGCTTAATGTGGGGAATGCTCAAAAGAAATTAAATGTATGACCTCATCTTATGACTTACATCCTTTTGCAACAAAGAAGTTCCATAAGAACTGTATGGGAAATTTTAGACACCTTTAAAGTGCCCTAAATTATCAAACTGAGATGTTTTTAAATGTGAAAGAATTTCCAATCACCTCCTTGTCATTAAAAACTTGTTCTCTGAATATTGACCAAGCTTCTCAGTGTGTGTAGTGCTTCCAATGAAGTCATAGGATAGACGTACAGAATATTTGACAAATCTGTTTGTGTGAAGTACTTCAGGGAAGAGAGAGTATCTTGGGTTTCTCTTAAATCCCCATACAGGACCTAAAATATAGCTAGCCATTTACCAAGAGCTTAGTAAATACTTGTTGTTTGATTGACTGTTTGAAATATATACAGTCAGTGCTGCCAAGAAACTCCCATTCTAATTTATTAAGTGGTGACAAGTTAGTGGTGCAACAGGGAAATTTGGGGATTATATCATAGCAGCGTAGCATGGTAATTTGGGAAGCACGTTACCGGCACTCATTTTGTCCATAGACTCTGTATTCGAGAGAATGGGCCAATTCATCTGCCTCATTTATACAATAACATTCACTTCTAAAGTTTTAAACCTTTTCTTTTTTTTCCATTTCTTTCCACCTGACATTCTATAGCTTCAACATATAGTTATACAACAATGATGTACACCTCCAGCTTTAATCTGTCTCTTAAAATACAGACTATATTTACAACTACAGAACACCTAGACTTGGATGTTTGGCAAGTACCTTGTACACCACATGCCCAGATATGAGCTCATTGTCTCATCCTTCTCCTCCATCCACTCTCTAGTTATTGGTCGCTAAGCTCTCTGTCATCTATAAATTTGTGACTGTGGATAAATTACTTAAACTCTCTAGGCCTTGGTTCTTCTGGCCTGTAAATTATGTAACATTAAGTTTCTACCTCATAGAGTTGTTGTAAGGATTAAATGAGTTACTATATGTAAACCATTTAGAATGGTTCCTGGCACATTTTAACTCTCAGTGAGTGAGTATTTGCTGGTATTATTTTTCTTAGTCTCACAACTTCAAAGTGTCAGAGCTGTCCTCATTACCACCATCTCCTTTACCTCCAAATCCATGGTCATTAATTCTTGTACATTCTCCTTTGTACTGATTCTCTCTCTTGTGTTAATTCTCCTATTGTCCAGTCAGGAAAACAGACACCGCTCCAGCTGTATCTAACAGAGAGGCTGTAATTTAGGAACCTGGTTTAAGAAGGTAATAGAAGAGGGACTTCCCTGGTGGTGCAGTGGTTAAGAATCCACCTGCCAATGCAGGGGACACAGGTTTGATCCCTGGTCTGGGAAGATCCTACATGCCACAGAGCAACTATGCCCGTGCGCCACAACTTCTGAGCCTGCGCTCTAGAGCCTGCGGGCCACAACTACTGAGCCCATGTGCCACAACTACTGAAGCCCGTGAGCCTAGAGCCTGTGCTCCACAACAAGAGAAACCACCGCAATGAGAAGCCTGAGCACTGCAACAAAGAGTAGCCCACACTCTCCGCAACTAGAGAAAGCCCGCACGCAGCAACGAAGACCCAACGCAGCCAAAAATAAACTAAATAAAATAAATTTATATTAAAAAAGAAGGTAATGGAAGAGCCGAGAAGCAAAACAGAAACATTTAACAAGAGCAGGATGCCACAATCACTCATAGGGCTAGGAGGACAATGGGACAACCCTGGCTTCCTCCTCTTCTCAGTCTCCAGCTTTCCTCCAGTACCTCTTCTTGGCCAAGACCATATGGAAGCTAGTCAGCAAATGAGACCAGGAAAGGAAGTTAGTTCCTTGTAATATAAAGCAGAGCAGAGGAAGGGACAGTTAGTTGTGCCCCATCAGCTCACTCTCTGCCCCGCTCCTGCCCTTGTTTAGACTGTCATGACCTCATGCCTGGACTGTTTAGCCTCCTCACTGGCCTTCCTGGCATCAGCTTCTTCCTACTGTAGTACCTACTCCAGATCTCCTCCAGTGTTAATCCTACTATAAAACAATTCCACGCATGTCATTCTGACTTAAAAGCTTTGGTTTGCTCTGCATTTCCCATAAGATAAAGCTTAACTTTTCCATAGGGAAGCCCTATAAGATACTTCATTCTCAGAATCCAAGTTACTGTAAGTCGAAAATCGTTGAATAGAAGCTTTTTCTTATGGTTTAACCTAAAATCTCTCTGGCTGTATCCGGCATCATTTCTATGCTATAGGCAACTAGAAATTTATACAAGTCCTTTTCATGTTCCTTAATCTGCCTGGAAAACTTAAATTTTTCTTTCAAGAAATATCACCTTTGAAACTTTTCCACGGGCCTCTGAAGTTAGCTGTCCCTTTCCTCTGTGCTCCTTCTGCATCACTCCCTCACTCTGTTCTAGCACTTTTGCTGTAACATTGAATTGTCTGCTTTCTTGCCTGTCGACTCAATTATTTTCCTCCATGCACACTCTTCCTGAGCAAGCTGAACAGAACTTCATGGGATCTCTATAAATGTTAAATAAATTATTAACACTGCATATATTCACTTAGCTAGGATTTGCCTGACTGAATGATTCTGTGTGGGTTCCAGCTGGAGTCCTGTGAAAACTGCTGTGTGAGCAATAGCACCCTCTCTCTTTTGTCAGACCACATAAACTCATAGGCTAATTTATTTCACCAGATCTTCCAGTCAACCTAGTGTGAATACTGTGACTGGAGATTCAATCTGAAAATTACTTTGTGTCCATCACTGAAGATTGGAGTTTTCTCTTTTGCATCTTTTCCAATTTTCTGACTCATAAATTCTCAAGATACACCTGGCCATAAAAACATAGCCACCACACACTAGGGTGTCCTAAGCCCTTGACTGATGAATCTAAAATATTTTTGGTATGATGCTTTTCAAGGAGCAGAAAATTTCTCTTATATGGTAAATACAGTCTAAAATCAGTTCCACCTTTTTGGCTTGTATCATTTTGTCAGTCCTCTGAAGTAAAAATATTCATGCTGCTACAGCATTTGACAGTTGACTTTTCTTTTTCAAAAGAGGAATTGGCATTTGTCACAAAGGAACAGGAAGTATGTTTTCATAATTTCATTCTAGCTTACTGTCCTAGTTTGGATGCAGCCCCCAAAGCAGACAGCATGACTTTGTATAATCTTTTCATCTATGTTGTGAATAATCCAAGCAGACCCATGGGGCTCCTTGTGTCTTTGAAGGGTTTGTTGGAGATGTCATCTGAAAGTGAGTTAAAACTGGATAGTTCACGAAGAATAACTTATGTAAGCTTTTTAATCAATGAATGCCTAGAAGTTTTAGGCACAGAAGGGAGAAATCCTACCTTTGGGACCAAGTCTAAAAGCAGTTCCCACCTTGCTCCTGTTGCTGACCCATGACCATATGTCTATAATATTAAGCGCTGCAATGGAAGCACAATCAAGACAAAGCAAGAGCAGCTCAACAAGGTAAGGTGGAGTTGGGGATGAGAGAGACAGGATGCATGTCAAACGAGACAACAACTAAGATCTTCTAAGACAAGAAGACACGAGTCAAGCAAAGAATTTGGGAAGTGGCACAATCTTTTAGTTGGGACAGTAGGGTTGATGAGGTGATTTTATCAGAGGTATGCCTGGTCTGGCTGCTTCCCTTGTTTTCCCTTGCCCTGCCTGGGAACATACCAACTAGAGAGTAAAAATGAAAATTGGCAGCAGTGATCCCACTTTTAAAAGGACACCCTTATGGGACTTTCCTGGTAGTGCAGTAGTTAAGAATCTGCCTGCCAATGCAGGGGACACGGGTTCAAGCCCTGGTCCGGGAAGATCCCACATGCCGTGGAGCAACTAGGCCTGTGAGCCGCAACTACTGAGCCTGTGCTCTAGAGCCCATGAGCCACAGCTACTGAGCCCGCGTGCCTAGAGCCCGTGCTCCACAACAAGAGAAGCCACAACAATGAGAAGCCCGTGCACTGCAACAAAGAGTAGCCCTCGCTCGCCGCAACTAGAGAAAGTGTGGGCTTTCTCACACTTCATTGCGTGCAGCAACGAAGACCCAGCGAATCCAAATAAATAAATTTATAAAAAAAAAAAAAATACACCCTTAGCTTATGAAGACCTTGAGGGAAATAATTAGCATCAGTGACTCAAGTGTCTATTTTTCCATTGCAACATAGTGTTTTTAATATGTGTGTGTGTGTGTGTATATATATATATATATATATATATATATATATATATATATATATATAATGTGTGTGTGTATATATATATATATGTGTACATGTCTATTTCTTCAGTAATTTAAACATTTCTCAGGGCAGGAACATGATGTTATTCATTTTTGTACTAAGAGTCTTGCACAGTGCCTGACCTTGACACATGATGATTCAAAATATGCTTGTGGAATAAATTATTGGACATATGGGGAACGTAAGGAAATCATATACATGGGGTGAATCCTAAAATAAGATTCTTCATTGTTCTGATTTCTGGTACGACAAAAAAAATGGATGAATGATGTGAGAAGGAAAGTTTCTTGGATTCTTCCTTGAAGACTAACTATGACCCAAGTTACTTGTTGCAGGACAAATACAGGATGTCTAAATTGTGTAATTCAGCCAGGGATGGGGTACCAAGAGCTCAATATTTAAAGATGCAGCATTCAAGAAAAACTGGTTTGATAGCAATGAATGGATCTAGAAGATGAAAGCAGGAATGCAAGGGACAGAGCTGGCCACATAGAGATAAATAGGACTAGTTCAGAAGCTAAAAAAGCCAGATTCCCATTGAGGTCAACCATTCACACACAGCTTGGCAGCAGGTACTCCAAGGGGCCAAAACAGACTGGATAGAACTGTGAAAACTAGCCACTAACTCATGGTAGATTAGGTCTCTATCTACACAAGCACTTCTCACTGCTCTTCATATCAAGACACACATAGAAAATGATAATTAAGTGTCAGCACACCTGTAACTCATAACTAGAAATGGTTGGAAGCTCTGTTCTACTCAGTTCCTCTATGAAGTCTGTCTCTGGAGTCTTAGGTAGCCGATCATCAGTTCTGTAAGTATTAGTCAAGTAAAGCTGCTAGGTGTAGGGAAAATAATTTCTTTGAACATGTATTTCACTGAAATATTATTTGTGGTAGAAATGGAACAAACTCAGTTAACGACAGAACAAATTCTAATTGCTACTAAATGCAGTTACCCATTTGAGACACAGAGCATGGCTTGACTGATACAGGAAAAGGCCTCTATGGATTGAGTTTTTACCCATAATTTTCCATTAATTTCTAAGTTTACCACTATCACCAGTTAGTATTTATTAAATTTTCATGTTAAAGAAAAGGCAAAGTTCTATCCTCGGGATTGTCATAAAACACTGAGAAATCCACAGCCCTACTATGTGAGTACTTTCTAAACAACGTGTACAAAGGTGAAAAAAAAAAAAGCACTCTCATTTTTAATTAGAAATATTGTATTATGATAATTAAAGCCACCTTACAAATCTAGACATTTGGTATAAAATATTTAGTTATTTGGTTGATCCTTTTACAATATAAATAAATTCTAACATTTATTGAGTCTTAAATATGTAACTCAGAATGCTAAGAGTATTGCCAAGAGTATGTCTATGAGTTAAGTACTATTGTTAGCCTCATTTTACAAGTAAGGCTAACGTTAGTTCTCAAAATCACATAGTTATTAGGGAGTGGCAGAGCCCTGACCCAAATTCATATTTCTCTAGTTCCAAAGCCCATGTTTTCACTAGGCCATACTGAGTTCTCTCTTCCAGTAAAATGAAATTCATTTAACACCCAACAAATATGTATTAAGCATCTAATATGTACAAGACACCATGCTAGCTTATTTAGGTATGAAGATGAAAAAGATATGGCCCCTGTCAGGTTTTGGGGGGACTGAAGCTTATTTAATTTGGAGGCCCTCTTTAAGAGAAAAAGAATAGATAAAGTAATAATATACATGATAAAGGGTAATTATTTGATGGAGATCCTTAAAATGTATGATGGCAAGTTTGGAGAAGGAGGCCCTTGGAAGAGCCCAGAATGCTCCACACAGGAGCCTGAACAGAGCTTGGCTAGAGGTAGAAAGGTAGGAGGCCATTCTGGCAGAGGAAACTACTTGCCAAGGCTTAAGAGATGTGCCAGAGGCAGGGCATCGCTGGAGGACTACAAGTAACTCACTATGTCTGAGGCTGAAAATGTGTATCCGGAGAAGGTGGTGAAAAACCAGGCTAAAACAAGGAGGCACCCAGAGGCTAAACAAGGGGAAGATATTAAGGAGTTTAGATGTGGTCTTTTAGGCACTAGGGTGTGACTGAAGACTTCTGATCAGGGCATCAGATTTTTATTTTGAGTATAGTCTTGTCAAGGAAGGAGCAGAGTGGGTCAGGGATGGAGCAAGAGTGATAAATAAGGGAGAAATGATGAGGATCTGAACTCAGGGATGTAAAAGAGAGAACTGGAAAGACAGAAAACATTTTATATAAGAACAATGGAAAAGGGAAGGCAATCAATAATATTCTAAGTGCTCATCCTAATCAATGGAATAAATGCTCATATATTTTCTAAGATTGAAAGTTATATAAATAAGCATTTTTAAAGAGAAAAAAACATAAAATGTGGTTCTTCTCTTATAAATTAACATGCAAATTCTTAATAAATTTTTAAAAAGATATCCCCCCCCCCCAAAAAAAGAGAGAGAGTTAAGAGAATGATAAATATAACTTTTTGGTTGATTAGCTAAGCAGGTAAGAGAGGAAACGGTCTAGGTTGATTCCCACATTTCTGTTTTGGGTAGGTACCTGGATGCTAGAACCATAGCAGAGGAAGAGAGGTTCTGGGGGAAGGACTATCTTCTTTCTTTGATCAGTCTTGACTGCTGAGTATGAGGATCTGGAGGACATTGAGATAGAAAAGTCTAGTTGCAGTTGGATATGTGCTTTGAAAGATTTGGCCTGGAGGTTTAGATTTGATAACATTAGCCTGCCTTTGGCATTTGATATAGTGTGGATGCCCGTGCCAGGGATTGTCTGTAGAGTGTGAATAGAAGAGGGTAGAGGGCAGAGCCATGGGAGAAACAGGCGTTGGAGAATGGTGAGGTAAAAGAGTCCACAGAAAAGTCTGGGAAGAAAGTACTTTCCATTTCTTAAATATTATCTGAGTTTGTTAGTGTCTTTGAATAATCACAAACAAAATTTCAAATTTTCACTTTGAGAATCTCTATCCTAATTCTTACAAGGCTGCCCCCCTTGCTTCAAACATATTTGGACCTACTGCCTTCCTTTTCTATGCTAATTCAGTGGTCCTTAACTATGGTTGCTAATTAGCATCACAGGGAGAACTTAAACAAATAACAAATAATGGAAATAGTGCCTTAGATCTGAGATTCTCATTTCTTGACTCCAGATGGGCCCCAGGGCAACAGCAGTTCTTCAAGCATCTTCAGAGCATTTTAATGTGCAGCTCGTGTTGAGAACCTTAGGTGATGATGTCCAATCCCACTAATTTGATTGACAACTGTAAACTAAGGATTTCTAATTTCATATACCTCAAGCCTTGACCTCTTTCCTGAGCTCAAACAAGTATACATTTGCTGTTTGTTATTTTCACTTCTAATAGGTATTTCAAAATGACATGTTCAAAACAGCATTTTCGTTTTTTCCTTCAAACCTGTTTCTCCCCCGGTGCTCCCCATCTCAATAAATAGCATCATTTACCCACTCAGAACCTGAACCCAGGAGTCATACTTAATTCCCATTTTCCCCTCACATTCCATTTCTAATCCATCAGCAAGTCTGACTGCTTTACTTTCCAGATATTTCCTGACTCCGTCCGCCTCTCACCATCTCAAACACTATAACCCGGTTCCAAGCCACCATCACTTCCTGTCTAGGTGACTGCAGTAACTCCTAAATCGTCTTTTAGCTCTCACTCTTCTTCCCTTAAGGTCAATTGTCCACACAGCTGCTAAAGTGTGGTGGCTCTAGTTATGATTCAGTTTAAGAACCACTGGCTAGAAATAAAAGAAGCCAGTAGAAGAAGGTCTTGTCTTCATGTACCCAGAGACTGAGGCCTTCCCAGTTCACCTGGCAAAGCCAGCTCTTGGCCTAGACTTGACACTTCTTCCAGCCTGCTTCACCTCATGGTGCCTTCAGAGTTCACATTATAGCCTGATAGCCAACCCATTCCCCATCTCCCAATTCTACATGTCCAGCTGCTCACTGATATTTGGACCTGCCTCATATACTCTTGCAGGCTGGAAATAGGACTTAATATTTCCATTCACCTTGGGACTTGCTTAAACTAGTGGTCCCTCAGTTGTTTCCCACACTGGCTTCTGCCTTCTACCTAGCCTCAGAGTACTTCAAGGCTGATCTGACAAAATTATGCAGTAGCCTAAATTAAATCATTTAATAGTCATTCAGTAAGGCCTCTTAATTGAAGATGCTGAAGATGTGTCCTTGTTTAGCTTGCTCTGCTGCCTGAAATTCTCACACAAAGTCTTTTTGGGGGAGAGATGGAAGGGAGGAGGACAGTTAGTAGCTGTTAAAATGTGTATAAGTTAGGTCTCTCCAGAGAAACATAACCGGTAGTAGTGTGTGTGTGTGTGTGTGTGGAGAGAGAGACAGAGACAGGGAGAGAGACAGAGATAATAGCTGGAGACAGAAAGGCAGAGATAGAGATATATATAGAGAGAGACAAAGAGATTTATTTTAAGAAACTGGCTTACATCATTGTAGAGGCTGGCAAGTCTAAAATATACAAGGTAGGCGAGCAGACTGAAGACCCAGGGAAAAGTTAATATTGTAGTTCAAGTCCATAGGCAGTCTGCTGGCAAACTTCCTTCTTCCTTGGGGGAGTTCAGTCTTTTTCTATAAAGGCTTCCAACCAATTGAATGAGGCCTTCCATATTATAGAGGGCAATCGCTTTATTCAAAGGCTACTGATTTAAATGTTAATATAATCTAAAAATACTTTCCCAGACATCTAGAATAATGTTTGACCAAATATCTGGGTACCATGGCACAACCAAGCTGACTTATAAAATTAATCATCACAAAAGGTAAATGTCATTTGGAAGAGGCAATAAACCCATCATGCAAATTACGTATGCTTCTATATAAATTATAGTGTTCCCATTTAAGTCAGTAAATGCTCTTCAAGTACTTCCTCATGTTACTTTTTATTTCCCTCAAAGAAAAGTTATTTTAGGTATTATATATAGGTACATTAAAAACAGATTTGATTTTGATAAAAGTAACTCATGGTTCCCAAGTAAATAACTGAGTAGACAATTCAAAACAGACTTGTAAACTCCATTCTAGAAGTTGCTTTTTAGGTATTACGGTAAGTTTGCATCAAAAGCACCTCAGAAGAAAGTTGCTGAAGGATGTGGGGGATATTATGGATGTCCTCTAACCTGTAAGTGCCAACAAACCCAAAGCCTTGTCTATCTTATTCCCTATTATCTCTAGCACAGCATCACAGGTACTTTGTGGACATTCAACAAATGTTTGTGGAAGGAATAAGTTACCCTATAGGTTCTCAATTAAAATTGGTTTTATCTTTTGCATTCTGTATATGGTGCCTCTCTGGGGCCACAGAGTGTATGACTCTTGTGATGTCTCCTGGCTCTTTTTTTTTTAAATCAATAGAGGTTGGTGAAGGGAGGACAGTATAGGGTATAGTGACAGCATGCATAGCCGTTGGACTGTCTGAGGTCCATATCCTGATGCCACCACTTACTGTCTGTGTGATCCAGGACAAATTACTTAACTTCTTTGTTCTTCAGTTTACTCATGTGTAAAATGGGGATAATGACAGTACTTACCTTACACAGTTAATGGGAGAACTACATGAGAATTCATGTGAAGTGTCTGATAAAGAACCTCACACATGGTAATATTGTTAAGTATTATCATCATTATCATCATCATCATTATTATTATAGTAGTAGTGGTGGTGGTAGTGGTAGTGGTGGTGGTGGTGGTGAGGAGGAATAGTTGTTGTTTAGTGATTTTACTGTTGTTTAATTAAATGCTTCTTTTAAAAAAATTATTTAGTTTTGGCTGTATTGGGTCTTTGTTGCTGCATGCGGGCTTTCTATAGTTGCAGCAAGCGGGGGCTACTCTTCGTTGCAGTGCACGTGCTTCTCATTGAGGTGGCTTCTTTTGTTTCAGAGCTCTGGCTCTAGGCGCATGGGCTTCAGTAGTTGCAGCATGCGGGGGCTACTCTTCGTTGCAGTGCACGTGCTTCTCATTGAGGTGGCTTCTCTTGTTTCAGAGCTCTGGCTCTAGGCGCATGGGCTTCAGTAGTTGCAGCATGCGGGCTCAGTAGTTGTGGCTTACGGGCTCTAGAGCGCAGGCTCAGTAGTTGTGGTGCACGGGCTTAGCGGCTCCGCGGCATGTGGGATCTTCCTGGACCAGGGCTCGAACCCGTGTCCCCTGCATTGGCGGGTGGATTCTTAACCGCTGCGCCACCAGGGAAGCCCCTAAATGCTTCTTAAAACAGATAACCTGTAAAGACTTATCTCATTGCTCTGGGGTAAAATCATTGGCTTGGTGAATTACTTATACCTCAGTTAAACAGAGTCTTCAAAGTTGACATTATGGTCCCAAACCACTTTTCTGGCTATGACCCATATCCTCGGCTCCAAACACTGGATACTTCCTTATTTTGGGGTGTCTCTCTAATGTCGTGAAGGCAGTAAGACTAGACACTCTGGTCATTTTTCATACTTTCACTGTACCTCAGTGATGTTTCTGTTCCTTCTAAGGTGACATTAGCTAAACTCAGCAGGTGTGAGATGAGTGGCCCTTAGTTTTTACAATATTTTACTGCTCCTCCCTCATGTTATTTAGAGTTTAGTGTTAGTCTTAGGAGGACATTTCTTGGTGTCTGGGCGCCCGTGGAGCTTAGAGTCAGGCTGTTGGTGGTCACAAGGACCCATGCTTTCTGGGGAGACGAAGGGTGTTAGCCAGGTGTCCTGGCCAGCTTCCAAGTTTGGCTTAGTGAATTTTACCTCCTGAAATTCCCTCCTGTCCTTTCAATTGGATATGGTATTCCTCTTGGCTTCCTGTCCCAAACTGAGGTCCATGGGATTGTGGTGCGGCTGCAGAACAGCTGCTGCATTCCACCACCATGGTGCTGTGCATGGGTTCCAGTGGTGGATGAAGCAAGAGGCTTATGCACAGTTTGGACAAAGTATCAGCTTGCAAAATATTTGGGAACCCTCTGGGATGAAGGACTCTGGGCAGAACAGAGATGCTGTAGTGGTGACATGCATTGATTCATTGCTATCTCCAGGAATGTCATGGGCCTTAGCAGTGTGGACATGAACCCATGTGGTTACTTGTTCTGCCAGCCTAAGAGCCAGTGGGAGAGGAATGGCTGCACGGTGCTCACAGCAGGATGCAGTGATTGACAGGAGTGGGAAGCGCCAGGGGTGAATTTCAGCTGCTAGATATGGCCAGATGGGAGAGGCCTCCCATGTGTGCTGGGATGGGGATAGGGGCTTGTAGGATATCTAGCCCACTGAATTACCTTGCATTTCAGAATTTATATTTTTTGCTGGAATGCTAATGGCCCATAACCGGGAGGAATGTGATAAACACAGTAATGACAACAATGAAATCCTACACACTGACAGTGAAATCAAAATACTTGCCTGGTGTGAGCCTCCCATGACTACACATAGGGAAGGAAAAAGAGAAAAGCAAAATATTTGAAATATCTAATTTTATGACAACAACCAGGGCTCTACTTTATCAAAAAAAAAAACAAAAACCTAAAAATATCAGTTTCAAGTCATGGGAATAATAGAAAGAGTGTATTTACTGTACCTTCTGGGAAATCGCAGACCTTGAAATTGTGCAGAGAACCTCCCCTCCCCCGCTATTTCACACATTTCTGAGTCTAGCCTAGGATTTCAAGATGAATGCCCCAGTGGTTGTGGAAGAAATGATCCGGTGATTACTTGTCATTCATATGACCATGGAGACTGGGTTTGGGAAAACGGAACTAATTTGTTCCAATGAAGTCAGGCAATGACTTGAACTTGAACCACAAATATATGAAAAGTCCTGGAACTATACGTAGTTTCTCTCTTCTTTCAGCATCCTTTTCTTTTCCCCAAAGCCCTCCTAGCTTCCTTTGTTTTCTCTGTTTGCGCCAACATTTCTTTTTTTCTATGCACTTTGTTTCACCCCAATCCCATGGTTGAGGAAGCTGAAAGCAGTGATTCAGGTAGATAGTGAACTAGAAAAGGCTCTGTTCTTCATTTCTAAATCAATCCTATAGAAATCACAGAAACCACAAGAAAGGTGGATTTTAGGAACTAACTTAAAATGGTTAGAAAGAAATCCCTGGGGAGATTGCCCTGGTGGCAGAAGCCCTGGGGCGAGGCAAAATGAACACTGGGGAATACTTCAAATCTCTTCTTTCCTCTCTGCAGTGCTGCTTTGAGAGAATGCCTGCCCCATCCCTTCTCAATCAGTCAGTCCTGAGTCAACAAGAAAATTCAGGTCCGTGCCAAAAGCCTCACTGTTGAGAAAGACTGCTGAGAGCAGATATTCTCTTCTTTAGCCCCTTCTTCTCCAAACCTTTAGGACTTATCCTAGGAGAACTACTGCCTCCCGTGTCTACTCCCAAAAGCCCAATCACATGCCTCTTCCCCAGAGTTCTTTGTCTTACATTTTAAATATTTTGCTCCTTCCAGACTCTGGACCAACCACTGAAACGCCTTGTCACAGCTCAAGAATCCATAAAGGCTCTATCTCAGGCCACTTCTCCTTCCACACAAATTAAATCACCAAAAGTAGACCTTGAAGTTTCGCATACTGGGGGATTTCTCTTCACCACTATTTTTGAGAGACTTCCCAGAGTGCAGCTGTAGTGTGAAAGTAGTTCATTTTTGGTATTATGCTAAGTCATCTGTGAGCCTGAGATTTTCCCTCCTTTTTCAATTGGTTGTAGAGATCTGCATCACCATGCAGGCCCAACAGTTGAGGGAGAGGAGTCCATGGGCTCTTGGGAGTGTTGAACCATTTGTTCATACACTTTACTTGCACCTTCTTGACCCTCTCAGGCCCAGTGTCGAATGTTCTGTTTCCTTTGTTCAATGGATTGCTGCTGCTTTCTCTTCACTAGCTTGGTGGATCTGAAAATACCTAGGCCATGGCAAAAAGTTCGGGTCACATAGCCACTTGCTATCCTGTGGTCAGGCTCTCAGTCTCTACTAGGGCCCACAGCTGTTTATCAAATGGTAGATAATGTCTGTTGCAGGGACATGATTTGTTTTAGAATTCTAGGAGTCTGCCCTGAATATCTCCTAGTGCAAATTGCCGGAGGCCCCACATCGCATCCTTAACCCAGTACCCTAACCACCTTAAATACCTCTAGCACTGTTGTCTCTGCTGGGTCATATGGCCCAACCTGCAAGCAAACCTGTTACGGAGCCTTTCGTGTTCTGGGGTGTACTCAAGACTAACACCCTTCTGAGTTACCTGATAAATGGATTAAAACATTATTCCCAAGTATGATATATACTACATTCCAATTTGAAAGAGGACTACCAAACACTGTGCCTCTTTCTTAGTGATGGAGGGTTCAAGATGCAGTAATTTGTACTTTACCATAAAGAGGATATCTCAGCATGTCCCTTACCATTGCACACCTAAAAACTTCATTAATTAACTTTTATTAATGCTGAAGGCTCCTGAATTTATGTGAGGTTATCTCCAACCCTCTGGCTTACAGGTGTCTAATTATGGAATCTATATCCTGTTCACTACATCCAATGTTAGCCTCATGGTGATTAAGGAAATGCAAACAAAACGAAAGTTTTCCCACCTATAATATTGGCAAAGTTTACAAAATGATTTAATGATATACATTTCTTGAGTTTTCCAGGATTTGGGTACTTGTAACTCCTAAGCATTGATAATGAGAATATAAACTGGTACACTTCTATAGGCAGTATAGCAATATCTATATTTGATGTCTATGATATGTATACACAATTATATGCATATGTAATGTATATATTTATATAACTTAATAATAATACATATATAATGTGTGTGTACATACATATAAAACATAACTATAAAACCTTCATAACTTCTGATCCAGTGATCTCATTTCTCTTTCTTTATCCTAAAGAAATGTAAGTAAGGGCAAAAAAAATGCATACAAAAGAACTTCCATTGTAGCACTGTATATAAGAGAGTAAAAAAAGGAGACAAAGTGAATGTCTACTAATAAAGTCTTGCAAATAAATTATAATACATACATAATTTCATACAATGAAATATTATGCCACCACTGAAAATGATAATGTAGAGTTATTTGACATGCTGTACAGTAAAATAAAAACCATTTTATAAAAATCACTTCCTCAGGAAGTCATCCCTTACTGCTTAGGCTAAGTTAAATTCCTTGCAATATGCATAGCACCCTGGACTTTCCATACAACAACACTAACTTCTCTTGAAAAGTCTTGTTGAATATCTATCTTCACACTTAGTAAGCTTTAGGACAGGGGTTGCTTATACCTGCATCTCAGTTCTTAGAACTGTGCATATTAGATTCAATTAAATGGATGTGACTTTAATAGTATATTCCCATTTATATAAAACATGTGTGTCTATTTGTGTATATGCATAGAGAGATGCTTAGAAGAGATGTTCACTAAAATATGAGCAAGGCTATCTCCGGTTTTAAGTAATTACTATTTTCTTTTTTTATACTATTCTGTGGTATATGAACCTTTAAAATTAGCACTAACCACTTTCCACAAAACAATTAAAATCATCTCATTCTCTTTTACAAAATTCTCAGTAAGTATTTTTGATGCTATAAATGATAGTGCTTTTCTCATAATAAAATATATTTAGGGTGATCCAACATTTAGTACAATCCAACACATTTTCCTTTCTCTCCCACACATGTAGCGACTTGGTATCAGACCAAAACAATGACACCAGGAAATAATAAGTCCTGCTAAATCACTTCTCCTCTGTCACTGCCACAGCCAGCTTAGCTTAAGAGATTCTCTGAGTTGGCTGCTGAGCCAGCAAGGGGGTGGGTAGACCACCATGTGTCCTTTATTGAAAGTACACTGTCTTTAAGATTCCAACAAAAATCCAAACCCAGAAGCTCTACCTCTTTCTCTCATCTGTTCTATACTCACACCTGCAAAATAGAATTTAAGTAGCTATATCAGTCAGGACAAGCTAGATTATACTTCAGTGACAACTCCAAAATTCCAGTGACTTAAAATGACAAAGGTTTATTTCTCTTTCTGACAACACATCTGTCATGTGTCGGCTAGAGCTCTTTGCATCAGTTCAAGAATGATGGAACAACTTCTCTCTGGAGTATTGCTTTCACCCATGGGAGACGGGAATACTGCACCCAGCTCTTAAAAACCCTCCCCAGAAGTAACATTATTCTACTCATAGTTTACTAGTTAAAATTTTCTATGTGCTCGAAGGGAGAACCAGAAGTATTTGTTTTCCCGCCAGTAACTGTCACAGTAGCATAGCCTCCTACACACTCAAGCTAATTTTAATTCACCACCTTATATCTAGGTCATGCTAACGATGCATTCATTAAAATAATTTTCTGAATGCTACCATATGGTTCAAGTCTACGCTATCTGCTAAGAATATGGGACTTGATAGATGCACAGTCTTTTAGTAATACTTGCTTCATCACATGTGATCAAAAAACTTCATACATCTTTTCAAAGCAGTTGAGAATACTAGATTATAAATAAAAGTTGTAAAATAAACTTAAGAGCCTCTGTTTTGTGTTTTTCTTTAAAGTGAAACTGCCAAGAGAATGGACCAAAGTATAGGGCAAAGGGGTCTGAGTCGGAATTACACATATTGAATGTAGAGAACAAAAAATGCCAAGTGCCAAAAAGTCCATTTCTGGCAGATATGTGTAAGGGAGCAAAAGCTGTGCTGTCCTTTCTGGTGGCCCCCACATTCTCACTTGGGCTGAGAACCGGCCTTTACAGCCGTTGTACATCTGCTGCATCAAATGCAGAGGGTGGGGGACCATGTCCTCATTGGAGTCTGGAGGAACAAATGCTGAAAAATGGCTGAACATTTCCTCCTGGCTCCAGATCAGGCCCATACCATAGACCAGGGGGTACCCTGTCTTGGTCACTGCTTTGGGCTGGAAGGTCCATTGCAAGGGTAGAGCAGCCACATTTTCAGCCTGTGAAAATTCTGTTGTCCAGTGGAAACTTCTGCTAGGTCAATGAATAAATCCTTATGTGTGGCTGGGAGGCCACCTCCCCGAAAGGCTGGTACACATCTTCTGTTAGAAGTGTGATGGGTAGGAGGCTTGGGTAGCACTGTCTGTCCTAAGAAGGTTATGGTTTTGTCATAGATGGAATGAGATACGGTGAGTCAGTTTACAGTTTATTCATATACTTGATTACGTGGCAGTTGTACCTGATATTCATATATCCTGTGAAAAACTGTGGTGGAAGCTGTGTAGCACAGGTGTGGGGATTAAACCCCGGTTTTTGTCCTCAGTTCACTCAGTGGGCAATGCTGCTCCCTTTGTCAACATCAGAAGGCTTGTTTCCAAATTCACAAATGGTTGCATAGCTTAATGACTTGATGAGTATGGACTGTCATTTCTTAGGAACAAAACGTTCTCTCTTTCAAATTACATGAGAATGAACTGCCAATGGCTGCTCTGGGATTTTTAATGGGAATAGTTAAGCCCTGTAATTACTATTCTGGACCACTGTCACCCACCCTCTCTTTTGCCAAGTTGACTAAAGGTCACCTAATTTTTCATCATCAAAACACGGAGTGTCCCAGAAAAGTGGAAATCGTTGCTAAATGAAAATCAGTTAAAAAGCGCAGGCCAAAAACTGTTGGCAACCTTCATGCTGAATTACGCAGTTTGCACATTGCAGGCGGCCTGTGGGTCCTGAGGCTGTCACAAGTAACAGGGGAATGTGACTCCTTCTCCCAACAGAAAGGGCCTCTGCCCAGTAGTCTGGGCCCTGGGCCACTGCTGCACCTTCCGCTGCTCGCAGTGAAAGCTCTCCATTTCAGTGGAACTGTTATGATGTGGAGAATGCGTATTTACTAAATTAGTTTTTCTAAGCATGGAACAGCCTGGCTCTTCACAGGTCCGCGAGCTATGTCTTTATTTCTCACGATTCACAATGGTGAAGGCTGTTCTCAGTGTCGGTGCTCCCTCACGGTGCTCCCCATGCTCTTCCAGCTCTCCCGGGTACCCAGTGTGTACGTGGTGCCCAGGCTTCCCAGCAGAGCCTCCCGGCAGTACCCACACTCTGTTCCCTTCCATCTCTTCTTCCACTTCTGGTGCCCAGACCCTGGTCTTAGAGCTAAGAGACCTGCCCTGTTGTGATGAATTAGATCTTCATCATGCATTAGGCATTAATCCAAACTGGTAGCTCAAAGTGAGTAACGGTTTACTCAAATGATGTATTTGTATTATGACAAAGTTCTTTAATATTTAATCCAAAAGAAGGACAAAGAGTGGGAATTCTGGGACAAAGGATGTGGAGACTTTTAGCCTTGGGATTGGCGGCAGTTCGAGGACCCTTCCAATCAAACCACAAAGGGGGCTGCTCTTCTCACCTAACTTCTAGGTTGGCACTGCACATAGGTGAGGTTGATGAAAAAGAACAGTGCTCTTGTTCTTGGGTGTAGGCTTCCCTATCATGAGCATGCTTGCTCAGGAGAAATGCTTTGCTTTATTTAGTTGTTTCATGTACCATACTACATACTGTCTCACAGTAGCCACTGGGGTTGTACTACAGATCTTTCCCTGCACTGACTACTGTGAAAGAGGTATTAGAATTTTACATAGCTTAAGGAGGGAATTAGACAGTTTCTAAACCACGTGGGCCTAGGGAACCACTGTAATGTTTTGTTTTCTGTGGGTCTACCTACAAATTTTACTTTGGTCTATAATGCTTGGCTCAAGAAACCTGGCTCAGGAATATCCTGCCCTGATATTTCCTTTCTATTATACGTGGGGGATTCTACTGCCTGCCTGCCTCCTTCCCTCCCTTCCTCTTTCCCTTCCTTTCTTCCTTCCTTCCTTCCTTTCCTTATTGCATAGTCTTGGGACCAATTTAATATGAGGATCAAAATCAACATGTGGCAATGTAAAAAAAACAAAACAGAAACAAAAAACCTTCCAAATTCACTGCATGCAAATTTTCAGGTTACAAAGTTTTATTATAGAATGACATCAACGATGTAAAAAACTATATATGTAGATCAAAAATTCTGAAATATCAGTAAAGCTTATCATTGGGTGATTTAGATCTTCTTTATATTAATCTTTATTTCCACACATTCCAGAATAGGTTTAAGTTAAAACAGAAAACACATGTTGCTTAAAAATAAAAAGCATTGATTCTGGAGTTAATGAGAGCTTTGTTCAAGTCCTAGGTCCATTGAAAATGGATTTTAAATGTAAAACAGTTGATTTCAATGAGACTATTCTGAGACTCAAGTGAGACAAAGGGTGCAGAGACAAAAGCTCTGTAAAAAAAAATATATAAAGGGATTATAAGCAGTCTCTCAAACATCCCCAAGGTCACATGGCAGCAAAGCCAGAAGTGAGTCCTGTGCTTAACTACCTGCCCCTGGATCAGAAGCACGTGGTGGGTACTGGTTCTCAGAGCAAAGCAGGAGTCTAGTTGCTAGAACTAAACTGTAAGGTCAGAGCAGGAAATGCAAGATTTATGTAGGGCTGAATTTCTTGAGCTCACTTACTCTCTCCCTACCCTTGACAAGGCTGGCTCCAGAAAAGGAACCCAGACTGAGACTGCAAAAGTGATTTCTCAGCAATGAGACTGGAGAATTGTGGGAAAAAGGCAACCAGTAGATTATTATAAAATTTATAAATTTTCTTTTTAAATAATGAGATGTTGCAGACAGTTTCCAATGATGTTTTTTAGCTTAACAGGACTCTTAAAGGCAATTTCAATACTTATGTTTTAGGACATAAACCTGCCTTTAGTTTGTATGATAATGAGCCATGCTGTGACAAATGTACCTTGGCAGTCCTCTTAGACAGTGGAATCCCAGTGGCAAGTACCAGCAGGAGCAGCAGGTGTACGAATGATCCAGGGATCAAGCAAAGCAAGTGATCCATCTGGCAGTTTCTCATCATCTAGAAAAACAAAATTACTGATGAGAGGGGGTGTGGAGTATGAGGGTCAGGGAAAGAAAAACAAGCTCTAGGGCTATGATTCATGAAGCAGGATTGCCTAAAAGCCCAGCTTGAGAAGCAGTGCAGTATTCTGGACACAGTAAGGAAAGCAAAGCAGTCCGTTCATTGGTTCAGCTTGCTCCCCCATGTGCTTTAGTGATGCCATTAGCAGCAGTAATACCAAACTCAAGCCCAAGAGCACTTTTACTTCCCTTTCCCTCCTTTCCATGGGAGTATGCATCTTCAGCCGCATTTGGCTTTAAAGAACTAGGAGCTGTTCAAACTGTTCCAGGCAAAGAAGGTTTTCTTGTAAGACTTCAACAAAGAACTCCTGAGAAGCTAAGAAGAGGAACTGCAGTAGAGTAAGGCTTTATAGGCAATCTAATCAGTACTAAGACAAAACAGTCTCGCAATTCATCATGACATCCATATTTCTTTCTATGCCTATTTATTTCTATACTCTGATCTCTCATTATACTTGCACTGCTTATTCACAGCTTTTGGGTAATCAAATTTCAGCTTAAACATGGCTCTGTCTTACCCTAGCCACCTGGGATGTGGGTAGAACAGATGTGCTTGAAAGGGATGTGACCAGGATAGTCAATAACTACTACTCGCTTTGTTCATTAAAAATTGCAACCTACAATGGGGAAATTGTTAGTCAGGAGAGTATAAACTCCATAAGGACAAGAACCATTCCATCTTGTTCATCATGGTATCCACAGTACCTACAACAACATCCAGCACATAACAGCTCAACGGTTAAATGAAGAATTTCAGAAAGCATTTCATGCTCATCCCTGTATACAGAGTATTGTGTTTTGTAGTAGAGGAAAAGGATAAAAGATAATTTTAAGAATTAGAATCCCTGACTTTAAGGAGTTCTAATCTAATTGAAAAAAATATGTCATGCAGATACAAAATCATACAGATATAATGGGTTTATCAGTAATGGTCCTAAGAAAAGTAAATGCCATACTTGATGGGACAATTGAAGAAACTTTAATTAAGGGATTATTTTTTAAAAAGTTAAGGGAAACAAACAAGGGATGGTGTTATCACTGGAGAGGTAGCAGGAGATCAGAATGTCACCATCCCTAGGTCTGAAGACACAAAAGGAGGGAGAAGTTACTAGAATGGTAAGAATAAGCTGTGATTGTGCAAGAGGGCTGCTGGACAGGAGCTGTGGCCTTTGGTAGACGTAGTTGGGGAGATGGGAAAAAAAAAAACCTTGCCTTAATTCACCTCCAACCTCTGATTTCTTACTTGTGCCTCCCACTGACTGACTCCCAAGCTGAAGACAAAAGGCAGGGGAGCTCACGGCAGAATATAAAGTTACTCTTCTGGGGCATAATTCAGGGCAGAGAAGGATGAAGAGTATATCATATGAGGAAAACAGTAAATATCTAGCAAAGGGGGATAATATGTTATTCTTTCGGTGTTCTGAGACTCAATTTCCAATGTTGGGGACGGGGTTCCCCTCACACCAAAAAGCAATTCTCAGAAACCAGCACAGTGTCTGAGAATTCAACCCAATTCTGACACTCTCTACCCAGAGATAATAACCCAGATTCCACAGGTTCAGTCACACAAGACTGTCCTCTGCGGGCCACCTTCACCCCCCCATCCCCCCCACCATTCCACTTCAGATACCAGTCACAAGTCCAAGTGGCGACCTGTGCTTCTGATCAACTGGCTACAGAGTGGAGGTGCCAACAACCCCCTCCAACTTAGGACGCCAACTGCAAGTCCAAGTTGTGACCTATACTTCCGACCAACTGGCTATAAATCAGAAGTTCCCAGGACCTCCTCCTTGGGTTCAATTAATTTGGTACAGTGGCTCACAGAACTCAGAAAATATTTTACTTACTAGATTAATGACTTATGATAAAAGGATATAACTCAGAAACAGCCAGATGGAAGAGATGCGCAGGGCAAGGTATGGGGAAAGGGGGGCAGAGCTTCCATCCCCTCTCCAGGTGAGCCACTCTTCTCAAATCTCCACATGTGCGCTAACCTGGAAGTTCTCTGGATCCTATCATTTTGCGTTTTTATGGAGGCTTCATTACATAGGCATGATTGATTAAATCACTGGCCACTGGTGATTCATTCAATCTGTAGCCCCTCTTTTCTCCTTGGAGGTCAGCTGATTGGACTGAAAGTTTTAACTCTCTAACCAAGTGGTCTGCTCCACTGGCAAGCAGCCCCCATCCCTGGGTGCTTTCCAAAAGTCACCTCATTAGCATAACAAAACATCTTTATCACTTTCAATGTTTAGCAAATTCCAAGAATTTGGGGAGCTGGAAACCTGAAACTGTGGAGGAAGACCAAATACACAGGGGAAATATATTTTGGTCATCTGGTATTTCTCATAAATTCTTATAAATCACAATATTCTTATAATCACAATATTGCAATTATTAATGTGATTTTTATCTTTTCACTTTATTGAATGTGGTTAATTCCTTTTCCAGCCAGAAGCAGACTGTTAAAGCAGAGAAGCAAATAGAAATAGGCCATCTTTCTGCTCTCAGTCTCAAGGCTGATTCTTAGCCATGGGGAATGTATAATCTTGAGAGTCAGGTTTTGAGAACAAAGAAGTTCTCAATTCCAAAAGTTACCTGTATAGTTAAAAAATGAATCTTAGAAGTTGGAATGCTGACTTTTGCCATTATCAATAATATAAAGAGGAAGGAAATTTTTTTCCAGTAGAGGCTGGCAAGAGAAGAGAGAGGAAGAAGCAAGAGTCAGAATTCTCACCTGTTAAACCACTCCCTGCATAGCTGAACCATAATGGAGGACATTGTGGGGAAAACATTCAAATAAATTTGGGGGGACATCTCAGAGTTTGACAGAGGGAGGATGGCTTAGTTTTTACACTTCCCAGGGTACAGGCAGAGAGTATTTTGTAAGCCCTGTGGCAAAGAGCTGTATTTAGCATAATAGCACAGAGGAAAATGATGGCGCCCAGATAGTGGCTCAGAAATGTGTGAGAAAGTTTTCCAAGTGGGTAAACCAGAGGACAGCTTCAAAAGGCCCTGTACAATTAAGCATAGTGTAGGGAAGTCTGCTGCAATTCCTAGGCCTTTAAAGGTATCCTCCAAATTAGAAGAGGCTGAGGGTGGAATGAGTGAGTGGGCCACCATGAGAGGAACCTTATTATCCAAGGCTGTGGTCAGAACTGCAGAGCCTAGCATCATGCTCTAAAAGTTAGATTCAACCAGTTGCACCTCAGAAAATACCAGGACAAGAGGCCCAGATACAAGACATGATCAACCAACTAACATCAGAGACCAGTGAAGGACACAGAGGAGAACATAATGATATGAGCCCATCTCTCAATCTCTGTGAGATCATATAAGCCTTCTTATGTGTGTGTGTGTATGTGTGTGTATGTTTTCATGATACATATATATCACGACCAACAGAGTGGGGACTGGAGAGAAAACACTACTTTCTCCTTGACAACCTGAGTTAACCAGAAAAATATTTTTTAAGAAGATTCTAAATTTCCTTTAGTGGGAAAGTTTAAAACTCTACCTCCACCAGTATTTTTCTTCTCTGGAGAAACAGAGAGAGATTTGATAAATATTTAGAAAGTAAAAATAATTGATTAGATTGGAATGATGGAGAAGATAGAGGTTAAGATTTCTAACTAGCTTCATGATTGGTTGGATGGTGGAAGGACCAAAAGAGAGAATACAGAAGAAGTAGCATATTTAGGTAGGACGATGATGAGTTCAAACACAGACACATTGAGATTGACTGTCTGTGGGACATTCAGACATCCAGATGGATATTAAGGCTTAAAGCAAAGGTCTAGGCTATGATTATAGACATGATAGTAGTGAAATAGCTATAATGAATAGTTGCCATCAAAGAGTACTTATTTTGTGGCAAACCTCATGTGAAGCACTTTGCAAATGTTGACCCAGCTGATCACTACCAATAAAATAGTTACATTCAGGTTCAGAGGGGTCCAATCTCCTACATAAAGTCAAACAGCTATTAAATAGTATAGCTTAAGCTTAAAGTCCACTTTTATTCCAAACTCATGTTTTATGTAATACCTCCAGCCCTGAGAAACCACTAAGAGCAGATGTGAGGAATGAGGGGACTGGTGGGACAAGGGTAAATACCTGTGAAGTACCAGCATTTGAGGTGTGGGAACAGGAATAGGTGGCAATGAAGGAGTCAAGAGGAAAAAAAGCCAAAAAACCAAAGAAGAACCAGGAAAGTATACACCAAGATAATAGCTGTTTTCAAATCAGAGGTCAGAATCAAGGTTGTCAAATTCAATAAAGAGAAACTGGACAAGCCCAGCAGCAATAGATCCTAAGATAGAGATGGTACATCCTAGACTGAGCTTGAGAATGACTAGAGAACACAAGCAACCTACATGAGCAAGAATCCCAGACCTTCACTTTTTTACTTACCATGGGTATACCAGTGCCCCTCTCAGCTCCCACCTATGGCTGAAGGAGGAGGACGAAAAAGCCTGAGCTTGGTTAATGGATGGATGACTTGAAACAGGGGTAAAAGACAAAACTCGATGGCGGTTGCACTATAGCTTCACCTGGGGGTGGTTTGAGAGACAGTGGCAAGGAAATCTGCTCAAGAGACTGAGCTATAGATGATGCAGTTGGTGGAAGGAAAAGTGTTCCTAAGTTAGAACATGTATGGACTAATCAGCAGTGGTGAATAGCCTGATCAGCTAGCTGCTCTGGGACCTGAAAGGAGAAAGACTGGAACATCAAAACAAGGAGGCTTGAGGTAGAGGCATATGGATGGAAATATGAGAGTGAACACGAGTGCGAAGATCATTGTATCATGTGTTAACACCCACCAGAGAGCTTCCATAATGGAAGAGGCTCTAAATAATGAAGTAGACAAAACTATTTGGCCAGCTAATATTAGACAGATTTTGCTAGTTGCCTCCCTAGTGCTGGCATGATGAGCACACAAACCAAATGGCCATGGTAGCAAAGATGAAGGCAACACTTGAGTCAATGTGAACACCCACTTACAAGGCCAATTTAGTTATATCTGCCTCTAAACTCCCACCTTGCCAGCAACATAGACCAATATTGAGACCTCAAAATGTCCCTGTATCTTGAAGAAACCAACCAGCCACTTCAAGGCAGGCTGGCACCAAAATAATAGTCAGTTTCAAGTAGTAGGCCAGGAACAAGACCATCAAATTCAGCAGAGAAAAATCAGGCTCCTTCTGTTCTAAAAGGGCCAGCAGGAATAGGTCTATTCTAGGTCTGAGTTTGGTTGGCTCAACCAATACCACTATGTGGGACTTATACAATGCCTGGTCCTCAGGCATGGAATCCCACACAATATCCCATCTGATCAAGGAATACACCTTCCACTGAAGGAGGGGTTGATATGGGCCTGTGACCACAGTTCTACCGGTCTTTTCACATACTGCACCACCTAGAAACTGCCAGCCTGATAGAGCAGTGGAATGGCCTACTAAAGATGTTGCTGATGGGCCAGGTCAGACCTAATACCCTGAGAGATGGGGTACCATTCTTCATGATGCAGAATATGCATTAAATCAGAGGCTTTTATATGGTGCTTTTCCTCCAGTAGGAAGTATACGTGGGTCTATGAATCACTTACCATCACCTAATAAGCCACCTTGTGCTTCCTACCCCTGTAACCCTGGGCTCTGCGGGACCAAATGTTTTGGTCTCCAAAGGAGGTTCAAACTACAGCTGCTATGTAGATACTCTGGAATCCTTGTGTTCAGAGACCAGGAAGCAAGAAGAGGAATCACCATCTTGTTAGGGATAACTGGTCCCAATCAGCAAGAGAAAGTAGGATTGTTGTTACACAATGGGGACAAGGAGGAATGAAATATGTGCGAAGCTCAGGTGACCCAGTTGGGTGCCTTCTGGTACTCCTATGCTCAACTGCAACTGTGATTAGACGAGTGCAGTAATGCAGTTTGAGGAAGATATGGTTACCAGAGGCTCAGACCCCTCAGAAATGAAGGCTTTGGTCATGCCACCAAGAAAGCAGAGGTGGCAGTTGAGAGTAAGGGGAATTTGAATGGAGAGTGGAAGAGGGAAACAAGTGCCAGTTGCAGCCCCAAGACTAACTGCAGCAGTGGGGGCTTTAGTTTGTTCTGCTGACCTCTCTCTTCTGAGTTTCCTCGCAGAGCCCTGAAGGAGCTGCTGCTCCCCATGTATGTATAGAGAAGTGGATCTGGATGGCACAGGGTGTGGCTTGTAGCAGACGTGGAGATAAGCTGCCCAGATCCTCCTTGGAGAAAGTCACCAGCTTCCAGGAGTATGGTAGCTGATAGCTTCCAGCTCTTAACTTCTTTAGGATCTGCCTAAGTCTTGAGCGAAGGACAAGATAGTCACCCAGCCAATGACTGAACAAGTCCGTAGTACAAGGGCTTAGCCTTTTCTGTCCAAAGCGGCACTTCTCTAATGGTCAGTCTTTGCTCTAGGTCTCTCTGTTGGGCTGGCAGAGACTTTTGTCAGGTTTGTATTGCGGTCTGACAATTTCCTCACCCAATGCTGCCTCCTTCTTTTTCTTTCGTAAGTGTTACTTCCCCATAAACCTTCTTTACTCCTAGCTCAGCTCAATGGCTGCTTCCCAGAGAACTCAGCAGACAAGAAGGGAGGTGGCCTCTCTTCTGCTTCCTGCCTCCTTGCTTAAGCACCCATTAGACATTTGCCTGGAGGCCCGAGCTCTCTCTCAATCTGAATTCTTCTTGTGACTGAGTTTGTAACACAGGTCTACAATCTTCCTGGAGAAATGGACTCACACTTGCCAAGGTAAGTCCAAACCTCACACGTGCCAAGATAAGTCCCAAGGTCTAAACTGGGGAAGTAGCAGGAAGCTACTTGGTCCTGAGGACCCACCTTTGTTTTCCAAGTGAGGGTTACTTGGGAACCTTGTCCTGTAGGAGTTATTGGGCACTTACTTCCAGTTTTAGAGCTGATACTTTGATCATCATGTGTTTAATGTTTATTATCAACTGATTTAAGGGCTGAGGGAATAAATTAACTGGTATTCCAAACCTCTAACAACAGACGAGTAAAATACTTGTCTCAGCTCTTCTGTGGTGTGTTATATCTTAGGAACTTTAAATTAGCTTGGATGAGTTTGGATCAAAAGTCCTTTTAATTATTCAAGAGCAGTTAGCTTTCGGATCACTAGTGAGAGGTGTCTCATCTGCACCGTTTCATGCTTAGCCCTGGGATTCCTTAGTGTTCTTGTTTTCTCTCTCTGTCCATTCTCCCTCTTTCTCAGCTAACCAGGAGAAACTCCCAGTGAGAGAAAGTGTTAGCATGTTCTTTTCTAGTTTTCTTTTCTGCTCAGAAGGCCAGAAGCAATAGTCTTTCACTCTCATCCTCACTTTTATTTACTCTTGAACAAAAACGTCTGCCCTCTTTGTATCAATTTCCAATTTACGTAGAAACTTTCTCTGTTATGCTTTCTCTAAAGTGATTCGTACATCATCCTGAATGAAATAGTTTGAATACACTTACAAATTAATTTTGAGCACAGATTTAAAGTGGTTTCATGAACATACGGAAACTTGTGAAGAGATACTTGAAAAGTCCAAAATTCATTAGTTTACCCTCTCTCAAAGATCTTCATTATCCATATACTTGATTCACCAAATGCAAAACTTCTCTCCCTTTCCTTCAGATCCTCTCTCCATAGTCAACAGCAAATTCCTCCTGGGCTCTTCTGAAACATATGGTGGGGGAGGGTGAGGAGGAGGGAGAGAAAGAGCTTTGCTTCTGCATTCCAACCATCTGAAGAGCTTCTGCCTGGATCTTTCCCCAGCATAAAAAAATTCTACTTACATCTGTGTTCAAAAAATAGAGAAAATGTTCTGGAGTTGGAGAGTTGGAGAAGCTTACTACAGAACATGCAGAGAGGAAACAAAGTGTAAAGTTGAGCAAGTTTTATTGAGTCTCATCACTCTAGAATCTGGTACCTAAATGAAACAAATATTTGTCTTTGTTTCTTTTCCACATTACAAAAGAAAAACAGACTAAATGAAAAAAACTTGTGAAGAAAAACCCAAACTATGCATTATAATAATTTAATACCTGTTTTAAATTGTATGATTTTTATTTCCAAAGCTTACTAGCAAAAATTAATCATTTCTTTTTTAACTTGTTAGTTTTAATTCTTTTAGTTTTTCTTTTATTAACCTTCCTATTGATCTGTAACATACATATAGAAAATTGCATTGCAATATACATACAGAAACATATAGGAATATACAGAAACAGGTATAGCTCAAAGAATTTTCACGAAGTGAACACACCCAGAAAGTTGTCTCATGCCTGCTTCATTCACTGTCCTCCTCCCCAAAGGAAAACCGCTATCCTGATTTCTAACATCATAGGTTGGTTTTGTCTATTTTAATATTTTATATAAATAAACTCAAACTGTACGAATTCTTTTCTCTTTGGTATCTTTGGCTCGACATCATGTTTGTGACCTTCATCCATGTTATTGCATGTAGCAGATAGTTTATTTTCATTGCTAGATGTAATGGTAACGATTGTATATAATAATTGATTATATTACACTTATTTATTCCCAAATTTGTGATTTTACACTCTTCATATGTCTTTTGGTGCATATATATGGACACAGTCTTGGGTATATATCTAGGAATGTAATTTTTGTATAATTAGGTATGTGTATCAACTTTAGTAGATAATGAAAACCAGTTTTCCAACATGGTTGTACCAATTTACATTCTTACCATTAATAAAAGAGATATTCAGTTATTCTGGTGAGAATAGGAGAGGAGAGTTTGGGGCAAAAAATATTGAAGTAAATAATGGCTGAATGTTTTTCAAATTTCATGAGAACTATATATAAGCTCACAAGTCTAAGAAATCTGATATTCCCCAAGCAGCAGAAATGCAAGGAATATCACATGTAGGCACATCATAATTAAGTTGCTAAAAAACAACAGGAAAATACTAAAAGCATCCATTCCCTGCAAAAAAACCACTTTAAAAACGGGAGAACAATAATAGGAACTACTGCTACATTCTCAAAAGAAACAATGAAAGCCAAAAGGGAGTGAGGAGACATCTTTAAAATGGTTAAAACCTCAGAATTCCATAACCAGTGAAAAAATTCTTCAAAAATCAAGGTGGAACAAAGACATACTCAGACAAGTAAATTCTAAAAGAGTTTGTGGTCAGCAGGCCTACACTGTAATAAATATTACAGGAAGTTCTTTAGGGAGAAGCCAATGGTAGTAAATGGTAACTCAAATTTACACACAACATGAAAATTTCCCAAAAGGTAAACATGTAAGTAAGTCTAGAGTAACTTTATGTTTCTCCTTGAACTGCTTTAAAAGATAACTGACTCATTAAAGCAATAATAATAATACATTCTAGAGTTTATATAAATATAGAAGAAGTAAGATGCATGACAGCAATTGTACACAAAGGTGGGAAGGGAGCAAAATATATACTGCTATAAGTTCTTACTTTCTATGTGAAATGATATAATATTAATTCAAAATAAACTGCTATTAAATAAAGGTACAGATAGTAAATCTTAGATCAAACATTAAAAATAAAAAAGAGGTATAATGAAAAAGCCAATATAAGATATAAAATGGTACAGAGTAATGGCTGCTCCATTAATGAAAAAAAGGCAAGAAAATAGAGGAAAGGAATAAAGAAAAGATAAGAGAAATAAAAGACATACAGTAAAACTAGTAAACCTAAACTAAACAATATAAATAATGATATGAAATGTATGTGAACTAAACACTCCAACAAAAGGGCAGAAATCGTTAGACTGAATAAACAAACAAGACCCACCTACCTGCTATTTATAAAAGCTGCACTTTAAATAAAAAAGACACACATGCTTTAAAAGTAAAAGAAAGAGAAAATATACACTATGCAAATGCTAATCATCAGAAAGCTGGAGTGGCTATAGTAATATGAGACAAAGTAGATTTCAGGCAAAGGAGAATTATCAGAAGGAAAGAGGAAATTTTCATAATGAGAAATGGGTCAATTCATCAAAAATATGTAATAAACCTACATGTATGTACAAGTAATTACAGAGCTTCAAAATGCATGCAGCAAAAACTGATGAAACTAAAGGCAGAAATAGACAAATCCACAATTACAGTTGATGATTTTAGCTCTATTTCCTAAGTAATTGATAGACAAAAAGACAAAATTTAATAAGGATGTAGAAGATTTAAACATTACTACCAACCACATTTGACAGTTATAAAACTTTAGACCACAATATGCAGAAAACACATTATTTTAAAGTGCCAGTGGAACATGAACCAAGGTTAGATTATATTCTAGGTCAAATCTCAATAAATTCAAAACAAGTGAAACTATGTAGAGTATGTTTTCTGACAACAATGATATGAAATCACAAATCAATAACAGTAAAATTATCTGGAAAATGGCCAAACATTAAGCAACACATTTCAAGATAACTGAAGAGCTAAAATAAAAACTAATGAGGGAAATTAGAAAATGTTTCAATCTGAAGGATAATTAAAATACAACATATCAAAACTTGTGCAATGCAAGTTGCATTGAGGGAAATTTTACAACTTTAAATACTTGTATAAAGAAAAGAGAAAATATTTTAAAATAAACTTCTCTCTAAAGAAGGAAAGATAAAAGCAAATTAAACTCATTATAAATGGAGGGAAATAAAAAGATATCAGTGGACATTCATGGCATTAAAAATGGACAAACAATAGAGAAAATTAATGGAAAAAACCATCTTTGTAAAGGTCAATAAAGTTGATAAAATATTAGCTAGGCTGTTCACAAAAAGAGAAGGAGAAAGAAGACACAAACTACCAATATTAGAAAGGGTTGAAAAATACAATAAAGGAATATTATAAATAATTTTATGCCAATACAGTTGACAACTTAAAGAGAATGACAAATTCCTTAAAATGTAAATAATCAAAACTAAAAGAGAAGAAACAGAAAACCTTAATAGCCTTGTAACTACTAAAAATTGAATTCATAATGAAACACCTTCATGATTAAACACACACACACACACACACACACACACAAGCTTAACTGGTGAATTCTCTCAACATTTATTTAAGAAATAACCTAATTCTACCATTACTTTCATAAAGTAGGAGAGGAGGGGACACTTCCTAATAATTCATTACTCATTCAGTTCAGCATTACTCTCTTTCCACAACCAAACAAAAATATTAAAACTAATATGCTTCATTAACATACACTCAAAAATCTTAACAAAATATTAGCAAACCAAATCCAGCAAAATATAAAAAACAACATAACATGATGAAGTAAGACTTATCAGAATAAAGGAGAAAAAACATATGATCTTCCTAATAGATGTGGGGAAAAACATCTGACAGGATTCAACACCCAGACTTGTAATAGATAAAATCTCCCTCAACAATGGTAGACAGCATCTATAAAAAAATCTATAGCCAATGTTACATTTAATGATGAAAGACTGAGCATTTTCCCTCTAATATTGGGGAAAAGGCAAGAAGGTCTGCTCTCTACCTCTGTGCAAAACTTAACTAGAGTTTCTAGCCAGTACAACTAGATGAAAAAATAAATAAATAAAAGGCAAACAAAATGGAAAGAAAGAAGTAAAACTATATTTATAGATGATAAAATCAGGTACATAGAAAATTCTAAGGAATCTATGAAAAAAGCTACTGGAACTAATGAGTGAATTTAACAGGATCACAAGATATAAGGTCAATAACAAACATTTTTTTCCTATATTAATAAAAACTTGGAATATGTAGTAAAAAACAGTATCATTTACAGTATGTTAAAAGTCATAAAATGTTTATGATAAATTAACAAAATATATGCAAAATCTATTCATAAAAATGTATTGAGAAAAATTAAAGAGGATCTATATTAGTGACCAAATATGTCATGTTCATGTATCAAAAGGTTAAATATTATTCAGATTTCTATTTCTCCAAATGATCTATAGCTTCAATCCAATACCAATAAAAATTCCAGCTATCTTTTCTGTAAAAATGTCCAAGCTAATTCCAACATTTATACAAATGATCTAGACTAGCCAAAGTAATACAAAACAGGAACAAAACTGGAGGACCTACACTACCTGTCTTTAAGTTTTTAATAAAATGACAATAATTATTATTAATGCAAAGACAGACAAATTGGTTAGTGAAACACAATGGAGAGTCTAGATAAAGACCTACAATTATATGGCCTATGATTTTGTCATAGTCAACAAAGCAATTCAGTGGGGAAAGGAAAGACATTTCAACAAATGTCACTGAAACAACAGGATATCCATAAAAAAAGAAACTCAACCCCTTTTTTTTACACCACACAAAAAATTTATTCAAGAAATATCATTGCCCTAAAGATAAAAACCACAACTATAAAGCATCTGGAAAAAATATTGGAGAATATCTTCAAGACCTTTGTCTTGGCAAAACTTTCTTAGATTGGTCTTAGTACTAACTGTAGAAGAAACAAAATTAATAAACAGGACCTCTTCAAAATTCAAAATTTTGCTCATCAAAATTCACCATTAAGAAAAATAACAGGCAAGCCACAAGCCAGGAAAAAATGTTTCAATACATATATTATAAAGGCCATTTTTCAATAATAAAAGACAACCCATTAAAATGGGTAAAATATTTAAACAGGCACTTCACAAAAAGAGATAGAAATCTTCAACCAACATGTAAAAAATATGCTCATCATTATTAGTCAATAGAGAAATGCAAATTAAATCCTAAATATTACAATAGACCCCTAGTAGGGCTAAAATTAAAAAATATTTACAACACCAAATATTGGACAGTCTGTAGAAAAAGAACTCTTACACATTACTGAAGGCAATGGGACAATGGTACTATCACTTTGAAAAGATTGGGCGGTTTCTTATATAGCAAAGCATATACCTACCCTATGGCTCAGCAATTACACTTCTAGATATTTATCCAAATGAAATGAAAACACATAACCACAAAAAGTCTTGTATGAAAATGTCATAGCAGATTTATTCATAATAGCCAACTGAAAACAGCCCAAATGTCCGTTACGGAGAGAATATATAAGCAAACTGTGGTCTATTCATTTAATGGAATACTACTCAGCAATAAAAAACAAAGGACTGGTACATGGGACAAAATGGCTGAATCTCAAAATTATATGCTGAAGAAGACAAAGAGTACATACTGATATGTACTGGTATGATTCCATTTACAGGAAACTAGAAGAAAAAATTAACACATGGTAAAAGAAATCTGAACAGTGATTGCCTCAGGCAAGTCAGACTTGACAGAGTGTGACAGGAGTGAACTTTCTAAAGTGACTGAAATATTCCACCTTTGATAGGGGAGTGGGTTACATGGGTATATGCACTTGTAAATACTTAAACTCACAATTTAAGATTGTACATTTTACCAGATGCTAATCATACCTTCATAAAAACAATGTAAACAAATCTCCTACATGATTGTAGGTTTACTATTTCTTTTTTGTTTTTTCAACATTTGCTTTCTATTTTTTTTTGAGGCTATGACAGTTAGGCTATATATATATATATATGTAAAAATATAAATACACATATGTGTATGTGTGTTACCAATGAATTAACAGTTTAATCATCATGAAATGTGCTTTATTTCTATCTTCTTACCCTAAAATAAAAAATAAAATCTATTTGTCTGTTTATTGCAATCATTCCTTTGGTTAGTGTTTATGTGTTTGTATTTTCCATTCTTTTACTTTTAACCCTTCCGTATTGTCATTTTAAAGGTATGTTTTATACAGAACATATAGGGTTTTTTTTAAGTTCAGTCTGATAATCATAATATTTTATTAGGAAATATTTGGACTCTTTGCACTTGATGTAATTACTGATATATTTGGGTTTCAGTTTATATCTTACAATTTGTTTTCTACTAGCTTCATAAATTCTGTGTTCCCTTTTCCCTCTTTTCTTTTTTTTGGATTAATAATTCTTATTTTTTAAATTTTCCCCTCTATGAAATTGTAAAAATTTATAATTGTTCTATTTTCTTTGTCTTTTAATTATAGTTTTTGGGTTGAGACATTTCAAGCATACAGTTGGTAGGTAAACTCACCTATAAACTTTCTAAAATCTTAACATTTTGCTATACTTGATTTAAATCTTTATTTTGAATTTTAAAGGTATACATACAGTTGAAGTCTCCTGTATTAATTCTCTTTTTAAGTATTTATTGCTGTGACACAGTTTATATGAAACTGAAATGATTGGGGAGTTTCTCTCTTACAAAGAATTATTTCAAACTTCACATACTTTCCAAGAAGAATAGTTGTCTCTTTTCTTCAGTGAGGAATATATATTTAAATTACATGATTGGGCTTCCCTGGGGCGCAGTGGTTAAGATGCTGCATGCAAATGCAGGGGACACGGGTTCGAGCCCTGGTCCGGGAAGATCTCACATTGCCACGGAGCAACTAAGTGCATGCACCACAACTACTGAGCCTGCGCTCTAGAACCCGCAAGCCACAACTACTGAGCCCACATGCCACAACTACTGAAGCCTGCATGCCTAGAGCCCGTGCTCCGCAACAAGAGAAGCCACTGCAATGAGAAGCCCGTGCACCGAAACGAAAAGTAGCCGCTGCTCACTGCAACTAGAGAAAGCCCACGTACAGCAATGAAGACCCAATGCAGCCAAAAATAAATAAAATAAATAAATAAATAAATAAATCACAGGATCTATTTCTCCCCACTGACTGTGCTTCATTTAGACATACTGCCTACCAAAAGGAAAGCAACAGAAAATGACTGTTTCAGTTATTGACATAGGACATAGAACTAGCGCTGAGTGCTTTTTCTTTTCCTTTCTTGCTTGCATCTTTTTATTGAGTCTCACCATTCTCCGTCAATTATTTCCTACTCCATAATGCTCCAGAGATACAACCATTTCCCTATCAAAGATACCTTTTTTAAAAAGGAACAAAGGCTGAGGCAATAAGCTGTCCAAAAATATGGTCCTCTTGTACATGAATTTTCAGTTTACAAAGCCCCTCTACTTACACAATCTTAGTGAACTCTCAAGACAACCCTATGAGGTAGGCTGAGTAGATTTTATTCTCCCTATTTACACGTGTGAAAACTGAGAGTTCTACAGAAATCCTTGCTTAACATCACAAGCCCACTAAATGAGGAAATTGGGACTAAAACAAAATTCTATAAAGCTCTTTCCACTGACCACATTTTAAGTGACCTTTTAAGAAAGCATCAAAGTGTGCCTTCCATGCTGCCCTCCTAAACCTAACTTAAACGTCTCCTAAGCCCAAGCCCTAACAGGCTGCTACACCCTTCTCAGAGCTACCACCTGCTCCCACACCTACAGCATTTCTCCATCTTGTTCTTCGTTCTGGCACCCATACCACACACCTCTTCTGGTCCTCACCATTGCTTAACAGCCCAGCTTCTCATTCCCTTGGGGTTCTGCTTTTTGCTGGGTGAGAGGATATAACTTGATAAATTGACAGCCAGGGCCTTTTTATTACCACCTTGTACCCAGAACACATGTTGGCATTCTGAACGCAGGGGAGACAACATCTTTAGTCAAGTCAGTAACCATGACGATGGACACTTTAGTGTCGAAAGAACAGAGATGAACACGAACACAGTTCAACCCCATTGGGTAAAAGACCTATTAGAAATAGTGGTCAAAGACATAGATTAAGTATACTCTGTGAACTTGGAGCCCCAAGGAAATGGAAAAGTTTCTGCTTGCCTACATCCTCCTATATGGTTCCCTATACTGCAGGCTATTTGAAAAACTGAATGCCAGCTGAATGGAATCTGTTTGATGATGCTGAACTCTCATTCTCCTTAACTTTCCTGATATCTCAAGGTTCCCAACCTGGGAAAGATATCACATCTTATTGTTTTTCCAGCCCTTAGTTCCACAGGTAATAAGGTCCCTAGTTATTCCCATAAAGCAATGAGATTTCTCTCCATTCTTAGGCTGTCCATGTCTCTGGAGATGTAATTTAATCCATGGTTAAAAAAAAATGCTATAGAGAAAAATGTATAAATAAGTATAAATGAGTCGTTGGCTCACAGAAGAAAAACCTTTTCAGCATCAACTAAGGGCAAAGGATAGGTTAAAAACAACAACAAGAATATGACCTCTGTGTAATGAATAAGCACAATTTTTTCTTTGACAACTAGCTCTGAATCACATATCCTTTGGTGTTAAAAGTTGCATTTCATACTGTGACAATAAACTGGAACTGATGTGAAGTTTCTTCTTCCAAAGGTTTTCCTATGCCTCAGCCTCAACCTTCGATTTGTCCTTTTTCCTATCCTTTTTGTCTCTTTTTCCACTCTTCAGATTGTGAATTTCCTTTAGCCGGCTGTTTTCTACCAGGTCAGATTTTTGTTGAATGCGCAAGAGACTGATGTAATTCTGATCAGTGTTGATGAATTGAGTAAAGTTACTAATCATTAAGTGAAAATTACTCCAGACAAAGGAGGAAGGGGATTGAGAGGAAAGATGAGGCAGGGGGCCTGTGAGAAGGCAGTAGTTTTCTGACTCTTGAACTTGGTGGATTTCAGACAAAAAACAGCTATATGCAAAACATGGGTGTAATGGAATACATTAATTGCTGTCATCAGGATTTTAGATGCACTGGAGAGTTGCTGGAAGTCCTGACTTCCAAGTATTCTGTATATAATCTTATTAGAATTATTAGGAATACTCTCTTAAGAAGAGGAGCTAAGCACTGATTATAAAAGGTGCATGAAGGTCAGACCTCAGGGTAGTGCTACAGACAAGTGTCCACTGCACCTTTATCCCTGTCATCCATATCACAAATTTCTGGCTCTTTCATTATCCTGTCTTAAGGGACCACCAGGCCAGGGTGTCTGCCTCTTTACCACTTTTCTGCCTGTCTAACTTGCTAACTAAGGATCACATTTGTTGGTATAATGTAACAGCAACTATGATTTAAAACTCAATACTATGTAATTTTGTAAAATTATAAACTGTTGAGTTTTAAAATCATGGGCCCTCAGTTTGTTATCCACCCACCCTAGAATAATAAGTGAAATACTGTTGGATTTTCTATACAAATCTAAGGAGATTTTCCACTTTTTAAAGCACACATAGACTGTTTTTTTAAAAACTGACCATATTTTAGTCCATAAAGCAAGTCTCAATAATTTACAAGAATGAGTGTAATATAGACCTCACACTCTATAACCACTAATCAAATAAGTTAAAAATCAATGACAAAAAGAAATAAAAATGTAATAACCCACTTCTAAATAACAGCTAGGTTGGCAAAGATACAACAGAATTTAGAAAACAAGTAGAAGTAATGGGAAATTACAATACTACATATGAAAAATTCTGGAATACAGCTAAAGCAGTATTTATAGAGAAATTTATAGCTTTAATGTTAATGCTTATATTCGAAAATAAAAAAACACTGAAAAGTAATGGGTTAACATACAACTTAAGAAGTCAAGAAGGAATGACAGAATAAAACCAAATATATTAATACAGGAAAAGTTAATAAAGAACATAAATCAATGGAATAGAAAGCAAAGAGGCCCTAAAGAAAGACCTCCACATTGTCCAGATTAGGTTCAGTTAATTTTCCTAATTAAGTTTACTTTGTTCTAGAAGTCAGTTAAACTACTGGTGGATCACTTTTATTTTGTGATGGCTTGATTTTAGACTTCACAAAGATCGGCCTTTATAAGGTTTTTCCCTTAGTCTTAAGGTCAGTATTTTAGTCATGAGACATAATCGTTATGCCTAAAGAATGGTCATTCTGTGGTTTCAATGGAAAGTCCAAGCCTCTCTAGCTGGACTCAAACTCTAAACCTTGGTCTCCCCTGCACTGGAAAGGCTGAAATCTCTGCTCAGCACCATCAGCCTTCCAGCTGTTGTTTTTTTCCTTGTACTCTTTCCTTAAGCAAGCACAATTCAGGAGTCAGTCAGGGTTTGAGGAGAGTTGATTTGTAGATTTGGGGGATCCTCCCACTGTGGCGTATTATTTTTTAGATTTCTTTTCTGTTCTCTGTCTCCTCAGGTCACTTAAGACGCAGCCTCCTGTTTGAGCTCTTTCTCCTTAGCACCACATAGATTTGGGGTTACCCTCAGAAGAAAAGCCTTATAAATGTGAATCTCACCCAGTGTAGTCCCCTTCAGTCAAGTGTCAAAGTCCTTTCAGTTTTTGATTACCTCTGGTCGCTCTCCAGTGCTTTATAACAGTTGATTTTTATATTTTGTGCAGAGTTTATAATTGTTATTGGCAGGAAGGTTAATCTGATGCAAACTACTCCACCACTACTCCAACCTGAAATCAGTTCTTATGCTCGACAGACTTAGAAAATGGTATGCTTCCAATGGATTCTTAAATAAATTCAGTATGTAAAATAACAATTCTACTGCAGCATACTTAATATTGGGGATACTTCAGACATTCTTCGAAACTTACATGTCTCTGTTGAAACTCAACAGAGTTGAAACTGTTGTCCTTCAAAACTTTTAATCTACTACCTCTTGTATGAAATACTCCCCAATTTTTAAAAAACTATTCGCCAGGCACTAAGTGTTTAATAGACATAATTTTTTTTCAACCCTCGCTACAACCTGAAAGGGAGATAGTATTTCAATGCTCATGTTATAGCTGAAGTCAGTTTAGAGAGAAAAAATATGTACAATGTTACACATCTTAGAAATTAAGGAATCTGGGATTTGAACCAAGTACTCTGTATATACTCTTGGACATTATGCTACTGCCTCTTGGCATAACTCTCCAACCAAGAGTGATCTCTCTTTTCTTTAAATTCCCTTAGCACATTAAATCCTTTTGGCCATTAATCATACTCTGCTTCATTACTGAAGTGTGTTTCTATTCCTCTATGGGCCTTGAAGTCAGAAGCCATATCTGATTCATGACCTTTCACGAGAAATTGTAAAAGAGACTTGGATTCAAATCCCACTCTCTCACTACTGGATGACCTTGTACAAAATCATATAACCTGTCCAATTTTTTTCTTCTCATAGAGCATAGACCATAGCACTACATATGTTCATTGTAAAAATTAAGTAAGATAATGTCCTAGACTCACAGTAATCATCAATAAGTTGTAGCCATTATTATTAAAGTTCCTTGGAGGTGTTTTCTCATGTAACATCTTATTTAATCACCACAACCATAAAGTCGTTAGTATCTCCATTTTCCAGAAGAGAAAACTGATGCTTTACAGGGGCAGTACACTTTCAGTAACTGTTTCTGACTGAATGACTCTCAGCATGGCCTTTAAATGCCTCTCCAGACACAGATTCTTGCACTAATAAGGAAACCTTGCCCACCTTCCCCCTTACATGGGGGCAAGGTGAAAGGTTGGGTAGCAGCTCTCAAATCAATCTTTGAAAGCGAAAGCAGTTGACCCTTTGCCAGCATTCTCTGATCTAATTGACTTCCCGCAGTGAAACCTTTATTTTGAAACAGGATTCCAGAGCCACCACTGGCTAAAAAGACAAAAATAATGTCGTTAACTCTGTTTATTTTGCTTGGGATAAAGTCTCCTGAACTCATAACAAATGTCCTCTTGTTAGCAAATGGAAAGGTATAATTAAGACGGCTTTTCCACCACTTTTAACAAGCTTTCAGTTTCCTCTGTACCTCACTCTCTCATTTTTTTAATGAGATACCAATTTCCTCCTGCCCAGCACTCACAGATACTTTAAGCAATAAAACAGAGAGCTTTGATTTTCATCTTAGTGTGAAGTTTTGGTATTAATTTATTCATCTGTGACCTGCACCACACTCTTCTTGTGCTAAATGGCCTGTTAATCTTTAAAAATTAACAAGGTATCTCAGGCCAAAATATGAAAGAGAAAAGGGGAAAAAATGAGAAAAGGAGGTTAGGGAATGGAAAGAAGGTTTCTGCTTAGGGTAGTGTGGAAACATTGATATTTTCATCCAGCTGCTTTCAACTTCAGCATCTTCTCGAAATACAGGCCCACAGTGAAGACTTTTTCCTGGTTTCCTGCAACCTCTCTCCAATTAAGATCCAAGTGTAACCCAGTCTGCCCAAACTGGGAAGCTGGTTGGGGCCTGGCTGACGTAAATAGAGACCTTGCTGTGGGGCCATGAGCAGCAGGAAGCTCTTAGAAGATGTGTAGGTGGTGAAGGGCAGAGAGAAGGGCCTTCATAAAGGCTGTAGAATCAGCCCAGCCCAGGCTGCTGCCTGCCATCTGGAGAGAGGCAGCCTTGGCAGATCGGGCAGCAAACTGCTTATTTATGAAAAGGTTTGTTTTTTTTTTTCTTTTTTTTTTAAAATAACTTTAATAGCTCTTTAAGACTTTCAGAAATCCTGGAGCTGAGTACAAAGATTAGATTTGCACTCAGCAAGAAACTATGTACCTTGTTCTATATATGTCTTGCCCCTCCTTACCAAAAACCCCTGTTATGTACTGAGTTGGAAACATGTGACCCAATTAAATCAGATTAACTGTTTCTAACACAAAATGCACTTGCTTCCACTTTAATCTGTGATTGCACTTTTGTTTCTCCTCTGCGTAAACAGCTTTTAAAATCATCATCATAATTATGCTTCACTTTTTAAAAACTGAATTATTGAGATATAATTCACGTACTGTAAAATTTACCCATGTAAGGTGTACAATTAATAGTTTTAGGATATTTGGAAAGTTGTGCAAACATCACCATAATCTAAGTTTAGAACACTGTCTTCATCCTAAAAAAAAACCTCTCAATCCATTAGCAGTCACTCCCCATTTCCCACCCACCCTGCAATCCCAACCCTAGGCAACTACTAATCTCCCATCTCAATAGATTTGCTTATTCCGGATATTTCATATAAATTGAACCATATAATATGTGGCTTTTTGTCACAGACTTCTTTAAATTAGCATAATGTTTTCAAGGGTCACCCATGCTGTAGCATATATCAGTACTTCATTCCTTTTTTATAGTCAAATAATATCTCATTGTATGGATATACCACATTTTATTTATCCATCCATCAGTTGATGGATATTTAGTTTTTTTTCTACTTTTTGGCTATTACAAATAATGCTGTTGTGAACATTCAAGTTTTTATGTGGACATATGTTTTCAATTTTGGAAGTCAAATTGCTGAATCACTTGGTAACTCTATGTTTAACATTTTAAGGTAAGGAACAGCTTCTCTCACTTTACATTCACACCATCAAGGTATGAGGGTTCTAATTTCTCTACATCTCAAGACATTACTATTATCTTTGTGATGATAGTTATCTTAATGTGTGTGAGGTGGTCTCACTGTCGCTTTAATTTGTCTTTCCTTAATAGCTAATGAGCATTTTTTCATGTCTTCTTTGCTTAGATGCTTATTCAAATCCATTGCCCACTTTTTAATCGGGTTACTTGTCTTTTTATTACTGAATTATAAGAATTCTTTACACATTCTAGATATCAGTCCTTTATCAGATATGTAAGTTCCAAATATTGTCTCCCATTCTGTGAGCTGTCTTTTCATGTTCTTGATGGTATGATTTGCATTATGTAAGTTTTCAATTTTGATAGGTTGAATTTACCTATTTTTTCTTTTATCACTTACGCTTTTGGTGTCATTTAAGATTCAAGGTCATAGAGATTTATTCTTATATTTTCCTCCAAGAGTTTTATAGTTTTAATGCTAACATTTATGTCTATGATCCATTTTGAGTTAATTCTATATTTGCCAAGAAGGGGTCCAACTTCATTCTTTTGCATGTAGAAATCTAGTTGTCTCACCAATATTTGTTGAAAAGATTATTCTTTCCTGATTGGATTGTTTTGGTACCCTTGTTGAAAATTAATCACTTATAAACAGAAGGGTTTATTTCTGTACTCTCGATGCATTCCATTGATCTATATATCATCAGTCTTTATGCCAGTACCACACTGTCCTGAGTCCTGTAGCTATGCACAAGTTTTGAAATCATAAAGTGTGCATCCTCCAACTTTGTTCTCCTTTTTCCATTTTGGCTATTCTGGGTGCCTTGAATTTCCATGTGAATTCTGGGATGAGTTTACCAATTTCTTCAGATAGGGAAGCTGAGATTTTTTACAGACATCATACTGAATATGTAGGTCAATTTTAGGAGCACTGCCACTTTAACATTATTAGATCTTCTAATCCATGGACACAGGATGTCTTTCTATTTATTTAGATCTTTGAACTTTCCTCAATGATGTTTTGTAGTTTTTAGTACAAGTCTTGAACTTCTTTCCTTAAATTTACTAAGTATTTTCTTCCTTTTGATGCTATTATAAATGGAATTGTTTCATTAATTTCATTTTTGAATTGTTTATTCCTTCTGTATGGAAATACAATAGACTTTTGCATAATGATCCAGTATCTTGCAATCTTGCTGGACATGTTTCTTAGTTATAATAGTTTTTTTAGTGAATTCCTTAGGATTTTTTCCATCTATGATCACATCATCTACAGAGATAGTTTTATTTTTTCCTTTCCAATCTGGACACCTTTCATTTCTTTTTCTTACCTGATTACCCTGACTAGAATCTCCAGTACAATGTTGGATAGAAGTGGTAAAAGCAGACTTCTCTTGTTCCTGATCTTTGTTGTGTATCTTTCATAGAGGCCCTTTATCATGGTGAAGAAGTTCCCTTCTACCCCTACTTTTTTGAGTGATTTTACAAGGAAGGTGCTGTCTTTTGTCAAAGGCTTTGTCTGCATCTATTGAGGTGACCATGTGGTTTTCATCTTTTTTCCATCAATATGATGTATGTCACTGATTTTTGTATTCCTGGAATAAATCATGGTGTATAGTCTTTTTTGAATGATGCTAGATTTGGTTTGCTAGTATTTTGTTGGACATACTTGAACCCATATTCATAAGGGATATCTGTCTACAATTTTATGTTCTCATTATATCTTTGCATATTTTTAGTATCAGGGCAATACTGACCTCATAAAATGAGTTAGGAAGTGTTCCCTCTTCTTCTGTTTTTCTAAGAGTTTATGAACAGTTGTATTAATTCTTCTTTGAATGTTTGATAGAATTCACCAGCAAAATGAATATGGGCCTAGGCTCTTCTTTCTGGGAAGTTTTAAAATTACTAACTAAATATCTTCATTTTTTATAGATCTGTTCACATTTTCTATTTCTTCTTGAGTCAGTTTTGGTAATACATGTTCTTCTAAGAATTTTCCATTTCTTCTAAGTTATCTAATTCATTGGCATACATTTATTCATAGTACACCCTTATAACCCTTTTCAATCTTTAAGGCTGGTCGTGATGTCCCTTCTTTCTTTCCTGATTTTAGTAATTTGTTTCTTTTTTTTTCTGAGTCAATTTAGCTAAGTATCTGCCAATTTTGTTGATCTTTTTAAAGAAAACCCTTTTGTTTTGTTGATTTTCTCTATTGTTTTTATATTATGTATTATGCTCTACTTTTAATATTAGTACCCTTTAGTTTAAAACATACACTCACACCTAGCCACTTTCAACTCCAATACCAGCTGTCCTCTTCATTGGTATCCTGTTCTCCACGTCACCCAGGCTGATGTCACTTGGAGAAATGTGGGTTACACTAGCAGTCATGTCCCATTACTGTCAGTCTCTCAAAACAACCACACAGCCCATCTGCACTAAACAAAAGAAAAGAAAGAACTAAGGGAGAATTGGGGAAGACAGACTCACCATTTTTTTTGGTGGCTTTTGTTCCATGACTTTCAGAATTGCTTTCTCTGTCTTGTTCCTTAACTTTATACCTGACACCACTTGTTTGATAAACTGATTCAGCTATTGTCCAACACTGGGAATGTCAAATACCTGGCATGCATACCATCTCTGTCCCTTGCCCATGGAAGATATTGATAATCTTACCATTTTTGCTAAACTCAGATGTGGCCTTACAGTTCTCAACACAGGGAGATTCCACATAACCACTACCAACACCTATGGTGCAGTGATTGTAATCCTAGGCATTTATACAATATAAATACATATATATGTTAACCAAAGACATATACTAGAATTATCACATCAACACTATTTGTAATAGCCCCACAGAGAAAACTACCAAATACTCATCAACAGTAGATTGAATAAATCAGTATGGTATCTTTACAAAATGGGCTACTATACAGCAATGAGAATGAACACTCTACAACTACTTTGGACAATATAAATGATGCTTACTAACATAACACTGAAACAAAGAAACCAAACATGAAATAATACATATTGTAGGATTCCATTCATATATAGATTAAAACCAAGCAAAACAAATCTATACTATTAGAAGCCAGGATAATTGTTACCCTTGGGAGGAAACTGGAAAGAATCACGAAGAAGAATTTTCCACCTGGAGGATGGAAAATTTCTCTTTCTTGATATGATGCTCAGTGTCACCCAGAGTGTACTGAGTTTGTGAAAAATCTTCATCCTGTAGTCTTATGATGTAAGTATTCCTCTGTATGTGTATATATTTGAATAACACATTTTTAACAGTTTAGTTTACTCATCTCCCTAAGTAGATAGTGAACTTCTCCAGTTTTCAGAACTATGTTTCTATTTCATTGAATCTCCTTCAGATTTAGGCCAGTGATGGAAACATAACAGAAACGTGTTTGCTTTACTTATTTGCTATTCCTGCTCTACATTTCAAGTATTCCAGCCCCACTTCTTGGTATGTGACCTGTATCTGATTCTGTAATTATCCTTTATCCACAGAGTACAATATTTCTGGAAAATTTTGTAACTTATTCCAACCCAGGCTAACTCCATGGTGTCCCTACTCACATTCTGGTTCCGATTTTTGATACCTAAACTTTCTCCCTTTGCTGCCAGACCTTGATAAACTGTGGGGTTAGGACTACTCCCTGGGAACCTAGATTGGACAAATCAATTTAGAATACATGAAAGAAGAAAATTTATTGGCACAGGAACTTGTGGTGTATCTAGAAATCATACCAGTCATATGCTGTTCAGCCCCAAAAAAGAAAACTTTTTAAGTACTCCTAAATGCTACAGATATTGCCATTCATATGAGTAGCAGGACCACTCTCAGTAGCTTTTGAAATGGGGCTTCAACGTCTATGAGTGTTATGCATTCCCTTGGAGGTTGATATAATTATACCTAAGTTTAGACCAAGTTCAGAGAGGTCAGTTTGTTCAGGTAATATAGACTGAATTATGTTGTGATGACAAACAACCCCCAAATCTCACTGACTTATAACAACCATTTGTTTTTGCTCAAACTATATCCATTGTAGACCATCTATAGCTCTGCTCCACCCATCTTCTGCCTAGGACACAGGCTGAAGGAATGATATTTTTCAGGGACATTCCTAGTCTTGTGGTAGAAAGAAAAGAGAATATTGTGTTATAGCTCTTACACTTTTTTCCTCAGAAATGGCACACATCACTTCTGCTCATATTTAAGTGGCCAGAGCAAGCAACATAACCAAGCCTAACACCAACAGGGAAAGGATATATCATCCTTACACATGGGAAAACAGTGAGTATTTATAACAATAACAACCTACCATAGCAGTAAAGCTGAAAGGAAGACAGGGATGTGTACCATAGCAGTAAAGCTGAAAGGAAGACAGGGATGTGATCACTCCCTCCATTAATTTATAAACAAATGGGAATAATAATTAACATTTCATATTTTTCTACTCTCAATTTAAGCTCTGGTATTTTTAGCCTGAACAATTAGGGTGAGAACAAAGACTAGACATTAGTTCAACAGAAACCATCTTTGCTGCAGCCTTCCCTTGACCTTTTCAGGGTCATCCCTCCCACACCCCCATATAATGTGGAAAAGATGGAGGCAGGTGTCTTCCTCAAACCATCTGGTTGATGCAAATGGGAATGTGTTCATTGATGTACCTGGATCCATTTATAGAACTATCCTCATCTAGCACAGGTATGCTGTCTGAAGAATAAGAATGATAACAGAAGACAGACCATCCTAGACTCTGCCCTCCACTTACAGAATGAATGAGAGTTACTATTTTCTGCAAATGTCTAAAGGTTTCCTTTGGGAAAAAATACTGGGGAGGGAGGGATGACTAGAAAGAGCACAAAGGATTTTGGGGGCAATAAAAGCACTCTCTCTGATATTATAATGGTGGATATAGGTTAACATACATTTGTCCAAACTCAGAAATTACACCACCAAGAGTGAACCCTAATGTACAACATGGACTCTGGTTAATAATGATGTTTTAATGTTGGTTCATCAACTATAACAAACGTGTGCCACTCTGGTAGGAGGGTGGCTGTTGACAATGGGGGAGGCTATACATGTGTGGGGGTAGGGGGCATATGGGAGATCTCTCTACCATCTGCTCAATACTGCTGTGAACCTAAAACTGCTATAAAAAATAAAGTCTATTAAAAAAAATATGGAAACCTTCCTAATTCTTGAAAAGCCTGAACAGAAGACCACAAAATGCCTAGAGACATGCTCCCTAAGTCAGAGAGTGGCTTTTGCCAACAAGGCAGGAGTCCCCTGATCTGTCATAATGGAACTGGTCAGTACTGCATCCTCTAGGGAGTACTACAGAATGTAGATCACCGGACAGATAAGCATAGTTCAACACAGAGAACTCCTCAGTTGGTTGGAGTAAATGAATTGAGCTACCACTGTTCTAACGAAACAGATCAGGCTCTACCTCAAAGCTGCAGAAACAGCCAGGTGTCTAGGCTGAAGGGTGCTGAGTGAATCAGTTGGATTTCATTTCCCCTTTGATTCCAAGCACAGGAAAGGTCTGTCACTGCTGGTCACCGTTTGTGGAAAAGAAAGAGAGGGTGGGGGTTGAAGAAGGAAAAAGGAGGCAATGCAGCACAAAGCCCATCCTTAAATTCCTCTGAAAGGAGGGTGGCGAATGAAGAGATGAGGAGGAGGGGGAAAATTATAAAAACAAATGTGTGCCCAAGATCCATCTGGAAGCCAGATACTCAGTGTGTGGGCAAAAACTCTCTTCTGTTCCAGGTGCTGTCTCTGGTGGCTGTGTGGCTCAGTCTGCCCCTCCCTTTCCCCAAACCACAAGCCATTCCCACTCCTCTGCAACTCCTCCAAGACACATAGCTTAATGTCTGAAAAAAATGTTCTATGAAAACCAACTAATATCATTATTTTCCCTACCTATTGTCTCATGAAGAGGATTATAGATAATATAATCATGAGCTGTTGGAATGTGAAGGGACTTTAGAGAGTAGCAGTCATAGAAAAATAAAGGGATAATGACAGATGTGAATTTCAATTCTGACTCCCATTCATGAGCTAAGTAAACAAGTTACTTAAATTCTCCAAAATTCAGTTTTCCTAATTTGTAAAATGGTGATGAAAACAATATCACCCTTATTCTTTATGCATTCATTCATCTATCTATTCATTTAACATATATCTATATAGTGTTTACTACATACCAGATACCATGCTATGAGGTAGGCATATGGTAGAGAACCAAGGTATGGTTCTTGGCTTCACATAGCTCTTGGCTTCATGAAGTGTACAGTGTCTCTGCTGGGGAGGATAAACATCAACAATCACATGAATAAATAAATATACGTGACATGAAGTCAAAAGGATCTCTGGGGTAGTAGCATTTGGGCTGAGAATATGAAGGATTAGTAGCAATTAATGGAGTGAAGTAGAGTAGGAATATGGCAATGTGATATTTCTGGCAGAGGGAACAATCTGTTTGATGGTGCTGAGGAACGACTGAGCTTCCATAAACAAACAACAAAAAAACAGTATGAAGAACATGAACAAAATGAAAATAGCACAGCCAGGTAGAGCTAAAAGGAAGAAAGGATGGGTAGCCCTGTGGACCATTTAATGGATTTTGAGCATTATCTGAAGTGAATAGGGAAGCCAGAAAAGCGTTTTAAGCAGAGGAATGATTACTAAATTATGTGTGTAAAACATCACTTTAACAGGTATTTCATAAAATTTTTTTATGAAAAAGCACACAGAAAGTGTGTTTCTGAAAAAAACACACGAATAGTCTCATTTCTTCATTTTTAAGATGAGGAGTCATAAAACCTATCACATGATTTCAGAATGGCCGAAGAGAATAAGAGTATGATCATGCTGAGTCCTGAAATAAACTGTTTACTTGGATTGATTTTAAACAAGAAATCTACTGGGGTTTAAATAATTGATGGTGTTTAAGAAAAGATTATCTAGTTGACTTTGAATCCAGGAATATTCTCTTGGAATGGCCCAGGGGTGATGGCATTAAATCCATAGAGAAAATATAATCCTTGCACAGGGCATTACCTTGTAGGCAGTTTACCAAAAAAACCACAAGATACCCAGCTAAATTTGAATTTCAGATAAACAACACTCTTTTAGTATAAGTATGTCCCAAATATTGCATGGAACATACTTACACTCAAAAAAAATTGTTGTTTATCTGAAATTCAAATTGGGCATCCTGTAATTTTATTTGCTGAACCTGGCAACCCTAGAGTCTATAGGGAGCATCAGTCACGTCACTCATAATAACATTACTTGTTGGTTTTCAACTTTTAGAATTGCTCTATGGAAGAAATACCAAATACTTAATATTCACAGATCAGAATGTAAATTTTAACAACTTTTCATTGTAAAAGAAAAGGCATATGGAGTGGAGGGTGAGTGAAATGGATGAAGGGATTTTTTTTTTAAATAAAGAAAGGCATACAAGACAGAAGATGGGGGATAGAGGAGAGTGAAGAAAGGTAGAGGAGCGGTAAGGGCATTGATGTCTTTATCTTAAGTAGAGTGCAGTTGAGATATTGGTAAAAGTTGATGTGTATGTATTGCATGATCCATCTATTTCAGTATTCTTTGTGCCAGAAAAAGTTGTAAGAGATTTTATTTATCATATTTAACTTAAAGCATAGATACCTTATTGCTTCTGAGTGGCCTTTTATTTCATGTACTTTCAAAGTCTGGTTTGTACCACCTTAAGAAAGGAGAAGTACCCCCAACTTTATTAACTGCTATATAAAATAGTTCACTAAAAGTCATCTTTATCCAGTGCAGTTGGGACCAGTAGTTAATGTGTTGGTCAAAAAAGCCAGTTAAAGTGAGAAAACATAAAAAATGATATACACATACCTTATGCATTTTGTTATAATTTAAAACATGTGAATGACTATTTATGTGTCAATCTTTTGATGCAGGGCCAAGACCTTTTCTTTGAGTATGAATCCCTGAGTATGAGTTCTGTGTCACCAAAAAGCAACATCTCTCATTTCCATTTATAGTTTCTATAAAATGTAATGAGAATTTAAGTACACTTTTAAAGCAATCTGAGTGCAGAAACCGTCTGTGTTTCTACAAAAATTTCCCACATCTTCCACAGTGCTGTCTTGCCTACAGCAATTTTTTAAATGATTTTACTGAATCTTTCCAAAGCATTTAATGCAATTTCTTGTAGAAAAAAAACCCCCAAACAACCTTCTTTTTGCATTCATGTTCCACTGATTTTAATACTCTTTCATCACATTATAGAATTATATAACCAATAAGATAGGGATATATTGGGCCAACTTTTATAGTAGCATAGAAAAATCTACTACTACTTCTTTTTCTTTCTTTTTTTTTTTTTTTTTTGAACTGAGGTGAAACTCACATTTTGCCTCCGAGGCAGTGGAAATAAAATAGTCAAACTATTTCAGCAATTAAGTCTTCTTAGAGGCCATACTACTGGGCGGTAAGAAAAGGGATTAAACAATTCTGAAGGCCAATTTCACTCAAAGTTTGCACCATGATATGTGTACTGATGTCATTATTCAGTTTCTCAAAATGTGACTTTTTTTTTAATACAGCTGGTTCTCATTAGTTACCCATTTCATACACATCAGTGTATACATGTCAATCCCAAACTCCCAATTCATCACACCCCCCACCCCCACCAGCCACTTTTCCTCCTTGGTGTCCATACGTTTGTTCTTTACATCTGTGTCTCAATTTCTGCCCTGAAAACCGGTTCATCTGTACCATTTTTCTAGGTTCCACATATATGTGTTAATATACGATATTTGTTTTTCTCTTTCTGACTTACTTCACTCTGTATGACAGTCTCTAGATCCATCCACGTCTCTACAAATGACCCAATTTCATTCCTTTTTATGGCTGAGTAATATTCCATTGTGTATATATATCACATCTTCTTTATCTATTTGTCTGTCGATGGGCATTTAGGTTGCTTCCATGTCCTGGCTATTGTAAATAGTGTTGCAATGAACATTGGGGTGCATGTGCCTTTTTGAATTATAGTTTTCTCTGGGTATATGCCCAGTAGTGGGATTGCTGGGTCATATGGTAATTCTATTTTTAGTTTTTTAAGGAACCTCTATACTGTTCTCCATAGTGGCTGTATCAATTTACATTCCCACCAACAGTGCAAGAGGGTTCCCTTTTCTCCACACCCTCTCCAGCATTTGTTGTTTGTAGATTTTCTGATGATGCCCATTCTAACTGGGGTGAGGTGATACCTCATTGTAGTTTTGATTTGCATTTCTCTAATAATTAGTGATGTTGAGCAGCTTTTCATGGGCTTCTTGGTCATCTGTTTGTCTTCTTTGGAGAAATGTCCGTTTAGGTCTTCTGCCCATTTTTGGATTGGGTTGTTTGTTTCTTTAATATTGAACTGCATGAGCTGTTTATATATTTTGGAGATTAATCCTTTGTCCGTTGATTCATTTGCAAATATTTTCTCCCATTCTGAGGGTTGTCTTTTCGTCTTGTTTGTAGTTTCCTTTGCTGTGCAAAATCTTTTAAGTTTCATTAGGTCCCATTTGTTTATTTTTGTTTTTATTTCTGTTTTTTATTTTCCTAAAATTGTGGTGCGTCCATGGAAAAATTTTATATTTCTCTTGTAGCTTGATTATTTCTTCTTTTCTTTACCTCCTTAAGTGTGGCATATGGGAAAGAGGAATAACCAATTTTTCCAGAGCCTAAGAAAGTTCCTAGGAAGGTAAGTGGCAGGTTATACTGGGGCTAAATTTTCAGAAAACTTACTGTATTCTCAATTCCTTCAAGAAATCTATTTTCATGAATGTGTAATCTTACTTTCCAGGCTATATCCAGCCAGAATGCTACAACGGAGACATAGTCACATTAATGAAAAAATGCTTCTATTCAGTTTTCTTCACAGAACTGTAGCAATCCTTGCCTTATCCCTTCTAAATCAAGAGGGTCCATGTCTCAAGCATAAAATTCCTTTTTGCGTCTAGAATTAAATTCAGTTTCAAAGACCAGCTTATAGTCCCAATTTTTCTTATCCACAAATATAATGTTTTCCATTAATTTCTAGAACTGAAGGTTAAATTGTAAATTGGGCTGTTTTCCTTATGAATAATTTTCAGTAAAGTCAAATTTTTGCAAGTAACTGTTTTTTTTTAAGCTTCTTATATGGATTTTCTGTTTTCAAATGTTCCTTTAAACTGAGAAAAGAGATCCATTGTTGGAATGATGGATTTTGCTTTTTGTTAAAAAAGACAGAGTGCTCAGGGTGGGGTCTGGTCATTTCCTGCCCCAGAACACAACTGTAAAGATCAGTCACGTTAAAGGCCTAAACAACCTGACAAGATCCCTTTAAAGGCAATAGCAAATAAAGGTGATTCCCAACAGGGAGCTTAGGGAGAGGTAGCTGGGTTTAATTCTCCCTTAATGAACAGGCAGTTTCTCCTACTGGTAACACTGCCTCAATACAGGAGCCATCAGAGCAGGCCAGGACACTCCTCAGGAGAGCATGTTTCCTTGGCTAAAATGAATGGACCTTGGTACAGACTTAAAGGGCTCCAAGTCTGTTGAAATCCTACCCTTCCTTACAAAACCAGATTAAAGGCTACCTCTTTCCTTGATTGAACAAGTCTGAATTGACTTTCCTTTTCTGAAATCCCACTGTATTTGCTTCTATTTATTTTAATTCAATTAGATTGTACTTCAATTTTATTTTTAACCAATCTGACCTCCCACTAGATTATAAGCAATTTGAGGAAAGGATCCTGTCTCATTTGTTATTGTATCTCCAAGGCATTATGCTAGGAACAAAGGATATAGGATAAGACCAAGATGCATTAATTCTTGAGATCATAGTCTAATGGAGAAGAGTAAAATCTCTAAATAAATGTTTGAAATGCAATTTGCTAATGGTTATGTTACAAGGCAATATGGAAACAAAGAGGAGGGAAAACACTGATTTTGTTTTGAGACTTAGTATTCAAAAAACAGTATTACACACATGAGTGCGTGTGCACACACTACCTCAGCTAAACTAACTGCATGAACTTCCAATCCTGAGATGCACCTATATATACATAGAAGCTTGGGGTCTGCAGTTGACACATTTTTGAGTTGTCTGAACAGCCCTCTACTATCCTTCTCTGGAAAGTAACACTTAACTCCCACTTCAGGCCATATTTGTAACTCTCTGACCCCATCCCTTAGCCACAGGCAATTGGCTGAGGGGAAGGATCTACCTCAAGGTGGACGAATCCAACATGGAGTACTGAATGTTGTGGTGCACTGTATCCATCATACCTACCAACACTTCTCATCTTACACTACTCTGGGTACACCCATAGCATGCATAGGTCTTTAAACCTGCGCTGAGTAAAAAATTACATCCTGGCAATGAACTTTGTTAAATAAATCAATGGGATCAATATCAAAAATTTCCTGGACCCACATACTTATGGTCAATCAATCTATGACAAAGGAAGCAAGAATATAAAATGGAAAAAAGATGGTCTCTTCAACAAGTGCTGCTGGGAAAACTGGACAGCTACATGTAAAAGAATGAAATTAGAACATTCTCTAACACATTTTATTTACAAAAATAAACTAAAGATGGATTAAAGACCTAAATGTAAGACCAGAAACCATAAAACTCTTAAAGGAAAACACAGGCAGAACATTCTATGACATAAATCACAGCAAGATCCTTTTTGACCCACCTCCTATAGAAATGGAAATAAAAGCAAAAATAAACAAATGGGACCTAATTAAACTTAAAAGCTTTTGTATAGCAAAGGAAAGCATTGACAAAACGACAAGACAACCTGCTGAATGGGAAAAAATACTTGCAAATAATATGACAAGGGTGTAATATCCAAAATATATACACAGTTCATACAGCTCAACATCAAAAAAACACAAACAACCCGATTAAAAAATGGGCAGAAGACCAGAATAGACATTTTTTCAAAGAGGATATGCAGATGGCCAACAGGCACATGAAAAGATGCTCAACATTGCTAATCATCAGGGAAATATAAATTAAAACCACAATGAGGTATCACCGCACACCTGTCAGAACGGCTATCATCAAAAAGAACACAAATAACAAATATTGGTGAGGATGTGGAGAAAATGGGTTGGTGCAGCCACTGTAGAAAATACTATGGAGGTTTCTCAAAAAACTAAAAATAGAACTACCATATGACCCAGCAATTCCACTCCTGGGTATATATCCAAAAAAACCAGAAACACTAATTTGAAAAGATACATGTACTCCCATGTTCATAGCAGCATTCTTTACAATTGCCAAGATATGGAAGCAACCTAAGTGTCCATTCACAGATGAATGGATAAATAAAATGTGGTGTGTATATATATATATATATATATATATATATATATAAAAATATAATATATATATTATTTATAAATAAATACACACACATATACATACAATGGAATACTACTGAGTCATAAAAAAGAATGAAATTTTGCCATTTGCAGCAACATGGATGGACTGGGAGGGTATTATGGTAAGTGAAATAAGTCAGACAGAGAAAGACAAATACTGTATGATATCACTTATATGTGGAATCTAAAAATTAAAACAAATGAATTTAACAAAACAGAAACAGACTCACAGATACAGAGAACAAACTAGTAGTTAGCAGTGGGGAGAGGGAAGGGGGAGGGGCAATGGAGGGGTAGGGGGTTAAGAGGTACAAACCATTATGTATAAAATAAGCTACAAGGATATATTGTACCGCACAGGGAATATAACCAATATTTTATTATTACTATAATATACAGCCAATATTTTATTTTATAACTATAAGTGGAGTATAACCTTTAGAAAGTGAATCACTATATTGTACACCTGTAATAACTTATACAATACAGTACATCAACTATACTTCAATTAAAAAAAGTGAAAAAAACAAAAAAAAAAAACACAAAACTTCACTGGCAAAAGTCCTTATTGAATACTTATTTATCAGTGGCTGTCAATCAGTCAATAAAGGATAACTGAGATATAGTCCCTTCCAGCCTGGACAGTCACGTAGAGATATAATTACAATACATGGAAAGCTAGCAGGCAATAGCAGCAGAGAGAAGGTCTAGCTCTGTTTAGGTTCTGATCCTCTGGCTTTATGCTGCTCTGAGTTTTGTTGATCTCCTAGGCACAATCACAAACCAAGAAAACGTTTTAAACAAGATTTTGGTGTTTTCCCCCCTCATCAAAATGTAGTAAAAGAAATCTGGTTAATGTGAGTTCAGGTTAGATTCCACAGTCAAATATGTTGTAACCTTTCTCTGTGGGTTTTTTTCTCTTCTTCGTTTTGGGTTACTGAGCATAAGCTGCATGACTCCAGTCTGTTCTTTCAGTCTGGAAACCAAGTCCTGTGGGTTGCCAGTCCTAAGGGACAGATCTCCAACATGGAAACTCTTGAAGGGGGTGGTATCACTCACTAAGGGGTCCCCAGTTGGGAAACTCAGGGATGACAGAATCTTTTTCTGGTTTTTATTCCTCCATTTGCCCTGTTTTATTGGAATAGGAGCCTCACTGAGGCAGCTGGGGTATGTGTGTAAGCAGCTAACAGGGGCAAAAGCTGGCACTGAAAGGAGCTACTTCCAGGGAGGAGATCCTGTTTCCACCATTACCACTTTCCTAGGACTTATTCAGCACCCAGGCTCCAGAAAGATTTATGAGCTGCTTAAGACATTTATGTTTGCTTACTGCTGATCATTAGAAATTCAAGGATGAGAACTAGATTGTTAGCAGTCAGGGAGCCCTCTGTTCCAGGCCCGTGGGCTCTGTACACCCCCCCTTAGGTTTATCTCTCTATGCCTGCCTTCACAGCTTCCCCTGAGGCACATGCCACAGATTTCCTCCTGGGCTTTACTGTAGTTGAATTGGCCAAAATTTAGTAAATGTGCAACAGATTGGAAGAGCTAGAAAATAACCACATAACCTGTGTAAGAACTCGTATTTGTGAAGTAGTTTACGGTTGACGAGGTACATTCACATACATTATCACCTAGTTCATTAGTTCATTCAACCACTCATGCATTCCTATATCATATATTTACCAGACACCAAATGTGCGCCAAGAATTGAGTCTTGCCCTTATATTTTACCGAATAGAGAATACTGCTTAATTTCTGTGGACCAGTGTTCAATTCTGTGAAATCTATTTATTTAACGTTTTTGAAACACCTAGGCTGTGCAAAGCATTATGTCTGGTATTACGAGTAGTATGTGTAGAAAATATCAAAATCAATAAATTGGGATAAAGATAATAAAGATATGATTTAGTGAAGGAAACAGATGTTACACAAACAAAACGAAGATATGCAATGGGGTCAGGAGAAAGAATGGGATTAAATAAGGAATCCCAGCTCGTAGGTTTCAAACTGGAACAAAGCCTGATGTTGAGGCGTGGTGGGACTCTTTCCAGTTCTGACTAGGAAGCACAATCAGCATTAATCCCACCCAAGTTTAGTGGAAATGGGGTTATGCAAAAGAGCTTCTTTTAATATGAAGTGTTGGAGTAGAATAATGGTTTTAAAAACTGTACTCCATGGAACGCATAGGTACTTTGCTTTGCTGCTACTACATACTAGAGCAGCTTTCCTTTTTTCCTTTATTCACTTTGAACGTCAGCAGAAAGCTTTAATTTGAATAAAGGGTTCTAAAGTTAAAAAAGAAAGAAAATAAAGAAAAGAAAACTGTTGGAAAAGCGAGCCTCTAACATCCTGTGATTCTGTTTGTTACTAGTACATTAGCACATCCTTGTAATATTTAAATTTTAATACGAAAAAAATGATTTCAGACATGCTAGAGAAGATATGGGGTGGGGGAAGGGGGTTGCCGAAAACTTCAAATCCCTTCCTCTGAACAACCAGCCTTGCGGCCCACGTTTATTCAATCCTGACTCCAATTTTACACACTTAACAATTTTTAATGGTATCAAGATATATTAAGATATACCTTACCTTAGGTCAGGATAGAACTTTAACTTCTCTTAATTTTCGAAGCTGCTTGCATCCCCTACTCTACTTAAGGCACTGAGAAATTTTGCGAAGCACAAACTCCTGCCCCCAGTCATTTAGGAACGCCCAGTTTCAGCATTTCTGCATCCGGGAACCCAGAAACCTAAGACTCATGGGAGGGCGGGGCGTTCCCAAGATGGCAGCCCGCGGGCTGGGGGCCTTTAAGAGTGCGGGCCCCAGCTGTGCTCCAAGCGAGGTGCCTGCAAGAAGCCTGCCATTAGAAGCCGTGTCTGGGACATCCCCCATGTATGCACTCACGGCTTTTAAAGATATTGGGAGATGTGAATGGGAGCTTTCTCAGATAGTATATGAATAATTCATTTAAGGGGCCATCAGGACCTCATGGAGTTTGAGCGTGGACCGTTACCTGGCAGAGCAGGGAGCCTCCCAAACAGCAACTGCAGACTGCATGCTGAGTACCAGCGGGTAAGTTTGTTACCGAATTAGACGCTAGACACGCGAGATTCTCCTCCTGGGAGCTCTTGCAGAATCGAAGTCCCCCTGGAGGGGTTCTTGAGGGGTGTATGGCTCAGGTTTGCGCTGCCAGTAACAAAACTGAGTTCGGTGCAAGTGAGATGGGCTTTTATTCAGTGGCTGGAGAAGGGGAGCTCATGCTCTAAAGGCACCATATCTTGGAAGGGAGGAAACCCGAGTACTTTTAAGGGGTAAGAGGTAGGTGTATTTCCAGAAAGTGGGGAAGGGGGCAGAGAGTTCCGGGGCAGCCAGCGCATGCACAGTGCCTCAGGCGCCCTTGCCCACGGCACAAATTGTGCCTAGCAGTGTGCAAATCTCCTTTGGGTGGAGAGCTTAGCATGGTGGGAAGCAGAGGTACCTTTTGCTGCCTCCAGGTTTCATCTGTGGTTCCTGTGGTCAAGTCAGAGCAGGTTCAGTTTGGTTTTGTTGCTGGCTTTTGTGGTAACCTGTTAATAGGACACAACTAGCTTGCATGGTTAAAAAGTTTATGCACCTGGGGCCTGGGATGCATAGCAAGGGTAACAAGTTCAGTCCTGAACCTTCTAGAATGAGGGAAACGTTTATTCTCTGGATCCAAGTTTAGCCTCAATTTCTTGTTGTTCTACATAGTTTTTCTGGGAGAACAGTATACTTTTTGGCTTCCATTACGTTCTGAACCTTTGACAACCAATAGAAATTTTCATCTGGATGCCCCACAGATATGCAAATACAAATGTACAAAAATTTAATATCTGCTTTTTTTCAACGCAAACTGCTTCTCACTCTCCTTTAGAGACCAAACATTAGTCTTTAGAGGTAAAAATTTCTTCCTTCTTCCCCTCACCCCAGCCCATCTATTTAGGCACTAAAACCTGGGCATTCTACCTCAGACATGTCTCTGAAATCTTCCTCTTTTACTTTATTCGTTACTTAAATTTGTATTGAGCACCAAAGGGCTTGAATAAGACTCAGCCCTTTTTACTGTTGATTATGTGAGTCCTGGGATATGCACTGAAAATTAGCAGTTGAAGTCCAGTGTGAGAGATGGTGTAGTAGCACAGGGTGCTCTGGGAGGGCAGAAGAGAAGGTATCTCTCTTTTTTTTTTTTTTTTTTTTTCTGGTAGCAATCCCAGATTATGTGGATGTTCAAATCTTTGTGAAATAAAACTAAACTCAAGTGGTGATACGTGTTTTCAGTCTTGAAGGATGAATTTGTCAGACAACTGAAGGGATGCCATTCTAGGCCAAAGAAATGGCACATTTAATATAAAGAAGCATTAGCGAGAAAGAGCAAGATCATTGATATAGTTGGAGGGGAAGTAGTTGGAAACGGGGCTGGAGAAGTAGGCAGGGTCTTGTGTTTCTTGTTAATGGGTTTGGACTTTAAAGCAAGGGGACACCATACAATAATTTTAAGCATGGAACAGAATTGACCAAATTCATCTAAAATGGCATGTGTGTCAGTGGGGGGTGGGGTGCAGGGGGGAATATTAAAATAGTCTAGGATGTCAAAGAGGCAGTGTGTTTCAGGAGAATTTTTCAGTCAGGCTCCTTAAGACACTGGTAATAAATAGGATGGGAGTCGTGGAAGAAGGAGGGGTGAAAAGTTTGGAGGAGGCGCTGGAGTTTCTAACTTGGTCATACAAGTAAGTGGACCACTGCCTTAGTAATGCCTGCCTCTCTTTCTGATGTCATGGCAATAACCTTCTAACTGATCTCCTTGCCTTTGATCTTTCCATCTTCCTCACTGAAGAAAGAGGTAATTTTCCTAAACTGATCAGACGACCATCCTACATAGGGCCCTGGATTGATGCTCATTGCGTACAGCACTAAGAAGTCTAAACTCCTTAGCTGTTGTCTTCGACCCACCATTCCACTTTCACTCCTTGACACACCCTCTGAAATCCTCACCATATAACCCCAGCCACACTAAGCTGCTAAATGTGTCCCACGCATGGTCTGCGTTCCCCTCCTCTGTGCCTGTACACATGTTCTTTACTAAGGAAGTTCTGATTCCTGTCTCCTGGTAATGCCACCTATCCTGTAAAGATCTTTCTTCCTCTCCCAGGCATAATAGGTCACACGTTCTCTTTGTTCTCCATTCTCTCTCTTTCTCGCTCTTTTTCTTTTCTTTTTTTTTTGCAACTCTTTTAAAGTGAACTTCACATAATACTGAATTATTATATCTGGATCTATATATATTTATTATATTATTATCTATATATATTTCTCACACTGTCTTCTGCAGTTTGAAACTATTATTCAGTTATATATCCTGTTCTTATCATGGTTTATAGAAGGTGCTTCATAAAGTTTTTTGAGTGAGTTTAAGAGCTATCCCCTTAGAACTTTCTTTTCTGTGATTGCCCACTATCACCACTAAAAAAGAGGGAGGAGGGAGAAGAGAAGCAGCAGCGAAGAAAGAAAAAAGCAGGATTTTCCCTTGGATAGACATCACATTGGAGAACAGGTAGCAGGCTCGAGAGCTGAGGAAAGATTCTTTTAAAGTCTAGACTGAACAGCGTTTCCTTATGAAAGCCCGAGTATTACAAATGGGGACTGCTGTAGCATGTCTGGAGTGATCAGAGAGTTGGCTTGTACAGAGACTTCTTATTCCTCAGGACTGTGAGAGGATGTATTTTCAGGCAAAAGAGTTTCCCCTGCTCAGTATTTCAATTTGGAAAAGTTATTTGTTTAAAGGCTTTGATATGTGTGTGTGTGTGTGTGTGTGTGTGTGTGTGTGTGTGTATCAGAGAGAGAGAGAGGGGAGGGAAAGAGGGGGAAAGTGAAGTGTGAATGAGCATGTGATTTTTCCATTTTTTACAGATTTATTTGTGAGTACATTTGCAGATCTCTTTTGTATGCGTTTGCGTGTTGTTTCCATGTGTTTATGTGGGCGTGTTTGTTTATGTGGGTGTGAACTATATAAAAATATGTGGTTTTCCTGTGTGAAGTAGTTTAATAGAGTAATGTGTATATGTGCATGTAGGTAGCAGACCAGTGTACTAGGTTTCTCTGTGGGATATTGTGAATTTTGAAGGCATGCTTATAAATATATATCAGATTCTATCATTATATTAAATTTCAACATGTAGTAATTCTCTCAGTAAGGATTTACAAATGAGCAACTTTCAGAAGTAATAGATATTAAACCCATACAATAATGCATGCATAAATCTTTGGGTTTTTTTCAAAACTGTGAATTTTGCAGAAAAGTATCATACACAGAAACTGTAGAAGCTGGAGAAGGTGCCAAAAGAAGATGGTTTCCATAGCTTCTTGATTCTTTGGGTGGGATTTGGGTAGGGTGTTCTATAATAATTAATGACTGTTGTCCTGCACATGCAATGGTGACTCCAGCCCATCTCTTTGCTCACCTGTGTACTTCTAAAATGAACCAGTGACAGTGAGGAAGAGCTTGAACTAGTGGCCATTTAGGACAGGAGGCTGATGTGAGTCTGTAACAATGCCTAAAAGAAAGAGGGCAGCAGGCTTTGGAGTCATTTGGAACTGGGTCTAAATCACAGCTTTGCCACTTCCAGGCTGCGTGGCTTTGAGCACCTGACTCCACTTCTTCAAGTCTTAGTTTCCTCACCTATTCAGTGAGGTTAATAACACCTACCTCACCTTTAAGGGTGGTTGTGAGTAAAATGCTTTATGTGGAGTCTGGAAAAGAGGTCAGAGTTCAGCAAATATTAATGCCCTTATCAAAAGGAGTGATCAAAATGTAAAATAATGCACTGAAAGAGAAGTGCTCTCTTTTCATTTCTCTGAGATCAGTTAGGTATGAAGCCAGGTGTGAAGATTCTGAGCTGGATTAGCTGGGAGGTGATTGAGAAATACATTAAGCCAGGTTGGCTGAGAATAATACTTTACAGGGACTATAGCCCTGAGAATGATGAAGGGTGGAGAGGTACCTAAAGGAAAAGGGATTTGAGCAGAAGCATTGAATTGTGAATAAACTGCCTAGGGGAAACAAAAGAAAACTTGCCTAAGACATGAACAGGAATGTGTTTGAGCTGTCTGAGTCTGGGATTCAGCAAGTATCTTGATTCCTGCAAAATGGAGCCAATGTGAGCTCAGCATGGTACTTAAGGCCAGTATCATATTTAATCAATTGAATCATTAATTACTTTGAGGAGAATGAACACTTAATTTCTAATTCATGTGTAGTTTAAAAGGAGAATGCAATCCATATGGTTCTGATTCAATTACATTTATATCATCAAAATACTGTCTTTTTTTTTTCAAGTGATATCGTGGCCAAGAAATTCAATGAGCCTTTTTAACAAGCAGTTTAAGCCTTATTTCTTAAAAACAGGAAGTCATATTTGACTTTGGGTAAGCCAGTTCCCTCTGGACAAATTTCAGGAATGGCTAAGTTTTGGACACCTGCAAATTCTAAGTTGGTTTCAATCATATGGAAACCAGGTTTTTGAACTTCTGAGCAGACTATCTCAGATCAGGGGAGTGGTGAACATATCGCTCAACAATTAAGCTCTTTGCAAAATACCCTCCTGCTGTGTATAGTGATATGTTCTAGAAAAGCTTTGATTCTTTCTTGCTGCTGCCTACCGACTGTGCAGTCTCAGGCAAATCCCTACCAGCTGGTCATTTTAATTCCACCAGTCCCTTGAATTCTAGGAGTCTCATATGTTTAATGCTCTGCTAAGGTTCTTTTCTGTTTGAAAATGCAGTGTTTCTGTAAATCTATAATCAACACACATTTAGAATCACTGCATCAAGGTGCAGTTGCAAATCTAGGTTAAAATACTATACTAGAACTTAGTAGCTATTCTGTGCTGGGACTTATTCGATATTTGACCTTGGGAAAATGATTAAAACTCTAGGCCTCAATTTTATCATCTGTAGGTGTTTGAGATAATATGTACTAAAGGGCCCACCACAGTACCTAGTTCAAAGTAATCACATGTATCTTTATTCCTTTGTTTTCCCCTCCCTCCTTCCTTTCTCTTCCTTTCCCTCCTTTTCTCCTCTTCACGTCTGTCCCTTTTGTCCTACCTCTGGTCTTTCCATCATATTTTTATCTTTTTATAATATGGTGAAGATTTTTACTGTCTTATACAATTTCTTCTCAGAAGATTCATCTGTGTGGTTTCATCTCCTGTAGTTGGTGAGCTGTTAGAGGATTGAACAATTACTTCTGTTTGATCATCTCCACATTGCCTCACCAAGGGTCCCCAAGATGGTCATTCCTAGGTTAGTGCTATGGCTGGACTGGCCTTAATGTTTTGACAGGTATTTATACATACAAACAGGTAGATTCTGTGAAAGAACTCACCTCTTTACTGCCTTGAGGTTCACCTTATAGCTTTGAAGTTATCACATCACTTTACTTAATCCATAAAACATGGATTCTTGGTTCTGGTTAGATTTTGTACTTTAGGGTAAATTTATATTCCTTGAGAAAAGGTCATGCAAAAACCCATATATATTTCTAACTATAACACTGCTAATGAAATTTAAATCCCAAGAAAATCAGGAAATTAAGGGTCAGACATGAGACCAAGGAAGCAAGACTTACTGCCCTTCAATGAATACTCTACAAATCATTTTGAAACTATATCTAGGCTGTAAAATTTAGACCTTCTGATGCCTGAATTATTTAAAGATGTGTTGATCCTTACAAAATGTGAATCAGGACACTTTTCAGGGGTTAAATTTAGTAAAAATGCTTTTTTTCCCTTTTAGCAGTTCCTATACCTATATGATAATAACCATCTCAACTGCACTTTGCTGCCTGATAACCTGTCTAGTTCAGAATTCAGCATTTCAGACTCTTCATGTAGGACTGCCCCTTAGAGTAATGCTTCTCAAACTTTAATGTACCTGTAAATAAACTGAGGATCTTGTTAAAATATAGATTCTGATTCAGTGGGTCTGGAATAGGACCTAAGATTCTGCATTTCTAGTAAGTTCCTAGGTGAGGCTGAGGCCTCTGGTCTACAGACCATACTTTAAGTAACTAAGTCTTAGATAACTAAGCATTTGGATCAACTTGAATCTCAAATCACATACTACATATAGGTGTGCCTGTGATCTTTCACGACAATACGGACCGTAGTATCTCTCTGTAGATTGGAGAGGTGGTAGCCTGTGGTCTTTCTTGCTTCAGGAGAATTTGTTAAGAACTTATAAGATCATCAGTAGCCCACGAAACCCTTCTCTTAAAACTTAAGTATGTTTCTTTCTGGCCTTTGCTCATGTGAATTAAGGAGAGAGAGCACACAGCGTATTTATCAATATATATGCTTGGTGCTTTGGAAGAGGTCACAGCTGCCAAAGTGTTGCCACCTCCTTCTCTACAACGTTTCTGCTGAGCCAAAATGGTGCAGCTGAAGGATCCTCACCTTATCCAAGAGTGATGAGGGCAGAGCTTGTGCTGTATATTAGGTCACCATCTCTACCCAATGGTGCTGGTACACAAATCCTATTTAGATTATGATTTTATTCAGGAAATTTTAGTAGGGGATTATGAGAGTAATATAGAAAGAGGTTTACAAGCTATGTGACTGTCAAGGAACTTTACATCTCTATGTTTTAGTACCCTTCTCTGTAAAATAGGTAATAGAAGTTTGCAGGGTTGTTATAAGAATTAGAGATAATTTTAAAGTGCCTGCTACAATGAATGGTAGATATCACTATTGGCATTAATTATACTTGTCATTAAAGCACATCTGATATAATTATTTAAGGCAACTGGGGACAGTAGTTAAGCCGTTTGTTATTCAGACCTAACTCACTGTATAGATCTGGCTAGAATAAAGATAATTAGTGAATTCTGGTATTGAGACTTTTAAATAATTCATTGTGTCAGTGCTCTCATTATGACTGCATTTAAGCTCATTCAGTTTAATATATTAACCAGGGCTTTTAAAAGCCACTTTAAAGTTAAATGATAAACATTAAAAATAGTTCATATAATTGTGAGTTTTGTAACTGGTGAATATGCTTCTAACACTCTTACCAGGTGAGAATAGGTAGGCGCTATTTGATTTGCACTTCAGGACCTTCCCAAAACACATTTTAAAGTATGAAATAAGCAAAACTCTGAGGCAGCTGACATAATGCTTCCTAATAAGGTTTGGAGGCATAGCGTAGTCTGTAAGGGTGTCTGCCCCATTAACTCTGCCTTATTTAGTTTCCCCCAAAGTTTTCTGGGGTAAGAGGGACATCCTGGTGCTTTCCTTAGCTCTCCCAACAAGGTCATACTAGAAAGACTTCAGCTTTGCTCGCTGTGTTATCTATTTGCTTTGCTTTCCACTTCCCCCATAACTTTCCTCTCTTTTCTTCCGCATCTGATGCAGGAGAGGAGTGAATACTCCCTCATTGATCCATGCTGGTACAAAGGCCCTGAGGTCCACTTAAAGAGATTAGGTGGCAGTAAATAAAATGAGTGGACTGGACATTAAATCACTTGGTGCCTAGCAGAAGCAGATGCACTAGAAGACTGGACTGAGGCAAGGCTTATATGCTTGTATCCATGAGGCTACTCAATACCCTTTACCCTGTGTCAAAGACAGTTGTAACTGGGGAAAGGCTTTCCTGCTCTTGGCCCGCTCCTCTTCTTTCTCCTGTGTTTTCACAAGTACAATGATGTTTCTGAGAAATAAAGCATGCTCTTCCATGCCCTGCACTTACCCAACCTTTCATAGTCTTCATCTAATTTTTGTCTCATTTTTTTCCAAGGATTGTTTTATTTGGGAGTCCCTCTTCATTTATTCAGTTCAACAAAGTAAAGAAGGAAAAGAGTTGTAAAAGTGACTTTTTATATTTTAGTTTTAGAAGCTACCAAATCACTCAAACTATCACATTAAGGCTCTCCAAGCTCTTTAGTCATCCTAGCCTGTCTGTGCGCACACCTTTGTACACAAACAAGTTCGTTTATGCAAAAGTGAACAAATGGCTTCTGTGCTTGTTTATATACTCTATTTAACTGAGGCAAGAAGACTGAGCATATGTATGGTATATACTTGTAAATGGTTTGATGTTCACATTGCAGGTAGTGTATGTCTCTGTATATCTACTTGGTATGTGCTATTGATTGGAGAATTCATAGACTATGGAATCTCAGAGTTGGAAGAGTCCTCAAAGACAGTCTTCTAAAAAATGACTCATTTGATGCTTGAACCCCCTGTATGACTTTCTTATCCTAGGGTTTACCAGCCTTGGCTTGAATACCTCAATTGTCAGGAAACTTCCTACCTCTCCAAGCTGCCTGTATCATCTTCAACTGTATTTCTTCACTTGGTCTGTGTGTTACACATGTGGATATGTTTCATAGCCACCTATACCTAAGGCAGGGGTCCTATCCGTGACATATGTAGTTGGTAGCAGGTTAGATTTCTTTCGGTGAGAATCTGGGCATCACAAGCAAATTGTACACAGAGCAGTCATCTTTCCCTAAGCAGAGAGCCCTTTTGGGGTCCGTGTGCCTAGTGTGTGGATCTCTGACGCCAAAGACTGCCAGTACTTATGGGTTTCTCTCAGCTCCTTGGGAGACTCTCTTAACTACATACTTGGAATAGTTCCCTGCTCACCTGCAGTACTCTGTCAGCAGGCAAGGAGAGCTTTAGGCAGAAGCACAGGACACCAGGTTCTTCAAACTGCTCGCTGGGCCTTGGGGTGAACCCACACTCACAGTTGGGATGGCTTCCATTAACTAAAATACTCATACTTGTTTTTGACAACAGTTCTCAGGTTAAATTTCACCATTTGCTATTTTGGGTAGGGAACTATGGCAGAAGTATCTCCAGATTCCGGGTGTCTCTAATGCCTCTGTAAAGCCACCTTTCAGCATGATCCATTTGCTGTGCTTTCAAGGACTCAGCTGTGATGGCGCCTTCACAAGATTCAGCCCCAAAAGGCAAGTGGGGGTACCTGGGAAGGGCTTTTGAGGAGAGGAAGAACCTGGGACAGGCCACAATAGGAATCTCCCTGCCTGAGTTGACTCATTCTTTGATATGTTGAAGCAACAGCAAGGGGTGGCTTCCAAGTTCCTGTCTGTGATGATAAATGAGTTTGGCCCTGCAGCCTGGAGAACAGATAGCAGTCAGCAGAACATAGATGTTGCAAGGCAGCCAAATTAATCTTTAGTGGGATTGTACAAGTTGGGCACTCATTAGAATATCTAATGGCCTAACCTCATTGCAAAGCAAGAGCTAATCTTACAGAATGGACTCTGGCCTAAAACCTTCCAGGTCTTGCTAAGGTTGAGGCATCCACTGATTCATGTGTGTAAGGATTTCTTAAAAATCTTTCAACCAAGAAGACCATGGTTTGAAATGTGTACTTTCTACAGCCTTTCTAGGAGAGTTGGAGCTCTGGGTAGTGGGCACTTGGGCTTTATCTAATCAGACTGAATCAGGTATATGTATGTGTAGTATAAGACAATGCAAAAATCTAATCCTGTGGGAGGCCTTGGGTGAGAAGTACCCTCTTCTGCAGAAATATTTCCAGAGAAACATGCATTTCATGTGTTAGGGAACTGAACTTATTTTCTTTTTCCATTAAGAAAGACTATATGATAACTGACCTAGATTAAAGTGGCTACTTGGCTGTGTAGAAGTGTGTGGAAAGAGTTGTTGACATCAGAGACCAAATGTATCTTGGGTAGCTTTCATTATACTAAATTAGAGGTGGTATCTTGATCTCTGCATTTATTTCTAGAATTATATATAAAACTTTCAGGGAGTTTTTTTTTTTTTTTTCCGATTGTAAGGGTGCCATGTAGAAGTGGAGAGCCTTGTGAATCAAGACCTTCTTTCAGTATAATTTCTGAATAAATAAGAAAGGGGAATTGAGGGAAGACATTATTATCATAAATGGGATCAGAAATATATATATAACAATTGAGTGGCTTACACCAGATACCCGGCAAGTCCAACAGAAATCAATGTTACACATCTGATCCAGGGAGACCCTAGCTTATAAAACGTACTGATCATGCATTACATCAGGACCATATAGTGGGTCTTCAGTGAACATTCATAGACACGCTATCCAGAGAAAAGAGGCAGTGTGCCTAATGCCAAATGCATGGTATTTGAAGACAGACATGCATGTTTGGAACTTCTGTGAGCCTGAGATAGTTTTCTAAGAAATAAGGATAATGATACCCCTCTTTCAAAGCCATTGGGAGGATTTCAGATGTAATTTTTAAGTACTTGACAAGAGTGAGCCTATTCTTGTCAAGTGTAATGATGGATAATAATACTAATGGTTGTTTCTGTAGCTCATTATCATGGAGCAAAGTTTAGGTCTGAGGAACTTTCTGAGAGAGCATCAGGGTCTGGGTGGTAATCTAAGCTTACATCCCTTTCTCCAGAAAAGTAGGAGGTATAGGTGTCCTCCACCCCAGGAAATTTGGTAGAGAATTTGGTACATGTCTTATGGAGATGAGCTATCCCTGTCTGATGTAGCCACTTCTTAGACTTCCACAAATAGAGTTGAAACTAGCACTCTCTAGAAGAAAAAGAAAAAGAAAAAAAAAATCGATGGAAGTAACACACAAAGATTAAATATATATCATGAATAAGTGCATGGATTTAAAGGAAATTTTGATCATAAATAGGAAACAAATAGGAATCTCAATAGAGAAATGGGGATTAACAAAAGGAACCAAATGGGAATTTTAGAACTGTAAAAACAATATCGAAACTGAAAGACTTGCTGAATGGGCATATTATCACATTAGATACTACAGAAGAAAATATTAGTGAATTTGAAGGCATCACATTGGAAACTAGACAAACCAAAGTATAAAGAAAAAAAAAAAAGGCTGACAAGTAGAAACAATGAACAGAGCCTTTAGTGACTTGTGGGAAATAATTAAATACCTTAAACATATCTGTAATTAGAGAACCAGAAGGAGAAGAGAGATAGGTTGATACAGGAAAAGAATATTAAAAAAATTAATTGCAGAATTTTTTCCAAATTTGTCAAAAATATAAGCTTACAGATCAAAGATGCTCAGTGAACCCCAAGCAGTATAAACAGACATACAGACAGGCACACATAATAAAATTGCTGAAAACCAATGATAAAGAGAGGATCTTAAGAACAAACAGAGAAAAAGACAAATATAACAGAAGAGCAAAAAGACTTACAAATAACTTCTCATCAGAAATGATGGAAGCTGTAAGATAATGGAATGAGATCTTTAAAGTACTGGAAAAAAGAGTCAACCCAGAATTTCAATTCCAGTGAAAATATTCCTCAAAATTAGAGTGAAATAAAAACATTTTTGGCTAAACAGTGGAGGGATTTCATTTCCAGGAGACCTGCACTATTAGAATCATTAATGGAAGCTTCTCGGAGTGAAGAAAAATTATACAACGTGGAAATTCAGATCTACAGATAGTACTGAGAATGGAAAATATGTGGGTAAATATAGAAGACATATTTTTTTCATTTCCTAATTTCTCAAAAGAGTATTGTCTTATTAAAGCAAAAATAATAACAATGTATTGTGGGATTTACAACACATTTAGAAGTAAAATATATAAAAAGAATAGTAAAAGTAATGAGAGAAGGATAATTATAGCATACTGTTATAAGTATCTTAGATTATACATGAAGTGATTTGTTATTAATTAGTAGTAAATTGTGATAGATTAAAACCCTAGTGAAATCACTTAAAAAAATAAATAGGTATAGTTAACAAGTTGGTAGAGGAGATACTAAATACCAAAATATCACCAATCCATAGAATATTGAAAAGGAGAGAAAGGATTGAAAAGGAGAGAAAAGGAACAACCATAACAATCAATAAATGTCATAAATAGAAAACAAATAGCAATATGGCAGCCTAAAACTAACTATATTGATAACTGGATTGGAAAGTAAACCAAATATATGTTTTTTATAAGTGAGAAACTTTAAGGATGACACAGTTGAAAGTAATGCAGTTGAAGATGTAGCATGCAACCAGTACACATAAAGAATATGGCCTGCCTATGTTCATATTGTACAAAATGGACTTAAAGACAAATAGTATTACTAGAGATAAAGAGGAATATTTCATAATGGTAAAAAGGTCAATTCACAAGGGAAAAAAAAACAGTCCAACAAAATTAGGTGTAATACCTGGTTGATTTCAGTCTACTGCTTTGGTTTAGCATAAAGAAATATTAGGCCACAAGAAAAGAGTAAATATATGATGTACAGGGAGCTAAATAGTACCCTAAGAGCTAAGGGAAACTTCCTAAGTAAGGATAAACTTTGAGGGGGGAATCACTCCCCAGGGCTAGAGTTCAGATCTCATTGGAGAAGATGTGGTGCCAGCTCAATGAATGGCAGAGAAATTTCCTGTGCTGCCCAGATTATTGTTGGAACAACTGGATATCCAAATGTAGAAACATGAACTTAGATCATTACCTTGTACCGTATATAAAATACTTAGCTCAGAAGTGGATCAGTGATCTAAATGTAACAGCTAAAACTATAACACTTCTAGAAGAGAACATAAGAGGAAAATCTGTGTGACCTTTGGTAAGGTAAAGATTTCTTAAATAGGATACAAAAGCACTAACCATAAACGAAAAAAATTGATGAGCTGGATTTCTTCAAAATTCAAAACCTTTGCTCTCCGAAAGATACTGTGAATAAAATGAAAAGGCAAGCCACAGAGAGAGAGAAAATATTTGCAAAACAAAAAACTGATAAGTAGCTTGTATCTGGAATATATAAAGAATTCTTACAGCTAAATAAGGCAAACCAATTAAAAAACAGGCAAGAGAGATCTGAATAGACACTTAGCAAAGAAGATATATAAATGGCATATAAGCACATGTAAAGATATTTATTATCATTATTAAGGAAATGCAAATTAAAATCACTGTGACATACTGCACATCCACTATAATGAATTAAGTTTAACAAGACAGGCAGTACCAAATGTTGTAATGTTGTGAGGATATGGTGGAGCAGCCTGAACGCTTGTATGTTTCTGGAGGGATTACAGAATGGTACAGTCACTTTGGAAAACAATTTGATGGTTTTTCAAAAAGTTAAACATTCACCTACCATATGAACCTTCAGTCTTACCCTTAGTTATGTGCCCAAGAGAAAATAAAACTGTATGTTCACACAAAGGCTTATATTTATGTAGTCATTGCAGTGTTATTCCTAACAGTCAAAACTGAAACAACTCAAATGTCTATTACCTAGTTGATGGATAAACAAATAGTCATTCATACACACACAGGAGAGTCCCAAGGAGTGCACTATTGATACAAAAAACATTGTGGGTAAATACCAAAATCATTATACTAAGTGAAATAAATCAGATACAAAAGACTACCCATATGATTCGATTTATATGTATTTCTACAAAAGGCAAAAATATAGTGTCAGAAAATATATGAGTGGTTTTCAGATGCCAGGATTGACAGGGAGGGGTTTGAGTGCAAAAGGGCATGACAGAACTCTTTGAAGTAATGGAAATATTCTGTTTCATGATTGTTGTGATGGTTAGATGATTATATACATTTGTCAAAAATCATTGAAATGTACATTTCAAATTGTTGAATTGTATTTTATGTTAAGTATACCTCAATAGAGTTGACTAAAATATATACATATATAGAAGAAAAAACTTTCTTATACCTGTAATACTCAAGATCTTTGTATTTTATTATTTGAAAATGGTATTTAAATCTTGAAAGGCAAAAAACATATTGTTATAGGTATTTTCATGAAAATATAGGTAACTGCCTGATAATACACCACAATGTTAGAAAATATGTTTGATACAGTTATATAATGCACAGTGTGGAAAACTGCGCTGGCTCTTGGAGCAAAGGTTGACAAAGTAACTGTGGGGCTTGATTCCATTCCAAGACTAAGAGAAGAAACAGGATTCTTACTATTCTAACTTCCCATTTAAAGGATTGGGCCTGTGGCCCTGAATTTATAGTTTGGTCCCAGTAGGCAGCAAAAGGATATCCCCAAATAAAGACAGAAGGAAGTTTGTCTTTAGTGAGTGAGACATAGCCTGATGATGTCCAGAACTGAGAGATTTTTCTGGGTGAAAAGCAGAGATGACAGGATTAGTGGGACAGGTATGTTAAGGTAAAGGAAACTTTTTTAAGAAACAAAATATCCGGCCTCAATGCCTAAGTCACTGAAAATCCTAAATATTACCCAGAAATCCTTTCACACTGCTGGTCCAATTAGGCCATAGTCAGCCAGTCCTAGGTGTTCCTGAATGTGAGAAAAATAATCTTCAACAGTCAGTTTGCAACAAGTTTTTACTGCACATATTGTTTGTTGGCTCAGCAGTTTATGCTTCAGTCACATCCAGAGTCTTGAATTTGTTGTGGGCGTCAGAACCTTATTTTCCCTCTGAATCTCTGCTTGTTATAATCAGGATTGGGGTTTCAACTTCTCAGCAGCCACAGGAAGCTACTAAACACAGACTGATGAGAAAGGCACCAGGGAATGTGAAACCTGGTATAGTGCTTAAGAATCATATCTCGAAGAGTGTACAATCAATAACAATACTGAAGTTCAGTTTCTTGGGGGAATTTGTATTTGAAATAGAATCAGGCACTGTATGGAGATTCAGATTTTTTTCCAAGAAGGATGTGGGTGAGAGGTAAAACATAGTGATTTTAAGATCAGGTAAATAATCTCTCTGTAACAGATTTAATCATTTATTCACTTATTCAACACATGTATGTTAAGTGCCTCCTGTGCAAACACATACTATAGAAGGAAAAAAAGACAGTGTCCTTGTTCTCAAAGAGCTAAAAATCTTTTTAGTAAAATCAGAAATGCATTCATGATAAATTCAGTAGGTAGACATTGTAAAAGTATTAATAGCAACCATGAAATTGAGTGCCATCTTTTGCTCAGTAACATAGTATATTTCCTATGAGGGTATATAGTATCTGGAGCCTCCTAGGTTTAAATCCTAGGAGCTCTGCTTAAGTATTTGTTATTGTTATGTTTTCTTTTAAAAATATTACCTGAGATCCTCTAAGCAAGCCTATAAAACAGGGATAATAATCCCTCTTTTTAATTTATTTTTTAAATTTTATATTGGAGTACATTTGATTTACAATGTTGTGTTAGTTTCAAGTGTACAGCAAAGTGATTTAGTTACATGTATACAGATATCTATCCTTTTTCAGATTCATTTCCCATATAAGTTATTACAGAGTATTGAGTATAGATCCTTGCTGATTGTTTATTTTATATATAGTAGGCTGTATATGTTAATCCCAACCTCTTAATTTATTCCCTCCCCCCACCTTTCCCCTTTGGTAACCCTAAGTTTGTTTTCTAAGTTTGTGAGTCTGCTTCTGTTTTGTTAAATAAGTTCATTTGTATCATTTTTTTAGATTCCACATATAAATGATATCATATGATATTTGTCTTTGTCTGACTTAGTATGATAATCTCTAGATCCATCCATGTTGCTGCAAATGACATTATTTCATTCCTTTTTATGGCTGAGTAATATTCCATTGTATATATGTACAGTGTATTCTTTATCCATTCATCTGTCAGTGGACATTTAGGTTGCTTCCATGTCTTGACTATTGTAAATAGTGCTGCAGTGAATATTGGGGTACATGTATTTTTTTGAAGTATGGTTTTCTCCAGATATATGCCCAGGAGTGGGATTGCTGGATCATATGGTAGCTCTATTTTTAGTTTTTTAAAGAACCTCGATACTGTTCTCCATAGTGGTGGTACCAATTTACATCCTCACCAACAGCGTAGGAGGGTTCCCTTTTTGGCTGCACCCTCTCCAGCATTTATTGTTTGTAGACATTTTGATGATGACCATTCTGACTGGTGTGAGGTGATACCTCATTGTAGTTTTGATTTGCATTTCTCTAATAATCTCAGTGATGTTGAGCATCTTTTCCTATGCCCATTGGCCATCTGTATGTCTTCTTTGGAGAAATACCTATTTAGATCTTCTGCCCATTTTTTTAATTGGGTTGTTTGTTTTTTTGCTGTTGAGCTGCGTGAGCTGTTTGTATATTTTGGATATTAATCCCTTGTCTGTTGCATCATTGGCAAATATTTTCTCCCATTCTGTGGGTTGTCTTTTCATTTTGTTTATGGTTTGCTTTGCTGTGCAAAAGCTTTTAAGTTTCATTAGGTCCCATTTGTTTATTTTTGTTTTTATTTTCATTACTCTAGGAGGTGGATCCAAAAAGATATTTCTGCGATTTATGTCAGTATGTTCTGCCTATGTTTACCTCTTAGAGTTTTATAGTATCCTGTCTTACATTTAGGTCTTTAACCCATTTTGAGTTTATTTTTGTGTATGATGTTAGAGAATGCTCTAATTTCATTCTTTTACATGTAGCTGTCCAGTTTTCGCAGTACCACTTATTGAAGAGACTGTCTTTTCTCCATTCTATATTCTTGCCTCCTTTGTCCTAGATTAATTGACCACAGGTGTGTGGGTATTATCCTGGGCTTTCTATCCTGTTCCATTGATCTATAAGTCTGTTTTTGTGCCAGTACCATACTGTTTTGATGACTGTAGCTTTATAGTATAATCTGAAGTCAGAGAGTCTGATTCGTCCAGCTCCATTTTTCTTTCTCAGGATTGCTTTGGCTATTCAGGGTCTTTTGTGTTTCCATACAAATTTTAAGATTTTTTTTTGTTCTAGATCTGCAGAAGATGACATTGGTAATTTGACAGGGATTACATTGAATCTGTAGATTACCTTAGGTAGTATAGTCATTTTGACAATATTGATTCTTCCAATCCAAGAACATGGTATATTTTTCCATCTGTTTGTGTCATCTTTCATTAGTGATTTCTTTCATCAGCTTCTTATACTGTTTTCAAAGTACATGTATTTTACCTCCTTAAGTAGGTTTATTCCTAGGTATTTTATTCTTCTTGATGCGATGGTAAATGGGATTGTTTCCTTAATTTGTCTTTTTGATCTTTCATTGTAAGTGTATTTATAGGAATGCAAGAGATTTCTGTGTATTAATTTTGTATCCTGCAACTTTACCAAATTCATCAATGAGCTCTAGTAGTTTTCTGGTAGCATCTTGAGGATTTTCTATGTATAGTATCACATCATCTGCAAACAGTGACAGTTTTACTTCTTCTCTTCCAATTTGTATTCCTTTTAATTCTCTTTCTTCTCTGATTACTGTGGCTAGGACTTCCAAAACTATGTTGAATACAAGTGGTGACAGTGGACATCTTTGCCTTGTTCCTATCTTAGATGAAATGCTTTGAACTTTTCAATGTTGAGTATGATGTTGCAGAAAATAATATTTGAAGAAATAGAGAACTGAGTTCAGTAAATGATTCATATATTATTCATTAATAGTGGCATACCTAGGATGGGGCTTGGGGAGCAATCCACCCTGGGTACAACCAGTAAGGGAGACATTATTTTGAAGATAATTTGTAAATGAAATAAAACTTATTCAAAGTTTATCTGCTTTTTATTATCGCCATGTGCTAGCAATTTTAGAGAACATCAGTGGTAAAATACTTCTCCCAGAATTCCTTGTTGGTCCAAGTTCTAAACAAATCTTATGGTTAATGTTGATTTTTAATAATACATAGTTAAGCTTATAATTAGCACATATTTAAACTTAATTTTTAATAAATATTGTATTCCGTAAAGAAGTTAATATGGCGTACTCCCAGTTGTATGCTTAGCCCTCAACACAGTCAGACTCAGGTATATGCATTCATTCCAAGCATAACTTAATAAAATTTGAATAATTTGAGTGTACTTTGTGTACAGTTTCATCTACAATCCTAGTAGTGCAATACATTCCTACATTTAAACTGTAGATTTGAAATGAGCGATAATAGCATCATGATTGTAAAAATGAAGAAACAGAATATAATTACTTCAATTTTGTCATCCTATATGACCACATGGAGTTATTATTTGTTTAAAATTTAAATAGTGGAACAGAGTGAAAACTGTGAGGTGTGATATTTTTCTTTCCAAAGTACAAACTTTAGTTCATATGTTAATTTTTTTAATGATCTTGGAAAACATTAAAAAAAATTGAAATATATTCCCCTTTAAATTGTTAACTATTTGGTTTTAAGCTGAGGAACAAATCAAGAAAATAAAATATTACTCTAGTGGTACAATTTAGTCATTGTATAAATTGACTCTTTTGCTGATATTTTGGTTGTATTAAATTTCACTTGTTAATTATTAGACAATTATTTCCATAAAATATTTTACATAAGATTTTGATTAAAAGCATCAAAGTTAAAACTGCCGGGTTGATATAAAAGCTATTCAATTCTACACTTTTGTCCTAAAGGAATTTGAAGCACCTTTCAATCATTTGGAACATTGTTCTAAAAACAGCAACTGCTTAATAATTTTTTTCTGAATTTTATAGAGTAATTTGAAGTCAAAACCCATACCAACATGAAAGGGCAACAACCCAGTGGAACTCAACAACGAAAAAAAATTAAAAAGCAAAGGAGGCAATTTCAGCAATGTCCGGATCTATTTTGAAATATGTAATGCCTTCAACATTGCATAGACTTTATGAAAATTGTGAAGAGTGCAAGGTGGCACATCCAAAGCATGGATACTAGAAACAACACAAGATTCAGATGACACAGGGATGAAAGACAACAATGAATCATTTTCTATAAGCATTGACAATGAGGAAGAGAAAGGAAATGTTAGTAAGCGTCAACACTGACAGGATTTTATTTTTAATGGAGAAGAAAATGGCACTAGTAAAGCCAAGACTGACGATGAAGAGACAGTAAATGATATTTTAATCTATTTTGATATTTCTGCTTTGTCAATACTGTTTCCAGATGAAGAGAATTAATTCAGTTAAGAAAGGAAGTGAATCTTTTCAGAATAAATATAAACCTTTCTCTGCAGTTCAAAGAAAAGGACAAAAGAGCAAAGGAAGCAGTCAACACTTGACAACTTCATGATTTTATAAATCCTTACCAAACACTGAAAAGAAAAATGCCAGTTTTTTCCAAATTGAAATAATTATTTTTGGTTGTAGACTCTGGATATTGGGACAAAAAAAATAAACATCCAATCTTGTAACAGGCTTTAAACCTGGTAGATATTAAATTCTAAGGTCTGGGAGATATCTGAACAATCTCTCTCTTGCTTTTTTGACCATTATTGTTTATTTTATTTAATGACTATTACTGAAAAATTTGTCATATAGAGGAGGGAGTGTCAAAAAAGGATTCACTCAAGGTATCAAATATGCTGGCTATGCCATTATTCATTAATAATAATATAATCAATAATTCTTCTAAAGTGATAATTTTGATGAGAGATATGTGAGTGACTTGTTGAAGTCATATTTTTTGATGACTCTTTCTTTAGAGTTTGAAAAATCCACAGACGAGCAACAAATAGTAAATAAATATAAAAATTGCTTATCCTTTACATTAACTAAAGCAGTGCAAATTAAAGCAACCTAATGGTGTCATTTTATATATATGAAACTAGATTTTTCAAACTATTGTTATAATACTTAATACTAGTAAGACTAGCACATCTATATAGTACTGATAGCAGTGAAAATTTGGACACTGACATGACAACAAATAGAAAAAAATAAACCAGTGAAATGTCCATATACTAGACCCAGGAATCTTAAATCTTACACCTAGGAGAATATACATGCACATGTATATATAAGTAAAACATTGCATGTATAAATTACAATATATAATATGCAGATGTGCCGTAGTTTATTCTACTCACCTATATTTGGGGATTTAGAGTATCCAACATTTTGCAATTACAAACAAAGCTGTAATGTGCACCTTTATTTTCATATTGTTGGTGGGGGCACTTTAAGGTAAATTTCTAGAGGTGAAGTTTAGTCAAAAGGTAAACACATCCCTAGTTGTGTTAGTTATTTGTAGATTTCCCGCCAAAAAGGTTTATGCTAATTTGGATTCCTGTCAACAATGTATGACTATGCCTGTTTCCCCAAAGCCCTGCAGGCAGAATGTTTTATCATGCTTTTTTCATGTTTCACAGTATTATAGGTGAGAAATGATAGCTCAGTTCTAGTTTTTGTTTTGTTTTACATTTGGGCCCATCACACATTTTATTAGCTTAAGCATAGTCATAAAAATTTTAAGTTAGAGAACAACTTTAGGTTTTTAAATTGCAGTAAGATACATAAAATATTCCATCTTACCACTTTTGAGTGTACAGTTCTGTGCTAAGTATATTCACATTGCTGTGCAACCAATCTCCTGAACTTTTTCTTCATGCAAAACAAACGATACCAATTAAACAACTACCCATTTCTCCTTCCCCAGAGCTCCTGGAAACCACCATTTTACTTTCTGTTTTTATGAATTTGGCTACTTTAGATACTTTCTATAAGTAGAATCAGTGTTATTCTGTGACTGGCTTTTTTCACTTAGTATAATATCCTCAAAGTTCATACATGTTGTAGCACATGTCAGAATTTTCTTCCTTTTTAATATTCCATTGCATGTATGTACCGCATTGTTTATTCATTCATCTGTCCATGGATACTTTGGTTTCTTCCACTTCTTGGCTTTATGAATAATGCTTCTATAAACAGAAGTGTACAAATATCTCTTAGGAATACCACTTTCAATTATTTTGGATGTATACTAAGAAATGAAATTACGGGGTAACATGGTAATTTTATTTTTAATTTTTTGAGGAACTGCCATATATTTTCCATAGCAGCTGCAGCATTTTACATTCCTACCAACAGGGCACAAAGGTTCCAATTTCTTCACATCCTTACTGGCTATTCTCTGTTTTTTTGTTTTTGTTTTTGATAGTAGCTATCCTGATGGATGTAAGGTGATATTGCATTGTGGTTTTCATTTGCATCTCTCTAATGGTTAGTGATGTGGAACATATTTTCATATGCCTGTTGGCCATTTGTGTATCTTCTTTGGTGAAATGTCTATTTAAGTCCTTTGTGCATGTTTTAAATAGGGTATACTTTGGTTGTTGTTGAGTCATAGGGATTTTTTAATGTATTCTGGGATATATATATATATAGTTTGCAAACCCTAACCCTATATATGTATAGTTTGCAAATATTCTTTCCCATTCTGTTGGTTGCATTTTCACTCTGTTGATTGTGTCATTGCACAATTGTGCATGTTGCACACAAGTCTTTCATTTCAATGTAGTCTAATTTATCTATTTTTACTTTTGTTATCTGTGCTTTAGGTATCATATCCAATAAATCATTGCCAAATTCAGTGTCATACAGCTTTTCCCGTATGTTTTTATCTGAGTTTTATAGTTTTAGCTCTTAGGTCTTTGATCCATTTTTGTATATTGTGTAAGATAAGGATCCAACTTCATAATTTTGCATGTGGGTATTTATTTTCCCAAAACAGGTTTTGAAGAGATTGTCCTTTCCCCACTGAATGGTCCTGACACCCTTGTCAAGAATCATTTGACCTGACCCAGCAATCCCAATACTGGGCATATACCCTGAGAAAACCATAGGTCAAAAAGAGTCATGTACCAAAATGTTCATTGCAGCTCTATTTACAATAGCCAGGACATGGAAGCAACGTAAATGTCCATCGACAGATGAATGGATAAAGAAGATGTGGCACATATATACAATGGAATATTACTCAGCCATAAAAAGAAATGAAATGGAGGTATTTGTAATGAGGTGGATGGAGTTAGAGTCTGTCATACAGAGTGAAGTAAGTCAGAAAGAGAAAAACAAATACAGTATGCTAACACATATATACGGAATCTAAGGAAAAAAAAAAAAAAAAGGCCATGAAGAACCTAGTGGCAAGACGGGAATAAAGACACAGACCTACTAGAGAATGGACTTGAGGATATGGGGAGGGGGTGGGGTGAGATGTGACAGGGTAAGAGAGTGTCATGGACATATATACACTACCAAATGTAAAATAGATAACTAGTGGGAAGCAGCCGCATAGCACAGGGAGATCAGCTCGGTGCTTTTTGACCACCTAGAGGGGTGGGATGGGGAGGGTGGGAGGGAGGGAGATGCAAGAGGGAAGAGAAATGGGAACATATTGTATATGTATAACTGATTCACTTTGTTATAAAGCAGAAGCTAACACACCATTGTAAGGCAATTATACTTCAATAAAGATGTTTAAAAAAAAAAAAAAAAAAGTACTATGGGGACTTCCCTGGTGGCGCAGTGGTTAAGAATCTGCCTGCCAATGCAGGGGACACGGGTTCGAGCCCTGGTCCGGGAAGATCCCACATGCCGCAGAGCAACTAAGCCCATGCACCACAACTACTGAGCCTGCGCTCGACAGCCCGCGAGCCACAACTACTGAGCTCACACACCGCAACTACTAAAGCCCGTGCGCCTAGAGTCCGTGCTCTGCAACAAAGAGAAGCCATTGAAATGAGAAGGCTGCATCGCAACGCAGAGTAGCCCCCGCTCGCTGCAACTAGAGAAAGCCCGCGCACAGCAACGAAGACCCAACCAGCCAAAAATAAATAAATAAATAAATTTATGGAAAAAAAAGTACTATGAACAACTTTATTCTCATAAATTTGACAATTTGAAAGAAATGGACCAATTCTTCAAAAACCACAAACTACCAAAAAGACCCAATATGAAATAGGGAACAAGAATAGTCCTATAATCACTAAAAAGAACTTGGTCTCAAAATCTTTAAACTCCTGAAAAAGAAATCTCCAGGTTACAATGGTTTCTCTTAGAATTTTATCAAACATTTAAAGAAATAACACCAATTTAACACAGTCTCCTTCAGAAAATTGAAGAGAGAACACTTTCCAACTTATTTTATGAAGCCACTTATTACCCTGATACCAAAACAAGACAACAATACAACTTAAAAAGAAAACTACAGACCAATATCTCTCATGAACTTGGACACCAAAATCCTAATAAGCTATTAGTACAGTTGTCCCTCAGCATTCACAGGGGATTGATTCCAGGAAGCCCTGCGGACACCAAACTCCTCGGATTTTCAAGTTCCTTATATAAAATGACATAGTATTTGCATATAATCTATGCACATCCTCCAGTACACTTTAAATCATTACTTGTAATACCTAATACAATGTAAATGCTATGAAAATAGTTGCCACCAAGTGGCAAAATCTAGTTTTGCTTTTTGGAACTTGCTGGAAATTTTAAAAAATATTTTTGACCCATGGTTGGTTTTATCTGCAGATGCAGAACCTGAGGATATGGAGAGCCAAACATAAAGTAAATCCAACAATATGTCAAAAGAATAATACACAGTGAACAAGTGAGATTTATTCTAGGTATGCAGGCTGATTCAATATCCAAAAATAAATCAGTGAAACCTAACATATCAATGGGCTAAAGAGGAAAAATCACACGATCATATCTATTGACAGAGAAAAAATGTTTAACAAAAGTCAACACTCATCATGATTTAAAAAAAAAAAATAGCACACCCCGAATAGAGAGAAACTTTTTCTATTCCACACAGATTGAATCATGTCTCTCGACCCCATGCTAGATTCAGGGAAGCAACTCTTACACTCTGACCATTGCTCACAAAGAGCATCTCCAAAAGGCCAACAGCTAACATCATACCTAACGGTGAAAGACTAAATGCTTTTCTTCTAAGACTGGGGACAGGGCAAGGATGTCCACTCTCACCAAAATATTCAATTCAAAATAATTGTATTTAAAATTGTGCCAGATGTTCTAGTCATTGCAATAAGGCAAGAAAAAGAAATAAAAGGCATACAGATTGGAAAAAAATAAATAAAACTGTCTCTATTTGCAAATGACATAATTGTCTATGTAGAAAATCCTAAAGAATCTACAAGAATAACTCCTAGAACTAATAAATGATTTCAGTGAGGTCACAGGACACAATATCAACACACAGAAATCAACTGTGTTTCTGTATACTGACAACAAATAAGTGGAAACTGAAATCTGAAACTCAAAACCATTTACAAATTTTCTAAAGAAAATGAAATAGGTATCAATCTAGCAAAACAATACTTAGGTATAAATCTAACAAAAGCAGTATCTGTATGATGAAAATCATAAACTGCTGATGAAAGAAATCAAAGATCTAAAAAATACATGGAAAAATAACTGTGTTCATGGATTGGAAGTTGCAACATATTAAAGATGTCAATTCTCCTTAAATTGAATCTATAGATATAATGCAATTCCTACAAAAATCTCAGCAAGGATTTTTGTGGACATCAACAAGCTTATGCTAAAATTTGCATGGAAAGAGAAAGGTCCCAGAACATCCAAAACAATTTTTAAAAAGAATAAAGTAGGAGGAATCATTTTTCCCACTATTAAGACTTACTATATAGCTACAATAATCAAGACTATATAGTATTGGTAGAGGGATAGACAACGGAGCAGTGGAACAGAACTATGAACCCAGAAATAGACCCACACAAATATGTCCAATTACTTTTTCACAAAGGAGCAAAATCAATTCAGTAGAGGAGAAATAATCTTGTCAACAAATGGTGCTGGACCAGTTGAATATCCATAGGCAAAAAAATAAAATAAAATAAGGAAACTTGACCTAAACCTCACACCTTCTACAATGATTAACTCAAGTAGATCATAGACTAAAATGTAAAACATAAAACTATAAAACTATAAAATCATAGAAAACCTTCAGGACCTAAGACTAAGCAAAGTGTTGTTAGACTTGACACCAAAATCATCCCATAAAAGGGAAAAAAATGGTGAATTTGATCTCATGAGAATGTAAAACTTCTGCTTTGTTAAAGCCTATGTGGGAGAATGAAGAGCCAAGCTACAGACTGGGAGAAAATGTTTGCAAACCACATATCTATCAAAGGCCTAGGATCTAAAATAAAGAACTAACAAAATTGAACAGTAAAAAATTCAAACAATCCAATTAAAAGATGGGCAAAAGACACAAAGCTACATTTCATTGAAGAGAATATGAGATGACAAATAAGCACATGAAAAGATGTTTAACATAGTTTGCAATCAGGAAGATGCAAATTAAAACCACAATAACATATCACTATACTTCTATCAGAATGCCTAAAATTTAAAATAGCGATAACACCAAATGCTGGCAAGAATGCAGAGAAATTGGATCACTCATACATCACTGGTGGGAATGTACCATGGTTCAGTCATTCTGGAAGGCAGGCCGACAATTTCTCAAAAAAACTAACCGTGAAATTACTGTATAAACCAGCAATTGCATTCTTTGGCATTTATTCCAAAGAAAAGAAAACTTATGTTTACGCAAAATCCTGTACACAAACGTTCATAGTAGCCTTATTCATGATAGCCAAAAGCTGGAAACGACCAAATATCCTTCAATACATACTGTGGAATATACTGCTCCACAGGAAAAAGGAACAGACTGCTGACAGACGCAACAACTTGGATGCATCTCCAAGGACTTATGCTGAAGGGGAAAAGCCAAACGTTACATGGTATATAATTCCATTCTTATGACATCTGTGAAATAACATAGTTATAAAGTGAAGAACGGATTAGGGGCTGCCTGGTATTAGGGATGGGGGTTTGGCTATAAAGGGACAGATGGTAAAGTAGCTAATTATGGTGGTGGTTACTGCATAGAGTTACACACACACACACACACATACACACAATGAACACGTGTGTAACTGGTGACAACGGAATTGTACAGTGTCAGTTTTCTAGTTTCAATATTGTACTATAATGTCTTATGTAAGACATTAACATTGGAGGATGCTTGGTGACGGGTGCACAGGACCTCCTTGTACATTTCTGTGCAACTTCCTGTGGATCTACAACTATTTCAAAATAAAATGTTAAAAAAAAAAAAAAAAGAATCATTTGACCATATATACAAGAATTTATTTCTGGGCTCTCTGATCTATTCCATTTGTCTCTATGTTTGTCTTTATGCCAATATTACACTGTTTTGATTATTATAGTTTTATGATACATTTTAAAATTGGGAAGTGTGAGACTTCTAACTCTGTTCTTTTTCAAGAATCTTCTGGATATACAGGTCCCTTGAGATTCCAAGTGAATTTTAGGATGATTTTTTCTTCTTCTTCTTCTTTTTTTTTTTTTTTTGCTAAAAATGCAGCTGGGATTTTGACAGTGATTACATTAACTCTGTGGATTGCTTTGTGTAGTATTAACATTTTAACAATATTAAATCTTCCAATCCCATGAACACAGATATTTTTCCATTTATTTGCGTTGTCTTTAATTTCTTTCAGCAATGTTTCATAGTTTTCAATGTATACGTCATCTTCTGAGTTAAACTTATTCCAAAGTATTTTATTCTTTTTTGATGCTATTGTAAATGGAATTATTTTCTTACTTTCCTTTTCAGGTTGTTCATTGTTAATGAGTAGGAAGAAATACAACTGATTTTTTAGGTGTATTATGCTATATATTTGAAAATAGTTTTAAAATTTGATTTAAAATTTATTTTTTTCATTTATTTTTAAATTTCTCAGTGGGAGGACCTTTAGGTTGTTTTCAGATTAGAATTTTTAAAACACACTTCTAGACCCCTAATAAATCAAAAAGAAATCATAACGGAAATTCTTATAACTGCACGCTGAGAAAAGCAGCATATGTAAAAATGTGTGGGATATAGCTCAGGCAGCGCTTAAAAGATAATTTATAGATTTGCCTACTTATATTGGAAGAGAAGAAAGCCAGAAAATTGGCTTAAGTACATACATACATACAATTTAAGTGAGAAAAAAACAACAAGAGAATACACTTGTCAAGTAGAAGGAAAGAAATAATCTTGTTAAAATCAGGGATAAAAAGAGAAGGCACAAATATCAGACTTTGAAAGAGTATGCTCTAACTTCAGTTGTAGCAGGGATGAAAAGGTAAAACAAAATTATGATTAACTTTAACACATTTGAAAACTTATGAAATATTTGATTCCTAGAAGAAATATAAAGTATTAACTGTATTCAATAAGAAAGAGAAAAACTGAATAGTTCTATAACCATTGAAGAAATTAAGTACTATTTTTAAAAACATCCTATGATGAAAATAACAGGCCCAAATTTTGTAGGTAACTTTTACCAAATATCCATGTATTAGAAAATACAAACACTACAAAACATCTTCTAGGTCATAGGGAGGAAAAAAGGGAAACCATTATGGTCTTGTGTAATTGTGATATCAAAACCAGACAAGAACAGTTTAAAAAATGAGAAATAGTACAGGTCAAAATCACTCATGAACATGTATGACAAAATCCTAAATAAAATATAAGCAACTGAACTTAGCAGTGCATGGAAAAAGATACACTATGATTGAGTAGTGAATATTCCAGAATTCAGTTTAGTTCAGAATAGGGAAAAAAAAATCTATTGATTAATCCACCTCAAGATAAGCAAGAAAAATTATATGATTCTTTTCCACAGATACAGAAAAAAGTGTAAGAAAAAGAATGAAAACATAAGAAGTGGGGGGAAAAAGACACAAAAGCGTTAGTGGTAGCAGGTAATATAACTGTTTATATAGAAAACAAAATATAACCTAAATATGTTAGGAGAAAAAAATGAGTGTCAAATATTAGATAAAGTTATCAGCATTTCTATATGGTATACCCTTTAAAACAACAACAGCAAATATAAGGTACTTTTGTTAGGTGTGCAAATCCTATATGGGAAAAGTTATATTGAAAGTTATTAAAGAAGATTCATATTTATAATATATAAATATATATATAGAGAGAGAAATATACTAAATTCATGGAGGGGATAACTTGTAAGAAGTTAATTCTTGTCAAATTTAGTGGCGATTTGATGAAAATCCCAACTGTTTTTATGGAACTTAACAAACTGATTCTATAATTTACATGGTATAGCAAACAGCCAAGAATGGTAAAGACACATTTGAACAAGAGGGTGCAGTAGATTTGCCCTACAGGTAAAAAGACAAATTATAAACCTAGAGTAATTAAAAACACATGGCTTTGATACAGAGAGAGATGAATAAACCAGTGAAATAGAATAGAGAGCCAAGAAACAGAGCCATACGTTTATAGGTACTCTGTACATGAAAAATAATTACCTTTTCTTTTTTTTTAAAATTTTTATTGGAGTATAGTTGATTTACAATGTTGTGTTAGTTTCTGCTGTACAGTAAAGTGAATCAGTTCTACATATATCAACTTTTTATTTAGATTCTTTCCCCATATAGGTCATTACAGAGTATTGAGTAGAGTTCCCTGTGCTATAGAGTAGGTCCTTATTAGTTATCTGTTTTATATATAGTAGTGTGTATATGTCATTCCCAAAATTCCATTTTGTCCCTACCCCTCTTATCCCCTGGTAGCCATAAGTTTGTTTTCTACATCTGTAACTCTATTTCTGTTTTGTTAAATAAGTGAAAAATGATTATCTTTTCAAAAAATGGTGCTTGGTCAATTAGCCAGATTACAGAAAAAAATAACTCCTCTTACACAAAAATCAGTTTTATGTGGATTATAAATCTAAACATGAAAAATAAAAAAACAGAACTAGAAAATAACGTAGGAGTGCCAACTGTAAAGGAAAATATTGATAAACTGGATAATGTTAAATTTAAGAACGTCTGATAATCAAAACACAGCATTAAGAGAACGAAAAGGCAAGCCACAGATGGGGAGAAGATATATGCAACATATTGGGTTAGCCAAAAGTTCCTTTAGGTTTTAAGTAAAAACAAAAGACACATTTTTCATTTTCACCAAGAACTTTATTGAACAGCATATTCACCATTTTGTTCTACTACCTTCTGCCATTTTTCAGGCAACTTCATAATTCCATCTTCCCAAAACTTTTTATCTTTTTGAGCAAAGAACTGTTCCAGGTGCATTTTGCAGTCTTCCAGGGAGTTGGAATTTTTTCCATTAAGAGAAGTTTGTAAAGACCGAAATACATGGAAATCCAAAGGTGCAGTGTCTGGTTAATACGGTTGATGAATCAGAACTTCCCAGCCAAGCTGTAACAGTTTTTGCCTGGTCATCAAAGAAACATGCAGTCTTGCATTATCCTGATGGAAGGTTATGCGTTTTCTGTTGACTAATTCCGCGCACTTCAAGTGCTGCTTTCAGTTGGTCTAATTGGGAGTAGTACTTGTTGGAATTAATCGTTTGGTTTTCCGGAAGGAGCTCATAATAGAGGGCTCCCTTCCAATCCCACCATATACACAACATCACCTCTTTGGATGAAGACCGGCCTTTGGTGTGGCTGGTGGTGGTTCATTTCACTTGCCTCACGATCTCTTCCGTTCCACACTGTTGTACAGTATCCACTTTGCATCACCCATCACAACTTGTTTTAAAAACAGAACGTTTTCATTACATATAAATAGAGAATTGCATGCAGAAATACAGTTAAGGAGGTTTTTTTCCACTTAACTTATGTGGACCCCAAACATGAAAGCGATTAACATTACCAAGCTGGTGCAAATGATTTTCAGCGCTTGATTTGGATCTTTTGAGTATGTCGGCTGTCTCCCGCGTGGTATAACGTTGAGTTTCTCAGTGTATTGATTTGCTCGCTATCAACTTCAACTGGTCCACCCGACCGTGGAGCATCATCCAGCGAGAAATCTCCAGCACGAAGCTTCGCAAACCACTTTTGACACATGTGATCAGTCACAGCACCTTCTCCATACACTACACAAATCTCTTTTTGCCTTTCAGTTGCGTTTGTACCTTTCTTGAAGTAATAAAGCATACTATGCCGAAAATGTTGCTTGTTTCCTTCCATCTTCAATATTAAAATGGCTACACAAAAATTCACCAATTTTGATAAGTTTTTTTAAACGCACACTGATATGCCAGCCGTCACGATACAACCTAACAAAATTGTTTCAAATGAAGTTCAAGACAGCTAAGTGCTACTAGAGCCATCTTACAGAAAAAGCCAAAATGAACCTTTTGGCCAACCCAGTATATAACTAACGAAGGAGTTGTATCAATTTGTAAAAAATATTCAGTATAGGTATCCAATATACAAAAATTTCAATCAATAAGAAAAGCAGATAATTGAATAGAAAACGGAACAAGATGCTTGAATAGACACTTCACAAAACAGCATATCCAACAGACCAATAAACATAAGAAAAGGTGCTCATGTTTACTAATAATCAGAAATGTTCAGATTAAAGTGAAACAAGGTACTGCTACATAGCCATCAGAATGGCTAAAGTTAAAGAGACTAACGATAACATTTGATGGCATGGATGTGGCACAACCACAGGCCTCATATACTGTGAATGGAATTGTATATTGGTACAACTATTTCAGAAAACTCTAACAACATTTGCCAAGACTGTAAATTTTGGTAAATATTTATGACATTTACCCATATTGTAAATATTGGTAAATAGCTGTAAATATTACCCAAGAATTCTACTCCTAAGTATGTACCCAACAAAAATATGGCACATGTTTTCCAAGAGAGATGTTTAAGAATGTCCATATTGATGATTATTATGGGTAGTAACTCAAACTGGAAACAATGTAGATGTCCATCAAAAGTAAAGTGGATAAATAAATTATAGTATAATTCATTTAACATATATTTCATATCGATGAAAATGACAAACTACTGCTAAATGCAACAGCATAAACTAATATGAAAAATATAATATTGAATGAAAGAAACCAAACACAGAAGATTACATTATGTGGAGAAGCTTCCATTATATGAACCTTGAAAACAGGCAAAACCAAACTACTGGGTTAGAAGTCAAAATAGTAGTTATACTTGGTGGGATAGGCAGGAAATAGTAATTGGAAGAGCTATGGGGGCAACTCTGGAGGACTGGCATACCTTCTATTTCTTAACCTGGGTGGTGTACACAGATGATCCCTCTATGGTAATTAAGCTCTATGTTTACAGGTTATGCACTTTTCTGTATATGAGTACACTTTGCAATAAAAAAAAATGTTTTAAAAATACCCAGAGTTTAAGTTTTGGGAGGCAAGACTTAAAAATTTTTAAAATCACTCCAGTAGAATTCTTTATGACTTTGGGATACAGAAAGATTTATTGTACAAGGCTCAAAATATGCAAACAATAAAGGAAAATATCTGATAAACTTTACACTAAAATTAGAATTATTTTCATCAGAAATGCCATAAATAAAATGAAAAGATAAGCTGCAGACCCACCAGAGATATTTGTAACATGTAACTGGAAAAGGATTAGCATTCAGAATAGATAAATAATAAAATATACAAACAACCCAAAATAAAAACAGACAAAAGACATAAGCAGGTAATTCATAAAAGAAGATATATGAATGACCAGTAATCATATCTGAATGTATACAACCTCACTAATAATCGGGAAATCCAAATTAAAACTAACAGATTAGCCAGAACTATTAAATCTGACAATTCTAATTGCTGGTATGGATATGAAGCAAAAGGAACTCATACACTATTAGTGAAATCATAAATTGGTATAATGCCTCCATTGGTAGACACTTTTGCATTATCTGATAAGGTTGAAGATGTGTGTGTACCCCCTGACCAGCAATTCCACTCCTGGAGACAGCCTTGAAAAACTCTGAAATGTGTACCAGAGAACATGTACAAGCAAATCCATAGCAGTATTGCTTATAATAGTAAAATACTAGAAATAATCCATATGTATATGAATAGAAGAAAAGATAAATTATGTTTATCCATGCAATGGAATATTATACAATGGTGAAATTTAAAGGGCTATATGCATCAATATGGATGAATCTCAGGAACATAACATTGAACAATAAAAAGCAAGCAACAGAAGAGTACTTAGGATGATTCCATTAAATGAAATTTAAGAGGCAAAACTAATCAGTTTATTATTTGAGGACACATACCTTTGTGGTAATGATATAAAGAAAAGTAAGGAAATGATAAAACAAAATATAGCATCGTGATTGGCTTTCAGGAGAAGGGAGGGGAATATAGTCAGGAAGGGACCCCCAGGAAGCTGTAGGTATTGGTGAAAATCTATTTATTAAACTGGATGTTTGCTTATTATTCTTAAACTCTACATACACATTATATATACTGTTTTGTGTGCATGACATATTTCATAATAAATTGCTTAGAAATCTTATTTACTTTCTATAGAACATGCTCTATTGGGGACCAATAGCAGAAGCCAGGAAATCAACTATGTTTTCTGTTCCAATTGTCCAGCAGTAGCTGATGCTGCACTAGAATACTGATAGAGACGAATAGGGAGGGATAGCTAATAATCAGTTCTAGTTTTCAATGTTGTCATTAAATTTTTATTTTGTTCTGTGTGTTCTTAGATTCTTTGTAGGAATGAGGAAGAGAACACATCATGAGTTCATGGCCAAGTGCCATTTCATACTGAATTTTGACTTTAATTTTCTCAGCAATCCTATGCTGTTAGAGTAGGAGCAGATACTGTCCATTTTACTTGATAGATCAAGAAACTGGGTGGAGAGAGGTTAAAGCAAATTGCTTTAGGGCACACAACTAATAAAAGTGAAAGCCACCCTGGACTTCCCTTTACAACCCACCAGCTTTCCTCTGTGTGTCTATACACAGTATTGTCACCAACTTCCAGCATCGCCAGCACTCTGGCTTGGAAGCACTCAACGTACCTGACTCTTTGGGGCCTCCTCTGGAAGGTGTGATATACTGGGTACAGTGGAGGTTAAGTATCCGTTTCCTCTGAATTTCTTCCCCTGAGCAGACATTTGACTTAAGCCCCCTGTTCTCCTGAAGGCTGAGGCGCTGGGGCTACAGAGGATCTAGATATTTAAAGGTACATTTGCAGAGAGGAGACCCTTTGCTAATCTAAGGAACAGCTTGTGAGAGCGGGGGTGGGTGAGGGAAGCCAAACCTGGAGCATGTGAACGATAGCTTCATCAACTTGACATTCCCTCAGGACCCACCACCTACATAGGGGTTCTTTCCTGGCTATTTCCCCACCAGATGTAAAAATTATTAAATGTATTTGGCTAGAGTTTCTTGGGGACTCTTCTTTCTCAATTCTTTTCTTTACGTTATTTCCTTCTCTGCCCCCAGTTTTTATCCCCATTTTTCCTTCTCTCTCACATAAGCTATAACCAAATGTTGTCTGGATTTGCTCAAGTATCAAGGCACAGAGAAGGAGCGCCTGTGGATCCCAGTCTTAGTGCTGGGTGCTGAGGTATTTTCCCAGGAGCCTACGGCAATCTGGGTTGAGCCAGACCCAATAACACAGGTGTTTCTCTAGACTTAGAGCTGGCTAGAAAATTCTCCACAGTTTAAAAGAATTAAAGCAGTGACTAGTGAGTGGATAGGTTTATAAAACAAAGTGGAAAAGTTGTCACAGGAGTTTTTTATTGGATTGTGCTCACTAAAGTTTAAGGACTTGAGAAAATAATGAGTGAGCCAAGGTCATTGAAGGAGCTGGGGCCTTGAACTACCTGTCATATATGCTGCATATGTATGTCTGTATACTTATGTGCATATGCATAAATATATATGTACATATTAGTAATATATACTCCTACATACTGAGATTTGGAGACCCGAAATAGCCCCTCACTTGCTTTAAAATCTATTTATTAGTGGCTTTAAAATCTCTCTCTGTTAGTCAAATGTTTCTATGGCTTAGTTCTTAGAATTGTTAGAATCCCACTGTCAAATGCATTTAGTTCTGGGGCTTCCCTGCTGGTGCAGTGGTTAAGAATCCACCTGCCAATGCAGGGGACATGGGTTCAAGCCCTGGTCTGGGAAGACCCCGCATGCCACGGAGCAACTAAGCCCGTGCGCCACAGCTACTGAGCCTGCGCCCTAGAGCCCGCAAGCCACAACTACTGAGCCCACACGCCACAACTACTAAAGCCCATGCGCCTAGAGCCCGTGCTCCGCAAGAAAAGCCACCGCAATGAGAAGCCCGCGCACTGCAACGAGGAGTAGCCCCCACTCGCCGCAACTAGAGAAAGCCTGTGTGCAGCAACAAAGACCCATCGCAGCCAAAAATAAATAAATAAATTTTTTTAAAATGCATTTAGTTCTGAGAGAGTCATATTAATCACCACAACAAATATTTGTTGAGCACTTTACAATTTACAAGCATATTTACATACAGTGCCTCACTTACTCAAAACAACCACCATGTTTTTCCTCACCGTATTAGGAGTATCAGGAGTCTTAGAAAATTATGTTTCCAGTCCTGAGGTATAGGAGCTAGAATTTGAATCTGATATTTGACTTTAATTTTGGTCATTATTTCTTAGACCCAATGCTAACTATCAGTCATAACTGTCGTAGCATAATTTTATTACATATGATGTGGAATGTCAGCTTCTTCTGACCTGGGCGTCAGACTGTTTAGCAGCCAGTCCCCAGAATCCATTCAGGGCAATTTTTTACCCCCTTAAACTTTGGTGTGCAGATCACCCGGAACAGAATTATTCTGGAAGAGGAGGGATAATTGTCAAAATTTCAGATCCTTGGGCTGTATCCCAGGCCTACTGACTCAGCTTACCTGGGATGGGAACTTGCCGTTTTAAAACAAGCACACAGGTGAATTTTAAGTGCTCTAGTCTTTGATAACCATGGTTTAGTAGCCACACTATCCTTTCTAGCGTCATTGCCACGTACTTCTGAGTTTCTGGGGCTCTGACTGCTTGGGTAAAATGGGTCACAGTCAATATAGATCCCTGAAGATTGTTGGTTGGAATTTGATCCATTGGCCAAAAATTTCTTCCCCATCCCATCTAACCGTGTAGGATTTTTTTCCAGGCTGGCCCAGAGGAAAAGCCAATCATTGTTCTCATTCTGACTAATTGGAGACAGTCTGGCCACAAACATCCCCCTTTGTTCCTTTTCTCTTCTACAGGGCTTGGGCAGGGCTGCAGAGAATCTGCTGGAGGGTGGCCCGGGTGGGACCCAGAGGAGAATAATTACAACTGCAGCGCCTTCTGTCATTAAGTCCTAAGTGGAATGCTGAGTTGAACAATGGAAAAGGTCTCTACTGTCCTTGAGAACGTTTTTGTTATTGTCCCAAGCCAAGGACTTGAGTGTTGAATGAGTGTCGAATGTACTTTCTCACAATTTTTTGGAATTTCCTATGGTTTGTGCAGTAATGGCAATTTGTTTACAACCTTGCAGTTGGCTGCCTTCAATTTGTTTCAGCTGGTCTGGGGAGTCTTTGGGTAAACTGAGTGGACTACAACTAGAAAAGACTCTTGTTTCCTTTTGTTTTCTTGGAGAAGGAAAGAGGATAAACCATTGTCTCCAATATATGGCAAGGACCCCCAAGTTTTCTACCAGCAGCAATACCTTTTTGTGGTGGTATAATGTTGCTTTGTAAACTTAGTCCAAATATAAATCCCATGCACAAATAGTAACAGTAGTAAACATTTATTGAACATTTATGTTATTCCAGTCCCTGCCCTAAGTGTTCTGTGTGCATTTTTTCATTTAATCCCTCAATAATTCTATAAGTTAGAGGTACTGTTATTATTCTCACTTTATAGATGAGCACATGGAGTCTTAGAAAGTTGAAATAAGTTGGCTAAGGTCAAACAGGTTAGCATTAAAATGGTGATTTGTACCAGGAAAGTCTAGCCCCAGAGCCATATTCCTTTTTGCTATAGCCTGTGTCCCTCCTGTCATGTATAATCTTTCCTATAACACAACATACCCAGATTTAAGTCTTCGTTTAATTTTTTAAGATGAGAATACTGCATTTGATGATTAGGGTGGCTGTATTTTTTAACTAAAAATTAGGAAACCTTGGAGTATATAGGAGTGAAAATTTTGAATTGAAACTGTTCTGAAAAAGACTAGGATGAAGTCTCTCATATCCCATAGAGGATACAGTGAGGATATCAATCAGTTCCTCTCCCTTATCCCTTTAATGAAGGACTTTCATGTATACATCTCAGTATGTGACACCATTTATAAAACATGTAGTTGAGGTACTTAACAAATATTTATTGGATGAATGAAGATAGTTCTGTCCTCAAAGAATTCCTGATCTAGTAAGGACAATAAGTCAAACAATTGTAACACATTATGTTGAGTGCTATAAAAGAGGTAGCTGGTACCTGATTGGCATGTAATCAGTACTTATTGAGGAAATAAATGAATCTAAAGGGTGTGTAGGGATCAGGTAATGATATTCAGAGGCATTGCCACCTATGATGGGACCTTAAAAGACAAGTAGGCATAGGCCAGGTGAAGAGGAAAGGCAAAGCATACCAGACAGAGAGGGCTGAATGGACAAAGTACCAAAGACAAGAGAAAAAACACAGACTGTTTAACAAATTCCAGTCATTCAGTATGGCTGGAACATAAATAATGGTGGAATTTGGGGGAAAGATGGTAAAGATGAGGCTGACAGGCTAAGTAGGAATAGATCATGAGGGTCTTTTATGCTGTGGAGCTTAGACTTTATCATGACTTCTATGAGAAAATTTGAAATATATGTAGTAGCTAAATGACATAATTGTAGTTATATAAGTATGTGTAAACAAGCATGTTTAATAATCTGTATATAATTCACTCCTCGTCATGGGACCTACTCTTCACAACTAATCTTTTCATTGCTTTGAGGACCTAGTTATTAAAGAGCCAAGGGAGGGCTTAAATACTATGATAAAGCAGGGTTTCCTCAGTCTTCCATGTTCATGGGATTACCTAGGAATTCTGTCTAAAAGTTTATTCTGATTGACTATGTGTGCAGTAGGGCCTTAGATTCTGCATTTCCAACAAAGTCCCAAGTAATGCTGATACCTCTGGTTCTCAGACTACACTTTTAAGTAGCAAGGTTCCAGAAAAGGAGCAAGACAGTATCTCAGGAAAAATAAAGTATGTTAAAGAAAACCAAAAATGGGTGTGGGGCATAAAATAAAGGATGGGATATAGAACAAAGGAGGGAGGTAGCTTTAGTGAAATAAAATTTAGGCAGACAATAAGAAAAAAGAATAACAAAAGACTAGATTAAAGAGGCACATCATGAAAATAATATGGGAGTACCTGATCTTAGCTGATGGCAAGGAGATGAGAAAAAAATTTCTAAAAGGAAATGAAGGAGGATATGCTGACCGTTATGACTGTGAGCTCTAATTAAGAACAAGTCTGTAATAACTAGTGCACCATTTTGTTCTATGGAATGCTAGGACTATAAGAATTTAGTAAGTGTTTTTGGCAAAACCTTCATAGCCAAACAAGTTTGGGAAATGTTGTTAAGTAAAGTTAAACTGAGTCTATAAAGTGTTTTTCCAAGAAGCATCCTTGTCTTAGTCTATTTGGGTTGCTGTGACAAAAATACCACAGACTAGGGGGCTTATAAACAACAGATATTTATTTCTCACAGGTCTGGAACGTGAGAAGTCCAAGATCAAGGTACCCACAGACTTAGTGTCCGGTGAGGGTTCAGCTTCCTCATTCATAGGTGGCCATTTTCGGTTATTTTCTTGCTTCTACTGGGTGGAAGTGGGAGGGGACCTCTCAGAAGCCTCTTGTATAAGGGTCTTAATTCCATTCATGAAGGCTCTACCTTCATGACCTAATCACCTTCCAAAGACCCCGCCTCCAGACACCATCAAATTAGGGATTAGGTTTCAGCATAGGAATTTGGGATGGGGGGGGGGAAACACAAACATTCAGTCATAGCAATCCTTTTCACAAGACACTTAATTAACATCTCAAGACCCAGGATTTTCATTGAGCGCAATATTAGAAAACCTGGTCTACTGAAAGAGACATGGGATTTGGAGTAAGGTCTGGGTTGAAGACTCATTTCCTTAAGTTACTTAACTTCTCTGAGCTGCAGTGGCTTCATAGATAAAATGGGCATTACATTCTCAATCTTTCAAAGCTATTATAAATATTGAACTAAGAAGAATAGGAGAATATAAACTTCAAAGCATTATGATATTATGCCTCTTTTTTACTATTTACTACAACATTTCGTACAATGTTTCATTCGCTGGGACTCAATCCTCAGTGAAAGAAAAAACTTAATGGATTGATTGATGTTAGAGGCCAAGAAACTCCTTACAGGGCCATAATAAGAGTACTGGCAGTTGATCTTCTGGAAAAGGCAGGAATTAGGCAGAGGCAAATGAAGGATGTGGCTTGATATATTGCTTTATCTTTCCTCCTCTTTTCTGTGTGCTCTTTTATTGCTAAAGGGTAGAAGACAGGATGTAACTTCTAGAAGAATATAATTATTTGCAAGGCAAAAAATGGATACTACTTGAACAGGAAAAATTTGGAAAACAAAATCAGCCCCCATGTTCCAGTGGGTGGGCCAGTGTTAATTACTTACAAATGAAATGTTAGGATTCTTCATAACCCATCCCATGATGGTGAGTAATACATTATTTTGACCATATGAATATCCAGCTGGAAAATTAATATTTTTCACATCTGAGGTTATGAACTTTCTCAATGGACCTCACCATATTTAAGCATCTTGTGAGAGTGGTTGACTATTACAGGTGGAAAAAAGGAAGGAGATAACTCATCCATAATTACTTAAAGACTACATTTGAAGTTTAAAACATCTGTATGTTTATAAAGCATTCAATCAATTATATATTTGGTAGTCATGTTGTAAAGTGTCTAGCTATTTAAAAACATCTGGATGATTGAATGTTTATCCAGATGTTCAGTCTTGAGTAGATATTTGACAACTGTAAAATATAATTTTCCAGTTGCTTGGTCTGAATTTTGCTGAATTTTTAAAACACTAAGTTGAATAGTTGTTTTGTATCTGTGTCATCAGCCTGGTTTGAGACTGATCAGCTAAGAACAGGCTTAGGAATAGAACTCCTAAGTCAGTGTCCAAACTACCTTACCTTGCTCAACAACAAGGTATTGTTCCTCTTTTTTAGTTTACTTGGTGGTATTGAGCAAGAATATAAAAGTATTTGTAGGTGTTTAGAGGAGAAGATAGTGTATGATAATTGGTAGAACACTGTGAAAGGGAATCAAAAGACCCAAGTTCAAACCCTGGCTGAACCTCTTACCAACTGTATAACAACCTTTGCAGCTATATTAACCTCTTAGTAGTAGTTTATCTTCAATGGAATAAATGTAATAATAATAATAACTGGCCTCCAGAGTTGAGGTTTATTGTGATAATCTAATGAGATAAGAAATGTGAACTTTTTTGTTAACTGTATATATTTATGTATATGTATATGCCTATGTTAAATGTGAATGCTCTTGTTTCCATTTCCCTCCAGATAAGTATAGTTAGTACTGTATGTGACTAGCTTTGTGTCAATATGAGGAATTTTTAAAAGACTGGGAAACGCAGAAATTTAAAACAGAAAAAATGGGGAGTATGGCCAAGATAACAGAGTAGGAAGACCCTGAACTCATCTCCTCCCACGGGCACACCAAAATTACAACTACTTACAGAGCAACTATTTATGAGAACAACCTGAAGAATAGCGGGAAAGAGTTTTCACAGTTAAAAATATAAAGAAGGAACCAAATGAAACAGGTAGAAGGGTTAGAGATGCAGCATAGTCAGGACCCACACCTGCAGGTTGGTGAACCACAAATAGGAAGAATATCACAATCACACAATCAAGGAGTGAGGGGTCTGAGCCCCACATTGGTCTTCCCTGTCCAGGGGACCTGCACCAGGAAGACATCTGGCTTTGAAAAACCAGCTGGACTTACATTCCAGAGAGCCAGAGGGCTACAGGAAATAGATAACTCCACTCTTAAAGGGCGTGCACAAAATCTCTCATGCTCTGAGTCTTGCTTGGCACAGGGGCAGTAGTTTAAAAGGAGCCTGGGTCAGACCCATTTGCTGATCTTGGAGAACCTCCTAGGGAGGCAGGAGGCAATTAGGACTCCCCCTGGGGATGGAGACACAGGGAGCAGTCATTTTGGGGAGCTTGTTCTACCATGATGACACCAGCACTGACCAACACCATTTTGGAATCTTCCCCCTAGCTTATCTGCTATGGGGGCTTACCTGCCCAGCAGCAGGTCAGCACCAGCCCTGTGCCCCCTAGGCTGTAATCCCAGCCACTCAGGATCCTGGCCCTATGGACAGTGCACTGACAGCAGCTTTCCCCCAGACTGCACAGCCAAACATGCAGGAAACTTGCCCTGCCTTCCAGCAGGCCCACAGCCACCACACGAGGCAGGACCTTGTAGCCAAAAGGGCCAGGGGCTATACCTGCCTATACTCATAGTACTCAGCCCCACCACAACAGACAGGGGCTAAGCAACCCACATAGGGGGCACCTCTGGATCATATCTCTCTGGTAATCAGAGGGGAGTGAGCTGCTGAACTCTATAGGATGCTCCTACATAAGGCCACTTCTCAAAGGTCAAGAAATGTAACTGACCTACCTAATACATAGAAATAAACACAGAAAATTAGGTAAAATGAGAAGACAGAGGAATATGTTTGAAAAATTTGAAGAAACAAGACAAACTCTCAGAAAAAGAACTAAGCAGAGTGGAAATAAACATTCTAGCTAATGAAGAGTTCAAGGTAGTGATCCCAGAGAGGCTCATTGAACTCAAGAGAAGAATGGATGAACACAGTGAGAATTTCAAAAGAGTTAGAAAATATAGAGAAGACTCAAACAGAGCTGAAGAATAAAATAACTGAAATAAAAAATATACCAGGAGGAATCAAGAGTAGGTTAGCTAATATAGAGGAATAGAGCAGCAGTCTGGAAGACAAAGTAGTGAAAATCACTCAAACAGAACAGAATAAATAAATAGATAGATAGATAGATAGATAGATAGATAGATAGAATTAAAAGAAATTAGGATAGTTTAAGAGACCTATGATAGGACAACATCAAGTGTAAGAACATTTGTATCATAGGGGTCCCAGAAGAAGTAGAAGAAAGAGAAAGGGGCACAGAATTTATTTAAGAAATAATAGCTGAAAACTTCCCTAACTTGGGAAAGAAAACAGGTGTCCAGGTCCAGGAATCACAAAGAATCCCAAACAAGATGAACCCAAAGAGGTCCACACCAAGATACACTATAATTAAAATAGCAAATTAAAGATACATAGAGAATCTTAAACGCAGCAAGAAAACAACAGTTACATAGACAGGAACTTCCATAAGAGCATAGAGTGACTTTTCAGCAGAAACTCTGCAGACCAGAAGGAAGTGGCACAATATATTTAAAGTGATGAAAGGAAAAAACCTACAAGCAAAAATACTCTACCCACCAAGGTTATCATTCAGATTTGAAAGAGAGATAAACAGTTTTACAGATAAGCAAAGCTGTAAGAATTCAGCACCACCAAACCAGCTTTTAAAAAAAGGTTAAAGGGACTTATCTAAGTGGAAAATAAAAGGCCACAACTAGAAATATGAAAATTATGAAAGATAAAATCTCAGTTGTAAAGGCAAACATATAGTAAAGGTAATAGCTCAACCATTTATAAAGCTAGTAGGAAGGTTAAAAGACAAAAGTAGTAAAATCATCTATATTCATATAAGTATTAAGGGACACACAGAACAAAAGGTGTAATATATGACATAAAAAACATTAAATGTGGGTGGGGGGGCATTCAGGGTAGTTAGAATGCATTCAAACTGAAGAGATCATGAACTTAAAGTAACTATTTATATATAGTTATATATAAATTTATAGTTATATATTAACCTCATAGTAACCACAAACCAAAAACCTGTAACAGATACACAAGACAAACAATCCAAAGATAACACCAAATATAGTCACCAAAGCACAAGAGATGAGATCAAAAGAAAAAGAAAGGAACAAAAAAGAACTACAAAAACAACTAGAAATCAGTCAACAAAATGGCAATAAGTACATATCTATCAGTAATTACTTTAAATGTAAATGCACTAAATGCTCCAATCAAAAGACATAGAGTGGCTGAATGGAAAATAAAAAAAGACCCAGCTGTATGCTGCCTAAAAGAGACTCACTTCAGATCTAAAAACACACACAGACTTAATGTGAGGAGATGGAAAAAGTTATTCTATGCAAATGGAAATGAAAAGAAAGCTGGGATAACAATACTTATATTAGACAAAATAGTCTTTAAAAACAAATGTTGACAGAGACAAGGGCATTGCATAATGATAAAGGGATTAATCCAACAAGAATGTATAACAATTGTAAATATATATGTACCCAACATAGGAGCACCTAAATACATAAAGCAAATATTAACAACCATAAAGGGAGAAATTGACAGTAACACAATAATATTAGGGGATTTTGATACCCCACTTGCATCAATGGACAGATCATCCAGACAGAAAATCTATAAGGAACAATTTGCGTTAAAGGATACATTAGATCAGATGAACGTAATAAATATATATAGAACATACCATTCAAAAGCAGCAGACTACATATTCTTTTCAAGTGCACATGGAACATTCTCCAGGATAGATCACATGTTAGGCCACATAACAAGTTTCAGTAAATTTAAGAAGATTGAAATCATGTCGAGGATCTTTTCCAACCACAGTGGTATGAGACTAGAAATCAACTGCAGAGAAAAAAACTGCAAAAACACACAAACATGTGGAGGCTTAACAATATGCTACTAAACAACCAATTGGTCACTGAAGAAATCAAAGAGGAAATAAAATATCTTGAGACAAATGAAATAGAAACACAATGACACAAAAATATGGGATGCAACAAAATCAGTTCTAAGAGGGAAGTTTATAGTGACACAGCACACCTCAAGAAACAACAAAAATCTCAAATAAACAATCTAACCTTATGCTGAAAGGAACTAGAAAAAGAAGAACAAAAAATGCTCAAAGTTGGTAGAAGGAAGGAAATAATAAAGATCAGAGTGGCAATAAATGAGATAGAGACAAAAAAAAAAAAAACACTAGAAAAGATCAATGATTCTACGCTGGTTCTTTGAAAAGTTAAAACTGATAAACCTTTAGCTAGACTCATCAAGAGAAAAAGAGAGAGGGCCCAAATAAATAAAATCAGAAATGAAAGAGAAGTTACAGCTGGCACCACAGAAATACAGAGGATCATAAGAGATTACTATGAACACGTATACACCAACAAATTGAACAACATAGAAGAAATGGATAAATTCCTAGAAACAGAGAATCTTCCAAGACTAAACCAAGAAAAAAACAGGAAATTTGAATAGACTAGTCACTAGTAATGAAATTGAATCAGTAATTAAAAAAACCCCAAACAAACAAATGTCCAGACCCAATGGCTTCACAGATGAATTCTACCAAACATTTAAAGAAGAGTTAATGCGTATCTGTCTCAAACTATTCCAGAAAAGTGAAAAGGAAGGAACACTTCCAAACTCATTCTATAGTTCTATACCAGAACCAAAGACACCACAAAAAAGAAAATTAGAGGCCAATATCACTGATGAATATTGATTCAGAAGTCCTCAACAAAAGATCATCAATCTGAATTCAGCAATACATTAAAAGGATCAAACACGTGTCTCAACTGGGATTTATCCCAGGGATACAAAGATGGTTCAATATCTGCAACTCAATCAACATGATACACCACATTAACAAAATGAAGAATGAAAATCATATGATTAGCTCAATAGATGTAGAAAAAGCTGTTGACAAAATTCAATATCCATTTATGATAAAAACTCTCAAGAAAGTGGGTATAGAGGGAATGTACCTCAACATAATAAAGGCCATTTATGACAAACCTACAACCAACATTAAACTCAATGTTAAACAGCTGAAAGCATTTCCTGTAAGGTCAGGAAAAAGAGAAGGGTGTCCACTATCACAAAAGGAATCCAAATTGGAAAGGAAGAAGCAAAACTGTCGTTGTTTGCAAATGACATGATGATACTATATGTAGAAAGTCCTAAAGACACCACGAAAAAAAAAAAATGATTAGAACTAATAAATGAATTCAGTAAATTGCAAGATAGAAAATTAATGTACAGAAATCTCTTGTGTTTCTATACAATAATAATGATCTCTCAGAAAGAAAAATTAAGAAAATAATCTCATTTACAGTTGCAGCAAAAAGAGTAAAACACTTAGGAATAAATCTAAGCAAGGAGGTAAAGCCTTGAACCCAGAAAACTATTAGACATTGATGAAAGAAATTGAAGATGACACAAACAAATGGAAAAATATATCCTGCCCATTGGATGGAAGAATTAATATTATTAAAAGGATCATACTACCAATGAAAGTCTACAGATTCAATGCGATCCCTATCAAAATACCACTGGCATTTTTCACAGAACTAGAAAAAAAATTCTAAAATTTGTACAGAGACACAAAAGACCCTGGATAGCCAAAATAATCTCAATAAAGAACAAAGCTGGAGGTATCATGCTCCCTGATTTCAAACTATACTACAAAGCTACAATGATGAAAACAATATTGTATTTGCACAAAAACAGACACATAAATCAATGGAACAGAATATAGACCCCAGAAATAAACTCATACTTCTATGATCAATTAATCTAAGGAGGACAAAAGAAGCAAGATTATACAATGGGGAAAAGACAGTCTCTTCAGTAAATGGTGTTGGGAAAACTGGATAGCTATGTACAAAAGAATAAAACTAGATACTTTCTCATGCCATATACAAAAATAAACTCAATGTATTAAAAACTTAAATGTAACTCCTGGAAGAAAACATAGGCAATACACCCTTTGACATCAATTTATCTGTCTGTTTATATAACTATTTAGATAGATAGATGTCAAAGAGTGTATTGCCATATACACACACAAACAATAGAATATTACTCAGCCATAAAAAATTAAATCTTGCCATTTGCTACAATTTGGATTGATCTAGAGGGTATTAAGTGAAATAAGTCAGACAGAGAAAGACACATACCATATGATCTCACTTATTTGTGGAATCTAAAAAACAAAGGAAACAAATAAAACAAAAGAAAACAGACATAGATACAGAGAATAAATGAGTGGTTGCCAAAGGGGAGGGAGTGTGGGTGGGTGAAGTAGGCAAATGGGGTTAAGAGGTATAAAATAAGTAAGTCACGTGGAAGTAATATACAAGATAAGGAATATGGTCAAAAATATTGTAATAACTTTCAGGACAGTTGGTTGCTAGACTTACCATGGTGATCATTTCAGAATGTATGTGAATAAAATCACTATGTAGTACACATAAAAGTAGCATAATATTATATGTCAAGTACATTTCAATAAAAATAAATAAATAAAACAGAAAAAATGAATGTGGCCTAAAACGGTGATAAACATTGTTAAGAAATTCTGTACCTGGCCTTGAATTTCATCTCCCACTCTTTTAGTCAAATGAGTCCTTTGCCTATAATCCTTCTTCACCTTTCAACTCTGGTTTTTTAAAGCTATTCACTATGCTTGGAATATTCTTCCTTCATGTTTCCACATGTTCTAATTCTGTCATTGTTTCATGTTACAGCTAAAATACCAGCTTTCCCTATGAATATTGTATTCATCTTTCTAAGAGTCATGACTTTAAAGTCTGGGTTTGAAACCTGACTTCCACTTAATAATTGTGTGACTTTGGCCACTGTACTTATTCTCTTGAAATTTTGATTTCTTGAGTAGGAAATATCGTATCTCATAGAATGAACTGAGAATTGAGAGAGCTAATGCATACCGTTCTAGTAGTACCTGTTCTTTACAAAAAGTCCTATTTCTGCCTCTGTCAGTGTCTCTAAAGAAATACTTCAGTGTTTTCTTTCGTTTTTGTTTTTTATCAATATGCAGTCTTTAAAAAAATCAAATAACACTACAAGGCTTAAAAGAGAAAAGAGATTCCTTGTCCCCCTATCTCCCAGTATACTACATTGAGTGGCAGTCACACTTGCAACTCTTTCACCTGTTTCTTATATTTGACTCCAGATTTCTAATTACCATCCTTATACTGCCATTTGTTGGTTTTTCAATTTTAGTTAGTAGTCCTCTACTGACTTTTCACAGTAGAAAATGAAACTTAATGTCTATTATATCTTCTTCCCTGACATGAATGGCATTTGCCCTCTCCAGTTCTCTTAAAAGAGCTTATTGTTTGTTGTTGGGACTGTTGAAATATTATTCACAAGTAAGCTAAAAACAAGACAATGATTTTATTTCCATTCTTGTGCCACTTTTTATTTTCCCTAGAGTCAATAATTGCTTTATTTTTTTAATATCATAGTTTTCTATGATATTTACTCTTTCTGCTTTCTTTTCTAATAATATTTCTTTGAACTGCCTTCAGCCTTTTGGACAGTCTTTTCTTTTATATGGTGGTAAAATTTAATAGAGTCAGATATAAAATTTACTTTGACTTACAGCTGTGCTCTTATCAAACCCACATTACATTTGATTCTTTGTGTCAGTCCAATGTGATGATATCAATCTGTTACATCCTCTCAAGAATACTTGTTGGATGGTACACTTAGAATTTTCCTTATTAACAACAGAAAATTTTTAGATTTTTTAGGAATTAATTTCTAGCTCTCCAAAAATGTACATCCACTCTATAACTATATTCTTGTTTTGGTAGAACAACTGTCTGTCAATTAAGTCCTTTATATCTGTAAATCCATCATATAGTGTATTTGTGATTCGCATGATTTCTGTCCCCTTATGTATGTGCCATTTATAAACCTCTCACTTTGAATATTATGTAGTTTACTCCTATAGTTATATGACAAAGGTGAAAGGAATTTGCAAATTTAACTTTGTGAAAATCATTTAACTTTGAGTTAATCAGAAGGGAAATTATCCTTGGTGGGCCTGACTTAATCAGGGGAGCACTTTAGAGGGACTGGAGCCTTCCTGTAGGCCGAGATTCAAAGTGAGAGAGACCCTCTTCTGCTGGACATGAAGAAGTAAATTGCTGTGTTGTAGAGAGGGCCAGATTGGCATGTGACAGTAGGCTACTCATAGAAGCCAAGAGCATCCCCAGACAATAAACATAAAGAAAGCAGAGACCTGTGAGCTTGGATAAGGATCACGAACGGGATGATACCTTGATTTCAGACTTGTGAGACTCTGAGCGGAGGACCCAGTAACACTGTGTTTGGATGTCTGATCTACAGAACTGTGAGACAATAAGTGAGTGTTGCTTGAAGCCACTAAGTTTGCAGTAATATGTTATGCAGCAATAGGAATCTAATGTACTATTTGCCTCTAAAAGATCCATTATTTTTAAAAACTCTGAAGCACATTGAATGTCATCATAAGTGAAAGCTCTCTTTTTCAGAGAAGATTGTTTTTTAAGGACAGAAGTTTTTAAACTTATGAAATTGAAGTTGAATTCAAAATAAGTACAGTTTCAGAAAAGAAATTGAAAAAGTTCTATTTGGCGTGATTGTCTTATTATGGTAACTCTATTTTTTTTTTTTTTTCTAAAGCAGTTTTATATCCAACGGTATGAATTTTTGTCACTACCTATATAACACAAACAACTCAGGTACAGTTAGTTCATCCTTTTCTAGGCTCTTTAGGGCCTCTTCACAAACAATTTTGAAAAAACAGCGTATGAATTTTTACTTTACTATAATTATTTTCTCCATTTCCATCCTCAATATATTTCTAAATTAGATAAGGATATTGTTCATATCCACACCTTGAAATATGATTTTACTTCAGGCTAACATTTTAACATCATTTCCATGGCTGGCAATAATGACAGCCCTCTTGTAGGCTCATGTCTAAGCAGGCTATCTCCACCTTCCAGAAAGTCAAAAATCTCATTAAGTGCTTCTACACACTTTATGGAAACTTCAAAGTGACCAAAAACTTTCATTATGAAAGTCTCAATATCACTTGTAAGCAAATCATATCCCTTTTCAGCAGCATAAGATCTTTTCCTTTTCTTCAGAAAAAGTTAAAGGCTGAATGGAATTTGCCAAAATTTACATTTGCACTGTCTGCCAAATATGCAGATAGATGAGCAATGTATAGTTTGTATTTTGACAGTTTATCAACAATTTATTGTTTTATGTTTTCCTGCAGTTTCATTAAAATGTTTATAGAAATTAAGAGGACAATTAGAAACTCCATCTTTCATACTTCCACATGAATTTTAGGAGTTGTTGTAAAAAAATTCCATTGTATCAAAGTATTTTGTTATCAGCTTTACCTTGTAGAAGGGAAAAAAAATTCCCCATTTTGATATATGCTTCCTCTTTTTTTATTGCAGTATATAGTTGATTTACAATGTTGTGTTAGCTTCAGGTGTATAGCACAGTGATTCAGATATATATATTTTTTCAGATTCTTTTCCATTATAGGTTATTACAAGATATTAAACATAGTTCCCTCTGCTATACAGTGGGCCTGTGTTGTTTATCTATTTTATATATAATAGTGTGTATCTGTTAATCACAAACTCCTAATTTATCTCCCACTTCCCCCCTTTTCCCTTTGGTAACTGTAAGTTTGTTTTCTGTCTATGAGTCTATTTCTGTTTTGTAAATAAGTTTGTATCATTTTTTTAGCCACGTGTAAGTGATATCATATGATATTTGTCTTTTCTCTCTGACTTACTTCACTTAGCATGATAATCTCTAGGTCCATCCATGTTGCTGCATATGGCATTATTTCATTCTTTTTCATGGCTGAGTAATATTCTATTGTATATATGTACCACATCGTCTTTATCCATTCACCTGTCGATGGACATTTAGGCTGCTTCCACGACCTGGCTATTGTAAATTATGCTGCAATGAACATTGGGGTGGTGCATGTATCTTCCTCTTGAGGTCACAGTATAATTGTAGTAATGGAATTCTCTTAAGCTTAAACTCATAATCATGAATAAATGTGAAAAGAGATAATGAATAAGAGGTGTTAAATTTTGGAGAGGTTGCAAGTGGATGGCCAAGTGGTAACTGATTAGAGCAGAGCCCAGATGTGACAGGAGGACCAAGAAGAAGTAGCAAATCAATTTACACCCTTCAAGTAGGAAATAACGGAAACAAACTATGACTGATTCATTTTCCAAAAGAGCCACTCTTCTTTGAACCCTCCAAGGTGGCAATTCTCCTTCTCCCCGATCCTCTAACAGTACTTTGACACCAATTTCGCTGATTAGTTTAACATAACAGCATTAATTTTTTTTCATCCAATGATCTTGTGCTACCTTTTGAATTGAAGTGGAATCTGCCAGTTGGGTTCAATTTTTTTTTAATTCTCAGAGTGATGCTTTATCCTAATATGTGGGTTATAATCAAGATGGTCATAAAAGCAGATTGGCCTATGCAGTGCTTAATGAAAAGCAGGTTAGCAGGTTGATAATCACAGTCCTTGTTAAACAAGTACATGTCAAATGAGAATCAAATGAGGTATATGAGAGCTCTTTTCAAACTGTAAAGTACTATAATATGGTAAATAGACATTTGAATTGGTCCAGTGAATTCTAGGGAGGTACTATAAGTAAAATTCATCAATTTTAGACTTCAAAGTTACACATATCCTTTATTACTGTACTGTGTTTGGGGTTTCTTCATTATTTTTCCCCTTCCAGCTTTGTATTCTATTTCTTAATCCCGATAACAGGCCTATGTGCCCACTTTTTGTCCATTGTTACATGGTCTGGGGATGGGGATGGGGTCTCAGCAAGGATCATTGTCATGGAGGGGCCTACTCTGATCCAGTACTACTGGAATGACCATTTCAGAAAATAATTTGGACTGTGAATTTTGCTAAAAACTTTTCAATAAACACCAAGATAAAGATGTCACTCAGCTGCTTTGCCAGTTTGTTTTTATTCCTGAGCATCACCATGACCATCACATTTGTCTTTCTTCAAATATATTTAGGGAACATCTTTGTAGGTGTCTTGGAGTTTGCAAAGTCTGTTAGGCTGCCTTGTTTTGGTATACACCCAACTTGCAATTTTTGCAGTCTTCCCTGTTCCCCTTAGAAACCTCAGATTTGCCTTTCAACTCCACTCTGAATGAATATTCAGGAGATTGTAGATTATCTTTTTTGGGGGGCGGGGGCTAAAGTCCAGTCAAATAATGTAGTCCTAGGCCTATAGAGTCCAGGCTATTCCACTCACAGATCAGTGTCAGACACACTAGTTCTAAAATGCATTTTGAAGTAGACAAATAGCCAGATAATTGAGTGGTAAATAATAGTAGATGCCCAGAGGTAAGACAAAAGTAGAAAAGGTGGTTTGCATTGGGATTGGCAGGAAGACATGTTTCAGAGGGCAGGGATTGCTGAGTAGGGGCATACCAGGGCACCATGATCCATGTAAGTCAGGCCAGGCCAAGCCTTGGAGACTTACAGGATAATTGAAGACTTAAAAAAATAAAGTCAATGGAAAAAAGACCACCAAAATCTTTAAGCAAGGTGAAGTTCAGGATGAGAGAAATCAACTCAAATTTGACCTCAGGCTCAGACAGCTAAATTCTTTGCAGGGAGATATTTTTTTCTGTCTCCTTGAAATATGCTGTAAGGTGGATCAGAGTAAAAAAGCAATGGATGTCACTTAAGAGACCTGGATTTCATATAGTTCTACTACTCACAGGCTGTGTGACCCTGACCAAGTTCCCATGTTCAACCTCAGATTTTTCATTCCTAAAAGGAAAAGAATGTACTTATAAGATCCCTGAACTCTGGCTTTGTGAGTTACTGATTCTGTCACCCAAGTTTCATCAGTGGGCTTGGGAGCCCATAGGAGAGTCTCTCTCACTTTCCTCAAATATAGTGAGAGTGTATTTTTGTAAGCAGAGATGGATAGGAGAGTGGGAATTTTTGTATAATATTAGTCAAGAATTTGAAATCCCCCTCCCCAAAAAAAAGAATTGGAATCCCATTTTACTTGTTGATTAGCATCAGCCTATTTAGTCTAACGTTGAGAATAGTTGTATACACGTGGAATTGTTTAATAATTACACGTGGAATTAATGAATAAATGGAGGAGAGTCCCATGTGAACACTCCTGTGGGTGTCCCTGTTACTCCATAGTTTACATTTGTAGTCAAATGCAGGCACAATTATTTGTCCACACTCCTTCCCACCCCCTTTTCTCTTAGGATCTTTTATTGTATTCTAAGGAAGAGGGAAGGTTTTCTCGTTGTTTTCCTCTTAAAATGCAGAGGTAATTATATTCCTCAAATCACCAGGCAGATCTTGAAATGAACTCTCTTAGCTAGAAAAGAACATTGAACAGGGAGGAAGAGAGGAGTAAGATAATAAATCTGTTCTTACTCGTGAAAAGCAAGGACTTATCTACGAGAGAGCCATGGTTTTCCAAGGAGTTGTACCATTTATGTTCTGTAGAAGCTAAGTTCTTAAGCTGAATTGAATACTTGCAGCCTGGTAGGGCAAATTAGTTTATTGAACACAAGATTGGGCTTATATAGGTGAATGAATAAAGACCATATTTAGGTTAAGTGAGGAGAAGTAGTATAAAGTTCTAAACTCTTGGGAAAGGGCAATGGAATATTGATTTGGAACATGGGTGATGGTTGAACTCACCTTTATTTAGCTGAGTGTGAAATACAGTTAAATCAATGTCCTTTAAGCTTGTTTTTGTCCAAAGATTGTAAATACACGGTCTCTTCCCAGCCATCACGCACTGGGCTGTATCTACAGAGTGGCAAATATTTGTCATATACTTGTTGTGTACTTGCAACATGTTTATAAACATCCAACTTTTTCAGGTTTTATCCTGTTGTTTGGTATGATATAGAGGCTTTTTCCCCCTTTTTTTCTTTCTTTTCTGTTTATCATTTGTTTCCTAGGATTATGTTCTAAAGTTCTTCTATATTCCTTGCTAGAGTCATCTGAATATATAGAGGAAGAAGTAGGAACCTATAAGAAAGATACATTCTGTTCCCTCATGGCACTGCTAATATGTATGACATCTATAACTATCAATGTTGCACAAAGACATGGTTTCTAAAAGACCCTTATTAGAATTCATTAATCCATTTATTTTTTATCATCCCAGAACATTTATTGAAAAGCTACTATATACATCACTTCTTAACTGAAGCTGATGGTTAGACTTTCTTTCTGAAAACTTTTCATCATTCAGGCCTTTTGCTCAAATATCAAAGTTTTAAGTTAACTTCTCTTTGATTGCCAAGGTAAAGAGTTGTCATCACACTCTAAACACAGCATTATTGTTTTTGTTTTTAATTTTATATTTTAAATTATAATGTAGTCAAATTGACTTTTATGGGGAGTAGTTCTTTGAATCTTAATATTGATGCATGTATACATTCATGTAATCACCACCATCAGGACACAGAACAGCTCTATTACCTCCAAAAATGCTCCCTTATGTTACTCCTAAAGAGTATTAAACTCACCCCACTCCTATGCCCTGGCAATCATTGATCTGTCCTCAGTGAACTAACTATAGTTTTGTCTTTTAGAGAATGTCATAAAATGGAACCACACATACAGTGTATAACCTTTTGAAACTGACTTCTTCCACTCAGTATAATGCCTTGTAGATTCAACCAAGTTGTTGCTTGTATCAATAGTTCATTCCTTTTTATTTTTGACTAGCATTCCACTCTACTGATGTACTAAAGTTTGTTTATCCACCCACCTGTTGAAGGACATTTGGATTGTTTTATTTGGTTATTATGAATAGAACTGATATAAACAATCCTGCATAGGCTTTTGTGTGAACATAAGTCTTCATTTCTCTAAGGTAAATACCCGGGAGTGGGATTGCTGGGTCATTTGTTTAACTTTATGAGAAACTGCCAAATTGTTTCCAGAATGGTTGTACCATACTGCATTCCTGCCAAAAATGTATAAGAGTTCCAGTTGCCCTGCATTCTTCACTAGTACTGACGTGGTATTATCGGTTTATTTTTTAAGTTTTAGCCATTCTAATAGAGGGATAGTGGTATTTCATCATGATTTTAATTTGCATTTCCCTGATGGCTGATGATGTTGAACATCTTCTTATGTATGTAATTATTGTCATCCATATATGCTCTTTTTTGAAGGATATGTTCAAGTTTGTTTTCTCATTGTTGAGTGTTGAGAATCCTTTATATATTCGGAATACAAGTCCTTTTTTCAGATATGTGATTTGTAAATATTTATCCTAGCCTGTAGCTTGTCTTTTTATTCTTTTCACAGGATCTTTGGCAGAGCAAAAGTTTTAAATTTTGATAGACTCCAATTTATCAATTTTTTCCTTCATGTATCATGTCTTGGTGTCATGTCTAAGAACTCTTTACCTAACTCCTGGACTTGAAGATTATCTCCTCTGTTTTCTTCTAAATGTCTTACAGTTTTACATTTAGATATATGATTCATCTTGTCTTAATTTTTGTATAAGATATGAGGTATGGGCTGAGGTTTATTTTTTGCATATGAATGTGCAATTGTTTCTAAACTATTCGTTGTAAAACTATCCTTTTCCCACTGATTTGTTTTTGTACTTTTGTCTAAAATAAAATGGTTATATCCGTGTGGGTCTACTTCTAGAACTTCTATCCTCTTCCACTGAGCTATGTGTCTATCCCTTTGCCAGTATGACACTTTTTATACTATAGCTTTATACTAAGTCTTAAAATTAGATGGTGTAATTTCTCAGACTTTATTCTTCCTTCTCCAAATTGTTTCAGCTTTCTGAAACAATTGTCTTTGTTCTTCCATATACATTTTAGGATTTGCTTGTCTATATCTACAAAAATCCTGCTGGGATTTTTACTGTAATTGTATTAAATCTATAGATAAATTTGGAGAGAACTAACTTCTTTACTATGGTGAAGCTTCCAATCCAAAAACAATATAACTCTCCATTTAATTAGATCTTTTAAAATCTCTCTTATTAGTGTTTTATAGTTTTTAGCAAACAGATCCTGCACATTATTTTAGATTTATAACTACGTATTTCAGGTTTTTTGGAGCTATTGTAAATGGTATTTTTTAAACATTTAATTTTCCAATTTATTTTAGAATGTAGAAATATCACCTTGCTAAACTCACTTATTAATTGTAGGAGGTTGTTTTGTTTTTCATAGAATCTTGGGATTTTCTATAAAGACAATCATGTCATCTATGAATAAGGGCATTTTTATTTCTTCGTTTCCAATCTCTGTGTCTTTTAATTTATTTTTCTTGCCTTATTGTATTGGCTAGGACTTCTAGTACAGTGTTGAATAGGAGTAGTGAGAGCAGGCATCCCTAAGTTTTTTCCGACCTTAGGGGAAAACATTCTGTTTTCCACCATTAATTATAATGTTAGCTGTAGGGTTTTTTTGGGTAGATGTTCTTTCTCAGGTTGAGCAAGTTTCTTTTGTTCCCAGTTTGCTGAGAGTTTTTTTTTTTTTTTAATGAATATTTAATATTCATGTTTCATAATGTTCCACAGTAAAATCATCTTGGCCTGGAGGTTTCTTTACTAAAAGACTTTAAACTACAAATTCCATTTCTAAAATAGTTATAGGACTATTTAGGTTATTTCATCTTGAGTGAGTTTTAGTAGCTTATAATTATTGTGTCAGACAGACCATAAAGTGGCCCCCAATTCTGCTTGCCTCCTGGTGTTCACACCTTTGTGTAATCCACTCCCTTTAAGTATGGGAAGGACCTGTGTTTTGCATCTAACCACTAGAATATGGTAAACTTGATGAGATGTCACTCCCATAGTTAAGTTACCTTATGTGGCAAAGGTTGTCAGTCTTGTGATAAAATTGTTACATGACTTTATCTTAGTAGCCTTTTTCTAGAGACTCTCCTTATGGGCTGAATTATGTAAGTGTTCATGTTGGAGAACTCACTGTGGCAAGGAACTGCAGGCAGCCTCTAGGAACTGCAGTGGCATCTCAGACCCAAAGGTGGCCTCTAGCCAACAGTCATCAAAAACCCAGAGCCATCAGTCACTCAGGTACAAGGAAATGAATTCTGGCAACAGCTTGAATGAGCATGGAAGCACATTCTTCCTTATTCAAGCAACTAGATGAGAATGAAGCCCACTTGACATTTTGTGTACTGTAAGTGCCTGACAATTAGTTTTAAATTTTTTTTAATTTTTTAATTTTTTTTTTATTATTTCTTTTAACATCTTTATTGGAGTATAATTGCTTTACAACGGTGTGTTAGTTTCTGCTTTATAACAAAGTGAATCAGCTATACATATACACATATCCCCGTATCTCTTCCCTCTTGCGTCTCCCTCCCTCCCACCCTCCCTATCCCACCCCTCTAGGTGGTCACAAAGCACCAAGCTGATCTCCCTGTGCTATGTGACTGCTTCCCACTAGCTATCGATTTTACATTTGGTAGTGTATATATGTCCATGCCACTCTCTCACTTTGTCCCAGCTTACCCTTCCCCCTCCCCGTGTCCTCAAGTCCATTCTCTAGTAAGTCTGTGTCTTTATTCCTGTCCTGCCCCTAGGTTCTTCATGACCATTTTATAAAAATTTTTTTTAGATTCTATATATATGTGTTAGCATACGGTATTTGTTTTTCTCTTTGTGACTTACTTCACATTCTTGAGCACATTCTTCCTCATTTAAGCATCCAGATGAGAAAGAAGCCCACTTGACATTTTGTGTACTGTAAGTGCCTGACAATTAGCTTTTTTGATTGTAAGTAAGGGCCTGATTAAGCTTTTGATTGCTGAGGCGGCCACTTCAAAGACATCTATCTCAAATGAACACATTGCCAGCTACCCAACCAGATAAGGAGCCAGGACACTCCAACCATAAAGTTCCCCTTTTCAGAAAGCTCTGGTTGACTTAGATAACTGACCAATTGACTCACTGCTTGCTTTCCCCTTCCTACACTTTGATTCCTGCTCTTATGTTTTAAATTCACCAATGAAGTATGAAGCTGTGAAACTCTATGCACCCCACCTTAGATCATTAAAGGCAGAACCCTAGGTCTGTGCTCTCTCTCTTTCTCCTTTCTACTCGCAACCTTGCTGTTTTGTCCCAAGTGTGCTATATACCCTCCAGGACCTGTGAGTAATAAACCTTGTTTTTCAAAGTTCCCTGATGATTGTTGCTGAGGTGTGTCCTGCAATCATAAGAACCTCAAGGGCTGGTCCAACCACAAAATTGACTCTGAAAAGGGAAATGTCTGTGAGGACTCATCACAAGTAGTACAGGCTCAGGTAAGAGCCCTCAGGCACTTCTGGCTTATACCATAACTATCAGTAGGCTGAGACCAACCCAAAACACTTTAATTACAGCCTTGTGAGACTGCAAGCAGAGGACCCAGCCAGATGATAAATTATATTGTTTTTTGTTGCTAGGTTTCTGTAATTTTTTACACAGCAACAGAAAACTAATATAGTGGTTTTTGAGGAATTGGTCTATTTCCTCTATGCTGTTGAAGTTCTGTACATAAATTTGTAGGATTTTTTTAAGTCTGTGGAGTATGGTGATGAAACCGCACACCTCGTCTCAGATTGGGACTCGAACCCAATTGCACCTCAGATGGGATTTGAATCCAATCAAATCTCAGATTGGATCTTGAACCCATGGGCTGGGACTTGAACCCACTGTCTTTTAGTTAAAATCACTCACCTAATGTCAGGACTTACTGAAGCTCAGATTCTTTATGACTTAGTGTAGAAGGAGTTCAGCAAGAAGCAAAGTGATAGGCAAGAAACAGATTTATTAATATGGGACGCTTGTGAGGGATACAAGCGGGCAGGTAAGAGGGCTCTGCCCTGAGAACTAAGTGGGAAAGCAGGTTTATTTAGAGAGATACACACTCCATAGACAGAGTGTGGACCATCTCAGAAGGTGAGAGTGGCCCTGAAATATGGGGTGGTTAGTTTTTATGGGCTGAGTAATTTCATAGGCTAACAAGTGGGAGGATTATTTTAATTATTTTGGGGAAGGGGCAGGGATTTCCAGGGATTGGGCCACTGCTCACTTTTTGGTCTTTTATGGTTAGCATTGGAACTGTCATGGCACCTGTGGGTGAGTCATTTAGCATGCTAATGTATTACAGTGAGCATATAATGAGGGTCAACTGGAAGTTGAATCCTCTGCTATCTTGGGCCTAATCGGTTCTAACCATATTCTCAATTGCTATGTCATTAAAGATTGTGCCCTGCCCCCTTCACACCTGTCTCAGTGATATCCCCTCTTTACTTCATGATATGGGTAATTTGTGTTCTCATTTTTGCTAGAGGTTTATCAATTTATTGTTCTTTTTGAAGAGCCAGACTTTGGTTTCATTGATATTTTTAAATTGTTTTTATGTTTACAATTTTATGGATTTCTGCTCTATATTATTTTTTTCTTCTGCTTGCTTTGAGTGTACACTTTTTTTCTAGTTTTTTCAGGTGAAAACTTAGTTTAATTTGAGGTCTTTCTTGTTTAGCTTTTAATGCTGTACATTTTCCTATAAGCATTGCTCTATCTGTGTCCCACAACTTTGTATATGATGGATTTTTAATTTCATTAAGTTCAACATTTAAAAATTTCTTTTGAGACTTCCTTCTTGACCCATGGGTTGTTTAGAAGTGTGTTGTTTGACTTTCAAGTGGTTGGAGATTTTTCTGTTGTCTTTTTGTATTAGTTTCTGGTTTAATTCTATTACTGTCAAAGAATACTCCCTTTAACTTCATTCTTTTAAACTGTTTAAGATGTGTTTTATGACAGAATGGAAGTAGGCTAAGTGTTGACCCTTAAATTGTGAGATTATGGTTTTGAACAGGTGCGGAGGAAAAAAATGGAGCAGTTTCCAATCATTCAAGCAGTGTGTAAGCAGCAAAGAAAGGGCAAGAATTATTTTGAAGGATAGAGACTAACAAGTTTATCTAGAGCAAAAGACTCATGTAGAAGAGATACTGGTCATATGTAATGAGACTAGAGAGATAAACTGAATCTAACTTATACAGAGACTTTAATAGCAGGCAAAGGCATTTAGATTTTATTTAGTGGGCAAAGAGGAAGTGATAAAAGTTTAAAACAGGCAAACTATATGATCAAAGCTGTAATTTAGAATGACTGCTATGCCAAGCAGGAAGAGATTGAAGGCAGGGAGACTAGTTAGAAACTATCTGTATTGAGGGGTAATAATTTAAGAGCATGAATCAAAGAGGAGGTAATCTATTTATGTAAACAAAACCCTCACTGATTGATTGGTTCAGCTAGAGTAGAGAGTGCAATTCAAGAAAATGGTGGGACCCTAGTCATGAGATGAGGCAGGTTCTCCAGAGCATACAGGGAAAGACTTCTTTCTGAATGTTTCTTTCTGAAAAGTAAAACTCCATTTTTAGTCTTTTTGAGATGGAATGTGACTGAACATTCCCCCTTCTATTTCTGTTCTTTGGCTTCCCAAGCCCTACTGCTCCAGGGGCTCTGACCTTTCCTTAGTTGCCTGGCATCCAGGCAAGTTCTTAGCCATCAAATTTCAATCCAGGTGGCCTCCATAAATATATCAACAGAATTTATTTTCTTTAATTTTCTTTGTCCTTGCTTGAGAATTTGCTGATTGGGAGACTGTTTGGAGGCCAGTATGCCCAAAGATGGATAACCACATCTGCTAGCCATTTGGATTAATTATTACACCTGTGTCATAAAACCTGCATTAATAAAGAGGTGGCAAGGAAACTCATACTGCATCCTAGACAGGACTCTCATTCCTTCCCAACATTCTGTCCCTATCAATGGCATTCTACCATCCTGTTCTCCTGGCACATCACCTGAAGTGCTACAGCTTACTTCCTCCAGCACCCCCATGTCTAGTGTGTCTCTAAGTCCTGTTTCTTTACCTGAAAAACCTTTCAGAGCCATCCTTTCCAACTCTTTCTAGTCTATATTCTAGTCTGAGTCTTCTCTAATCATATGACACCTTGATTATTACAAATTGTCCCTCTTACCAGCTGCCAGCCCCTTCTGTCTGCCCTTTTATACAGTAGAAAGACTATTCCTTCTCAAACATTTTGATCAAGTTACACTCCAGTGCTTTGACTGGTAAGCATGAATCTCATCTTTGATCTATTGATAGGCTCTCAGAAATTTACATGGTTTTCTGTTGTCTTTTTCTTTTTAATCAAATACATATGCTTCATACGAGTCTTTAAAATTGTCCATCAACATCCCTCAGCATTCTTGTTCTTATTTATGACTGATCTTTAACCCACAATTACTTTCTGCCCCAGCCAAGCAAACCTGCTTGTTCTCTCATGTGCACAAGTGTCTGATTCTTGACTGCATGCTGCTTCAAACCTTAATTACACATAGTACCCCTAAATACCTTCCCCCTTCCTTTCCACCAAGTTCCTCTGCAAAATGCTCTCCAATGGTCATCCCTGACTCAGCCTTCAGACCCCAATATGTGGGGTTCATATTAATGAGAGATCTACAGCATTATGGGGAACTGTTGAGAATCCAGTAACCCGAAAGTCCAGAGTAGGTACTGGAAATGAAGAAGGGAAATAGCCTTTGTATCTTTAACCTAGGCTGAGGCTGATGAAAAAAAAGACCACCCTTCATAATGTATAAGTCCCTGGCAGAAGTTTTTTCCATGTTGCAGAACCACGTGACACATTTGGGGAAGTGAAGAAGAGAGCAGACACTAGCCTAGGTAGTCAGATCTGGAAAATCAACTATGTCAATAAATGAGGAGATGGATATTACAGTCTCATATCCCTCGTGATATATCTACATCTATTTAAACATAGCTAGCTAGCTAGATAAATAATTATAAATATATCATATATGTATACAACATATATCATGTAATATACATCAATATATGCATGTGTATATATATGAAATAGGAATATATATGAAATAGGAACCCTGGAGGAAGCAGAAAGAGAGAAAGAATATTGATGTGCCAAACAGCACTCCTGTCAATTCCTTGCCCCTCCCAATGTATTTAAATTCTTAAATTAAAGCCATTAGTGTACAATTATAAAGAGTACTAGTGAAGCTTTTTTCCTTTTTGAGGTCAGGAATAGATAACTTAAAAACAAAAGTGTTGTAGGGTGATACAGAGCCTCTTTAAATTTTCCTTTCTCTTTATTGTTTCCAGTAGAGTGTATCATTTAGATTATATGAACCTAAGTAACGACATTCTTATGTAGGGCAGAGATGGAATCCTTTGTATTAGGAGAAAATATACAATTCTGGCTAATTCTGTTTCATACTGAGAAATTGTATCTTCCCTCTCGTCTCCTCCTCACATATAGTTTCTCCTTTTTTCACTTTTACATCTCTGCCCTCTCTCTTCCTCATCCCTCTTCTTCATTCTATTTCTTTCCCTTCTTTCTAAAACACATTGCTCTTAAATGTAAAGGGAAAGAAAAATCATTAATCACACTGCAGGATACAGTGCTTAGATGGCTGTCGTTGCTGAAGGAGGTCTGTTTAGCATCAGTCAACTTTTCATTTCCTTTCAGTGGGGATAGTGGGCTGTTCTGAGTCCCTGGGGCCAGCCATGAATGCAGGTATTGAGAGTTCAGGAGGAGACTATTAGAACCAAGTGCTGGAGATACAATAGCATTTAAATTAATCTACTACCTGGATTGGCGTCCTTCAACCCTCCTTTCATTTCTCTGGCTTAAAGATACAGATTTTACAGGGTAGATATTGGTCAGGATTAACTCTGCATTGTCTGCTAGACAACAATTCCTGCCAACATAATTTATTCTCCTCCTCAGTTGAAACTTGCCTGTCTGAATTATAAAAATTAAACTGCACAGTTTCAAAAAGATTGAAACACATGACCAGTTTTTCCAACAGGACATTTGCTGAGTTCTGGAACAGCAGAGGAGGCTAGGGATGTGGGCTGCAAACTTTTAAAAATTAGAGTGAAATCTCTGTTGTTTTGGAGAACTTAGGAGATAAAGTTCCATCAAAGTGCAAGACTCAAGATTATTGCTATATTTTGAAACTGCATGGGGCAGGAGTCTCAAAGATATGTTTGAAATCTCTTCAGGGTAAAACTGAATCTCACATAGTATTTCAGGGCCCAAACTTGCCAGGCTGTCAATTAAAAACCAATATATAAGAAGCATAATACATTATGACCAGGGTGTTTTGTTTAGTCCACGGTTGTCTTAATACTCAGAAAAATCTACCAATGTAATAACAGAATAAAGCAGGGGGAAAAACTTATCTCAATAGATGCAAAGCATTGGCTAAAACACAACTTATGTTTATGTTAGAAACTCTCAGCAAACTAGGAATAGAAGAGAATTTTAATTTGATAAAGGCCATCTACAAAAACCCTACAGATAGCATACTCAATGTTGTGACATTGAAAATTTCCCCCTGAGGTCAAAAACAAAGCAAGTATATCTGTTCTCACTACTTTCATTCACTACTGTACTCCAGTGTAATAAGTGAAGAAAAAGAAATAAAAGGTATAAAGGTTGAAAAGGAAGAATCAAAACGGCTTTTATTCATAACTGGTGTTGTTTTGTATTTTTAAAAAATCGCCAAACCTATAATTTGAATCAATGAGTTAATTTAGGAAGGCCATTACTAGTAAAGTAATTCATAGAAGATAAATATGTAGAAATCAATTGTACTTCTAGATCCTAACATCAATTTGAAAATTATAAAATACCATCTACAATAGCATCAAAAATAAATACTGGGCACAAAGCTAACAAAACATTGCTGAGGTCCAAATAAATACAAAGATATCCCATGTTCATGGATTGAAAGACTCATGTTTTTAAGTTATCAATTCTCACCAAATTTGTCTATAACCAATATGTAATTAATTATTTGAAAAGATAAATAAAACTGATAACCCCATACAGGGTTGATCAAAAAAAGAATAGTGAGATATATTCATACCCAGAAAATATAAGTTGCCTAAACTTACATAAAAAAGAGATTTTAAAGTAAGATTAAAAATGAACAGCCATATTTTGTTTACCTGAAATTAACCCAAATATAATGACACAAAAATGACTGGTGTTTACGAGAAGAGGAAATCCAAATGGCTGTTGAATATGTGGAAGGTTGTGTAATCTCACTGTTAATCAGGGAAATGCAAATTAAAACAATAATGAAATGCCACCTCTCAAGTGCTTCTGTAACTATCGATGAAAATGTGGAGAAATGCATAAGTCCTAAACATAACAAATGGGAATATAAATTTGCAAAGAAATATGTCAATGTGTAGTAGAGTGAAAATATGCATATCTATGGATCAGAACTTACACTATAATATTAGAGGAAACTCTTGCACTTGTACACCAGGAAGCATGCTTGAAGTTATTCATTGCATCACTATTTATACTATCTGAATATTGGAAACAATCCAAATGTCAATCAATAAGAATTCATATAAGTAGTAGTATAGTCAGGGTGACCCAACCTCCTGATTTGCCTTGGACACCCCTAGGTTATGCCTGTTATATTGGTGTAATTATTAATTGACCCTATTTTAATTTTCAAAAGAGACCTGCCTTGGATAATAAATTATGTAGTCACCCTAGGTATATCCATATAATGAAATACTGAATAGTTACTTAAATGGAATAAACATTTCATAATATTTATTAACCTGGAGAAACCTGTGAAAAAAAGCATAATGCTGAGTGAAAAAAAAATCAACTTGCAAATGGATATACACCCCTTCCATACCATTTATGTAAAAAATAATTTTTATTTCCTTAGGTGTTATTTATTTATTTACTATTAGAGTATAGTTGATTTACAATGTTATGCTAGTTTCAGGTGTACAGCAAAGTGATTTAGTTATGCATATACATATATTAATTCTTTTTTTAGAATCTTTTCTCATATAGGTTATCAAAGAATGTTAAGCAGAGTTCCCAGTGCTATACAGTAGGTCCTTTGTTGGTAATCGATCTTATATACAGTAGTGTGTGTGTGTTCATCCCAAGCTTCTGATTTATCCCTCCCACCCATGTTTCCCCTTTGGTAACCGTAAGTTTGTTTTCCATATCTGTAAGTCTGTTTCTGTTTTGTAAATAAGTTCATTTGTTTCTTTTCTTTTTTGAAAATTAGATTCTACATGTGAGTGATATATGATATTTATCTTTCTCTTTCTGACTTACTTCACTTAGTATGATAATCTCTAGGTCCATCCATGTTGCTACAAATGGCATTATTTCATTCTTTTTTATGGCTAATATTCCATTGTACATATGTACCACATATTCTTTATCCATTCATCTGTCAATGGACATTTAGGTTGCTTCCATGTCTTGACTGTTGTAAACAGTGCTGCAGTGAACATTGGGGTGCATGTATTTTTTTGAGTATGGTTTTCTCTGGATATAAGCCCAGGAATGGGATTGCTGTATCATATGGTAGCTCTGTTTTTAGTTTTTTAAGGAACCTCCATGCTGTTCTCCATAGTGGCTGTACCAATTTAAATTCACAACAACAGTGTAGGAGGGTTCCCTTTTCTCCACACCCTCTCAAGCATTTATTGTCTGTAGACTTTTTGATGATGCCCATTCTGACCAGTGTGAGGTGATACCTCATTAAAGTTTTGATTTGCATTTCTCTAATAATTAGTGATGTGGAGCATCTTTTCCTGTGCCTGTTGACCATCTGTATGTCTTCTTTGGAGAAATGCCTACTTAGATCTTCTGCCCATTTTTTTATTGGGTTGTTTGGTTTTTTGATGTTGAGCTGCATGAGCCGTTTGTATATTTTGGAGATTAATCCCTTGTCAGTCGCATCATTTGCAAATATTTTCTCCCATTCTGTGGGTTGTCTTTTCATTTTGTTTATGGTTTCCTTTGCTGTGCAAAAGCTTTTAAGTTTAATTAGGTCCCATTTGTTTATTTTTATTTTCATTACTCTAGGAGGTGGATCCAAAAAATATTGCTGTGTTTATGTCAAAGAGTGTTCTGCCTATGTTTTCCTCTTAGAGTTTTATAGTATCCGGTCTTCCATTTAGGTCTTTAACCCATTTTGAGTTTATTTTTGTGTATGATGTTAGAGAATATTCTAATTTCATTCTTTTACATGTAGCTGTCCAGTTTTTGCAGCACCACTTATCAAAGAGACTTCTTTTCTCCATTGTATATTCTTGCCTCCTTTGTCATAGATTAATTGACCATAGGTGCATGGGTTTACTTCTGGGCTTTCTCTCCTATTCCATTGATCTATAAGTCTGTTTTTGTGCCAGTACCATACTGTTTTGATGACTGTAGCTTTATAGTATAATCTGAAGTCAGAAAGTCTGATTCCTCCAGCCTCGTTTTTCTTTCTCAGGATTGCTTTGGCTATTCAGGGTCTTTTGTGTTTCCATACAAATTTTAAGATTTTTTTTGTTTGTTTTAGAGGTGCAGAAAATGACATTGGTAATTTGGTAGGGAGTACATTGAATCTATAGATTACCTTGGGTAGTATATTCATTTGACAATATTGATTCTTCCAATCCAAGAACATGGTATATTTTTCCATCTGTTTGTGTCATCTTTCATCAGTGATTTCTTTCATCAGTGTCTTATAGTTTTCAAAGTACATATATTTTGCCTCCTTAGGTAAGATTATTCCTTGGTATTTTATTCTTTTTGATTCAGTGGTAAATGGGATTGTTTCCCTGATTTCTCTTTCTGATCTTTTGTTGTTAGTGTATAGGAACGCTAGAGATTTCTGTGTATTAATTTTGTATCCTGCAACTTTACCGAATTCATTGATTAGCTCTAGTAGTTTTCTGGTAGCCTCTTTAGGATTTTCTATGTATGGTATCATGTCATCTGCAAACAGTGACAGTTTTACTTTTCTTTTCCAATTTGTATTCCTTTCATTTCTTTTTCTTCTCTGATTGCCATGGCTAGGACTTCCAAAGCTATGTTGAATAAAAGTGGTGACAATAGACATCCTTGCCTTGTTCCTGATCTTAGAGGAAATGCTTTGAGCTTTTCACCATTCAGCATGATGTTAGCTGTGGGTTTGTTATATATGGCCTTTATTATCTTGAGGTAAATTCCCTCTATTCCCACTTTCTGGAGAGCTTTTATCATAAATGGGTGTTGAATTTGGTCAATAGCTTTTTCTGCATCTATTGAGATGATCATATGGTTTTCATTATTCTGTTTGTTAATGTGGTGTATCATACTGATTGATTTGCAGATATTGAAGAATCCTTGCATCCCTGGGATAAATCCCACTTGATCATGGTGTATGATCCTTTTAATGTATTATTGGATTTGGTTTGCTAGTAGTTTGTTGAGGATTTTTGCATCCATGTTCATCAGTGAGGTAGGCCTGTACTTTCCTTTCTTTGTGACATCTTTGTCTGGTTTTGGTATCACGGTGATGGTGGCCTCATAGAATGCATTTGGGAGTGTTCCTTCCTCTAAAATATTTTGAAACAGTTTGAGAAGGATAAGTATTAACTCTTCTCTAAATGTTTGATTGAATTCCCCTGTGAAGCCATCTGAATGGACTTTTCTTTGTTGAAAGTTTTTTTAATCACTTTCAATTTCAGTATTTGTGATTGGTCTATTCATACTTTCCACTTCTTCCTGGTTCAGTCTTGGAAGGTTGTATCTTTCTAAGTATTTGTCCATTTCTTCTAGGCTGTCCATTTTATTGGCATACAGTTGTTTGTAGTAGTCTCTTATGATCCTTTGTATTTCTGTGGTGTCCATTGTAACCTCTTTTTCATTTCTAATTTTATTGATTTGAGTTCTCTCCCTTTTTTTCTTGATGAATCTGGCTAAAGTTTTATCAATTTTGTTTATCTTCTCAAAGAACCAGCTTTTAGTTTCATTGATATTTGCTATTGTTTTCTTCATCTCTATTTCTGCTCTGATCTTTATGATTTCTTTCCTTCTACTAACTTTGGGTTTTGTTTGTTTCACTTTCTCTATTGGCTTTATGTGTAATGTTAGGTTGTTTACTTGAGATTTTTCTTGTTTCCTGAGGTAAGATTGTATTGCTATAAGCTTCCCTGTTAAAACTGCTTTTGCTGTGCTACAGAGGTTTTGGACTGTCATATTTTCATTGTCATTTTTTTCTAGGTATTTTTTTATTTCCTCTTTGATTTCTTCAGTGATCCATTGACGGTTTACTAGCATATTGTTTAGCCTCCATCTGTTTGTGTTTTTTACAGTTTTTTTCCTGTAATTGATTTCTATTTCCATAATGTTGTGGTTGGAAAGGATCCTTGATATTATTTTAATTTTATTAAATTTACCGAGGCTTGGTTTGTGGCCCAAGATGTGATCTGTCCTAGAGAATGTTCCATGTGCACTTGAGAAAAAAGTGTATTCAGCTGATTTCAGATGGAATGTTCTATAAATATCAACTAAGTTCATCTGCTCTAATGTGTCATTTAAGGCCTGTGTTTCTGTTTTGGTTTTCCATCTTGATGATCTGTCCACTGATGAATGTGGGGTATTCAAGTCCCCCACTATTATTGTGTTACTGTTGATTTCTCTTTTTATGGTTGTTAGCATTTGCCTTATGTATTGAGGTGCTCCTATTGGGTGCATATATATTTACAGTTGTTATATCTTCTTCTTGGATTGATCCTTTGATCATTTTATAGTATCCTTCTTTGTCTCTTGTAACAGTCTTTATTTTAAAGTCTATTTTGTCTGATATGAGAATTGCTACTCCAGCTTTCTTTTGATTTCCATTTGCATGGAATACCTTTTTCCATCCCCTCACTTTCAGTCTGTATGTGTCCCTAGATCTGAAGCGAGTCTCTTGTAGACAACATTTATATGGGTCTTGTTTTTGTATTCATTCAGCCAGTCTGTGTCTTTAGGTTGGTGCATTTAATCCATTTACATTTAAGGTAATTATTGAGGACTTCTCTGGTGGTCCAGTGGTTAAGACTCTGTGTTCCCAATGCAGGCGGCATGGGTTTGATCCCTGTTTGGGGAAGATCCCGCATGCCCTGTGGCATGGCCAAAAAAAAAAAAAAGAGAGAGAGAGAGGAAAAAAATGGTAATAATCAATATGAATGTTCTTATTGCCATTTCGTTAATTGTTTTGGATTTGTTTTTGAGGGTCTTTTTTCTTCCCTTCTTCTTTTGTTCTCTTCTCTTGTGATTTGATGTCTGTCTTTTGTGATGTGTTTGGATTGCTTTTTCTTTTTTGTGTGTGTATCTATCGTAGATTTTTGGTTTGTGGTTCCCATGAGGTTTTGATTTAGCAGTCTGTATATGTACAAGATTGTTTTAAGTTGCTGATCTGTTGATTTCAAATGTATTTCCAATATTCTGCATTTGTACTTTCCCCTTCTCATGAATTTTTTTTGACATCATACTTTTGTGTGGATGATTTCCTACCTTTACTCTATGTTTGCCTTTACTGGTGAGCATCCCCATTCATAATTTTCTTGATTTTAATTGTGGCCTCTTCTTTTCTGCCTAGAGAAGTTCCTTTAGAATTCATTGTAATGCTGTTTGGTGGTGCTGAATTTTCTTAGCTTTTGCTTGTCTGTAAAGCTTTGATTTCTCTGTCAAATCTGAAGGTGAGCCTTGCTGGGTAGAGTATTCTTGGTTGCAGGTTTTTCCCTTTCATCACTTTAAATATCTCATGCCACTTCCTTCTGGCCTCCAGAGTTTCTGCTCAGAAATCAGCTGATAGCCTTATGGGAGTTCCCTTGTATGTTATTTGTTGCTTTTCTCTTGTTTCTTTTTTTTTTCTTTGTCTTTAATGTTTTCAGTTTGATTAATATGTGTCTCGGCGTGTTCCTCCTTGGGTTTATGTTATATGGGACTCTGAGCTTCATGGAGTTGAGTGACTGTTTCCTTTCTCGTGTTAGGGAAGTTTTTGGCTATAATCTCTTCAAATATTTTCTCAGGTCCTTTCCCTCTCTCTTCTCCTTCTGACACCCCTATAATGATAATGTTGGTGTGTTTAGTTTTGTCCCAGAGGTCTCTGAGACTGTCCCCATTTCCTTTCATTCTTTTTTCTTTGTTCTGTTCCGTGGCAGTGATTTCCACCACTCTGTCTTCAAGCTCACTTATTTGTTCTTCTGCCTCATTTATTCTGCTATTGATTCCTTCCAGTGTATTTTTCATTCCAGTTATTATATTGTTCATCTTTGTTTGTTCTTTAAATCTTCTATCTCTTTTTAAAACAACATTTCTTGTGATTACTCAGTCTGTGTCTCCATTCTTTTTCCAAGATCTTGGATCATCTTTACTATCATTATTCTAAATTATTTCTCAGTTAGGTTGCCTGTCTCCTCTTCATTTAGTTGTTCTTGTGGGTTTTATCTTGTTCCTTCACCTGAAACATATTTGCTGTCTCAGTTTGTCTAACTTTCTGTGTTTGTGGAATCCTATCTGCTGGGTAGAGAATTGTAGCTCCTTTTGCTTCTGGTGTCTGCCCTCTGGTGGGTGAAGTTGGTCCTGAGGCTTGTGGAGGCTTCTTGGTAGGAGGGACTGGTGCCTCCTACTGGTGGGTGAAACTGGGTCTTGTCCCTCTGGTGGGCAGGGCCATGTTAAGGGGTGCGTTTATCAGTGCCTTTGAGCTCAGTGTGGCTTTAGGTACCCTGTCTGCTGATGGGTGGATCTGTGTTCCTATCCTGCTGATTGTTTCGGCTCAGGTGTTCCAGCACTGGAGCCTGTAACCTATTGAGTAGGTCCAGATTTTGATGACAAAATGGCAACCTCTAGGAGAGCTCACACCAATCAATATTCTCTGGGCCTCTGCCACCAGTCTCCTTGCCCTCTCAGTGAGCCACAGTTGACTCCCACCTCCCCAGGAGACCCTTTATGACTCGTAGGTAGGTCCAGCCCTGGCTTCTATGGAGTTACTACTTTGTGCTGGGTCCCAGTATATGTGAGATCTTGTGTGTGCCCTCCAAGATGGAGACTCTGTTTCCCCCAGTCCTGTGGGGCTCCTGCACTGAAGCCCCGCTGGCCTTCAAAGTCAAGTGCTTTCAGGATTTCTCATCCTGATGCTAGACCCTTAGTCTGGGGAGCCTGATATGGGGCTCAGGACTCTCACTCTTGTGGGAGAATCTCTGCAATATAATTATTTTCCAGTTTATGGTTCACCTACCCGGTGGGTGTGGGATTTGATTATGTCATGAAAGCGCCCCTCCTGCCATCTTGTTGTCACCTCCTTTTTGTCTTCGAATGTAAAATATCTTTTTTGATAGGTTCAAGTCTTTTTCGTCGATGGTTGTTTAGCAGTTAGTTTTTTTTCTTGCTCATGATTGGCCTTCGTGATTTTGGTGTTTTCGTGAGAGGAGGTGAGCTCAAGTCCTACTCTGCCCTCTTTTCTGGGATCGAGGGGCTACTTTTTAGTTTGGATGTTTGCTGCCTCTTTCCTCAGCATGTGCTGGCCGTTATCCCTTTGATGTAGGGTGTGCAGATACAGCAGCTCTTTCATGCTCCTGGGACAGCAAGGGCAAGGCCTAGTGTCTGCTCGTGGATTTCCAAAAACACCTCTAGTGGCCAGCGTGAGTACCTTATTTCCTTCACCACAAAAATCAAAAGTGCTGTGGGCCAAAGACGCCTGGGTGGCAGCAAGCACTCAGGGCTGTCCCTGAGGCAAATGTGCTCAGGCAGCTGCTGGACAGGCCCCAGGAGCCACCACCAGCTGGGTCACTTTGCCAAGGGGAGATGTCCACTCGGGACTGTGCCCCACCTTCGGTGTCAAAATTATTACCAAACCAAAATTGGGTCCACTTGCTCACATACAGTAAAGCCAAGCTACTGACCCCGGGTCCTGGTGATGGAAAGTGCAGTGTTTCTTGCAGTGCAACAGATTAGGAGTCTGAACAGCTAACACTCCCATTTATGTAAAATTTACAACAAAAAGCAATACTATATATACATGTGTACATATGCATGTACATATGCATGTACATATGTATGATATAATATGTGTGTATGTATATACATACCTGTGTGATTACAATTTTATTTTTTAAACATCTGAGATAAAAATTTCCAAAGGACAGCTTTTGTTAAATCTGGTATTTGCTATACTATTGAAATTATTTGTAATTTAAAAAAATATTTTTTTAAAAAATTTATTTATTTATTTATTTTGGCTGTGTTGCGTCTTCGTTTCTGTGCGAGGGCTTTCTCTAGTTGCGGCGAGTGGGGGCCACTCTTCATCGCGGTGAGCAGGCCTCTCACTATCGCGGCCTGTCTTGTTGCGGAGCACAGGCTCCAGACATGCAGGCTCAGTAGTTGTGGCTCACGGGCCCAGTTGCTCCACGGCATGTGGGATCTTCCCAGACCAGGGCTCAAACCCGTGTCCCCTGCATTGGCAGGCAGATTCTTAACCACTGCGCCACCGGGGAAGCCCTAAAAAAATATTTTTAAAATAGCTTTTAACTGTTGGTAGTCCCATCCATCTTTGGCGCTTTAGAAAATGTTTTTGCTATGGGAAGGAGATTGGGCTGAGTGAACTTTAAGGTATTTTTGAATTTTTTTATTCCACAAATATAACAGACTTTCTTCATTAGAAGATGAATCGTTGTCACTTTGAGATCATACAATAGCCTGAATTTGAACAAGCCTATGCACTTAGAAAAAAAGAGCTAGATGTGTTGGTCTCAGATAGGTCTTAAACTTTGAAAACATTTATTTAACCATTTTCTGTTACCCAGTATACAACAAAAGCAGCCTTCTGTATTTGGCTAGATCTGAGAACACTCTTTGGTGTCTGGTCTGACCTGACCAATTGATAAAAGGAGGAGGCAGTTTTTACTGCAGTGAAAGTTTCATGTTATTACTCATCTGTTTGATATGATCTGTTTGTGTCTGGGGAGCTCACAGGCGGAGTCATGAGCCTTCTCATAGATCACAGATCTGAGAATGGCTTTGTGATGAGCCTGTTTGTTGCTAAGACAGATGGGGCTGTATTTTAAAATAAGATGGTTAACAGCTGCACTCTGAACTTGTTTCTTCTTGCTTATTGAGTTACTTCTTTTGATGGAATTTGGAAAAAGTTGAGGCTCTCTGAGCACAGGGAATACCTTGCCCTAGTCATGAGCAAGAGAAAAAATGTCTAGTGTGCCTCCTGTCTGGGGTTATCAGGCCTGAGTGACAAAACACTGATGTGAACCTGAGTCCAGGTGAACTTCTAAGACCTGCACATAGCCCTGGTGAAGCAAGAAATCTGGGCCAGTGCCCCAGGCCTTTTTCTTCTCAAAGGCCTAAACTCTTTGCTCTAGTGTAAAGCTTAGTATGACAAAAATTCCAGAATTGAATAGGACATTGAAGATAAATTATAATTTATAATTCATAAATTATATCACCTCTCTACAGATCCAGGGCCCAACATCTCCCATAATATAAATCAAAGGATGTTTTATCATCTCACTCAAAACAAAAATACAACAAAATAAAACACAGAGACATTTTATATTAGAATTTTACTTTATTATTTAATAAAATGAAGATCATAGGAGTATTTGGACTAAGACCTTGGGTTGATTGCTGGTTGTAACACTTGCTAGCCTTAAATCCAAGGGAAAGGCCTTAAACTGATTTCCTTTTCTATAAAATGGGTTTAAATGTGCTAACATTTATTATTATCCCCTGAATCATCTTACCCTGAATCACTCTAGCAATTTCATTGTACCTGAATCAGTGTCCTCGATGTACCATGTGTACCTCATTCATATTTGCTTTCCTAAAGATTTTTTTTACGTGTATATTTTGATCCCCAAGCAGAGAGGCAACTACATGGGATGGAGTACATATCCTCATTTTCCTTATTTCATTTCTTCACCTCCATCATCTAAAGTGTATATTTGCTTTGCACTGGATACTCAGTACAGCAGGAGAGTTCTAACCTCAGGCAGTACTTCCATGGCAGAGATAAAATGCCTCAGTATCTCCATTTTTGGAGCATCTTGTTTGCTATGACTTCTTTATTCCACCCAGGTACATATTAACTTATGCTGCATTTTTAAAGAAAATATTTAAAAAATAGGAAGTGGAAATAGAGTGGTGGAAGCAAGTAATTTTAAGATAATAATGATGGCGAAAGAGAGAGAAAGGTGTGGAGGGCGGGGAACGGACCAATACTGAAATGTGTCTGCCAAGCAGAATCTGGCCCGAAAAAATTTTCAGAAAATGTACAAGTACTTTATTTAGGCATGTTAGGTATTTATGTATTTTCACATGAAAACCTCCAGTGTAGAACATAGTTTTTTAATGGAAAAGTTGCTAGTCAGGCCTGAAATATTGATTTATAGGACATTAATGACATACAGTAAAAATTGATGATTTGCTTTTTGACGAGAAATCCTTAAAGCATTTCACTATAAATAAAAGAGACTTGGGATATGATATGTTTTAATGGTAATGTAAACCAATTTTTCTGATCATTTATTGGTTCATTCTTTTAACCAGCTTCCTCTACTTCTAAATATGCATACAAACAAAAATAACATGGGCAATGCATATGGGATCCTAATTTAAAGGCTGGAGGTGGATGATGGATACAAGGTAGCTAATGGCAACAGACAAGTGTGTTATATTGGAATGACCACCGGACTTAACTTCAGGAGACACAGGTATGCCCCCTATTCTGTCATTGACTGGCTTACTAGCTAACTGTCAAGTCTACCATGTATGTCTCACATATAATACATAGGGAAATACATTGTTTTATTAGGCATTTTTATAGCATCCAGTTGTACTCTGTATTTCCCTCCCACATGTTCACATTCTTCTTGTTCACTTGTGAATAAAGTAACTATAGTTGAGTGACTTGTCCAAGTTGAGGTAAGCCAAGGGATAAGTCCATTTCTGGAATTGTTGGAAGACCTTGGTCCTAGTCCTGATTTTACCACTTACCATCTGGTAGGCTTTAGGTATCTGAATTCATCTTTGTAAGCCTTAGCTTTTACATCTATAAAATTACTATTATTAACATAATAATAGTGCATGACAGGTTGTAGATAGAATTGAGTTTATCAATTACCAAATGAGCACTGACTACAACGATTGAAGAAGACATACATAATTAATTCTGACACAAGGAAGATGGTAAAAATGCTATAAAACCATGTGCTGTAGGATTATAAGAGTGTAAATAAAGAGATATGACTTCCTGCTGAGGTAATCGGGAAGGAATTCATGGAAGAGATGGGATTTCCATTGGGTCTTAAAAGATAAAAGTGCTTTGGTGGCAAGTAATGAATAGTGAATGGGTAAAGAAGGATCCAACAGAAGGAATAGTATCTTGTAGAATGACACAACTAGTGAAAATGTAGGTTTAATTTAGAGAATTGCAAGTATATGATCAGCCCTTTAAGAATTGGCACTATGTGTGTATCTTGTTCATTGTATATCTCTGGGACCTAGCACAATATCTGACATAGTGATGGCTGAAGTTTACTTATAATTTGACAGTCACTTTACCTGTTTTGTTTTATAATCCTCATAACAATAATGTAAGGCAGAATTTTATTCTCCCCCATTATAGACAGGAAAACTGAAGCTTAGATCAATTAACTAACCCAATGTTGTGTAACTAGTAAGAGATAGAGCAGGGATTGTAATTTGGGCTTTTAACCTTTACACTCTACTGCCTCCTCAGGTAGTAGAGGAGACTCAGTCTTTGCTTGCATTAATGCAAAAATGATATGTCTATGTATAGAATAAATGGGAAAGTGTTTTTGGAATATAACTAGAATGGGAGCCAAGCTGTGTAGGACTTTAAAACCTGCCTGCATAGAGCTAAAACCACTCTGAGGAAGAAACACTTGAGCACCGGATTGTAAGTGGAATTATAATGTCCTCTTTTTACTTCTTTCTTTTAAAAAAGGCTAGTATAGAGCCATGAGACTTTCATCAGGACTGTGACACTTTACAAGTTATGTGACCTTGAGGAGACAACCTCTCTGGGACTCAGTTTCCTCATTGGTGAAAATTAGGTGACTGGACTTAGTTATTTGAAGTCCCTTTCAGCTGTCTCATCCTGTGACTTTATGATGCTAGGACTTTATTCAGTTTCTGCCATATGACCTGTCTACCCTTGAGGTAGTCCTGGCTGCATAATCCTTGGAGTTGCCTAATCTACCTTTCTGCCCTCTACCTGCCCAAATCTTCAAGTTTCAATATCAGATGTGAATATAAGACTGAATTTTCTCACCTTTTTTCGATATACATAAAATATCTTAGAAAATGAATACCCACCAATATGGGAAGGCATGTATATGCATATTATGGAATATTATGGAGCAGTTTATAATAATAAACTGGATATATGTGTATATATGGGTTTTTAGGAACAAGAATCTGGTTTTTTCTTTATAAATTTCTGTACAGTTTGACTTTCTACCATAAGCATTATTTCCTTTGTAATTAAAATAATGTGGAAAGGAAATAATCACCTTAACTGCCAAGAAAATGTGCTTTCACACCCTCTCCACAAAATACTGACCACTCTTCATCTTCCTCCTCTGATATTATGCCTCTTCCCCTCTCCTCACACAGTCTCTGCATCCATATATTCTTCATCAGCTAAGCAGATTTTCATAGCAGTTTACTTAATATTAGCAAAACACAATGCTCCTTCTCCACACATTTTTCCAGATAGCACACTTTTATTGTGCTGTCGAATGTGCTTTTTCAAAAAACCCTCCTAGAGCCTGACTACCACTCCCTGTCCCCACGGAGAGCCCTCGTCAGTAGTGAACTCCCACTCCAGGAGAGCAATTTATGACATTTTATGTTGCTGGCAAGGTACCACTGGGATCATGTGTGTGTTCATATGTTTCAAAAGAAAATGTCTCTTTAACGTTTTTAGAAGAATGTTAAACTATCCGTTTTAATGTTTGACCCACAGAGAAAATCTGGGAATGTTATTGCTAATCCAAATCAAATCCTTTTTGGCTCATAGAACAAAGGAGAGGGGGAAACATAACAAAAGAAAAGCAGCCCATCATATTTCTTTCAGTACCATTTGATATGTTAAAATCTTCAAGGAAATTAGGAGCAATTTGTGTATCAGAGTGTTAGGATGTCAAAGCTAGATGTGAACTTAGAAACCATTCAATCCAACCCTTATATTTTACACACAAACTGAAGCCCAAAGAAGTGAGATTATTTGTACAAGATCACACAACAAGGTGGTAATAGAGTTGGAATTTCACCTCGCAGTATAGAGGTGCAAATACGCAGAGCTCTGGATGCAGGTAGACCTGACTTGGGGTCTTGGATCTTCCGCTTAGTAGTTGTGTGACATTTTGATTCTTCATCTGTAAAAGGGGGAATATATTAACATCCACCTCATGGAGTTGTTGCAAAGATTAAATGAAATAGTGCATATGCAAGGCTTAGTACAATCCTTGGGGCACAGGAAGTGCTCATAAAACGTTAGGCTGAGTATCCATTCAGATGTTCTGTCCACTGTGTGTATTTTCTTTGCATTTCATCAATTACCTCTATTTCCAGAGCATTTTATCTTGTTCTTACATTCATGAGGCAAAACAAGGCCATCCAAAATCATCCTCTTACATCACTGTTCTTGTCTTCCCATGTTTTTCATGGCCCAGATGTTCTCAGACTTCATCTGATTACATCCTACTGTAAAGCTGCCAAGTCACTTCTGTCTTAGAAAAAAATAAATATAACAGAGTCTTTGGAGCCTAGGCCATGATAGCAGGCTGTCTAGATAGTTTTCTTATCCAAATTATCTCTGAGCTGACACTTTTTAGCCTAGAAATGACTGTGCAAGGAAGGAAGTTTATAATTGTGTAGAACTTTGCTCTCGAATGTGGTAGCCACTACCCATATGTGATTAAATTAATTAAAATCAAATAATATTAAAAATTAAGTTTCTCAGTCATACAAGTCACATTTCAAGTGCTCAATAGCTACATGTAGCTAATGGCTCTTATATTGAACAGTGCAGATTATAGAACATGTCCATCATTACAGAAAGTTGTACTGACCATACACTTATAGAACATAATTCTTGAATAAATGAATGATTGGAGGAAATGTAGTTATTAACCAGAGCCTGTAGATAAGGGTCACTATGATAAGTATAGAACAAGTCTTAAAGAAAGGTGACCTTAGAGGTGCAAAATGATTAAGACCAAATCCATGTGACAGGAAAAATATGATAAGCTTTGAAATCCAATATAAGGGACAATGAAAGGAATGATGGCTATCAGAAGATAGTGGGCATCAAACTCCTCAGAGCTTCAGTTGCTTCTTGGCCACCTGAAGGTGTTTTCTATAGTCTCTTCCTTGCCCAATATTCTAGGATTGTAATCTTCAAGGGGTATTCTTAGTAGATGACAAAGACTGCCAAGAAATAGAGGGTCTTGAGATGACCATCCTAGAAAACTGAAATGTCAGCATAGGAATTTCCTTTTGGGTGTAAGGGGGAGGGCTGGGAAGTGTTCTCTTGGGTGTGTTCTAAGAGCAGCCTGGAAGAGGGCTCAGTAAGCACTTCGGTATGCATACATTCAGAGCGGCAAATTCCTTTCTAAAATGATCTTAATAATTTTCTTTCTCTTGGAAAAGGCTGAGATGGTGGAAAGATAGAAAGCAGACTAATCCCCTTCTACAAATCCAGATGGGATCCAGTTGGATGTCAGTCAGCTCAGGTCTCCTTCTCTTGTGTGGGATCCCTATTGTAACAAATTCCTTCTCCACTCAGCAGAGTACACAATCCAGGTTTTCATTACAGAACTGCCTCAGAACTACAAATTCAGCATTGTCCATTGCTAATAATAGTTCATCCCTATTAGTCCATAACTGTAGTCTCTCCATCCTTAATTTGTGGAGTGACAGAATGCACTAAGCAACTGAACTAAACTCACTGTGCCTGGTGTAAAGTCTAAAGCTGCAAATAGTATGAGATATTTCCCTACCTGAAAGCTAACAAGTCAGCCTGCATAGTTATACAAACACACACACACACACACACACACACACACACACACACACACACACACACACACACACACACACACACACACACACATACACACACATATTTCCAGAAACACCAAATCCGTGAATCAGGGAACTAACCTTTTATTTGCTCAAAGAACATCTTGCATCAGTTTCCCATGCCACAATGTGTCACATGATGATGTATTGAGAGTCACATGTACTTGCATGTGCAGCAGGGTATGCACCACAGAAGAGGAACACAGAAATTATGAAACTTGGAGCTTCTACTACACATGACCCTCCTCCCCTCCAGAGACAGAGAGAGAGAAATGTGCTCTAAGCTCTAGAATATAAACAGATCTCCCCCAGGGAGAGGAAAGGAGGTCTCTACCTTCCCTTCACCACCCTGAGATGAAAATAACTGGCCCTAGGTAAGAAAAGACTTTAAATCCCTCTAAAACAATACATATTAGCCAACTTCCAAGGGTTGTTTGGCATGCAATAATTCTTTAACCTATGTTTCCAGAAATGTCTTTTCAGTAGTAAGCCCTGACCATGCAGAAAGATGAAAATAATTTATGGAGAATTATTTTCTTTACAATTAAAAAATGGTATCTTTAATACAGGAATCCATGCTCCTTGTTTAAAAAAAATCGAATAGTACAGAAGTATGTGGAACAAAAAATTAAAATTTTCTTTTTCACCCCCTCCATCCCCATGCCTCTCCTAGAGATAGCAGTTATTAATAAATACTTGTTTATTATTTCAGAACTTTTTATTAACCATTGCATATATGTGGGTTTCTCATACACAAATGGAATCATGTTAAATACATTTTTCTACAACTTGATTTTTGTAACCAAATGTTAGAATTTAGAATCTTTCTATGCCAGTTCATTTCATCTATCCCAATCTTTTCATTAGTACTCAGTAATGCAGTGTGTATATACCATATATTTATAATGTATTATAAGTGTATATAATAAAATTTATAAAAATTTATAATACAATTTATAAATATATATTTAACCATCCCCCTATTGATTAACATTTAGATTTAGATTATTTCCAACTTGGCATTATTACAAACAATGCTGGCAGGGAGCTTTCTTATATGTATAACTTTATGTGTGAATATATGCTTGTGAATATTTTCTATAGGACTAATTTCTAATAGTGGAATTTATGGGTTCAGTGATAAGGAAATTCAATATATTCTGCTAAATTGGCCCCTTAAAAGGGCAATAGATGGAGGGAAAGATTCTGGGAAGATGGCTGAGGAAGCACCAGAAATCTTTCTCCACACCTAGACAATTGTACTGCCAGAATTTGTCTAATGTAACTATTTTGGAACTCTGGAGCCTATTGAAGGTTCCTAGTTTCCAGGGGAAGACTTGGACAGTAAATTGCAGTTAATTTCCATCAGTTTCAGCTCTTACCTCAGAAGAGGCTACACATTCTGCCCACCCCCACCCCCCATCAGCCTCATGGCAGGCAGCTGTGTATGTGTACCTGTAGCAACTTGCAGGAACCAGGTTAGGTAATAAGGATCCTGTTATCCAAATATTGAAGATCTGTGTTCTGACTGCTGATTGCTGCTTCTGATCATAAAGGTGCAAACACAGAGACAGACAGCATTTTGCACACCTCCCCCCCCAATTGTTACAAGCCCCTCCGTCTTCAGCTGAAGTTATATACAGAGGATTTAAAGGGCTGGTACCTTTTTTCTGCCCTTCATTTTTTTTTTTTTTTTTTGGAAGCCTGACTAATATTAATGACTAGGATATTCAAAAGCAACTGCATACACAGGAAAAATTAGAAAGTCACTGAACATGCTTAGGGAAAGGTACAGGCTCAGAAAAGGCCTGAGAAAACTTACGTTTATATCTCAGGCTGGTCATCAGCATGGAGGTAGTCTATAACAAACAGTCATTTATAAATGATTAAATGAAAAAAAAAAAAAAAAAAACAACCAGCAAACCATGGGAATGGAAAGAAGCTGATTTCCAGAATTGCCATGCCATTAGATTCAAATGTACAGTTTTCAACAAAAATTACAAGGCATACAAAGAAACAGAAGAGTATGTCCCATTCAAAAGGAAAAAATAAAACAACAGAAATTGTTCCAGAGAAAGATCAGGTGGAGGGCCTAGTAGATAAAAGACTTAAAAATAACTGTCTTAAAGAACTCAAAGAACTAAAAGAAGACATTGGAAAAAGTCAACAAAAGGATATATGGACAGAATGGAAATATCCATAAAGAATATAAAACCTAAAAAGAAACCAGAAAGATATTCTAAATCTAAAAAGTAAAATAATTGAAATGAAAAATTCACTAGAGAGATTCCAAGGTAGATTTGAGCAGGCAGAAGAAAGAATCAGTGAACTTGAAGATAGGACAATTGAAATGATCAAGTCTGAGGAACAAGAAGAAAATAGAATGAAGAAAAGTGAACAGAGCCTAAGGAAATTGTAGGATACCATCAACTGAATCAACATTTACACTGGGGAAGTTCCAAGAGGAGAAGAGAAAAAGAGGCAGAGAGATTATTTGAAGAAATAATGCCCCAAATTTTCCCAAGTTTGATGAAAAACATGAGTATAAATATCCAACAATCTCAATGAACTCCAAAGAGAATGCATTCTAAGATACCCAGACCAGGACACATTATAATCAAACTGTCAATATCCAAAGACAAAAAGAATCTTGAATGCAGCAAAAGAGAAGTGACTCCTAACATACAAGGGACCCTCAATAAGATTAACAACAAATTTCTCATCGGAAGTTTGGTAGCTAGAAGGCAGCAGGCCAATATATTCAAAGAGCTAAAAGGAAAAAAAAACAACGACAACTGTAAACCAGAAGTTATATATATGGCAAAACTGTCCTTCAAAAGTAAGGGACAAATTAAGATATTCCCAGATAAATGAAAGATAAGATAGTTCATTACCATTAGACTTGCCCTTCAAATAATGCTAAACAGAGTCCTGCAGGTTGAAGCGAAAGAACACTAGACAGTAACTCAAAGCCATATGAAGAAATAAAGATTTCAGTAAAGGTAAATACATAGGTAATTATAAAAGCTAGTATTATTGTAAAAATGGTTTGTAAATCCACATTCTGTTTTCAATATGATTTAAGAGACTAATACATTAAAAAAGTATTAGTCTAAAAGCTACTATTGTAACTTTGGTTGGTAACGCCACATTTTGTTACTACATGATTTGAGAGATTTAATGTGTAATAAAAAAATTATTAAGCTTAGGTTTTTGGACACACAATGTATAAAGATGTTTTGTTACGTCAATAACTGGAAGGGGTGAGGACAGAGTTGTACAGGAGCAGAGTTTATTTTTTTATTGAAGTATAGTTGACTTACAATGTTGCGTTAGTTTCAGCTATACAGCAAAGTGATTCAGTTACATACATTTATTCTTTTACAGAACCTTTTTCATTATAGGTTAATACAAGATATTGAATGTAGTTCCCTGTGCTATACAGTAGGTCCTTGTTGTTAATCTGTTTTACACATAGCAGTGTATCTATTATTCCCAAACTCCTAATTTATCCCTCCCCACCACCAATTTTCCCTTTGGTAACCATAAATATGTTTTCTATGCCTGTGAGTCTATTTCTGTTTTGTAAATAAGTTCATTTGTATCATTTTTTTACATTCCACATACAAGTGATATCCTGTGATATTTGTCTTTCTCTGTCTGACTTATTTCACTTAGTATGATAATCTCTAGGTCCATCTATACTGCTGCAAATGGCATTATTTCATTCCTTTTTCTGGCTGAGTTAATATTCCATTGTGTGTGTGTACGTGTGTGTGTGTGTGTGTGTATGTATGTATGTATATATATACATACATACATACACACACACACACACACACGTACACACCACATCTTCTTTATCCATTCATCTGTTGATGGACATTTAGGTTGTTTCCATGTCTTGGCGATTTGTAAACAGTGCTGCTATGAACATTGGGGGTGCATGTATCTTTTTGAATTATAGTTTTCTTTGGATATATGCCCAGGAGTGGGAATGCTGGACCATATGGTAACTCCATTTTTAGGTTTTTCAGGAGCCTCCATAATGTTTTCCATAGTTCTGCATCAAATTACATTCCCATCAACAATATAGTAGGGTTCCCTTTTCTCCACACCCTCTCCAGCATTTATTATTGTATTTGTAGGCTTTGATGATGGCCATTCTGAACGGTATGAGGTAATACCTCATTGTAGTTTTGATTTGCATTTCTCTTATAATTAGCAATATTGAGCATCTTTTCATGTGCCTGCTGGCCATCTATATGCCTTCTTTGGAGAAATGTCTATTTAGATCTTCTGCCCATTTTTTGATTGGGTTGTTTGGGTTTTTTTGATATTGAGCTGTATGAGCTGTTTGTATATTTTGGAAATTAATCCATTGGAGAAATATCTATTTAGATCTTCTGCCCATTTTTTGATTGGGTTGTTTGGGTTTTTTTTGATGTTGAGCTGTATGAGCTGTTTGTATATTTTGGAAATTAATCTGTTGTCATTTGCATCATTTGCAAATAGTTTCTCCCGTTCCATAGGTTTTCTTTTCATTATGTTTATGGTTTCTTTTGCCATGCAAAAGTTCTTAAGTTTAATTACGTCCCATGTGTTGACTTTTGCTTTTATTTCCATTACTCTAGGAAATGGATCAAAAAAAACTGCTGTTATGTTGAATTAAAGTGGCAAGAGTGGGCATCCTTGTCTTGTTCCTGATCTTAGAAGGAATGCTTTGAGCTTTTCAACATTCAGTATGATGTTAGTTGTGTATCTGTCATATATGGCCTTTATTATGTTGAGGTGTGTTCTCTCTATGCCCACTTTCTGGAGAGTTTTTATCATAAATGCTGTTGGATTTTATCAAAAGCTTTTTCTGGACCTATTGAGATGATCATATGGTTTTTATTCTTCAACTTGTTAATGTGGTGTATCACATTGATTGATTTGTAGATATTGAAAAAAATCCTTGCATTTCTGGGATAAATCCCACTTGAGCATAGTGTATGATCATTTTAATGTATTGTTGGATTCAGTTTGCTAGTATTTTGTTGAGTATCCTGGTGTCTGTGTTTATCAGTGATATTGGCCTGTAACTGTCTTTTTTGTGGTACCTTTGTCTGGTTTTCTTATCAGGGTGATGGTGGCCTCATAGAATGAGCTTGGGGGTGTTCCTTCCTCTGCAATTTTTTGAAAGAGTTTCAGAAGGATAGCTGTTATCGCTTCTCTAAATGTTTGGTAGAATTCGCCTGTGAAGCCATCTGGTCCTGGACTTTTGTTTGTTGGGAATTTTTAAATTAGAGGCTCAATTTCAGTATGGGTAATTGGTCTGTTCATATTTTCCATTTCTTCCTGGTTCAGTCTTGGGTGATTGTACCTTTCTCAATATTTGTACATTTCTTCTAGGTTGTCCATTTTATTGGCATACAGTTGCTCACAGTAGTCTCTCATGATCCTTTGTATTTCTGTGGTGTTTGTTGTAACTTCTCCTTTTTCATTTCTAATGTTACCTATTTAGGCCCTTTACTTTTTGTTTTGATGAGTCTGGCTAAAGGTTTATTAATTTTGTTTATCTTTTCAAAGAACCAGCTTTTAGTTTCATTGATCTTTTCTATTGTTTTCTTCATGTCCATTTCATTTATTTCTGCTCTCATCTTTATGATTTATTTTCTTCTACTAACTTTGGGTTTCGTTTGTTCTTCTTTCTCTAGTTACTTTAGGTATGAGGTTAGGTTTTTATTTGAGATTTTTCTTGTTTCCTGAGGTAAGATTTATTGCTATAAACTTCCTTCTTAGAACTGCTTTTATGTCCCAAAAGTTTTGGAGCGTTGTATTTTCATTTTCTTTTGTGTCTAGGTATTTTTTGATTTCCTCTTTAATTTCTTCAGTGATCCATTTGTTGTTTAGTAACATATTATTTAGCCTCCACGTGTTTGTGTTTTTTAGAGTTTTTTTTTTTTTCTTTTTTTTTTGTAGTTGATTTCTAATCTCATAGCATTTTGGGCAGAAAAGATGCTTGATACGATTTCAATTTTCTTAAATTTACTGAGGCTTGATTTGTGGCCCAAGATGTGATCTATCCTGGAGAATGTTCCATGTGCACTTGAGAAGAAAGTGTGTTCTGCTGCCTTTGGATGGAGTGCCCTGTAAATATCAATTAAGTCCATCTGCTCTAATGTGTCATTTAAAGCCTTGGTTTCCTTATTTATTTTCTGTCTGGATGATCTGTCCATTGGTGATGATCTGTCCCCTGTTAAGTTCCCCTTTTATGGTTGTTAGCATTTGCCTTATGTATTGAGGTGCTCCTATTGTGTGCATATATATTTACAAATGTTATATCTTCTTCTTGGATTGATCCTTTGGTCATTTTGTAGTATCCTTCTTTGTCTCTTGTAACAGTCTTTATTTTAAAGTCTCTTTTTTAAAATAAATTTATTTGTTTTGTTTATTTATTTTTGGCTGCGTTGGGTCTTCATTGCTGTGCACAGGCTTTCTCTCGTTGTGGCGAGTGGAGGCTACTCTTTGTTGCAGTGCACGGGCTTTTCATTGTGGTGGCTTGTCTTGTTGTGGAGCACAGGCTCTAAGTGCGCGGGCTTCGGTAGCTGTGGCATGTGGGCTCACTAGTTGTGGTTGTGGGCTCTAGAGCACAGACTCACTAGTTGTGGCACACAGGCTTAGTTGCTCCATGGTATGTGGGATCTTCCCGACCAGGGCTCGAACCCGTGTCCCCTGCATTGGCAGGTGGATTCTTAACCACTGCACCACCAGGGAAGCCCTAAAGTCTCTTTTATCTGATGTGGGTATTGCTACTCCAGCTTTCTTTTGATTTCAATTTGCATGGAATAACTTTTTCCATCCCCTCACTTTCAGTCTGTATGTATCCCTAGGTCTGAAGTGGTTCCCTTGTAGACAGCATATATATGGGCCTTTTTTTGTATCCATTCAGCCAGTCTATGCCTTTTGGTTGGGGCATTGAATCCACTTACATTTAAGGTCATTATTGATGTGTATGTTCCTATTGCCATTTTCTTGATTGTTTTGGATTTGGTTTTGTTGATCTTCTTCTTCTGTTTTCTATTGTGGTTTGATGACTATCTTTAGTGTTGTGTTTGGGTTGCTTTTTCTTTTGTGTGTGTGTATCTATTGTAGTTTTTTGGTTTGCAGGTCGCAGGAGGTTTCGATATAGCAGTCTCTATATGTACAAGGTTGTTTTATGTTGCTGGTCTCTTAGTTTCAAATGCAATTCCCATTTCCTGCATTTGTACTCTCCTCTTCTCATGGTTGCTGGTTTTAATATTATATTTGTGTGTGGATGATTTCCTACTGTTACTTTATGTTTTCCTTTACCAGTGAGATTTTCCACTTGTGATTTTCTTGTTTCTAGTTCTGCCCTCTTCCTGCCCCCCCACCCCCACCCCAGAGAAGTTCCTTTAGCATTTGTGGTAAGGCTGGTTTGGTGGTACTGAATTCTCTTAGCTTTTGCTTGTCTGTAAAGCTTTGATTTCTCTGTAAAATCTGAATGAGAGCCTTGGTGGGTGGAGTATTCTTGGTTGTAGTTTTTCCCTTTCATCACTTTAAGTATATCCTGCCACTCCCTCTGGCCTGAAGAGTTTCTGCTGAAAAATCAGCTGATAACCTTATGGGGATTATCTTGTATGTTATTTGTTGCTTTTCCCTTGTTGCTTTTAATATTTTTTCTTTGTATTTAATTTTTGTCAGTTTGATTAATATGTGTGTTCCTCCTTGGGTTTATCCTATATGGGACTCTGCACTTCCTGGACTTGGGTAACTTTTCCTTTTCCATGTTAGGTAAGTTTTGGCTATAATTTCTTAAAATATTTTCTCAGGCTCTTTCCCTTTCTCTTTTTCTTCTGGGACCCCTATAATGCAAATGTTGGTGTGTTTAATGTTGTCCCAGAGGTCTCTGAGACTCCTCATATCTTTTCATTCTGTTTTCTTTATTCTGTTTTGTGGCAGTGATTTTCACCACTCTGTCTTCAAGCTCACCTATTCGTTCTTCTGTCTCAGTTATTCTGTGATTGATTCCTTCTAGTGTGTTTTTCACTTCAGTTATTGTGTTGTTCATCTGGGTCTTTTATAAGTGTTTTATATCTATGTTAAACATTTCTTCTATCTTTTTGGTCTGTGCCTCCATTCTTTTTCCAAGATCTTGAATCACCTTTACTACCATTACTTTGAATCCTTTTTCAGGTAGATTGCCTATCTCCTCTTCATTTAGTTGTTCTTGTGTGTTTTTTTCTTGTTCCTTCATCTGCAACATATTTCTCTGTTGTTTCATTTTGTCTTTCTGTGTTTGTGGTATCCTTTCTGCAGGCTGCAGGATCATAGTTCCACTTGCTTCTACTGTCTGTCCCCTGCTGAGTAAGGTTAGTCCAGGGGCTTGTGTAGAGGTCCTGGTGGGAGGGACTGGTGCCTGCCCTCTGGTAGGTGGAGCTTGGTTTTGTCCCTCTGGTTGGCTGGGGTGTGTTTATAGATGCCTTTAAGTTCAGTGTGGCTTTCAGCACCCTGTCTGCTAATGGGTGGGTCTGTGCTCCTATCCTGCTGGTTGTTTGGCCTAAGGCCTTCCAGCACTGGATCCTGCAGGTTGTTGGGTGGGGCCAGGTCTTGCTGCCAAAGTGCAGAGCTCCAGTAATCAATGTTCCCTGGGGCCTCTGCTACCCTTTTCCTTTCCCCCACAGTGATCTACAGCTGACCTTCGCCTCCACAGGGGACCTTCCGAGACCCCTAGCTAGATCTAGCCCAGGTTCCTATGGAGGTACTGCTTTGTGCTTGGTGCCAGTGCACATGAGGCCTTGTGTGCCCCACCCAAGAGTGGAGTCTCTGTTTCCCCAAACCCTGTGGAGCTCCTGCACTGAAGCCTAGCTGGACTTCAAGGCTAAATGCTCTGGGAGTTCTTCATCCTGATGCCAGACCCTCAGACTGTCTTGGAGGGCTATTTTTATTTGGGAACATTCCTGTGTAGGCTGCGTGGGTTTAATATTTTTGGTGTGAGGGCTGTTTTTAGTATAGATGTATGCCACCTTTTTCCACAGTATATATGCTGGCTGTTATCCCCTTGATAGGAGGGTGACTTATGTTGTGGCGTCCAGAGCCTGCACTGGATATTCAGCAGGGGCTCCCTTTTTTCACTGCACTGTAAGGGGTAGGGTCTGCTCCCTAGTTGTTGGAATAGATGCCCCCAGGTCTGTTTCTTAGCTGTGTTTTTGATCTTTGGTGTGAGCACTCCCAGGATTGGAGCACTCCCACTGCAGAGAAGCCACAGAGTATTCCTCCTCTGGAGCCATTCACCTGTGGATGTGCTCTGTTGTGTCACCTTTCACCCATTGTTCAAGCTCTCAGATTACACTGCTGTAGACACTGCTCTCAGTACCACCTTAATCATGGGTATGCTGGCAGTTGGCCTTGGTGCCTCTCAGGTTTTGTTTTCTCCAGACCACCAGCATAGATCCACTGAAGTCTGGTCCCAGGATTGCAATAATCATGGATCTGCACCCACTGTGGTTGCTGTTGGGGCAGCTCAGACTGACTGGGCCCAACCCCCTAGTGTATAGGCCCACAAATTCCACAGCTGCTAAAGCTTGACCCACCTTGGCTGCAGGAGCACTCCTTGTCAGTTCAGATGTTCTGCAGGTGATAAGTTTACAAAGCCATTCGCAGTGGTGTAAATCTGAGGTTTGTGCAGCCATGAGCAGAGATTTCAGCTCTTCTTCCTTAGTTGCACAGCCCCTGAGGCTCAGCTGTGGTTTCAGCCCCACCTCTGTGTGTGTTCCAGCCACAGGCGTCTGCTCCCGAGACTGCCCTGGATCACACTAGCCCACCCCAGCAAGGACAGTGTGGGGAGGAAGAGTGGGCAGCCAGGGATGCGACGGCCCTCCCTGGCAGGAGCCCTTCCAGTACCTGCAGAGGTATGGGCCAGCACGTGGAAAGAGAGGCTGCAATGGTAGCCCCACCCTTTACACGTCACTCAACAATAGCGCTTCGCTTCTATGGTGGTCTAGGCTTCCTCCATAAGCATTCCCAGTTGTGAAGCTCATCACTCCCATCCCCTCAGGCTGTCTCCTTGCAGCCAACAGCAGTCCCCTCCCCAGGTCTACTCTCCAAACCCCGCATTCCGACACCCAGCCTCTGTCCACACTAGTGGACATGTCTCAGGCTGTGGTGTGCAGGGCTGTGGCACAATAATCTAAGTAGGTCTCACTCTGTCCTGCTTGACACAGACCAGTTGCTGCACTCTCCTCTGAGCCCCTGAAGCTCCCCTTCTGTCCCAGTTAATCTCCCTGCCAGTGAGGATCTTCCCCAGGTGTGGGAACCTCTCCTGTCCTTCAGCTACCCCCAGGGGTGCAGGTCCCATCTTGCTTCCTCTCCTCTTCCTTTTCCTTTCTTCTTTCTTTCATCCTACCCGATTACACAGGGATGTTTCTTGTCCTTTAAGGTGTTTGAGGTCCTCTGCTAGTGTTCAGCAGGTGCTCTGTGTGTATTCCATTGTAGATATTCCTTTTTTTCATATTTATGTTTTTAAGTTGGAGTATAATTGCTTTACAATGTTGTGTTAGTTTCTAAATCAGCCATATGTATACATATATCTGCTCACTCTTGGACCCCCCACCCATCCCACCCATCTAGGTCATCACAGAGCACCAAGCTGAGCTCCCTGCACTATACAGCAGGTCCCACTATCTATCTTACACATGGTAGTGTATTTATGTCAAACCTAATGTCCCAAATCATCCCACCCTCCACTGTCTTCCGGGTGTTGACACATCCATTCTCTATGTCTGTGTTTTTATTCCTGCCCTACAAACAGGGTCATCTGTACCATTATTCTTGATTCCACATATATGCGTTAATATACGATATTTGTTTTTCTTACTTACTTCACTTTGTATGACAGACTCTAGGTCCATCCACATCTATACAAATGACCCAGTATCATTTCTTTTTATGGCTGAGTGATATTCCATTATATATATGTACCACATTTTCTTTATTCATCTGTCGATGTAGATTCAGGTTGATTCAATGTCCTGGCTATTCTAAATAGTGCAGCAATGAACATTGGGGTACATGTGTATTTTTGAATTATGGCTTTCTCAGGGTATATGTTCAGTAGTGGGATTGCTGGGTCATATGCTAGTTCTCTTTTTAGTTTTTTAATGAACCTCCATACTGTTCTCCACAGTGGCTGTATGAATTTGCATTCCCACCAACAGTGCAATAGGGTTCCCTTTTTCTCCGCACACCCTCTCCAATATTTATTGCTTCTAGATTCTTTGATGGTGGCCATTCTGACTGGGGTGAGGTGATAACTCATTGTAGGTTTGATTTGCATTTCTCTAATAATTAGTGACGTTAAGCATCTTTTCATGTGCCTCTTGGCCAGCTGTATATCTTCTTTGGTGAAATGTCTATTTAGGATTTCCTCCCATTTTTTGATTGGGTTGTTTGTTTTTCTGATATTGAGCTGCATAAGCTCTTTGTATATTTTGGAGATTAATGCTTTGCCCATTGCTTCATTTACAAATATTTTCTCCCATTCTGTGGGTTGTCTTTTCATCTTGCTTATGGTTTCCTTTGCTGTGCAAAAGCTTTTAAGTTTCATTGGGTCCCATTCACTTATTTTTCTTTTTATTTTCATTATGCTAGGAGGTGGATCATAAAAGATCTTGCTGTGTTTTATGTCAAAGAGTGTTTTTCCTATGTTTTCCTCTGAGAGTTTTATAGTGTCTGATCTTTTTTTTTTTAATTTTTTTTAACCTCTTTATTGGAGTATAATTACTTTACAATGGTGTGGTAGTTTCTGGTTTATAACGAAGTGAATCAGTTATACATATACATATGTCCCAATATCTCTTCCCCCTTGCCTCTCCCTCCCTCCCACCCTCCCTATCCCACCCCTCTATGTGGTCACAAAACACCGAGCTGATCTCCCTGTGCTATGTGGCTGCTTCCCACTAGCTAGCTATTTTACGTTTGGTAGTGAATATATGTCCATGCCACTCTCTCACTTTGTCCCAGCTTACCCTTCCCCCTACCCATATCCTCAAGTCCATTCTCTGGTAGATCTGTGCCTTATTCCTGGCTTGCCCCTAGGTTCTTCATGACCATTTTTTTTTTAATTCCGTAAATATGTGTTAGCATACGGTAATTGTTTTTCTCTTTCTTACTTACTTCACTCTATATGAAACACTCTAGGTCCATCCACCTCACTACAAATAACTCAATTTCGTTTCTTTTTATGGCTAAGTAATACTCCATTGTATATATGTGCCACATCTTCTTTATCCATTCATCTGTTGATGGACACTTAGGTTGCTTCCATGTCCTGGCTATTGTAAATAGAGATGCAATGAACATTTTGGTACATGATTCTTTTTGAATTATGGTTTTCTCAGGGTATATGCCCAGTAGTGGGATTGCTGGGTCGCATGGTAGTTCTACTTTTAGTTTTTTACGAAACCTCCATACTGTTCTCCATAGTGGCTGTATCAATTTACATTCCCACCAACAGTGCAAGAGGGTTCCCTTTTCTCCACACCCTCTCCAGCATTTATTGTTTGTAAATTTTTTGATGATGACCATTCTGACTGGGGTGAGGTGATACCTCATTGTAGTTTTGATTTGCATTTCTCTAATGATTAGTGATGTTGAGCATTCTTTCATGTGTTTGTTGGCAATCTGTATATCTTCTTTGGAGAAATGTCTATTTAGGTCTTCTGCCCATTTTTGGATTGGATTGTTTGTTTTTTAGATATTGAGCTGCATGAGCTGCTTGTATATCTTGGAGATTAATCCTTTGTCAGCTGCTTCATTTGCAAATATTTTCTCCCATTCTGAGGGTTGTCTTTTCGTCTTGTTTATGGTTTCATTGCTGTGCAAAAGCTTTTAAGTTTCATTAGGCCCCATTTATTTATTTTTGTGTTTATTTCCATTTCTCTAGGAGGTGGGTCAAAAAGGATCTTCCTCTGATTTATGTCATAGAGTGTTCTGCCTATGTTTTCCTCTAAGAGTTTATAGTGCCTGGCCTTACATTTAGGTCTTTAACGCATTTTGAGTTTTGTGTGTGTGTGGTGTTATGGCATGTTCTAATTTCATTCTTTTACATGTAGCTGTCCAGTTTTCCCAGCACTACCTATTGAAGAGGCTGTCTTTTCTCCCTTGCATATTCTTGCCTCCTTTATCAAAGATAAGGTGACCATATGTGCATGGGTTTATTTCTGGGCTATCTATCCTGTTCCATTAAGCTATATTTCTGTTTTTGTGCCAGTACCATACTGTCTTGATTACTGTAGCTTTGTAGTATAGTCTGAAGTCTGGGAGCCTGATTCCTCCAGCTCTGTTTTTCTTTCTCAAGATTGCTTTGGCTATTTCGGGTGTTTTGTGTTTCCAAACAAATTGTGAAATTTTTTATTCTACTTCTGTGAAAAGTGCCATTGGTAGTTTGATAGGGATTGCATTGAATCTGTAGATTGCTTTGGGTAGTAGAGTCATTTTCACAGTGTTGATTCTTCCAATCCAAGAACGTGGTATATCTCTCCATCTGTTTGTATCATTTTAATTTATTTCATCAGTGTCTTATAGTTTACTGCATACAGGTGTTTTGTCTGCTTAGGTAGGTTTATTCCTAGGTATTTTATTCCTTTTGTTATAGTGGTAAATGGGAGTGTTTCCTTAATTCCTCTTTCAGGTTTTTCATCATTAGTGTATAGCAATGCAAGAGATTTCTGTGCATTAATTTTCTATCCTGCTACTTTACCAAATTCATTGATTAGCTCTAGTAGTTTTCTGGTAGCATCTTTAGGATTCTGTATGTATAGTATCATGTCATCTGCAAACAGTGAGTTTTATTTCTTCTTTTCCGTTTTGGATTCCTTTTATTTCTTTTTCTTCTTTGATTGCTGAGGCTAAAACATCCAAAACTATGTTGAATAATAGCAGTGAAAGTGGGCAACCTTGTCTTGTTCCTGATCTTAGTGGAAGTGGTTTCAGTTTTTCACCATTGAGGGCGATGTTCGCTGTGGGTTTGTCATATATGGCCTTTATTATGTTGAGGTAGGTCCCCTCTATGCCTACTTTATGGAGGGTTTTTATCATAAATCGGTGTTGAATTTAGTCAAAAGCTTTTCCTGCATCTACTGAGGTTATCATATGGTAGTTATACTTCAATTTGTTAATATGGTGTATAACATTGATTGTGTTCCGTATATTGAAGAATCCTTGCATTCCTGGGATAAATCCCACTGGATCATGGTATGATCCTTTTAATGTGCTGTTGGATTCCCTTTGCTAGTATTTTGTTGAGGATTTTTGCATCTATGTTCATCAGTGATATTGGCCTGTAGTTTTCTTTTTCTGTGACATCTTTGTCTGGTTTTGGTATCAGGGTGATGGTCGCCTCGTAGAATGAGTTTGGGAGTTTTCCTCCTTCTGCTATATATTGGAAGAGTTTGAGAAGGATAGGTGTTAGCTCTTCTTTAAATGTTCAATAGAATTTGCCTGTGAAGCCATCTGGTCCTGGGCTTCTGTTTGTTGGAAGATATTTAATCACAGTTACAATTTCAGTGCTTGGATTGGTCTGTTTATATTTTCTATTTCTTACTGGTTCAGTCTCTGAAGGTTGTGCTTTTCTAAGATTTTGTCCATTTCTTCCAGGTTGTCCATTTTATTGGCATATAGTTTCCTGTAGTAATCTCTCATTGTTATTTATATTTCTGCAGTATCAGTTGTTATCTCTTTTTCGTTTCTAATTCTGTTGATTTGAGTCTTCTCCCTTTTTTTCTTGATGAGTCTGGCTAATGGTTTATCAATTTTATTTATCCTCTCAAAGAACAAGCTTTTAGTTTTATTGATCTTTGCTATCATTTCCTTCTTTTCTTCTTCATTTATTTCTGATCTGATCTTTATGATTTCTTTCCTTCTGCTAACTTTGGGTTATTTTTGTTCTTCTTTCTTTAACTGCTTTAGGTGTAAGTTTAGGTTTTTTATTTGAGATTTTTTCTTTTTTTCTTGAGGTAGGATTGTATTGCTATAAACTTCCCTCTTAGAACTACTTTTGCTGCATCCCATATGTTTTGGTCATTGTGTTTTCATTGTCATTTGTTTCTAGGTATTTTTTGATTTCCTCTTTGATTTCTTCAGTGATCTCTTGGTTATTTAGTAGTGTATTGTTTAGCCTCCATGTGTTTGTATTTTTTACATTTTATTTTTCCTGTAATTGATATCTAGTCTCCTTGTGTTGTGGTTGGAAAAGATACTTGATATGATTTCAGTTTTCTTAAATTTACCCTGGCTGATTTGTGACCCAAGATATGATCTATCCTGGAGAATGTTCCATGAGCACTTGAGAAGAAAGTGTATTCTGTTGTTTTTAGATGGAATGTCCTGTAAATATCAATTAAGTCCATCTTGTTTAATGTGTGTTATTTAAAGCTTGTGTTTCCTTATTTATTTTCATTTTGAATGATCTGTCCATTGGTGAAAGTGGGTTGTTAAAGTCCCCTACTCTTACTGTGTTACTGTCGATTTCCCCTTTTATGGCTGTTAGCATTTGCCTTATGTATTGAGGTTCTCCTATGTTGGGTGCATAATTATTTACAATTGTTATATCTTCTTCTTGGATTGATCCTTTGATCATTATGTAGTGTCCTTCTTTGTCTCTTGTAAGAGTCTTTATTTTAAAGTCTGTTTTGTCTGATATGAGAATTGCTACTCCAACTTTCTTTTGATTTCCATTTACATGGAATACCTTTTTCCATCCCCTCACTTTCCAGTTGTGTGTGTCACTAGGTCTGAAATGGGTCTCTTATAGACAGCGTATATATGGGTCTTGTTTTGTATCCATTCAGCCAGTCTATGTCTTTTGGTTGAAGCATTTAATCCATTTACATTTAAGGTAATTACCGATATGTAGGTTCCTATTACCATTTTCTTAATTGATTTTGGTTTGTTTTTGTGGGTCTTTTTTTTCTCTTGTTTTTCCCGCCTAGAGAATTTCCTCTAACATTTGTCATAAAGCTGGTTTGGTGGTGCTGAATTCTCTTAGCTTTTGCTTGTCTGTAAAGCTTTTGATTTCTCTGTTGAATCTCAATGAGATCCTTGCTAGATACATTAATCTTGCTTGTAAGTTTTTCCTTTCATCACTTTAAATATATCCTGCCACTCCCTTCTGGCTTGCAGAGTTTCTGCTGAAAAATCAGCTGATAACCTTATGGGGATTCCCTTGTATTTTATTTGTTGCTTTTCTCTTTCTGCTTTTAATATTTTTTCTTTGTATTTAATTTTTGTTAGTTTGATTAATATGTGTCTTGGTGTGTTTCTCTTGGTATGCGACTCTCTGCACTTCCTGGACTTGGGTGGCTATTTCCTTTCCCATGTTAGGGAAGTTTTGACTATAATCTCTTCAAATATTTTCTCAGACCCTTTCTCTTTCTTTTCTTCTTCTGGGACCCCTATAATTCGAATGTTGGTGTGTTTAATGTTGTCCCAGAGGTCTCTCAGACTGTCCTCACTTCTTTTCATTCTTTTTTCTTTATTCTGCTCCTCTGCAGTTATTTCTACCATTGTATTTTCCAGCTCGCTTATTCGCTCTTCTGCCTCAGTTATTCTACTATTGATTCCTTCTAGTGTATTTTTCATTTCAGTTATTGTGTTGTTCGTCACTCACTGTTTGCTTGTTCGTTAGTTCTTCTAGGTCTTTTTTTTTTCTTTTTTTGGCTGCATTGGGTCTTCATTGCTCTGCGCGGGCTTTCTCTAGTTGCAGCAAGCGGGGGCTACTCTTCATTGCAGTGCGTGGGCTTCTCATTGTGTTGGCTTCTCTTGTGGAGTATGGGCTCTAGGCTCATGGGCTTCAGTAGTTGTGGCACGTGGGCTCAGTTGTTGTGGCTCGTGGGCTCTAGAGTGCCGGCTCAGTAGTTGTGGCACACGGGCTTAGTTGCCCGGCAGCATGTGGGATCTTCCCAGACCAGGACTTGAACCCGTGTCCCCTCCATTGGTAGGCGGATTCTTAACCACTGCACCACCAGGGAATTCCTCTTCTAGGTCTTCGTTAATCATTTCTAGTATTTTTTCTATCCATGCCTCCATTCTGTTTCCAAGGTTTTGGGTCATCTTTACTCTCATTCTTTTTCTGAATTCTGAATTCATTCTGAATTTTCAGTTAGGTTGCCTATTCCCTCTTCATTTACTCTGTCTTGTGGGTTTTTATCTTGCTCCCTCGTTTGTAGCATATTTTTTGTTGTCTCTTTTTTTTGATGGGTGGGGCTGTATTCCTGTCTTACTGGGTTTTTTTGGCATGAGGCGTCCAGCACTGGAGTTTGTAGGCTGTTGGGTAGAGCCAGGGCTTGGTGCTGAGATGAGGATATCTCGGAGACCTCACTCCGATAAATATTCCCTAGGGTCTGAGGTTCTTTGTTTGTCCAGAAGTTTGGACTCGGCGCTCCCACCACAGGAGCTCAGGCCCGACTCCCGGCCTGGGAACCAAGATCACACAAACTGTGCAGTGCAGCAAAAGAAAAGAAATTAAAAGGAGCAGTACAATAAGAAAGAATAAAAAATAAAATAAAATTAGAAAAATAAAAAACATATTAGGAAAAGTTAAAATAGAAGTGAAACAACTACCACAAGGTAAAACAGAACCACAACAGAAAAAAGAAGAAAATGGGGTTGGGGGGTGGGTGGGTGGGGACAAGCCAAAAGGAGCAGAACAATAACAAAGTATAAAGAATAAAATAAAATTAGAAAAATTAAAAATTAAAAATTAAAATATAAATGGGTCAAAAACAACAAAGTAAAATAGGACCACAACCTAAAAGAAAAAAAAAAAAATGAAGCTGGTAAAGGCCTTGCTTGTAGGGGGTGGAGCTTTGGCAGGGACAGGACTTAGTTGGGGGCATGGCTTAGGGTAGGGCCAGGGCCTAGGCAGGGATGATGTTTAAGCATGGGGTGGGGCCCAGGTTCAGGACCTGTGGGCGGGGAAAGGCCACACAGCCTGAGGGGGACCTCGGAATGCAGGAGTTCAGGAGTTTGGAGGTAAGGCCCTGGGTGGGGTTGTGTAGGCGGGGTTTAGGCTCAGCGTGGCCTGAGGGTGGAGGATTAGACCTGGGACCTCAACAGGCTCCCTGGGGCCTAAGTGGGCAGGGGAAACACTGGCTGTGCTCCCTTTTGTTCCTCTGCTCTCCCGAGAGTCTCCCCTGTCCCCGTTGATCCCCTAACCATAGGTAAGCCCCACCTGGTGTGGGAACGCCTCCCCTCTGGGTGCTGGTCCTGTCCAGCTGGCCTTTACTTTTCCTCCCCCCTCCCTCCCTCCCTCCCACTCCCTCAGGACCCGCATGGCTGGAGGGGTTCTTGCTGGGCAGAGGATCAGGCCCGGGATCTCAGCAGGCTCCCCAGGGCCCAAGTGGGTACAGGAAACTCTGGCCATATTGCCTTCTGATCCTCTGCCCTCCCAACTGTCTCCCCCTTTCCCTCTCCAGGTATGGGACCCCTTCCCCTCCCCCAGCCGCCCCTCAGGGGCACCAGTCCCATCCTGCCTCCACTTCTTCTCTTCCCTCACTCCCTCCCACATTTTGCCTGGTCACCCTGGGGTTCCTCCCATCCCCTTAGGTGTCCGTGGTCCCCCAGCAGTGCCTGGTAGGTGCCCTAGTTGTGCAGAGACACAAACTCCATATCCTCCTAGTCCATCATCTTGACTCCTGTAGATATATTCTTGATGCCCAGTTAGGGAGAGGTGAACTCCATGTCCTCCTACTCTTCCTCCATCTTGACTCCTCCTCCCCCTAGCTGCTTTTAATATTCTCTCTTTATCTTTAACTTTTGTAATTTTTATTATAATGTATCTTGGTGAGTTCCTCTTTGGGTTAATCCTATATGAGACTCTGCACTTCCTGGACTTGAGTGACAGTTTTCTTTCACAGGTTAGGGAATTTTTCAGCTATTATCTCTTCATATATTTTCTTAGGACCTTTCTCTTTTCTTTCTGGGACCCCTACAATGTGAATATTAGTGTGCTTGATGTTGTACCAGAGGTTTCCTCCTCATTTCTTTTCATTCTTTTTTCTTTTAGGCAACAGTGACTTCCACTACTCCATCTTCCTGGTAACTGATTCATTCTTGTATCATTTAGTCTACTATTTATTCCTTCTAGTGTAATTTTCATTTGGTATTATATTATTCATCTCTGTTTGTTTGTTCTTTATATTTTCTAACTCTTTTTAAAAAAACTCCTAACTTCTTGCTCTGTGCATTCATTCTCTTCCAAAGTTCTTTGATCATCTTTATAGTCATTTCGTTGAACTCTTTCTCAAGTGCCTACCTCCACTTCACTTAGTTCTTCTTCTGGGTTTTCATCTTGTGCCTTCATCTGGAACATATTCATCTGCTGCTTCATTTTGTCTGAGTTGCTATTTGTATTTTTAGGTATATGGTAGCTTAGTTACATTTCTTGACCTTGGAGAAGTGGCCCTCTATAGGAGATGTCCTATGCGTCTCAGCAGTGGACTCTTCTCTCTTCACCTAAGGTATATGCTGTTGGGGAGTTCCCCCTAAGAGGGCTGCGTGGGTCTTTGTGTTGTGGCGGGCTGACTATGTGGGTGGTCTGATAGGCTTGGTTGGCCCCTAGTCTGATTGGTTGCCAGGCACTTGTGCCGATGCTGCTGGCTGCTGTTTAGGGGGGCCTGGTCATGAAGTGGCTGGTTTCAGAATCCTAGGGGGCCCCGGGACTAGTTCTGGCTCACTGGTGGGCAGAGTCAGGGTCCTGAAGACTCTGGGGCTGTGTCCCACTCCCTGGCAGATGAAGCCAGATCCTGGGGTTAATTCTGGACTATTGGCAGGCAGAGCTGGTTCCTGGAGTCTGACTGCAGGCCCCAGGGATCCCAGAGCTTGTTTCAGTTATTTTGTGACAGGGGCTGGTTCCAGACACAGTTGGGTATGGAGTCTGGGGTGTCTGAAAGGTTGCATTGGGCTGCTAGTGGACAGGACCAGGGCTCAGGTGGTCCCAGGGTAGGGTCTGGTCTGTGTTGTCAGAGTAGTTCTGCAGGCTGCAGGATTGTAGTTTTCTTGCTTCTGGTGCCTGTTCCCTAGTGGGTAAGGCTGGTCTAGAGGCCTGTGCAGGCTTCCTGGTGGGAGGGGCAGGTGCCTGCCCACTGGTGGGTGGAGCTGGGTCTTGGCCCTCCGGTGGGCAGGGCTGTGTCTAAGGGCATGTCTAGAGGCATCTGTTGGCTCAGGAAGTCTTTAGGCAGCCTGTCTGCTGATGGGTGGGGCTGTATCCCTGCCCATTTAGTAGAATTTGGCAATTATTTCTTGATGGTTAAGGTTCTGTCCCCACCCATTTAGTTGTAAAGTGTCCTAGCACTGGTGCCTACAGGCCGTTGGGTGGTGCCAGGTCTTGGCACTAATGATCCAAGATGTCAGCCTGCAGCAGCAGCAGCAATGTTCATGCGGCCAACTATTCCCAAGTATGTCTGTCACCAGTGTCTATATCCCCAGGGTGAGCTGCAGCCACCCACCACTTCTCCAGGAGACTCTCCAACACCAGCAGGTAGTTCTGGTCTGGGCTCTTATCTATGATAATTATTGCTTTTGCCTTGGGTTCAGGTGCATGTAAGATTTTGTGTGCACCCTTTAAGAGTGAAGTCTCTATTTCCCCCAGTCTGTGGAGCTCCTGCAGTTAAGCCCTCTGGCCTTCAAAATACTCTGGGGGCTCGTCTTCTTGGTGCCAGACCCCCAGGCTGGGGAGCTTGACATGGGGCCCAGAACTCTCACTCCTGTGGGAGAACCTCTGCAATATAATTATTCTTCAATTTGTGGATCACTCACCTAGGGAGTATGGAATTTGATTATATTTCGAGTCCACCCCTCCTACCCATCTCATTGTGGTTCTTTCTTTTTGTCTTTAGTTGTAGAAGATCTTTTCTGGGAGGTTCCAGTCTTTTTCATCAATGGTTGTTCTGCCGATAATTGTGATTTTTGGTGTGCTCGTGAGAGGAGGTGAGCTCAGGGTCTTTGTACTCCACCATCTTGTCCACTCCTCAAGTTTCTATGTTATTAAAATTAAGCTGGTGTAAATTAAATTTAGAGTATGTAAGTTTAGGCTGTTAAATATAATCCCATGGTAACCACAAAGGAAATAGTTATAGAATATACACAAAAAGAAATGAGATGGACTAAACATATTTCACTACAAAAAAATCTGCTAAATACAAAAGAAGACAGTAATGCAGGAAATGAGAAGAAAAAAGCTATAAGTCATACAGAAAACAAATAGCAAAATGACAGAAGTGAGTTCCACCTTATTAATCATCATTTGGGGACCAACTGATGTCCAATAATCATTAGCTATGGAAGGAAGAACTGGAACATCAAAGTAGAAGGGACTCCAGCCTATAACCATGCAAGTCAATGGCTTTTAGGCCTGTTGTGTGCAAGTGCACTCAGAAAGGGCAAGAGCAGGTGTTAACTGGAAGTCCCTACTACATCTGGACATGTTCTGGGAGCTGGGACAAGACAGCAAATGAGTGATCCTTGGGAAGTAGGATTCCCATGAAAATAACATTAAGTGTTTTCAAGGGCATAGGCAGATATTTTCCTATTAAAAGAGAATATTTAAAAATGGCCAATCAAATTGATGAAAAAAGGGGGCCCAAATAAATCAGAAATGAAAGAGTAGTTACAACTGACATCACAGAAATACAAAGGATCATAAGAGATTACTATGAACAATTATAGTAACAGTTATAACCAACAAATTGGACAACCTGGAAGAAATAAATTCCTAGAAACATACAATCTTCCAAGACTGAATCAGGAGGAAACAGAAAATCTGAACAGACTGATCACTAGTAATGAAATTGAATCAAAGTGGTGCTGGGAAAACTGGACAGGTACATGTAAAAGTATGAAATTAGAACACTCCCTGACACCATACACAAAAATAAACTCAAAATGGATTAAAGACCTAAGTGTAAGGCCAGACACTATCAAACTCTTAGAGGAAAACATAGGCAGAACACTCTATGACATAAATCACAGCAAGATCCTTTTTGACCCAGCTCCTAGAGAAATGGAAATAAAAACACAAATAAACAAATGGGACCTAATGAAACTTAAACGCTTTTGCACAGCAAAGGAAACCATAAACAAGACCAAAAGACAACCCTCAGAATGGGAGAAAATATTTGCAAATGAAGCAACTGACAAAGGATTAACCTCCAAGATTTACAAGCAGCTCATGCAGCTCAATAACAAAAAAACAAACAACCCAATCCAAAAATGGGCAGAAGACCTAAATAGACATTTCTCCAAAGAAGATATACAGATTGCCAACAGACACATGAAAGAATGCTCAACATCATTAATCATTAGAGAAATGCAAATCAAAACTACAATGAGATATCATCTCACACTGGTCAGAATGGCCATCATCAAAAAATCTAGAAACAATAAATGCTGGAGAGGGTGTGGAGAAAAGAGAACCCTCTTGCACTGTTGGTGGGAATGTAAATTGATACAGCCACTACGGAGAACAGTATGGAGGTTCCTTAAAAAACTAAAAATAGAACTACCATATGACCCAGCAATCCCACTACTGGGCATATACCCTGAGAAAACCATAATTCAAAAAGAGTCATGTACCAAAATGTTCATTGCAGCTCTATTTACAATAGCCAGGACATGGAAGCAACCTAAGTGTCCATCATCAGATGAATGGATAAAGAAGATGTGGCACATATATACAATGGAATATTACTCAGCCATAAAAAGAAATGAAATGGAGGTATTTGTAGTGAGGTGGATGGAGTTAGAGTCTGTCATACAGAGTGAAGTAAGTCAGAAAGAGGAAAACAAATACCGTATGCTAACACATATATATGGAATCTAAGGAAAAAAAAAAAAAAGGTCATGAAGAACCTAGTGGCAAGACGGGAATAAAGACACAGACCTACTAGAGAATGGACTTGAGGATATGGGGAGGGGGAGGGGTAAGATGTGACAGGATGAGAGAGTGGCATGGACATATATACACTACCAAATGTGAAATAGATAGCTAGTGGGAAGCAGCCGCATAGCACAGGGAGATCAGCTCGGTGCTTTGTGACCACCTAGAGGGGTGGGATAGGGAGGGTGGGAGGGAGAGAGATGCAAGAGGGAAGAGATATGGGAACACATGTATACGTATAGCTGATTCACTTTGTTATAAAGCAGAAACTAACACACCATTGTAAAGCAATTATACTCCAATAATGATGTTTTAAAAAAAAAAAAAAGAAATTGAATCAGTAAAACGAACAAACAAACAAAAACTCCCAACAAACAAAAATCTAGGACCAGATGGTTTCACAGGTGAATTTTACCAAGCATTTAAAGGAAAGTTAATGCCTTTCCTTCTTTATTCCAAAAAATTGAAGAGGCGGAAACACTTACAAACTCATTCTATGAGGCAAGTAATACCCTGATACCAAACCCAGATAAAGACATTACAAAAAAGAAAATAAAGGCCAATATCCCTGATAAACATATATGAAAATATCCTCAACAAATATTAGCAATCCAAATTCAAGAACACATTAAGAGGATCATACATCATGATCAAGTGGGATTTAGTCCAAGGATGCAAGGATGTTTCAGTATTCACAAATCAATCAACATGGTATACCACATTAAGAAAAAAAGTATAAAAATCATACGAGCATCTCAATAGATGCAAATGTTGACAAAATTCAACATCTATTTTTGATAAAACTCTCAACAAAGTGGGTGGAGAGGGACCATACCTCAACATAATAAAGGCCATATATGACACACTTACAGCCAACATCCTACTCAGTGGTGAAATTCAGGCTGAAAGCATTTCCTCTAATATCAGGAACAAAACACAGATGCCCACTATCACCACTTTTATTCAACATAATATTGAAAGTCCTAGCCACAGCAATCACATAAGGAAAAGAGATAAAGTTATCAAAGTTGGAAAAAAAGTAAAATTATCTCCGTAACTGTATAGCACAGGGAACTCTACTCAATACTCTGTAAAGACCTATATGGGAAAAGAATCTAAAAAAGAGTGGATATATGTATGTATAACTGATTCACTTTGCTGTATAGCTGAAACTAACACTACATTGTAAATCAACTGTACTCTAATAAAAATTAATTTAAAAAATTATCTCTGTGTGCAGAGGATATGATCTTACATGTAGAAAACCCTAAAGCTTCTAAGAAAAAAGTTAGAACTAATAAATTCAGTAGAGTAGCAGGATAAAAAGTCAACACACAAAAATCAGTTACATTTCTATACGGTGACAATGAACAGTCTAAAAAGGAAATTAAGAAAACAATTCCATTTGCAATAGCATCAAAAAGAATAAAATACTTAGGAATTAACTTTACCAAGGAGATAAAGTACTTGTACAATATAAACTACAAAGCATTGCTGAAAAAATTAAAGAAGGCATAAATTAATTGATGGATGTCTATCCATCTTCATGGTTTGGAAGACTTAATACTGTTAAAATTTCAGTATTATCCAAAGCAATCTATAGATTCAGTGCAATCCCATGACATTCTTTGCAGAAATAGAAAAACACATCCTAAAATTCATATGGAATTTCAAGGGACATGAAATAGTGAAAATAATCTTTCAAAAGAAGAACAGTGTTGGAGGACTCAATGTCCTAATTTCAAAACTTACTACAAAGCTACAGTAATCAAAACAGTGTGCTCTTGCCATAAAGACAGACATATAGACCAATGGAATAGAATAGAGAGCTCAGATATAACCCTCACGGATATGGTCGAGTGATCTTTGATAAGAGTGCCAAGACTGTTCAATGGGGAAAAGATAGTCTTTTCAACAAATGGTGCTGAGACATCTAGATATCCTCACATTAAAGAATAAAGTTGGACCTCACACCACATGCAACAGTTAACTCAAAATGGTCAGAGACCTAACTGTGAAAGCTAAAACTCTTAGAAGAAAACATAGGACAAAAGTTTTACAACACTAAATTTGGCAATTATTTCTTACATATAACACCAAAGGCATAGGCAACAAAAGAAAAAATTTTTTAAAATTGGACTTCCTGCAAATTAAAAACTTCTGGGCTCAAAGGACACTATCAGCATACTGAAAGGGCAATCCACAGAATGGAATAAAATATTTGGAAATCATATATGTGATAAGGGATTCATATCCAGAGTATATAGAGAACTCCTAAAACTTCGCAACAGTGAAAACTAAGAAACAACCCAATTCAAAAATGGACAAAGGACTTGAACAGACATTTCTTCAAAGAATATACATGAATAGCCAATAAGCACATTGAAAAGATGCTCAACATCACTAAGCATTAGGGAGATGCAAATCAAAACCACAGTGAAATATCACCTCACACCCACTAGGATGGTTACTATCACAGAAACAAAATAGCAGGTGTTAGTGAGGATGTGGAGAAAGTAGAACCCTTGAGCACTGTCGGTGGGAATATAAAATGGTATAGGAAAACCATTCTGTGGAACCATCATGGTTCCACAAAAAATTAAAAATAGATTTGTCATATGATCCATTGATTTCTCTTCTGTGTATATACCCAAAAGAATTGAAAACAATGTCTTGAAGATACATAGGTACACCTATGTTCATAACAGGATTATTCACAGTAGCCCAAATGTGGATGCAATTCAAGTGTCTATCAACATATTAATAGATAAACAAAATGGGGCATATACATACAATGGAATATTATTCAGATTAAAGGAAGGAAAAGAAATTCTGATACATGCTACAATATGGATGAACCTTGAGGACATTATGCTCAGTAAAATAAGTCACAAAAAGACAAATACTATATGATTCCACTGAGGGACCTAGGGTACTCAAGATTCAGAAACAGAAAGAATGGTGGTTGCCAGAGCCTGGGGGGTTGGGGGAATGAGGTGTTATTATTTAATGGGTATAGAGTTTCAGTTTTGCAAGATGATGATAAGATTTCTGGAGATAGATGGTGGTGATGGTTGTACAACACGAATGTACTTAATACCACTGAACTATAAAAAACTTAAAATTTGTTAAGATGGTAAATTTTATTTTGTATGTATTTTACCACAGTGATAAAAGGTGAGGCAACAGATGGAGTGTACATTTTCCCAATACTTTCACTTATACTCCACCATATTGCTCTGTTTAATTTCATCAATTTGATTGGCCATTTTTAAATATTCTCTTTTAATAGGAAAATATCTGCCTATGCCCTTGAAAATCCTTAATGTTATTTTCATGGGAATCCTACTTCCCAAGGATCACTCATTTGCTGTGTTGTCCCAGCTCCCAGAACATGTCCAAATGTAGTAGGGACTTCCAGTTAACACCTGCTCTTGTCCTTTCTGAGTGCACTTGCACACAACAGGCCTAAAAGCCATTGACTTGCATGGTTATAGGCTGGAGTCCCTTCTACTTTGATGTTCCAGTTCTTCCTTCCATAGCTAATGATTACTGGACATCAGTTGGTCCCCAAATAGTGAATTTAGTCAGGGATGAGGAAAGGCCAACTCAGATGCTTTCAAGGTATATCGAGATTGAAGAAATGGAGACAGAAACGTTTCAGGCATAATTAAAAGAATTTAAATTTGCTGAACAACATTGAACACCAATTAGTTGCTTGTTTTCTCCTCAAACCTCTCATATTCTCCTGTTTCACAATCAAAGAAACTAAGACTCCGAATTTTTGGTGAATATCACCAACAGATCAACTCACTTAGAATCCTGTTGTTTGTGACTTTATCTTAGTTAATTATAAGAAGAAAGTTTCCATCTTATACACCTTTGAATTCTTCTCAGCACTGTGCATAGTGCCTAATACATACTCAGTTTTCAATAAATATTGAAATAAAGGAACAAGTTCCTAGGCAAGACACACATGATATGTCCTGGCTACTTTTCTGATCTGGTTTGATGTATTTAAGTACAAGTTATCTAATTTCCACAATCCACTTGGCAGGACTGAAGATTTCCTGGGCCATCTTCTTATTTTTTCCTTCTTCCACAGGGGGGGAAAAAAAGAAAAGAAACCCTTATAGGTCTTTTCTTTAGGTAACTGAGCATTTGTGGTACTTAAATTGCCATTTCTCCTTTTCTCCAGTTCTGGCTAATTTTTATTCATTTTATTGTAGATTCACATCTGCAAGATAAAAATGCCTTGTGTTCTTTTTTAAATCTGCTTTTCATTTTGATCACTTTCTCAAACACCTGGAGGACTAATGTGGACCACCCAGAGGAACGCTATCTGAAACCTACCAGCAGCTTATGGTAGTGTAAGATCAGTGGGTGACACTGTAGTCCTGAGTTATTATTCCATCTCTGCCATTACCTGGCTGTAACATTGGACAGGTCACTTAACCTCCCTGTACCTTACTTTCCTAGCTAGGGGTATTATCATGCTCAAATGAAATAATGTATTTTTAAACCTTTGTACTTTGAAAATTATAAAATGTAATAAAAGTATAAAGCATTGTTACAAACAAACTTTTTCTAAAGTGGAGTCTTACAAATTAAACAAAATCTTATGGGTCCTTGTGACCACCCACATTGCCATCTGGGAAGGAGAGAAGTTCTTTGTTTTGTTTCATTTTGTTGCTGCGTTCTTTGGCAAAAGAGAAAACTTGTCTAGCTTGCTAGAACCATAATAGAAGCAACAATAGTAGCCACAGCCTACATTTTGCAATAAACTTTCCATCTTTAAAATATCTCATACCTCCAGTGACCAAGAGTTAAATTCTCACATTAAAAATCTATGTGGGGGGGGGGGGGCTTCCCTGGTGGCGCAGTGGTTGAGAATCTGCCTGCCAATGCGGGGCACACGGGTTCGAGCCCTGGTCTGGGAGGATCCCACATGCCGCGGAGCGGCTAGGCCCGTGTGCCACAACTGCTGAGCTTGCGCATCTGGAGCCTGTGCTCCGCAACAAGAGAGGCCGTGACAGTGAGAGGCCCGCGCACCGCGATGAAGTGTGGCCCCCGCTCGCAGCAAATAGAGAAAGCCCTCGCACAGAAACGAAGACCCAACACAGCCAAAAATAAATAAATTTATTAAAAAAAAAAAGGTTAAAATGGTAAACTTTATTAAAAAAAAAAAAAAAATCTATGTGGGGGGCTTCCCTGGTGGCGCACTGGTTGAGAATTCTCCTGCCAATGCAGGGGACACAGGTTTGATCCCTGGTCCAGGAAGATCCCTCATGCTGCAGAGCAGCTAAGCCCGTGCACCACAACAACTACTAAGCCTGTGCTCTAGAGCCCTCGTGCCACAACTACTGAAGCCTGTGTGCCTAGAGCCCGTGCTCTGCAACAAAAGAAGCCACCACAATGAGAAGCCCGCACACCACAACGAAGAGTAGCCCCCGCTCGCAGCAACTAGAGAAAGCCCACGCACAGCAAGGAAGACCCAACACAGACAAAAATAAAATAAAATAAATTTATAAAAAAAGAAAAAACCGTGTGATTGGTTCTCCCCTACTTACCTCAGATTTTGTGCTAAGCATATGGGACAGCAGATCTGAGTATTTAAATAAATAATACAGTGAAGCAGAACTTATAGAACAAATGCCACCTTCCTCTCAAATAAAAAGGCCTCATGGTTATTATAATAACCATTGAATTCTTACAGGAATTCTCCCTAGGTAATTAATTTTGTGGATATTGCTGTATATTTTCTCACCCTCAGCTTTCCTGGGAATATCTGAAATAACAGGTTTCTTAGGCTCTCTTTGGATTACAAATGATGGGAACCTGACTCAAAATAGCTTAAGCATAAAAGGGAATTTACTGACGTGGTTGTGAAGTCCAGGACTAATTTTGGCATTGGCTTATTCCTGTGATATAAATAATACTTCATAATCAATTTCAAGCTACCAGTATGACACTACCAAATGTAGAGTTGGGAAGAAAGGTGCACAATTTACTTTTGAGAACCAGTTCGAGCCAACTCCAGCACACCTCTGCCTGTACGCTAGGCAGGTGATGTGTGCCAAAGCTACAGAGATGAGTAGAACATGGTCCCTCTCCTGACACAGGGAATGAGAAGGGAAGAAGGGGCCACTTAACAGTTACGCAAACATTCATAAAGAGCTTGCCAGATGCCAGGCACTCAATTCCATTCTCTATTTGTTACTGTAGCTTAGTGTCTGAATCCAAACTGCTTGAGTTTAAACATCAGTATTATAATTTGTGTAGTGTTTGATTTTTGAGGAAGTTTCTTGACCTTCCCGTATCTCAATTCCCTAATCTATAGAAAGGGGGTAATAATAACATCTGCCTCGTAAAACTGTTTTGGGAATGAGATAAATTGATACATGTAAAGCATTTAGAATAATTTCTTATTCATGGGGAGTGTTCATCAAGTGTTCACTGTTCATAATTATTATTGTCACTTTCTAATCCTAACAAAAGCCCTTTGATAAATGTGTATTATTATCTCCAGTGAAGAAACTGAGAGGTTAAGGGGCTTGCTCAAAGACAAATAATGCAGTTAAGCTGACATTTGACCCTGAGGAGTCTGTAAATTCCAAGTCTCATACTTGCTCTATATATTGCACAAATAACAATAGCACTGTTTATCATAAGTCCATTCTGAACCAGGAGCTTTAAATATATTTTCTAATGTCTCTTCACAATTGTACAATGGATTGGGGTTTTCTATTTCCATTTTACAGATAAGAAACTGAGGGTCAGGAGGGTTAACTAATTTGGGGGGGGGGGTCAACTTTTTAGAACGTTGGGGTTTTTAAAATTTTTTTAATGGAAGTATAGTTGATTTACAATGTTGTGTTAGTTTCAGGTTTACAACAAAGTGATTCAGTTTTATATCTATATATATATATATATATGTGTATGTATATATATATATATATAATCTTTCTTTTTCGGATTCTTTTCCAGAAGCGTTAGTTAATTTTTAAGGCCATACAGTCAGCTGGGATTTGAGGCAAGTCTGCTAGATTCATAGACATGTATTCTTAATTGCTAAATGACCTACAACTATTTTTACCATTACTTGGAGCCATGTTTCTTCATTTTACCTTGAGAGAAGATGTGGATCATGGGTAATCTGGAAAATGCCATATGAGAGATAGGAATCTAATGCATAGTAGTTACAGAAGGAAGGGAGAGAGATTCGTTTTTTGTTTTTCTTATTGCAGGGTCAGAAGGTACTTCATAGAGGAGGTGGCATTTTAACTGCATCTTGTTAGATGAATTTTAACGGACTGATGGGGGTGGGGAGTACATTTCTTATAGAAGAAATTCTGAGCAAAAACATAAAGGTCTGAGAGTTAGTATATTCGGTGAATAGCAAGCTGACTAGAGAGGCACTATGGGAGGAGTGGCTGAAGATGGAAAGGTCAGCCTCCATCACTAGGAGGCCCCTGAAGGTTTCTGAGAAGGGGAATTATACAAACTGGCCTATGTTTAGGAAAACAAGCCTTGTAGCAATATGTAGGATAGACTGGAGAGATAAGAGTCGGGAGCCAGGAAGAAGAGTTACATGTTACTGCAATAGTTTATGCAAGAGATTATGAAAGCCAGAATTAGAGTGGAGTTTGAAAGCAAAGAGTAACTCTGAGAAATACTGAGAAATATCATTAACAAGATTATTCCCACTAATGAAAAAAACAACTATATACATAAGCTACTGGCGGCACATCAGTAACAACATTTTAATTCACCACATCTTAATTGAGCACCTACTAGAAGACAGGTGTTGTATTAATGACAGGAATATAAAGATAAATATGAAGGAGTTTCTGAACAAAATTTTTTCATTACTTACTATTTGCCATGTACTATTCTAAGCATTTTACATGCATTATCTAAATTAATCTTCACAACAACCCGATACAGTCATTACTATTATTTTCTCCAATTTACACATGAGGACATGAAAGGTCAGAGAGAAAAAATAACTTGCTAAAGGCCACATAGTTAGAGAACGACACAGCCCACTGTATTCCTACTACCTAGGACGATCCACAAATAACCCCATTAAAATAGGCAAGACATTCCTCTCTGGCCTGGGCAGGAACAGTAGCTTCTTAGCTGGTCTTCATGCTTCTGTTCCTCCCTTACCCATCTCTTCTTTACTCATCAGCCAGAATGATATTTTAAAAAACAAACATAGGTCACTTCCTTGCTTAAAACCTTACTGTGGTTCCTCACTGCACTTAGAATATGACTCCAAGTCCGTTCCTGGGGCCACTCAGCTCTGCCTAATTGGCTCTCATAGTCCAACAACACCCACTTTCTTGCAGGCTCTGAACTATTCTAAGCACTTTTCCATCTCAGGGCCTTTGCAAATGCTGTTCCCCCTACTTGGGCTCATTCCCCCCACCCCCATTCTTTACTAGCTAAAATTCTTATATATTCTTTTTTGGTTTTGTTTTTGTATGTGTTTACTCGTTTGTTATCTGAAGCACCATGCTGAGCCATGCTGGAGCCTAAGACAAAAGGAAAAATAATAACACTTATCCTGAAATTGAATGTTTTGATTTCTTGCTACATGGAATTTTTGCATTAATTCTTTTTAATACTGAATTAAAATTTGATTGATCTTGATGACTGAGTTTTTGGCACCCCCTTAAAACTTGCACCAGAGGCAAGTCCCTCACTCCTCTCACCCTTGTCTCAGCCCTGGGTATCGGTCTCCCACTAAACTGCTTCACAGGGACAGGGACCATGCTGTTTTGTTTACTAGTGCATCCACTCTGTGCAGCAGAGTGATTGGCACAGAAACAGCAACAAATGAAATTTGTTGAATGATTGAAATGAATGTTCAAATGTGTCATCTTATTTCATCATCATAGTAACACTGTGTTTGGGTATTCTCTCTGGTTTATAGATGAAGAAACTGATGCTTAAAGATGTTAAGTCACCTGGCCAAGGTAGATACACAGTTAATTAGTACTTAGCAAAGCTGAAATTGGAATCCAAGCCTCTGACATTAGGTTCAGGGTTCCCAATTCACCAGACTCTACCCTGAGGTACATTCAAACAAAGGCTAGTAGACATTTATCCAGGCTGTTGAAGGAAGAAGTTCTGAATTATATGGGAAGCTAGATTTCTTGATTTACCACTTCTCTTCAAATACTTAGTTTTCTTTAACTCTATGATGATCACCTTATAATGCAGCCCATGGGCTTTGACAGTGAATAGAACTTGGTAACCTCAGCATATTCATCTGCAAAGTAGGAATAAAGATACAGATCTAACTGACTTGTTTTGAGCATTAAATAAGATGGTATGTCAGTTGCCTAATACAGTGTTGCCATATAGGAGATACTGAATGTTATTAATTTTGATTATAATAAAAATAAACAACTTGGGTGAAAGAAGAACCCTGGCGTTTGAAAGTGAAATAACTTCTCCTTCCGTCTACTTCCATGGAAAGTGCCAGTTCTCTAGCTGGAAGAAGAGAATTAGACTCATTATGTCACTTCTGTACTTCCCTTCCTGATGGGAGGCAGGTCACTTCACCCATTTTGAAGTTGAGAGAGTTAGGCTCTGAGAGTGACAGAAATAAAACCAGAAACAAGATGTCCTGGTTTTCACTTAACACTCTGCCTCCTTACTTTTAAGTGGAACTAATTTCCAGTAGCCTCCAATCAAGCCTTTCCTGGCCCTTCTCTTCTAGTCAGCCAGATGACCTGATACTTGAGGGGAACAGGGAGGAGACTCCATCTTACAGAGACGGTCTCTCTGGTAAAAGCAGCATTATCTATAAAATACCTCCACATGGAGAGGAGGGAGAAGAATAATGTTTTATCTCCTGATGGTAAAGTCAGACAGTGTTTCACAGGAGAGGGTATGGTTTTAATCAGCTGGGGTCGCATATGGGAACCTCCTGGCTCCTCTCCTTCACCTTTTCTTACGCCAGAATCTTACTCCAAAAAGGCTGAACCGGGCCAGTAATAGAATTATATCCAGTGCGATACTTGCCCCTGGGGTCAACTTCATAACCTCCAGAATGGTGTGGGTCTCGTAGCAGACACCCAATAAATGCATGTTGAGTGACTGATAAAACCTACGTGTATAATGGACAACTTTACACACATGCTCACAAATTTACAGTTCTCTGGTAGGAGGCATCTGTCTTCAGATACTTTCTCCTTTGAATTCCCTTTCATGCTTTTTCTTTTACTTTCTGGGTTCACTTGTTTTGCCCCCTCCCATCTTCACATATGTGCGTGTGCGCACACACACATGCACATACACCTCAAGATCAAAAAGATACGGAGGTATATTAGATCAATTTTATTTACACTAGAAGCAAACTGCAGTCTGACGGTGTAAGGTACCACGCCAAAATTTCCTATTCTGCTGCTGGTTCAGTTTTTATAAAAATGTTAGCAAGGCCTGACTGAATTTGCTCCATTATGTAGACAATTTAATATTCTGTATCATTTTAGAAGGAGTTGGTGAGGCATACTAGCTATTCAAACCTAAGTGAAGCACACAGCGGATCAGATTCTGAAACCAGAAAGTAAACAGAGGGGAAAAGGGGGAGAGAATAGGAATTGGCAAGGGGTGGCAGGATAGACTGAGGGCAGAGTGGGGCAGAAGCAGCATAGAGAGAGGGAAGGAAAAGGTAGGGTACTTACCTAGCTGCCATTGCTAAAAACAGTGTAATCTGATAGACAAGGCAAGAAACCCACCATGTATTATATGTCACAGTGAATACACATACCCAGTAGACATGGGGATGTGGTGCAGGGTATTTAAGATAATGTGAAAGGATATATACAACAGGTGGGTAAACACAGGAATGGGGAATCCTATGTGTGTAACATTGAGGAGTCCAGATAAGTAGCAACCTGGAGATCTTCCAGTGGATAAGTAACTGTGCCCTAAGCCACAGACACTGGCACTTGATGTGGGGCTGACTGGTAAGAGCAAGGCATGCCTCAAACTTGGCAGAAAATGCAGTGTAGTTGATTATAAACATGGCCCTTTCACAATGTAAACTTTGCAGCTCATCCCATCAAGATGTCAAATCTATTCTCCACCCATTGATTCTCCACCCATTTGACTGTTTATCTTATTTTGTCCAACATGTTGCAAATAGATGCTTGAAAATAACTTACTCATTGGGACTTATCTTCTCTCTTGCTGTTTTTGGAACCCCAGCCATTGCCACCATGTGAAGATTCCTAGGCTAACCCATTGAATGATGGGAGATGTATGTCCCTGTCACCCTTATCACCCAAACCAACATACCTCTGCCCACCATCAGTAGCAGAATCATTTAGCTGATCAGCAACTGTCTGCAACACATGAATAGGCCTGGCCAAGACCAGCGGAAGAACCACCCAGCCAAGCGAAGTCCAAATTGCCAACACACAGAATTATATGCTAAATTAACGATTATTGTTTTAAGCCACTAAGTTTGCGAGTGGTTTGTTATACATTAAAAAATAACTGATATACAAGGGTATCAGATGTCACTAGTCCAGTGACTTGGGAACAAGAATTCAGTAAACAGAACTCAGTTTTGGGAACAAACCAGGAGGCCAGTAACAAGAACTTGAATAAATAGGAGCACAGGGAGATCAGCTCAGTGCTTTGTGACGACCTAGAGGGGTGGGATAGGGAGGGTGGAAGGGAGGCTCAAGAAGGAAGGGATACGGGGATATATGTACACATATAGCTGATTCACTTTGTTGTACAACAGAAACTAACACAACATCGTAAAGCAATTTTACTCCAATAAAGATATTTTTTAAAAATGTAAATAGAGGAAGGGAGCTATCACCATAGATAACTATAGTATAAACTAGGTGTGGTAGACAGGGAGGAACCTAGCAAAATCTGTTTATTAAAAATACCTCTTTGTTCCATTAAAAAATAAATAATAAATAAATAGGAGGACAGGGTCTTAGAAGCAGAAGCAAATTTTTCCAATTTTGGGACCTCACAGTTGGGCTGGGCAGCCCTAAAAGTGAGCATGTTTTAACATCATAATGTGGACTAAAATTTGCTAAGTGCCCCCACGGTCAGGTCAGGATTATTGCTAGGAACGTTGATTTTAAAATTTCCCAACCCATCTGTTTTGTGCCTATTATACAGAGGAGGTATTTCAGATCTTTTCCAAGCTCTTCAGATCCCAAACCACACTTTGTTTTTCTTACTCTCTCACCTCACGACCTTGTCTCCCGTGTCATGAAGAAAATAGAAACAACCAAATGAGAACTCAGTCAATGTTCTGCCACAAAATGTACAGACTTAAGCAACTTCATCCAGATTTGCCTCCATCTCCCCAACATGATGTAAGCAATCTTACCCATGCTCTAGATCCACCTAGAGGATTTCTGTCACTTATCTCCTCTCTTCTATATCTTCACTTCCTTTCCTTTTACTCAGTTTCTCCCATCAGAATGGAAATATTCCAGTAATTTCCATTGAAAAAACCCTCCTTTGTCCCACTTTGTTCTTGTGACCCCTTTACTTTCTTCCCCTTTACTTTCAGACTTTGGGGAAAAATGGAACATACTTATTGCTCCTATGTCCTCCCCTCATTCACCTTTTAACTTTGTTCGTTTTTTTTGCTTCTGCCCTCAACATTCCATGAAATTACTCTCATTCAAAGCTGGGAACCAAACTGTACCTGAAATATCCAATGACATCCACCTTGTTCGTCCTGGTTACACATGGAAGTTTATGATAATCTGTCAGCCATCCTGGTTTCTCTTAATATATTGTCCTAGAAGTGATCCAAACTACAGGATGTCTGCTCAGTCAATTATTTATTAGGAATTATCATCCTTGGTTTAACAGTTGAAAGGGACAGACTACATGACTACAGCTGGATTCTGGTTAATGAGGGATCTGTATAATACTGAAGTTTTTTATGTCTGAGAAGTCATAGCCAGAGGTAAACTACTTTAAAGAAGGCCATATCAACACCATTAGTCCAAAAATAACCCATGGGCCTAAAGTCCAGGAGACCAGTACAGGTAGGGGGAGAAAGAGAAAGCTGCAGTCTAAGTTTTGTGTCTGGGAGTTAATCACATCTGGAAAGGGTCATGCAATAGGTTTTTTCCACTGGAACGTGGAACCTAGCAGTTGCAAACACTCACGCATGTCCAATTTTACTTGCCACCTTGCTGGTGCCACCCTGTTCTCCTGTTAACTCAAGTTCTTGTCACTGGCCTCCTGGTTTATTCTAGAGAAAACTAACTTGCAATCAAACCTAGCAGCAAGAGAGAAATGAAAATAGGCGGGTTGTTTCTAGCTTCTGCAATTCAGGAAAATGTGTATGTGGGAAATGGGAATGGCCACAGAATGCTAATAGACTATATCCACAAACAAATATTCCTAAATATTAAAAGCAGCACTCACAAAAAAGCAAATAGGCAAGGTCCTTTAAAAGCTATTAAAACAGGGAAATTTTCAGAAATTAATAGGTAAAACTAAAAGTAAATATATAAGGTGAGTAAATGTAATGCACTGCTGTTACCTAATAAAAGAAAAGTCTGTCCAACTGAATAACAAAGCAAAACTCAACATAATACTAAATACAAGACACACACCTAGAATAAAGTTACTGGAAAAGACTGTGCAAATATATACTAGTTAGATGCAAGAAAAAAAGATCAAGGTCTAATCTTAACACAAGATTAAATTCAAGTTAAAAAAACATTAGAAAACAAAGAGCACTTTATAACATTAAATGTTCTATCAACAATAAATACAAAACAGTTGTAATTATAGCAAATAATTTAACATCAACATCTTAAAGCAAGAACTATAGAAGATAAAAAGAGGAAATTGGTAGAAACAAACTAGTGAAGAGACTTCAATTAGCCCATCTATATAACTCTTTCACCATGACAGATCAAGGGCCTGTAAGACATTTCCCAAAATTAAACAAACATTATGCCATAAAGAAAACTTCAAAAATTCCCTAAGTGGGGCTTCCCTGGTGGCGCAGTGGTTGAGAATCTGCCTGCCAGTGCAGGGGACATGGGTTCGAGCCCTGGTCTGGGAAGATCCCACATGCCGCGGAGCATCTGGGCCCGTGAGCCACAACTATTGAGCCTGCGCATCTGGAGCCTGTGCTCTGCAACAAGAGAGGCCGCGACAGTGAGAGGCCCACGCACCGCGATGAAGAGTGGCCCCCGCCCGCCACAACTAGAGAAAGCCCTCGCACAGAAACGAAGACCCAACACAGCCAAAAATAAATAAATAAATTTATAAAAAAAAAAAAAATTCCCTAAGTGGATAATTTACAGATTACAATCTCTAAACACAATATAATAAAACTGGAAATTAACACCAAATCAGAACACAAAAACATCTTATTACCTGGAAATTAAAACTTAAAGAATTCTTAAAAGAGAAAACCCAAGTGCAAATTACAAAGAATTGAAACACCCAGAAATTCTTAAAAGGTTACATATCAGAACTATGGAATAGCAAATAAAACAGGGCTTATAAGAAAATCCATAACCTTAAATATTTATATTAATGAATAATAAAGAATAAAAATAAGCATTTAACCTAAGAATTTAGGAAAAGAAAAACTAAATAGTGGGAAGCAGAAGGCAGGAATTAATATAGAAAAGGAAAAATTATAAGCTAGATAACAGATGATAAGTAGAAGAGAAAAAAGAAAAATAAATTCAAAGCTGACAGTTGGGGAAAAAACACAGTGGGTACCACTAGCTAACAAACTGAAGAAAATACACAGAGAAAACACCAAAATCACAAAATAAATTATTGTGAGTGAATAATCACAGACTTAGAGGAAAATAAAAGATTATGTATTCTTTGCTTAGTGTTATATAGACAAATTTAAAAACTTGATTGAAATGGACAGTTATCTAGGATAATATACATTATAAGATCTAACTCTAGAAGAAATGGAAAATCTAAACAATGTCCATAAAAGAAATAGAAGTTGTCAGTGAGCTACCCTGTCAAAAAATACTCTAGATCCAGATGTTTTTGTAAGGAAATTCTGCCAAGTATTTAAGGGTTCCTAACTGTTCCTGAAGGTAGAAAATGCATGCATTTTATTAAGTATTACATTGATATCAAAACATGTAAAAGATTGCCTAAGAAAAGGAAACTATAGACCAAACTAATTTATTAATATCAGTGCAAGAATCCTAAATGAAATATTAACAAATATAATTCAGGTGTTAAAGGACTAATAGCTAGATGAGATTTATTCAAGAAAGGCATGGAAGGTTCCACTGGAGTAAATCTAATATAATTTATTGTATTAGCATATCTAATGAGAAAAGCGATAATAACATAATAATGTTAACACTTCTCTAGTGCTTTCTATGTATGAGGCATTATTCTAAGCACTCTACATATATTAACTAGCATCCATATAAAATAAGAATCACTATTCTCTTCATTTCATAGATAAAGAAACTGCCTTTGAGAGGCATCAAGGAACTTCTCCAGAATTATACACTTAGTGATAGAAGCACTTTCTGGAACCCAAGCAGTAACTGACTTCAGACTCTATCTTCCAAAATATTAGGGTGCTCTGCCTCTCTTTCATCATTATCAAAGTTGCTAAAATACCATTTGACACAATCTAACATCTATTCCTGATTTTTAAAATATACTCATAAAATAGAAAGAGATGAATATTTCCTTAATATGAGAAAATATATATCTCTGTTCAAAACACTGGTTACACCTAATGGAGAAACCATTAGAAGCATTCCAACCAGAGTCAAGAAAACATGAAAGATTTATTCCTTTGATGCTATTGTAAATGAAATTGTTTTCTTAATTTCTTTTTCAGATAGTTCCTTGTTTATAGAAATGCAACTAACTTTCGTTATGTTGATTTTGTATCTTGCAACGTTACTGAATTATTTATTAGTTCTAACAGTATTTTGATAGATCTTTAGGTTTTTCTACATATAAGATCATGTCATCTACAAACATACAATTTTATTTCTTCCTTTCTGATTTGAATTCCTTTCATTTCTTTTTCTGGCCTAAGTGGTCTGGTGAGCACTTTCAGTATTGTTTTGAATAGAAGTGGCAAGAGTGGACATCCTCGTCTTGTTCCTGATCTTAGAGGAAAAGCTTTAAACTTTTCATCATTGAGTATGATGTACTCAATCTCATTGAGTATGAGTACCTATGGGCTTGTCGTAAATGGTCTTTATTATTCCATCTATACCTAGTTTCTTGAGCATTTTTATAATGAAAGGGTATTGAATTTGCTAAATACTTTTTCTTCATCTATTGAGATTGTGATCTTTATCCTTTATTTTATTGCTGTGGTGTATCACATTGATTGATTTGCATATATTGAAACATTCTTGTATTCCAGGGATAAATCCTACTTGATCATAATGTATGATCCTATTAATATGTTGTTGAATTAATATGCTATTAATTTTGTTGAGGTTTTTTGCATCTATGTTCATCAGCGATATTGATTAGTAGTTTTCCTTTCTTGTAGTATCTTTGTGTGGCTTTGGTATGAGGGTAAGTGGCCTCATAAAATGGGTTGGGAAGTGTTCTCTCCTCTTCAGTTTTTGGGAACAATTTGAGAAAGACTGGCATTAATTCTTTTTTAAATGTTTGGTGGAATTCACCAGTGAAGCTATTTGGTCTGTGTTGGGATGTTTTTCATTATTGATTCAATCTCCTTATTCATTATTGGTCTGTTCAGATTTTCTGTTTCTTCAATATTCAGTCTTGGTAGGTTTTATATTTCTAGGAATTAATTTTTCTAGGTTATACAATTT